>NC_138582.1:21424957-22069957 GCF_964289735.1 Phaethon aethereus
CCTGTTTGACATGCTAACCTATATCTCTATCCTGTCCATAAAATGTTGCAGAAATTCTTCTGAACTTTGAATCATTTATCATGTATACCAAGATATTACCCTGCACAGATATATCAATGATTTTTTTTTTCCTCAAAATGTGTCATGGTTACCAGAAATGGCAGTTCATAATTCCATTGGAACTGCCAGACAGAAAACAGTGAACATTTTTGTCTTTTACATTTCCTTTTAAACTCAATTCCCAGAACTTCTGTGTTCCAGTCTGTTGTAATATAATGTGAAGGATAATGAGTTTATCGACTTTATAGATAATTTTCACTTAAAGGAAAGTAAAATTCTTAGAAACAAATTACAGCAAATACCTTCAGTCACCAGTGAGCACATGTCTTAATTAGACAGTAATAACTATCTCCAACAGAAAAATACTCAGAAACTGGTTCCAGAAGTATTGTCTGCTCTTATCAGATACCATTTCAAATGGACATGAATAAACACTTCCACTGCCGGAAAAATGTGAAAACCTAAGGCAAAGAAAAAGCTCTGAGCAAGAACAAGAAGGCACTGAAAAGTAAGACAGCATAAAACCCAGTATCACTGCACATGGACCCTTCATGGCGCTGAGTGATAAGCATCTGCTCAAAGGATCTGGCACATTCACTTAAAAGACAACAGCCATTTCCAGAAAATGGTTAGAAATGTGGAATTAAGAACAGAGGTAAACCAAAGTCACAGAATACATGTATATAATTAGCATGTATACATATGTGTCAGTAATGGGGAGGAGAATATCATTTTCAGGTCCATCAACTGTGATCAAACCAACTAATTTTGCATTTCTAGCTAAATCCTTTGTTAATTATCAGGATGTTACAGCTGACTGATGTGAAGATGTCTACAGAAAAAAAGGAATATATTCATAAATTATCCTTTATTTCCCTATTTTCTCTTATTTTGGCCTTTTTTGCTATAGCTTGATATAGAAAACCCGGTAAAATAACAGTAATTGATTTTAGCAAAATAATGAGAAAGATTTTAAGTCAAAAAGGACATTAAATTATTTTAGTATAAAATTATGTTTACTTAAATTATATTATTACCCCTCCATGCTCAACCTTCAGAATGCTTCCTATAATAATAGAGGTATCTTTTAAGTAATTTCAAACTGTACAGCACTAGACAGATATCATTAGTTGTTCTTTTCTGCTGATCCTCAGTATTATATTGTTCCAATTTAATTTTTTTTATCTCTGTTCCCCAAGATGTCCTGAAAAGGGTACTTTCTTCTACTTTTTCATTGTTGAAGGTCTATTTTTTCCAAACTTATTATAAAATCTCCATTTATCTTCATGAGAGAACAGTAATACCGCTAGTTTCAGTATTAGGTATTCTAACAACTCCATATTAAAGATGTGATCAAAATACAATGAAATACCTTAGTATGCACCATAAACTTATCTCTAATACCAGTGATAATTAGAAAATTTGGTATTGAAACGTAAATTATTTTTGCTTCTATATTTACTATGCCATTACTGCCTCAATAATTAGTCATACTGTATTACTCATTCTGAAAGAAAAAAAGGCACATATTTCAGTAGACAGGTAGTAGAGTGCTAAAAATATTTCTCTTTTCTTTCAATTACCTTTTTGTTTTCAACAATAATAAATAAAAGACAAGTACACTAACTTCGTACTTTCAAAATGTCTGGATTGTTTTTCTCAGACATGAACAGATCTAGCTGAAGATTAAAATACTGAATTAACTCATTTTCTCTGTAGTAATTTACACATTCATCTGCACATACATGCAGTCATATGCTATAAATATATCAGTCAATGCTAAAGAAATCTGAGAACAAGAAGAAAATACAGCACATGATTTTTTTGTTCTTTTGCCATAAACAAGATTTCAGAGAGAAAACATTTGTGCCAAATGCTAAAGCTGCTCAGTGTCAATGGTTTATGGAAGTTTATAATATAAAACACATTCTTTAGGATTTCGGCTCAGTTTTTTTCCCTGATGTAATATTAATACTTTCATAAATATGGCTGATAAGATGCTGAACAACTTTATTTCCAACTTAAACCTACTTCTTTCTCCCACAGTGTAATAATGATGTCATTTAGCCCACTTGAGTCAAAGTAAATCATGCTATTAATATAGCAGACTGTTAAATGTAAATCTAAAGAACCCTTTGAACTTTTTCTTTAAAGGTTTTCCACCCTGTAGTTGTTCCATGACAGTACCTTTGAAGGGCAATACAGAGGAAGGTTATCGGTCTGAAAAAATGAAAATTGAAGTTCAGATCCCAAATATGCCTTCCTCTCTAGAACCCAGATATATCCTACTCTCTGTTCCACCCAACTGTTATAACTGTTCAACAAACTTCCACCTACCAAGGGACCGTTACTATTCCCAGGGAGCAATTTATTGAAGAAAACAAAATCTTCTGTTCTCCTAGTCCACTTGGAAAAGCATGTAGTGGAAAGCAAAATGAAGGGCCATCTCCAACAACAGGTATGTGTCACTCTGAGGGACAGGCTGGAAGCAACTAACATGAAGGATGCAACAGTGCAATGGGGGTTTGTTTTTGTGCAGCTATTTTAGCAGGAGTCTTCAATCTTATTCTTTAAACATGGTGCAATCAAATAACAAATTGTGGATTAATAAACTGACCGAGAAGAATAAATATTTAACTCTTTATTTGTAAATTGGGGGTTGTTGTGGGGCTTCTGTAGTAGACAAAAAATCTAAACACTATGTTTTGCTAGTATGTGCTAATATATGTTGCCCTAAAGAAGGTAATGTAATAGAGAGTATTTGTTTTGTAGAGTAAGAGCCAGCAAGAATAAGAGCTATCGTTATCGTTATAGCTGGATGCTATAGAGAGTGCAAGATGATGCATGTCTCCAGCACTCTACAAAGCAAATATAAATTCTGCACTTAATGTAATCCACAAGTGAAGTCTTCTCGGTGTCAATATTGCTAGAGTACAAGAAATGCAATTGTTTCCATTATTCTGTGTGATGTAATTTTTATAGTAACTAACCTGGAAATATTGAAAGTCTTGGCAAAGTTCACTTCTCCAACTGTTCATTGTTTTCCTGATGAGCTGATCAGAAATAGGAGTATTATCCAGAGTACCTGACACTTAGAGACTTAAGGTGAAAACGTAGATGGCCAGTGTAAACTTAAAGTTTTAGCAAAAGTGACAAAATTTATGTTACAATAAAACGTTTCCCTATTGACATAGTGTCGTATAAACACTTATAATTAAGGATGACATGGTAGGAATAATTTCTCATTTTTATTTTCAAGGTAAACTTAATTAAAATAAATAATGAGAGAAATCAGACATAGAGAAAATGGACTTCCACTGAGTGAAAGATAATCCCTAAGGGATAAGGTTACAGATTCAAGGAACACATTAGTGAAACCTTCACATTTTAAGGCCCTGACAGTATTGGCAGCCCTTCATTGTATAAAGCATTCACATGGCACCGGCAGTATAAGTTTGCTTGTAACAGCAGGACTATCGCATTAGCACCACATTGTTCTGATTTTGTCTGTAGTTTTACGCAGAAACCTTGACACCAGACTAATCCGATTAGTGCACTGTGCTTTCTAGAGATTTGGCTTTATTTTGACAGGATCTAGTGGTAACAGTGCAACTTTCCTTGCAGAAAATAATCTGTGCATATTTTTTCATTGCAATATATTGAAATTGTTTATGAACTGAAGAGATAGAAATGTAAGGTTTGGAAGCATTTTTAAGAATATGACCCTGCAAAGATCAGCATGGTTAATTTTAATCCCTGGTCACCTTTGAATCCCAGTCATATAGATTAAGAATACCAAGTCAAGGGAGGTGATGACACTGATGAAACTGTGCCCTTTTATTTAAATTTATATATGTGTGAGTATGTGCATGTGTGAGTATACTATATACACATATACATAAACATATACTATATCTAAAAGCATATCTATTATTATATCTATCATTAAATATAGATGTTGGAGCATCTACATAAGAAGAGGGAGACTTGGATTAATTCACACTGTCTGGGACGAAGATACGGTAGTCTTTGAATCCCACGTCCCTTATGAGTCCTACATATCGATTCCTGGTCTGAGGAGTATTTCACATTTGACAATAAATAGCAAATGCAGTAAATGTAGAGATAAGCCCTGTAGCCTGGTTGTTAAGGTACTTTACTGCTGCTTGAATCAAAATTCCTCAGGCTGAGGAAAACTACAACTCTTCTGTCCCATTTCCTAGGAAAGTTTTGAAACGAGTTAAGAGGGAAGCCATCCTGCGTGCAGAAATATCTTCTTCAGCACAACCCTCTCACTTCCATACAGGCTGGCTTTAAAGAGCTTGCTGCTTCAGTGCTATGCAAAACACACCATGAGCTGAGCTCGGACCCTATTGAGAGGGGTGAGCTCCCAGTTTAGGCTTTTCTGGAGACCTCCAGGCGCAGGCACTTCTCCCGGGTGGCCTATCTAAATAGGAGAGCTGGACTATCTAAATAACATTTGTGGGCACAGATATTTAGTTTTAAAACTAGACCTAAGGCAGTTTGAGCATCTGACAAAAACACCCTTACGAGGGTCCTGACTTCACAGAACCACAAGATCACATGGGCTGTTTCTGACATCTTTTTACTGCCCTGTTTATCCCCAGTTATGATATGGCAAGACATCATATTTAAATGCAATACTGCAATTTTCTCCCTGGAGAGAAGGGGTCTAGAAAGTAAATGCTTTGGGTTTAGTATTTATATCTCTATCAGATTCAACTCAATGCTTATAGGAGCTCTTGCCCTGTGGAGCACAGTCCTGCAGCTGTTTTCTCCTGGGAAAAGCCTCTGCTTCAAGTTCCATATCTACATGTTAGGGTCCAGATTAGCCCATGACACTTGAATGTTTCTGCATAGATCTGCTCAAATACATTCCTGCTTCTGATTTTATGATGCTGAAACCTGGTATTCTAATTTGAAGACAAAATTACTTAACTTTTTAAAAATAATGGTAATATGTTATCCCTATTAACTCCCCATTCCCAAAAATTGCACTTGCTTTTGCATTTTTGTCACTTTTTAAATAAATCATGACAAATCTCATATCTCCTTCATCGTAAGTGTTTCAATATATTCCTTCCATGTGGCTCTCATTCAATTGTGTCATTTATTTTGCAAAGTAATAGTGCGTATGTGCCATTTTCCTGCATCTAAACAGCAGCCATTCTGTTTAGTATGCAACTGAATACTGCATATACAGTTATTTCCACTTAGATAATTTACTCCAGAATTATCTCACTTTCCAGGTATTACAATAGAATGTGTTTAATAGCCAGTGATAAACTATCGGGTTTTCTGCAACAACATCAAGTTTTCATCAACACTACTGATTTTTGCATTACACTTCAGATTTTATTCCCCAATGTCACAAAAACCAAGTGGTTAATCGTCCTTCTCTTCTGGAGATAGCATATGCTGCTTGTACTAGCAGAAGATAATTTTTTATTCGTGCTGTGCTACATAAGAATTGGAATTTTAACCTTTCAGGTTCAAACTGATCATAAGGTTTGACACAAATATTTAAATTTACTTATAAATCTATTTATATCATCTAACTCTAGTTACTCCTCCTAGTATCTCAGATACCTTGACAGTAAATGGAACTCCTCATTTCTGTGCTCTAACTTGCCTGCCCAAGAGGCCTATCATTTTCTGTCAACCGTATAGAAATCCTAGTTTTATCTGAGGTGATTCAAAGAGAACACGATGAAGATTTTCAGCTGAAACGGCCCATGTGTTTGAAGTTGACGTATTACACTTGTGTTTGTACCTCAGCCTCTTGGCACTTCTTAAATGTGTTAGATCTGCAACAGTCTGGTAAAACAGATATCTTTTCTAATATCTGACCTAGCAGAGAATATTGGAATACTAAAAGTTCATGCCAGCTGGACTCTTCATTATCATATTTTAATAGCTACATAAACAGAAAAAGTAAAAGACAGCTAGATTTGTATCTGCTGTAAATCAGAACTGCTCCACTGATTTCAATAAAGTGACACTCAGTTATCTGAGTCAACAAGCTTAAAAAGACCCATTCTCTAAAGAATGTCTACATGTCAAGGGCACTTTCTTTGGGGACTGATCTGATCTCATCAGAACAGACTTGCCACTCAAACTAAATTGGAGGGGTTTTTTTCATGAACAAGGTGCAACAGGATAAAGAATCACATGCTCAAAATATCATTTACCTCAAAACAACAAATGTTACAGTGTTTTCGTTCCTGAATATCAAGGAAAAGACAATGCTTTTGTCCTGTCCACTACACTACAACTTTGTCAGGAGTAGTGGGAGTACAGCAGCTGGTCTTTTTGTACAGTTTGAAACTTAGATCTTGAGACCTGGCTTAACCTAATCTAACTTTAATCATTGTACGGAGGTTCTCTTCAGGAATGGTAAGTGATCAAGATCCTAACTTAGAAAATTCAGATCAGTTCTGAAAGGTAAGTGAGATCAACCCATTTTCAAAAGACAGAGATCTAGAATAACCTTTGATAGGAGAGTTTAGTCAAAACCTCAAAAACTCATCAAAAAGGCAACTGAGAAGATCTATGACTAGAGATAACATAAAAGCACAAATAACAAGAAGGTCGTGAATATGTACTAGCCCTCAGATTAGGAGAATAAAAAAGAAGTGTAATCAGGAGTCAGGTTTAAGAACAAATGGAAGACAGAGTTGTTCTCATCTACTTTGTCTATGGAGCTCATTGCCATGAGGTATTCAGGATACCAAGTGTATAAATGGTTCAAAAAGCTACTAGGTACAATCATGAGAAAGTTCATGGAGTGTTATTAAATGTGGATGAAAGGATGCAACCTCTGGCTCAGGATTTCCCTAAATCACAGATTGCCAGCAGGTAGGAGGATATGCCATGGGGACTATCACTTTATACTCACACAATTTTTATTCCTTTTCCTAAAACATATGCTACTGGCAGTATCAGAGACAGGATCTTGAGCTAGAAGAAGCTTTAGTCTGATCCACCACAGCCATGCTTTGAAGAGCCCAAACAGTTTTTTTTTTCCTAAGAAACAGGCCTTTTTCTAAAAAAGAAATTCCCAGACCGTACTTTATTGCACCTGTGACATTCCATGCTAAACAGTAAAATGTCATTCACTATTGCAAAACACCTAAAAAAAGGGCAAGAGTAGTTCAAAGTAAGAGCCTTGTCTATGACTTATTTCCCTTTTATAAATTCTGGCTACATCATTAATTTTTCTTCTAAAGTAGAAGTGTTTGTAATATTATACTACATAAAGTCTGTCTTCATGTTGTATTTGTGTTGTCACTATTGATTTATGTGCTTTTAATATATTAGTTTTAAATTTCTTGGAATGTTGATCAAGTCTTTAATGTAGTTTGAAATGTGTCCTTTTAGTGCTTTTTAATCCAATTTTAAAAAATTGATGATTTAATCATTTTATCATTCATTAAATCATAACATTTACCTTAGGAGTTGTCTTGACTACATATACTTCTGTATCTGTGGTGGAAAAATGCAACTCAATACTTTAGACATTTTAAGGAAACTTAACTTTTTTAAAAATCACAAATTCCAAAATTAATTGCTGTGTCTCAGAATAAAACACTGTGCCCTGAAAAGGCACTTGTTTTTATTTCTGTAGGTACAGGCTTTCAGTATATTCCCATCCAAGAAAATGAAACACTTTATTTCTCCGTAATGCAGCACATACTTCTCCAGCAAAACTGACTCATGATGCTAAAAATCTCTTTTCAGTACTGCTCCACGGGGTAGCAAATGTGTGCACACGTGCACACACTTAGAGGACACTATACACATTATTTCTGGCTATAAATAAAACTAACAAAAAGGTTCAACCAAGTGCAAAAGAAAATAAAAACCATTAAAGTGGTATGGACAATCAAGTTAATGCCCAGGATGCACTGGAACAATAGATGGCGATTCCCACATAAGAATGGAGCAAATAAAATTGGCTGTAGGTCACTTCGAGGAAAGAGACGTTGCTGAATTTGTCAGAGAGATTTCTACGCTGCATCTTAAGCCATGCCACCCCTAGTGAAAAGGAACAGAAAAACTGTTTTACCTCTACTTAGTAGCCCACACTGGAGGATAAATTCTACTTTACATTCCAGGTAAAATTGATACTTTTTAAGCACAAGCAATGGGTAATTTTCTTTTATTTCAATAGATCTCAGGCACCTTTCCCATTTGGCCTTAAATTGCAACATTTAGGGAATGATTTACATTTAGTGATTTACCTTTTCTTTTTTTTTTTTTTTTTTTCATTCTGCTTGGCCTAATCACAGGCCTCAAAGCATGAGTCCTCGTTATTTATGCCTACAAAGCAGTTTGGGAAAGGTAACAATTACACTTTTGCTGATCTGCCACTACAGTGAAACAAAAGACGCTTCCCCTCGCCAGGTTCATTGTACTAGCAAAAACCACGGACAACTCTCCAAGCTTCAGTAACATCAAACTTCTTATTGTATAAACATTTCTCTCACATTTTAAGTGTGTTGGAAGTAAGAGAGCAGGGAAGATTAAATGTCAGATTATTTTATGAAGCACTGAAATGCCTGGCTTACCAAAATCAGGGACGATAAAATAGCCCAAAAGAGAAAAGAGATGCAGTCAGAGATGTTACTATGCTTGCATGTGTCAGGTGGAAGAAAAAGTTAACAAACTTACCATGTGCCTTTTTATCAATTAGTCTTTTATTATGCTACATAGAAATTGGTAAAAATGTACCAGCCCATTATCTGAGTACCACTCCTGCTTTGCTTTTCTTGTCTTTGGAGTTACCATGTGTATTAGTTTTCCATTAAAGTTGCTAGAATCATATTAATAGATTCTTCTGTAGAATTCAACACGGCTGAAGCACAGGTGTGAGTAAGAGAGATAGGATCCAAACACCATATTCACTGGCAAGGTTGAGCATTTTTCTCTACTTCAGGGTGCCTGTGAGATTTCAGCCCTCAAAAGCAACCAAATGGAGAAAATGTAGAGACCCCACACCTACTCAGATACAATGCCACCACCTCCGTCACCTACCAGTTGCCTACATTTAAGCCTACTTAGGTCTTCAATTTCAAACCATTTACCTTTCATTTGTTCCTCATCCTGATCCAGTTAGTTTGGGAGGTAGTGCCATATTAAAACATCTGGGATTCATCAAATGTGTTCTTTTTAACACAGGTTCAGCGTGATCAATCCCAGATGCTCAAGAACTAAAGTTACATATAAAATGTTCATAGATTTTGGCCAAAATCAGATTCAGCTTCCCATACCTTAAAAGCGGAAGTTCTTTAACTAGATATGAGTTAGATTTAAGTCATTTATTAAAAAGCAAAACAAAACAAAACAAAAAGAAAGAAAGAAAGGAAAAAATTGGAAATGAACCCCATCTTACTTAAAGTACAATTGAGTTAGACAAGTTAGATTAGTTTATATGCCATTTTAGGCTGAATTTTCAATGTTATCAGTCATTAAATTTGCCCAAAACTTCTTATCATAAGCTCCTTCTTTCAGTCACTTACATTTTGAGCCACCAGGGTAGCTAACTCACACTGAAATCTTTCAAGGAGATTCGAGCCAATGCAGTTCAGCTTTTCCTGAAAAGTAAGACTGGGGAGGAGGGTGTTATTAGCTTGCCCATGAGAAAAATATTCTAGAGAGCAGTTGTTAGAAAGTCTCTCAAACCAAATGCAGTGAAATAGGACCTTGAGGTTAGGTGGAGGAGAGAGGAAATGCAAGGGACGCCAAAGTCAAAGAGGGGCCTTTTGCCATTGCTGTGAAATTTTAGCCCGACTTTATGACACAGTTACTGTTGCTTGGGGAGAATTTTTGAACTCCTCCTTATTGCATGCATGCTTGGCACCACCCAAGCAATGTCAATGCAACATATCCGCTGATGCTGATGAGCACAGAATTGTAGTGGGAATGTTCCAGTTTCCAGAGTTTTTAGTAGGCATTTCATTGAGTTTCATTTATTCCTGGAATAAATCTGCCATTTGCATAAATGTAGAATGATTACATGAATCTTCAGATGGTTTAGTTACAGTAACTCAGGCTAGGCAGTTAAGTGCCAGTTGTTGACTGGAGTCCATAGAGCTTTGGCATCAAATATGAGTGCCATATATTTATAGACACAGAGTCACATAATGTGTAACTGGTGTAGTTTCTACTTCTCTGCACTAAAACCAGAGCATATTGATTAAAGAAATTCTGAGCTGAAAAAAACACCAAAATAAAAAAAAAAATATTAGCTAACTTACCCAAAGTAGGTTTCTTTTTTTCATGAGTGCAACAGTTTCAAAAGCTATTGCCTAGTGAATTTCCAAGGTCAGAATTAAACAAAAGTATTCCCTTAATCCAAAGACAATTCTCATTTTCTGATGATAATCAGTGTTTCTAGTCCTGCTAAACCTGTACTGATTCAGCAGCCTACATCATAATTTTCATGACTGGGAAATTGATTGACATTCAGGGGAAAAAAAGGATTCCTTCTATGGGACTTCAGGTGAATGATGGTTTTTATTTTGCTTTGTTTTTTCAGTGACAGCTCTCTTGCCTCCTTCAATGTTCGAAATGCCAGTCACAGTCCCAATTAAGATGGAGTAAAAAGAAGAATGAGAGTTATGTGGACAAAGGTGTCTGATAAGCACAATTTATCACCACCAGCAGCTCTGTGTAGTGTTGTTTCTCAAACTAACTAATTTATATAGTTAATGATTGCGAGATGTAATTAATGGCCACACTTATCAATTCCCTTCTCTAGCACCAGCATTCCCAACTCAATATGCTTGTGAACTGAAGTGTCATAGGACCTGATCCCTGCTTTTTTTGCAACTATCTGAGTATACTGAATGGTTTTTGGAGATCATCGAAGTATGCAGGAAGGACAGCACACCTAGTCTTGGAGAGATGATGGGAAGACATTCTTTAAGTCATTTTCAATGATTTATCTGTATCTTTATTAACCATCTCTCTTCTCTGTGAAAGTCATTCTGAGGGTTTTGTTGTTTTGGGTTTTTTTTGATAGGGCAGAAAACACATGTGCCTTTTTTTAGTCCAAATTTATATTAATAATTTTTAACTTAATATATATGTGCCTTTTTTAAAACTGTGTTCAAAAGGATAGAAGGTAGTTAATAAAAAAAAACATCATAAAAATCTCACAATCGGCTTGCCATGTTTGAAATATCTTTATATAATGAAAGAAAAAACTGACTTCTCCTCAGAAAGGCTTATTATATGGCAAAGCATGTCATAAACAAATTGTGTGGCATTGTTTATTTATGCTATAATATTGTCTAGAAGCTTGATCATCCAACAGAAACTTTACTTCTAATACATTACAAAGCACTTCCTCTGAAGATCTCTGAAAGAGACCAAGGAAGTAAACCGTGTAACTGTATTATGAAATAAGAAATGTCTTATTCAAAAGTTCTAAGAAAGTCGAAGTCCACAATGTTTGTGAGCTTATTCTCTATAATTATATAAAACTTTTCCTCTAATGATTTTTGGGGGGGAGAACAAAAACAATATATTTGCTGTTAAACAAGTCTGACTTCCACCAGCTTATAACACAATTATGTCTTACCTTCTCTTTAGAGATGGCTCATCTTCTGCCTGGGCTCAGCTGTCTAGCACTGAACCAAAAGAGAATATGTCACCCACATTAACATTTTTGGGGCAGAGAATGTTCTTATTATGGGAAAAGTTGGACTGTTTTCTCACAATTCCAGATTCCCGGTGTAGTCAAGAAACCTAAAACACTTATTGTGCGGGAGGGCAATGAAACTTTTTTTCAAGACTCTCACTCCTAAAACTGAGTATGGAAGCTATTGGGAAAGAGGTTACTCAGCTCAGACAAGGCAGAGTTCCCCATGATAGTAGGTTTTAACAAAAAGCAAGAGATTATCTGATCAACCAGAAACACAAAGTATAGGCCAGGTTGTAATTTATTCATTCCAGAAAAATTTGTGTTTTAAATATAAAAAGCATGGACTTTGCTTCTTTTTACAACACCGAAAACCAAGGAGAAGTGATCTCAGGTAAAAAGAGAGAATGACATGAAAATGATGAAAAAAGAGAAATATTAAACATTGATCGCAAAGGGGTTAGGGATGGGGAAACACGCAAGTAATAAAAAGCATGATAAGGGGGGAAAATGCCTAAAGTAATGAAAAACTTAAGTTACATTGGTTTGACCCTCCGAGCATTTCAAAAACTTTTGAAAATGTTTTAGATTATTTTAAAATTTTGGAAAAATTAATGAATTAATGAAAAGAGAGTCAATTAACTTTGAATATGGGCATGTCTATAGCACTTTTAACCACATCAAATCTTGCCGTCTGAATCCTGAGGAATGCTGTATAGAATGTATAGAAGGGAAAGAGAGGGAATATAGTAGGAAGAAAGAAGAAATAGAGATTGTTTTGAGTCTCCAAGTCCAGACTTCCCTCCTTTTAGTCTGATCACATTAATTGGACTTGAATAAGAAAGAAATAACTAAATAACCTATTTAGCTCATAAAGTGTTGTTGCATCTATTTCATTGAAGTCCTCTTGTTAGGCTCACTATCCCTAAGCTGCAGTTGCTCCTCATTAGTTTAAGAAGGTTAAGAATGGAACATATGATAAAATGAATAGGCAAAGTCTTCTACATTGAGAAAATAAAACTTTTTTCTCTGTAATGAGTCATTCAAATATAAAAATCTTTATCATAGGGATTTTGCAAGTAAAGAACTCAGCAAAATTAAAAAATAACCTTTTCATATGCAATATAACTCTTCCGTGGCTAATTGACATGGCTAGAGAATTATATGCAACAAGGCTGCAGGATGAGTTACATACAGTGTGCAACTCCTTCCCTACTGATGACCTCTGGATCCTTTCTCTTAAGCAGATAATACTTTACTTACTTGGAGAGAGGATAATGGGTGACTGGTCTGCTTAAGTCTGACAATTCCTAGGTTACCTATATATTCTAATGCAAACATCTTTTGAACTCTGCATCCTAGAATGTATCAGACCATAAAGATGTAGTAATCAGATAAAGTTGGCAGCCGCATTTCTTCAGGCTTCATACATCAAAGACACAGAACAACATTTTGAGTTATTTTAATGTCTGCTGAATAGAACATTTTGAATCTCCAGTTGAACATAAATGTTTTGTGTCACAAGTCTGGATCTAATCTGTCCTAAGCCTTTTTGGCTGTCACCAAGACACTTTTTCACAGAAGTGAGGATGGATATAAAATAAATAATACATTCCAGCATGAAAAACAATTACCAGGAGACTGATTTTGCTTCCATTTGCACTGGTGAGAATTCATGCTTTATCTCAGTGAGCTCATTTGAATCTAAGCACAGTCATACACAGGCAGAAGGAACTGCATCTCCTTCCTATTGCAAACCCAGTTTCCAGGCCCAGCTTGCTCTTGTCTACCTGTGAGTGTAAAGCGCATATTTTACCTAAATTTGTCTGTCTCTGAGATAAAATTTGCTTGAAATTAATTTGCCAATATAATTTTTTCAAATGTGGAGAAAGTAATACCATACTATTTAGACTCACTTTTTTCAGATGGAATGAATCAATCTGAAGAAAGCTAAGATGGAAGAATCACAATTCAAGCATTTAGATGACAAAGTTAGAAAGCGGCCAAGGTCATTGTCATCATACTTTGCCAATTACACAATCAGGAGTTTCCTAAGTCAATAGTAAAAAACATATCACTGCGGAATGCAGAAAAGTGGAGGAAAACAGAGGAATGAAAAGAGCAATGCCTTTCAACATAAGCTACAAATGATCTCACTTTGAAGTTGGATCTGATCTCAATGTGAGCCTTATTTGGAGCAGCAGATAGGCTGAGGTGGCTTCCAGAGGATTCCTCTCATTTGAGTCATTCTATGCCTCTACGATATTTCTGTTCAGGTTTACAAATTGTGAAGGACTACAGGACTGGTCTATAATTTCAGTTTTCCGTATAAACACAACATATCTCAGACTACACTACCAAGTATATAGAAATTAATTTCAACAGTAATTTCAACACTAATAGAAACATTACAGTCATAAATTGCTTACTGAAGCTACCAACGAAACATATCAGATAGCTATCTGAGGCTATATGATCACCAGAATTCTGCATGCTATAAATAAGAAATACTTATTAAAATGAAGCTGAAACACATGGAAATAAACTCAAGGAACGTATGTCAATAAAAAGACAAAAAATTCAAAGAAATGTAAAAAATTGCATTTAAATTCACATACTTTCACTCACATGAAAATGTTTTACTATAAACAACGGATATTACTTTTTCCTTGCAAAATGTAGAAGCCTTTTCGTCTGCAAAGGAAAAGATATCAATCAAGAATGACCTTAATTGTCATTGATTGCAAGTGGAAAGATCCTAATAAAATATACCTGGAAACATGCACACAGGACTTCTGAGAAAGCAGTTTACTAATAAACACTTACCATGTTCACTACATTAGGTAGTACTCATAAAATAAGTTAATCTTGTAAAGCTTGGAAAGTCAGAAAGACAGCATGACACAATGCAATAGCTTCAGGGACAAGCAGGAAACAGACCCCATTTTTCATGAGTTACAGTGGCTGACACAGAAAAGAGAAACGTATTTCCTCTTCCTTCAGCTCTCTGCAATTAATAAGCAAGTGATAGGATTGACGTCATACTGCTTTTGGCCATCTAGAAGTCTCATGCCCAGTCACAGAGTGATAGTATAAGGACTTTTTACCCAATCAGTGGAGAAAACTGGTATCTCTAGATAGATAGA
Organism: Phaethon aethereus; assembly: GCF_964289735.1. Lineage (NCBI taxonomy): Eukaryota > Metazoa > Chordata > Aves > Phaethontiformes > Phaethontidae > Phaethon > Phaethon aethereus. The sequence goes on from NC_138582.1 coordinate 21,439,832, forward strand.
TTAAGTGCTGGTGACTATTTCCTATCTTAGTTGCCTTAGTTAAGTGTCTAAAGCCAGCTGGGATGAGTCTGGGAAAAAGGAGCTATATTTGAACACACGGAAATGGACATGTAAGATCACAAACCCATCGTTACCACGGTTACTGCAGATCAAACTGGAATTATCCTCTCATATTTGCAGTTCAATGATAACATTTGAATTCTGGCATCTCACATCCCACACCTGCCTTTGCTTATACTGACAGCAGGGATACATATGCTATAGCAGGTATATCAATGTGTAGACACTAAAAATCTAGAAGCCGGTACATCCCTATTTAAGCCTAAAAGACTTATGCATGTTTTCGCTATGTTTAGTGAGTCCCTTAGAAATGACCCGTGAACACTCAAAGCTTAATAATCTGTGTGTAAAAAACCATGATATCACAGTCATCTTGAGAAAACAATCATTTTGTGAAATTATTCAAAACTTCAGCTAAAAAAATATGCTAAAAGTATTTACAGTCTAGTGGGTGGAGTGCATATTCCCTTGGTTACATGGAATTACTGTCTCAAAACAAAAAATAAGTTGATTTTACTATTACGTTTCTTTCTAAAATCTACAGTAATATGTCATTTCAGAAGTGATCTTTATTTTCAAAGCTGAGATTATCATATTACAATTACACCTCATTTTCACCCTACAGCATTAGTATCTCTGTGTTTTACTTTTCTTTAGTCTTCTATAAATACTTTGCTACATATTTAGTGTTTCACTAAATGATTGAGATCATCATCAAGTGACTGAGGTCAGGGTTAATATCTTCATACAGAGAAATGGGTTTATCTCTGTTAATATCCTGAAGACTAACAAATTGCTAAGGAAACAAAATTGTTTGCTTGATATTTTCTCCCACAGCCTTTCCATTTTTCACAGGAATAACATGCTGATCACTTTGCTGTCTTTCCATATGCATGACTGGTGCACTGCATGGGTCTCTTCTGACTCAGTCTGTGTTGGAGACGGGGACAACTGCATTATTCTTCTGTCTATAATTCTAGCATCTGGTGAGGAAAAAAATTTGGCCCTGGTGTGTTTCTTCATGCAACTCACAAATCTTCAAGAAGAAGGGAAGGGATGGAGTATCTGAGGCATGAAACGGCAACCAGCTATCTACTGATACTGCAGCGAGGGGCTCCTTGGCTCTGGTCCGGGTGCAGGTATCCTGGCAGCAGCTCTTCAAATACAAAGAGTGAAATTTTAACTTAACAAGAGCTGCAACGTGGTCAGCAGGGTTATCTGAAACTGCATCAGGCCAAGTCAGCAAAGCAGAATCAGGCTTCTGAACCTCGTACCAAAGCTAAGTCAGTAGGAGGAGTTGGAAAGACAAATAAATCATGATTGCTTTAGGTGGGCCATGATTTCTGGAAAGGGAGGCTGAACAAGTCTCCTTTTGATGCGCGCAGCATACGCTGTGCTCTGAGGCGACTGGCAGCATTCCTGGTGAAAGGACAAAGTAAATTATGATGCGGTCCAATGAATTCATTATCTCCTTTTCATGCCACAGCCATATCCTGTCACTCACCAGGATGTTGGCTTCGAGCAATGCTCAATTTCCCATGCTCTAGGCTGAGCTGAGATCACATGGCTTTAGTTCCTGGACAGCTTCAGCACAGGTTTTGGTCCTGTTGTTATCCTGCCAATAGGAGTAAATAACGAGAAAAAAAAATGCCAACTAGCTGCAAGACAACTTCAGCTTCTCTATGAGAAGTCAGAGAGCAGAGAATATATCGTATAATTAACTTTGTTAAGACACAGATTAATTCAATTTGCCACTGCAATGAGTACTCATTCCTTAGAATGAATCAAAATCCATCACCTTTGGTCATGGGAAACCTATTGTTGTCGTACTGTCGCCAAATAATCTAGAGAACTCAGTGTACTTACTGATACTTGTTTTTTGATACGGTCACAACTTCTATGACCATTTGGGCAGTGATGGTTTCATGGTGACACTGTGTATTCTCACTGTTAATACTGGACAGTGTGCCTCTCCTTCATGTCTATACATCTACACATGTCATGTACCGTCATGTACTACAGAATTATTCCTGCAGTGAGAGAAATATAAAATAATTAATCAGTAGTCCTGAAAGACAAAGAAATAATTTTCAGGCAGGAAAAAACATAGTCTTCAATATTTCTTTTCAAAGCAGATGATACTCTCATGCTGACTTATACAGGATCTTGGCTTGACTGTTAGCTTGCATCCTTTTGCATTATCTTTTTTTATATTTTGCCGGAAATTAATTACTAAATCCAACATGCTAATGAATTTTATCTTTATAAGTTCAGTGTTAAAATCTATTTTGGCATAATTTACCCAGTAAATGAATGTTTTCTATAACTTCCTCTTATCAGATGGCCTGTGCTCTAAGGGAGAGGATCTGGATGCTTAATGCAATGGTACATCTGTGGGATCAGCTCCACCTCTGGCAGAGACCAGGAAGAGCTGACAAGGATGGGGAGAGCTACGCAGCCCCAAATCACAAGCTTGGGACTTATTTTGATGGAAAGAAGTAGGTTTTAAAACTGAGCTGAATGCAATCATCATACTTAGGAAAAGTAAGGCATCTCAATTGTATTCACTATGTCTGAGTGAAGCAACAAGCAAAGTAACTAGAGTTGAGTTTTTATGATATTTGGAATTGTTATTAAAAAAAATGTAATCCAAGAATACCTCCCATTTTTTATAAGGTGTCTGCCTATGTCTCACTGATCTCAGTTTAAAAGAAAGAGCTAGGTGGCACTGCTAGAGACAGGCCGTGCTGCCACTAGGACCAAGAGACCATGCTGCCAAATCAGGATGCAGCTTATGAGCAAGATTTGGCTCTGATCTCACCAATGCCTGGAGGCAAAGGAGGAGACACGGGACTTTCTGGATGCAGATTTTATTATTACATAATGAGATGGTCAGGCACATAGTCAAGCTTGCTTAGACACCAAGAACTTGAATCTAGACTAGAAACAACCTATTGTATTAAACCAAATTTTGCTAAGCAGACCTCTAAGTAACATTTCCAAGGAAGCCCGAGAAAAACCTAATTAACTAGTTCTGGGTAGATTATGAACTCTGAGGTTCATAACAAAGGAGAAGTATCTATTTCAACAAACATTGTTCTCATTCAGGTTCCAGCCCTACAGAAGTTGACACAGTTGTTTAATTATTGAGTTAAACAGGACTGTTCAGCTAATTACAATACACCACAATTAAAAATATGAGTAAAGGATCAGGCTCTGTGACAATGAATTCTAAATTTATTCAGGAACTCTGCATTTCAGAGAAGTAGTCACAAGTCAGTCATGGTATTTCTGGCCCAGTAAACACTTAGTTACTTCCAGCAAGTAGAACAACTCAGTGAGGAAAGGCTGACAGCATCTTAATCCAGAACAGCCTGTAGTCTGATTATTAAAACATGCAACTGGAAAATGGAATACGCTCGTGATTTTTCATGGTCACAGCACAAGGCAGTATCTGTCCCCCTGACTACCCCCAACAACTTTTCACCTAACTGTCTTTGAAGAAATCTTCCTTATTTACTTCTTCATCTCCTTCACCTGTCCTTTTGGGATCAGCTCCTTCAGGTACATTGGATTCTGCACTGCTCTATGACTAGCAGGAATTGGGTGACTTAGGAACCAGAAAAGTGTCTAAGTGCCTAAATCACTATTAAAAATCAGTGGTAATTTATTCACTTCAAACCATTTGAAATATTTACATTTATTTCAAGAATTAATCATCCGGACTTTATTGTTAACACATTTATTATCTTATTTTGCAGATCCTGGCCAAAGAAAAACAGCTTTAAGAGTCAAGAACCTGTCAAGCAGCAGCTTTATTGACCGTGTCTTCAAAAGTAGTGAGAGCATTAAACATAATATTTTACTGGGAAAGGCTGGAAATGCAAAGTATTTTTGGCCTGATACAGTAAATCATTTTCCTCTTTGATATGGCAAATAGAGGGACCGCTATCAAAATAGATCATCCCTCAGGCTAGTATATTCTGCTTTTTTAAAAAACATGTCCCTCTTCCTCAGGATGCATTTGAGTGTATATGAAAGGAAAACACAGATGAATCAGATTAATCGTATTGGAGCATATCAGCTTGAGATCGTGTAAGGATCGGCGCTTGCCAATAGCCGGCCACAGTCAGAGTGAGAACATAAGGCTCACATTACCCCCATCCTCCCCTGAGCAGATACAAATCTCAGATGTGTCAAGTGTATGTTCAGTGCTGGTTAATCATAGGGAGAGCGGTTGCACCATCAGTCCCGTGACTGACATCAGTACTGCACCAGCCAGGAAAAAAATCTTTCTCAACTCAGAATAGCACTTCATTTTAAAATAATTTCTGGGACTGTCCTCCATTTAAATATTTCCATGGCTTCCTGAAAGTCCCATTTTTTTATCCACCAGCTGAGACTGATTTCAGTCAAGTTTTTCTTTCAAGGTTATGCCAATGGCTATTGATTAAAGAGTTGCATAGGAACATCTGTTTTCAAATCTCTCACCCTTTTGTCTGTAACATTTCTTCTTATATTTAATATATGAACAACAAAACAAACATCAGAACATAAATTCAGGTAATACCACACATTGGTAATACCAATATCAATCTTCTCAAGCCATCCATGCTCTGTGATGTGACACACATGCTCAGGTATGTTGATAAATATACAGAGAAAATTTAGGATAACCTGGATAAACCACTAGTGTGGTTTTAATGTTCCTGCTGATAAGTTTTAGTTATTAACTGGCAAGAAGACAGGCTCTTGAGTATGCAGATATTTGTAGAGCTATGCAAATATGTCAGTCACACCTTAAACTGATTGAGGCTTTTTCTACTTTTTTTTAATTTTCCTTTTATAATTAAAACTAAATATGTGTTGTTATTTTTTTATTTCATGAATATTTTGTAATGAATGGATGTGGCATTTTAGTCTTTGTACACTAAGGTACATTTTAAAAAAAACAAATAGGATTTTCAAGATATTTCAGTAATCGTTTCAATATTCATAGCTTTGTACCAAGACATATAAAATGAAAGCTTTGTATGCAAACATTTTATTTAGGCCTAAAAAGACCTCTCTTATCATTAAACAAACTAAACTAGAAAAGAAAACAAGAAAGTTAAAGATTTAATACTCTGCAACTGTTTTGGTTTTGTAATGTGTGAAACATACTCGTTAAATGCAACACACAAATTAACGTTACAGATAAATGTTAGATCCTAGACTTGATTGTAAGTGAACTGAAAATGCAACTTGAATTTGTTTTCCAAGGAAACAATAACCTCTTATTTATGCATTTCTATTCCAAATGACTCCTTTGAATACTAACCAGTGATTTTGACCTCCTAGTAGTTCAGAAAATAAAGGAATTGTTCATAGAATCATAGAACAGTTTGGGTTGGAAGGGACATTTTAAGGTCATCTAGTCCAACCCCCCTGCAATAAGCAGGGACATCTTCAACTACATCAGGTTGCTCAGATACCCGTCCACCTGACCTTGGATGTTTCCAGGGATGGGGCATCTCCACCTCTCTAGGCAACCTGTGCCAGTGGTTCACCACCCTCATTCCCTGCCCATTGCAGGGCTGTTGAACTAGATGATCTTAAAAGGTCCCTTTCAACCCAAAGACTCTATGATTGTGAAAAATTTCTTCCTTACCTCTAGTCTAAATCTGCCCTCTTTTAATTTAAAACCATTACCCCTTGTCCTACCGCAACAGGCCCTGCTCAAAAGTCTGTCCCCAGCTTTCTAACAAGCCCCCTTTAATTCCTGGAAAGCTGCAGTAAGGTGTCCCCAGAGCCTTCTCTTCTCCAGGTTGAACAACCACAACTCTCTCAGCCTGTCCTCACAGCAGAGGTGTTCCATCCCTCTGAGCATTTTGGTGGCCTCCTCTGGACCCACTCCCACAGGTCCATGTCTTTCCTGTGCTGAGGGCTCCAGAGCTGGACGCAGGACTCCAGGTGGGGTCACACCAGTGAGGGGCAGAATCCCCTCCCTCAACCTGCTGGCCATGCTGCTTTGGATGCAGCCCAGGATACGGTTGCTCTTCTGGGCTGCGAGTGCACATTGACGGCTCATGTCCAGCTTTTCATCCACCAGTACTACCAAGCCCTTCCCGGCAGGGCTGCTCTCAATCCCTTCGTCCTCCAGCCTGTACTGATACCGGGGGTTGCCCTGACCCAGGTGCAGGACCCTGCACTTGGCCGTGTTGAACCTTACGAGGTTCACACAGGCCCATTCCTTGAGCTTGTCCAGGTCCCTCTGGATGGCATCCTGGCAGAGGAGTACCTCAGTTTTCATGGAGTAATGTAATTTTGATCAACATGGAAAGCTTGACCGCTCCTGAACAGAGACTAGTACTTTGAACCATCATGAGTAAGAGGGCAGTGGAGAAACTGTCTGGGGACAGTTTCAAAATCCTTTGTCAGCTTTTAAACTTTAAACCTGCAGGCTGGAGGCTTACAGTAAGCATGATGGTAACATAAAAATGTTTTCAAGGGACATTCTTGGTTTGAAGAAAACAAATACCAGGCCTTCAGTCAGTGAAACTCTTCCCTTACTGACCCGAGTGTAACATTACGGTTGATAACAATCTTTACCAAACAAGACTACAAGTTCAGTAATAAAACAGCCTTCAGTATGATCCCCATCAGTACAGATTAAAGATCAGAAGCTCAGATTTTATTCTGTTCTATTTGTAGACTTCAAGGCTAAAACAAAAAACAATTTAAAAGTCATTTTAAAGGCAAATACCTCTACAGAAAAAGCTATAGTTACTTCCTAGATGTATTTGACAGAAGCCATTTAATCTACTACATGTTGCAAGATTAGATGTTAATTATTTATAGGGAACACCTAGAGCCTTATGAAAAGCATAGTATTTCTGTAATTATTGTTAGAATGAAATATAATTGTTGGTTGTTAAATGATCCCTATTAGTTTTTTACATTAGTACTAATGTAAATGTCATTTTCAGTAGCAGTGTAAGTGACAGTCCAAAAGAGGTATGCAAAAATTGTCCCCCAGGTGTATCAGTTTACTTTTTGGATCATATCCAAAACTCTCAAAATTCTTTGAAATTCTTTCTATCAAGTTCAGCAGAGACAGGCCCCTAATACATTAAATCATTCTACATGTCATTGAACCCAATATTGCTCAAGGGTCAACAATTTGGTAGTTGCAGTATTTGCTTTGAAAAGATGTTTCAATATTATTTCCATCTTTTTCTACTCCTAGTTATCTTTCTGAAAAGTGCCATTTTGTCTAGCATTTTCATTGTTTTGTCACAATTTCAGAAAACTGATTTAGAAAGAAAAGCTCTTCTTTGCAGAATACCATACCTTCATTCCTGTATAGTGCATCACAGATTCAACCTTTGCCCAAATTAGTAGCATTAGTAATATAACTAAGAAAAACAAAACCATGTTCAGATAACTTAAAACACAATCAAACCTATCCATTAATTAAAATGTGTCAATTGTAAAAACAAGATTTGATATTCAGCTTTTAGAATCTCCTGACATATATGCATCTAATTTTTCAAACTTAATATAGTTAAGTTACTCTTCTTGTAAACTCATTACAAGTGGTAATCATAATGAGCAGGAAAAAAAGCAGAAAACATTGTCATTGTTGGGCTTTATTTTTCAATTATACTCATCTGGATATGAGTGCAAAAAATCATTTACATGAAAAAAAAAATTAAGTCCAACGAACAGCATTTGTCCACATAAGCAGCAATGTTCTATTTACATTAGTAAACTCATGTGCATATGTAAATGCAAATATGATGTAAATGCAAAAATTCTGACAAGTCCCAGATTGTATTACAGGGTGGAGCTGGGGCTGTGCAGCACTGACAATGAGAAGAGATGGTGAAGTTCTGTCAGTGGCTGATTATGGTATTCTGGAGGAAAACCAGAGAGATTGTATCTCAATGACAAAATCTTCCGTCATTTGAGTCCATATTGGTGTATAAATTGCAAGCAGGGAAAAAGTTACACCGAACTATGATTGTTGCTTTGTCTTTGAAGTGGTATCTCTAACAGAGGAATAAAGCATAGCTGGTCCAGAGCTTTACAAATCTCCAGAAATATTGTCATATTACAACTAGCAAAAAAGGGGAATTTCTTTCTCTTTAGGGTTGAAAATTCACCTGCTATTAAATCATAAATGTCATACCCATGAACATTTTGCTTCACTATGTTTAACAGAAAGAACACTTCATAGGCTTTCTAAGTCTCGCTATTCTATTTTTCTTGTAAGATACCCAACATGCAAAAAAAACCCCTTGTGATCTATGTATATGAAACTACATTAACTTATTTAGATTAACAAAAATAAGGGAGCCAAATCTTAGGCTTGATCACTAGACAGGGTCATTCAATAGCTAACAAAAATAAAGACTGTTGTATATAACAGCCCAAAACACTAGTCAGATCTTCACCTAGGAAGCTTTTCTAAGAATTAGGTTTATCTAATAAAAGACATAAGGACTAAAAATGTCCAGCAATATTTTTTGAAATACAACTGGTGGTAGCATTGGGTCCCTGATGCAATAAACCTTTTATAATCACGCTGAACTTTAAATACATGAAAAAAATGTCTTCATTGTTGCTGCTCATGTGGATTCTGGCCATATAGTCAATATGTTGCTGGTGCAGGCTTGGTACCTTACAACTAAGTTTATCTGTCTGAAACTCCAAGTATGTATAGCAGTGATGCAAGAACAGCAATACATGTACAAAACCAAAAGCAATATAATAGAATGTTTCTACTGTAGGTATAAGTTCACAGAGTCTAAGCTTAATTATATATCTACGTATCTACTTACGTAATGAAAAACTAAAAATAATGACACATCTGAATTTCTCAAATTCATTTGGAAGGGAAAGAGCTGGCAACGGGTTTATTTCTACAGCTTTGCAGTAGTATATGACAATAGCTTGAAAACCTGAAGGATGTGAGAAGAAAAATGCTTCATTTTATAAGCAGGGTAGCTGGAGGTAAATATTTAGAGTCATAGCTGTCAACAGAGCACTGGATAAATACTTTAACCCCTTTGTTTTTGATATTTTAATGTTTTCCATTCTACCCTGTAAGAATACAGTTCTGCCACTAAGCATTACAAAGAAAACCCATAAATTAGATGAGTAAGAGGGGGGTTTGGATTTGTAATACTAATAAACAAATGCTAAGGACCAGCATTCAAACACTTACTCAAGCATTTCTTTACAATGCAAGCCCTCTGCCCCGAAGGCCATGCACAGATGAGCAGCCGTATCACAGGTAGACCTGCTGTGATACTGGCTAACTCAGACCATGATCTCTTCCAAACATGCGTAAAAGCCACTCACATGCTATGTTTCAGTATGAAATGGCATAAAATAGTCTTTGCCTACATCCCCCTGAGTTACTGGATCCGCTGTACTTAACTTTTCTTGTTCTCACCTAGTGAACCATGCTTGTCAAAACAGGTTATGACTCTTGTTATTTTAGAAGATGAAATAAGTATATACGAAAAAATAGTGTCACCAGTTTGGATAGTGGACCATGTAGGCATCTAATCAGAGTTATGCTAGCTAGTATAAGCTTTTTATATCTTATTCTTTCCTTCAACAGGTGATGAATTGTGGTAATACTAAAAATGGTATATTGGTAAGCAAATAATTACACTTTACCCAGAACTATTAAAAAGGAGAGTGTGTGCTTGGAAATATCTATGTTGTTATTATATAAATGTCATAATGCCTTATAATATGTTTTTTTTTCCTTGTACAGTGGTGAATGAAAGGTAAATAAGAAAATTTTAATCTAGTCTGTAATAGCAATGTGCTTGCATTTGAGTCAATGACTGTTTTTTCTCTTACAGAGACAAGAGCTCAGTCATAGCCAGCTGGCCAATCTTTTAAACTACTACAATTCCACTGTGAGTAGTAATTTCTACATAACTGTTGTGTAAATTTTAGGGGGGCATGAGGGAGGATTTTCTTCCAAGATAGAAAAATAAGTAAGGCATTTTTATTTCAATTAAACAATAAGTAACACAGTTGCGAATGACACAATTTATGTTTGAAATACCTGTAAAATAGTCATAGTAATTAAAATGTAATAGCCATCATATAAGATCCAATTTACTAAAAATTTATAGCAGTGCATTATTGCAGTCTGGTGTCCACCTGTCCTGGGCAGTTACGTACCAAGAACCTTGCTGTGAGTTCTCTAAAATGTAATAAAATATTATTAGCACAGGGAATTCTGGACAGATGTCAAACTGGTCCCAGCCTCTGCTGCTGAAGTGTTTCCTGTAGTAGAGCACACAAGGGCTGGAGCTAAGGTGAGGCTTTTAAATCCAGGGTTTAAATCATGCAAAATCATGTGCCTCCGCTGCTGATGAGCTGGGAAGCACTGGCATTTCCCACGTGCCAAAGTTGCTTCCAACACAGCTACCCAAACATCCAAGTATCTACCGAGGGCCCTGGTGCCCGGGAGTGCAAATGAGCTGAGACTTTCTACCAACAAGCAGGATACCCACGTTTGAAATTGGTGCCTTCTAGGTTTTTGAAACCATTGTGCAAAATGGGAGGCTACAGTGTCCATGATGTTTCATGATGGACATCTCAGAGTCCTGCTATATGAAATCGCCCTTTTAGGATAAAACAATGATATTAAGTTAGTTAAGAACATGAAAGTGGCTTTATAAGTTATTTCATTCTCTTGGGCATAAGCCATTCTGTTCCACTGAATTTACCCGAGTATCTCGCTTTCGGGCAATCAACTGGTTAATGAAATTACTGGTAGGATCAGTAAAGTGTTTTCTCCTTCCTCCATCTATAACAACTCACTTTGATGAAAGTGACAGATTTGGTGTCAGAACCACCTCACCTGTCTTCTGGAAAATTTAATTGAGTTCTTCAGGGCAGTTCAGAAGGGAAAATAAACCTGAATTTAGTCTAATCATTATTTCAGAGGGGCATAAATCCTTTATAAAGCTAGTTGATTTTTTCAGTCTGAGCATTACATGTAGTAGGCTGTCCTTAAATCTACTGACACACACACTCTGTAACCTCATACGATTTTAAAGCTGTGCTCAGCTGGGAACCCATTTTACACCAGAAAAACTTTTTTTTGTAGGGTTCTCTAAAAATACCATTGAAACCACAAATATCTCATGATCTTTCCTGTCTTCTGTACATCTGTTGCCCATTCAGTATGATGCTTGGAACAGCACGATCTTCTTGACAAAGGATTGAGGATGTGTATTTTTACTTCAATTGACACTTGAATCATCAGTTTTCTGTCTATCTGAGGCACTGTCTTTTCCTAAAATGTTGACCCAAGCAACTCTCTAAGCAAGTATAACCTGTTTAGTATGATGCATTCCCATGTCCAGAATTTAGCACCGCGTATAAGTGTGTGTTCTTTGCTTGTTTCTATGCCTTACCCAGCAGAAGCCTCAGAGACCCTTCTGTTGAGGACTCTGTCATGAATAAGGGACATTTTTCTTTTAATGATTGACAGTTTGTGGGTGTCATGGTAACGGGATACTGTGCTCTATCATAACAAATATATTTTGAAAATTCCCAAGAAAAAACTAGTTCAGAGTGACTGGCTTGAAAAACAATTTTTAATAGTTTTGGATCCCTGAACTTTAATTTTGAGAATTCCCAGATGTTTACGTATGGTACTGCAGGAACAGTGCTGATCCTGCATGGGGACTGGGAAAGGTTATGCGAGATACTTCACAATGTATCTAGAATGTGACAGTCCCAACCTTGATGAGATTTAGAAAAGAAATAAAAAAGAAATAAAAACAAAAAAAAAGAAAAAAAACAAACCACAAAACAAAGCAGGCAAAAAATAGAAAAGGAACAAATAAAGAGATGATATGAGCTTTTCAGAGCAAGACAGCAAATCAGTGACAGTATCAGAACAAGAATGAAGATATCTTGTGCCTGTCCCAACAAATGCTTGTCCAGGTTATAATCCCATCTGAATAACTGCCAAGCATGTTTTATATTTAGCCTGTCCAACTGAAATGCTCACATTAGAAGCCTAAGTATTCTCACCTCTCTTTAAAAACACCAAGGAATAAATGGCTAAACAATACTTCCATTTCAAAACACCACCTGGTCACAGAAGTAGGCAGAATTTTTTTGTACCAACTGGTATCTCGCTGTTGGTTCCACATGGGATTACAGATCACTTTTCTTAAAAGTTCAGCTCTATCTGAATAGGTTGAGATAGAATTATTCTATGTACATTAAAATCAGCAAATGAGCCAAGGCATTTATATAAAGAGGAGACAAAAGCGTGACTGAATTGGGAAGGTCAGAGAAACAAGACATGAAAGTTTTAAATCTATTCTAAATGAAAATTTATTGAAATATTTATAGCTAAGGCCAGAGTTGAAAAAGCCTATACAAATATTATAATTTTATGCAGCAGCAGACACCCATAGGTGCTCTTCTGAGAAACCAGGAAGAGCGTGGCAGCCTAAGATTTACATTGTTTTAGTCTATATAAATTACACTATTGAAACAAGCTTTTTAATTTACTCTCCATTCTACTTCTGTTGCTGGGTACGCTGTTTTTCTAGTGAAACTTAGTCACATAGTACAAATATTAGTAAGCAGAATGTGAAATATAATGAAAATATGATTTAGTTATGCTTGGCTCCAGTAGGCTAAAGAATATCAAACACTATCAACAGAGATTTCCCTTTTATGGTGGAATGTGATACAGTTGTAAAAGAGGGCATGGCAGGAAGAGTTTGAAGTTATGCAAAATTGGCTACAGCAGCTTAATTATGGATTTGGACATAAAATGGTTTTTATTAAGTCCGTGCCTATTTTTAACAACTCCTTTCCTTTAAATTTCTGTAATACACAGAGGTTTTATAAGCATGTGTTATTTACTAAAGCATGTTTGCTGTTGAAACACAGTAGATTTACTGCCAAATAATGCTCCGTAGCTGTTTTAAATGCCAATAAGTAACAGATATGGTTTTACAGAAGTTTATCACCATTGTTTGGGCTGCCGAAAATTTCATAAGGTGACTAGGGGTCTCAGCTCATAGGAGGGAGAAGCCAGATGTTTATTCTTTCATCCAGCTTAGCTTGAATTGGATGCAAGTGCTCACATCAAGAGTGCTTCTAAGTCTGAGTCTCCTACTTTGGAAGTTAGGGCTTCCTTAGATTAGGCATCAGTGTTAAGCCATCATCACCTTCAGCTGTCCTAACTGATCCTGTGCTGAAAATCATCATGGAGATAGTAGATATGTCTGAACACTCAGTCTGCTGTCTCCTCAGCCATCACAGCTCACAGTTACATCAAACTACAAAAGGCAGCTTCAGAAAAGGTGCTAGCGGAATACCAGAGTTGTATTGAATATCTTCTGTTCTGCTGCCCATGCTTTGGTATCAGTAATTTACAGCAGAAGATTAGGGCACATAGCGGTAGCCTGCCATCACCTTTACTGACACAGATTCATCCACTTAAGCCCTTGTTAAGAGCATAAGTGAAATGCACACATTTCACTTTCGTAATGCAGTTTTATTGTAATGTTACTAGGGAAAATTAATAATATTGTATTTTCCCTCTTCTTTTGATGTTCATTGTACTCAGACACACAGCTGCAGGCTCAGGAAGTTCTTGAGCCACAAAATATTGGAGGCTGGAAGAATATTTTGGAATTTCTAAATCACTGACTGAGTATATCACTATATGTTTTCTCTGTTCTGAGATTACTTCTGAGACATCTGGTTTTGGCCCTAGTAATGGAGACAGAGTTGGTGGAAGTGGAGTCAATGGCCTGTCTGGTCTTGGGACATAAACTTCTCCTTTCTTTGACTCTGAGCAATTGACACGGTGACAGCAGAGAGATAAATTAGTATGTGGCAACTAGGAATCATGAAAAATAATGAAAAAAGAGGACCAGTTCCAACAAAGGATGTAGAAAATAAGGAGAACCAAAACCACATGATATTCCTCAGTCACATATCAAAACCACACAGAAAGCAGGAGATCTACACATAGAAATGTTAAAGCCAGAAAGAATGAAGAGCACCTAAAAGAAAGATGGGACTTGACCTGTGCCTCAGTCTATAATAAGTCATTCTTGTAGTCAGGATGAGGGTCTGTATGATCTTGTAAGAGACTTTAACGTAACTATTCATTCTGCCACAGAAGATTGACTTGCCTTCTGATAAATAACGGCAACAACTGAAACAGTATTGTAACTCAGAAAAGCCAACTAAGAAAGCAAAAGACTAAACAGTTTAAACAGCCATTTCAGGGTGGTTTTACATGAGAAGCAGAAGATTAATAGAGACTGAGAAAAGACCTTGTGAACCACCACAGCTATAATGATAAAAACATCACGATAAAAACCAAAATACATTTCTTGACTAGCAGTGTTTCATTTCATGCTTGCTGTACGGATGAATATGCACTGCCTACTAAGTTCCTAGAGGGCAAAAGTCAAAATGGTTTTAATTTCACTTGTATCAAGCACAGTCAAAGATTATATCCTGCTATATCGGTACTAATGACTATTACCAAGGTCCCAGCCTAGTGAGTTGAGTTATGTGGATGAACTCCTGAAGTCATACAGAGATCTGTCCATGACAACCTCCAACAACTACGCAGAATTGGGAAATAGACCATGGCTACACCCACCTTGAAAATGCAGTCCTCAAAATGTGAAGGGAGGGGAGTTATATTCCCTGTCTTCAAGAGAGTTCTAGGTAATTATCTACTAGCTGTGTCACATCAGTCAGACTTCAACAATTACAAGGCATGAATCCATGTCAAATTGCTTTAAAGTAATGTACAAAGTGTAGTGATGATGACGGCATCACTGGTGGAAAATAAGAATCAATATGATAACAGATGGGTGAAATTAAACAAGCCGATAATTGTGCAGCCTAAAAGCTTATACTCTGACCTTATATAAATGCTGTCCTAGAATTAAACACATCATTGATTCGTCCATGTTATAATGTGATCTAACAGAAATCCTTTGATAATTAGTTTATTTCTCTCCAATGGAATCAGATTTCATTATATTTGTCAGTCACAGTGTCCGTTACAAAGTACCATAACAAAAAAAGGCAAGTATCTTTAACCTTACATGTTTTTCAACTTATCTCTTTGCTCTAGTTTGAGGTCATAACATTGTCAGATTTCACAAGCTGTAGCTGCTCTTATTTTCATAGCAACTGCCTTTCACTACACAATGGCAACTGCGACTGTATTTCCTAATTAAGGCATAAATCTCCCTACCCTCTCCCATGCCTGACAACTGTCTAGAACTACCATTTCCTAATTATCTTTACTAATATGAGGTGCTGCACAGGCACAAAGAGGTTTCTTTTTCAACACCTCCCTCCTTCACCCCTTTTTTGGAGTGAAGCTGTGCTTCAAGCAGAAAGCTAAAGTCTGCACATTCTTTCCACTTATACGCACCATTAACTGCAGCTCATTCACAGAACAAATCACCAGTTGCTTCACAATCCTTTTTCTCTTAATGAGCATTGCCAAAAGTTTTCTTTCAGCAAGACTATCTTCTGCATGAGGGAGAGCAAGCACTCACCTTTAACTGCCTGTTTTTGCAGCATCGTGGTACTTAATCACATCTCAAAATGGCTGGCATCATCTGGGTCTTGCCATCCTGCAATCTTAAAATGTCCAGTTACGGGAACAGAAACAAAACACTCTAACTTACTTTACAGAAATTGCAGGAGTGAAAGAAAAGCATTAAATGACAAAGTAGCAAATGCTGAGGAAGAGTTTTAAGGATTTAGGAGGACTAGAGACAAACTGTTTCTCCAGTCAGTTTTCCCAATGTTTTGTTTGTCTATTTGCACTAATGGTGAAAATGGTCTGAAAATAGACTGCAGTGTAACTGTGCTTAAATATTGTTATACATTTTGCTTGTCATGTGAAAGTATACTACAAGACATTGGAATGAAATGAGGTGCTTGCTTACCCTCCAGCCCCGCTTTGTTCTGACAGTAAAAGTGGTCACAAATACATTTGATTCTACTGACTTCTTTTTTGTAGGAAACAAAAAGATCAAGTTAAGTTACAATGCACTGAGCACAAATCTACTGTGTTACCGAGGTTGTTCCAATGAATAGGAAAAACATGCAATTGAATGGATTGTATTGTGAAAAGCACTCGACTTAAATGGAACTAATTCCCAAATCTCAAACCAAAACTGAATTATTGCATTATAATGTTTATTGTATTCAATTTTATGGATAACTTCGCCAGATATACATTGTAAAAAGCTATTGTATATGATAACATAACATAAATCAGTCAAATACAATTTGGGCAAGGAAAACCAGAAGGATGTGTGATGTCTGTACTGAGTTTGTGTATCTTATGCACAGAGAGCTCTTCTGATTTTGATTTTCATGAAACTGAAATCTGATTCTAAACATATAAAAGTAGCCAAGCTAGAAAATGCATTATCTTGGGCATACTGTATATATAAAGAAAGCCTCGGGATGTAAGCTTTAGTCATTTAAATGTTCAGCTTGGATTAAGAGATGTCCCTTCATAAAGAAAATCATGACACTTCTTCCTTCTATCACCCCATTTCACTATAGTTCAAAATACTGTCATCTGAGAAAATCAAGGTTATTTTATTTGTGTCTTTTGTTCCTTTTTAGAAGGTGTGAGGTTTTCAGCAATGCTGTTCTGGTGCTGAGGTGGAGGAAAAGTTTGTAAAACTGTGGTTTCTTTAACACATAGAGAATTGGTAAGTTTACGAAAGAAAGGTTCAGTGGTCACATTTAAATTTATGAACACAGAGAAATTAATTCACCAGATTCACTTGGAATATTTGGCATTTTGTACACTTTCTCCTGTGCTCCTACACTCACACTTCAAACTCCAGAGAATACTTGATGTTCTACAAACACAAACACAATTAGTGTATTATAGCAAGAAATGGAGAAGTTTTAAGGAGAACGTCCACAGGGTTGGAGGAGAACTCCTGGATGATGAGGTCCAGCAACAACATTATAAAATCTCTTCATAATTTCTCAACCGTATCATGCACTAGACATTAGATCAGAGCTGTTAGCTAGCAGAGCTGGTTGATTTACCAGATGCCCTGCAGAGTACTCATACCACACACTTGTATCAGAGTCATGCAATTAGCTTTCTTCAGCTCACTTGTACTAGAGACACGAACAGGATTGTTACAGGGCTTTGCGGAGCATGAGATAGGCATGACCTTATGATAGCAGAGACAGAGTTGAAGGAATGAGAAAAGAATGGAATAATTTGGTGGTGACTCAGGTGAAGCTAAACCTTAGCAATTACTTAGGCTGCCCTTTCCCCTTCCTCCCTATGCAGGATACCTGCCATAGTAGTGTCATACTAGTGGCGTTGACCTAAAGGCTTCTCTTAGGCACATATTGCAACCAGGGCAGTATTTTTAAATCTTCCAAAGGCAGGAGTTACATGAAGAAAATAGAATAAGAGTAAGTAAGACAAAGTAACATTTTACATGTGCTTCCTGATCCTTTCCTGGTTAGGCCCATGAGCTTTATAAAGGTGAGTAATAAAAGCTGGTATAGTTGAAAATCCATATCCTGTACAGCATTCTTTGAAGAGAGGTAAAACATTTGCAGTAATGGAAAATCAAAACAATACAATCTTGCATCAGCTTGCATCAGAGTATTTTTAAAATTATTTTACTGGGCCATTTGCAATATTTCATTGCATTAACAGTACAAAACAGAAAAGGTAATTTTAAAATTATTTCCTATTGATCTTCATGATTTTGTCACCAAAAACTTGCTGGTGACATCAGGAATATACTTCTATTGCACACCTCCATCACCCAGCTTGCAGCACTTTCTGGGGGGCCAGGTGTCTCCAATTTGAAAGAAATTATTAAAATCTGTTCAGCTGGTTCTGCATCAAAGAACTCTGTAATTGCTTGGTTCTAGGGCTTTCTGCCATCTGAGGCTGAAATGATAACCATCTGTTAAGAATTCATCTGCTGAGTATTTTTATTCATATTCTGCAGAGCAACAGAAAAAAAATCTTTAAAAAACAAAAACGCTCTTAGTTATAGCTTGGTTTTGAATGAAGTTCTGCAACATGCATCTCTCAGTGGTTCTTGTCAAGTTTCTGTGCTGTTTGATTGTACAGCAGAAAGAGTAATTTACTTACCACGAAATATTAGTACGTTATGCTAATAATAACTCACAATATAAAGAAACATTGTTTTCTTATTATTCATACATCAATATAATGCCTACAAGGTGCTGAGAGCTCCACAGATTAAATTAAAGGAATTCCTGGCATAGGGAGCATAGGATTTGAAGAATGACCTTCTCTATAAAATAGTTTCTGTAAAATTAATGTTCACGTTCTAAGGTTACTTTGTCATTTAGGATAACGTTTAACTTAAACAATTGTGCCATCTCAAAGTTAGGTGTCTCATCAAAACCTAGTCCTCCAGGTTTCTTCTGCAATCAATACTGAGGCAAAACCACATCCACCAAACAATTCACCTTAAGTTTCATGTTTAAGCTGGAAGAGGTGAATCAGCTTGTGGAAGTATGTCTCTGTCTATCCATTTATATGGTGCAGAAAGTCAACTTTGATGGTGTTTGGACTCTTTCTTTGTGCTTCAGATCTCTGTCCATAAAAGGGAGTGCTTCATTTCTCCAACTCTTTCTGTATTTTCCCACTTCCACAACTGATGAGGCCACATACAACTGCTTAATAGAACTTCATTTTCAGACACTGGCTTCCATTGCATTTAATAATCTTGAAGACCTTTGAAGGAAAGATTACATGATTAAAAACAATATTATAATGTATATGTATACAGGAACATTAAATCTATGATTTCTAAATTCTGAAAAATGTATGTTTTGGGTTTTGATATTGTTGGGTTTTTTATTGGTGTTTGGGGAATGGAAGGGAGGAGATAGTATCACTTGGTTGCCTAAAACATCTCCTGTCTTAAATGACAACCACGTAAGATAACTCTTCCCCTTGAAGACCCTAAAAACCAAAAAAACAATGTGAGTGGATGCCTTTACAGGTGTACCATTGAGGAACAGAGAGGGACTGATCAGTGAGTTAACCAAAGCTTCAAAGGATATCTAGAGCAAGAGTTGGAGCTGACTCTCAATTTGAAAATTCAAGATTTTGTATTCATGACTGCAACTTCTTCAGCTTTTCTGCAGGGCTTCTCTTTGTCAGTTTAATACACAACTGCCATCTCTCTCCTTATGTCTGGAGAAGCCAGCACTCTACTATCATGTCCCATGCATCAGGCTCTTAATATGTGGCTTTATTCCTAGTTCTCCCAGTCCAAAATCTGTGGAAAAGACTAGAATGTTGGATTCTTGGTGGAAGTGACTGCTAAATGATCATATTTACAATACTTCAGAGGGAGAGCAAAATGTTGGAATGAAAGCCAGGACACTGTGGTAGAGTGAAATAGAAGAGTTCCAACTTTTATTGGTTACCTTTATAAAGCTCACGGGTTTGACATGGAAAGGACCAGGAAGAATATGTAAAATGTTTACTTTTTAACTTACTAGACAAATCGAGTATTTTCACCCCTTCTCTCACAATTTCTTCTTACGGAAGCTTAAGAACAAGTAGTCTGGAGGTGTGCTGTAATGCCTGCCTGCCTTGCACTTTGGCAACAGGAATTGATTTCTTGTCCTCTGCTTGTACAGTGAATAACACAATAAGCCCTTGACTGTGAGTTTGCCTCATTGATACTGTATCCTTTAATGCATTATTTCAAATTTGTTTTTAAATTACATGTATTTTAGATATATATGAAAATAGGAAAGTAGGGGCTTCAGTTTTCATTTGTCTTTTACTTATGCCTGAATCTAGATGAGGGGATCGAGTGCTCCCTCAGTAAGTTTGCAGATGATGCCAAGCTGGGTGGGAGTGTTGACCTGCTGGAGCGTAGATCTCTGATCTCTGCAGAGGGATCTGGACAGGCTGGATTGATGGGCTGAGGTCAACTGTATGAGGTTTAATAAGGCCAAGTGCCGAGTCCTGCACTTTGGTCACAACAACCCTATGCAACGCTACAGGACAAGAGGATATGGCCTCAGGTTGCACCAGGGGAGGTTTAGATTGGATATTAGGAAAAATTTCTTCACCGAGAGGGTGGTCAAGCATTGGAACAGGCTGCCCAGAGAAGTGGTGGAGTCACCATCACTGGAAGTGTTCAAAAAACATGTGGATGTGGCGTTTTGGGACATGGTTTAGTGGGCATGGTGGTGTTGGGTTAACGGCTGGACTTGGTGATATTAAAGGTCCTTTCCGAGCTTAATGATTCTGTGATTCTGTGTGATTCTGTGAATTATTACTGATCCCATAGGAAGACCAACTGACCACATACTAATGTGAGTCTTATTCCTAGGTCCAGTAATATAGTAACAGTTCATAGAAGTCATTCACAACCTGACATTTTTTACAACGCCTTTATGTCATATCATTATACAAAATTCTTTTTATTCTCCTTGGTGAAGACAAGCTATAAAAAGGAGTTTTCTACCATTTTGGTCTCTGAGCCATCATTAATTTCCGCCAGAGCCTTGGTCAAATGCCAAACTGTTCTCACTCCTCTTCTACTGCAAGCAACAGAGGATTCGAAGTGACAGAGCACCCAAGAGCTAGGAGGCACCCACAGACAGATAAGGGGACAGTGTGCATACCCTTTGGTTGCCAGTAAGATGATAATCTTCTCATAGAGGCATAACAAAATGCTGGACTCTCATGCAAAATAGTGTTCTTCTATCACTAGAGGGACAGACAGATGGCCATGAGCATGTGTTTTCAATCCATGTGTTTTATGACATTTGGAAAGTGTATTTTACTGGGGCTTTGGGAACTGCTTTATCCTAAAGCTCCTCTTCTTGACAGAGCTCTCCTTAAGAGCAAAGTCCAGTCTGCAATTCCTTCCCAGAGCCCTCTGAACAAACTGTCTTTTCTGTCCTACCATCGCTTCAGGACTCCCAGGCCCTGGCAGCCTGTGAGTCAATGCCCAACCAAAGCAGACCACTCTCAGACAGCCCACTGAGTTGTGCTTAGCTCCAGGGCTGGACACTGACCAATACAGCCTGCAGTCATCCCACCTCAGGCAAAGTGTCCTCTGGGGACTGTAAACTAAGCCATGTACTTCTTTATTAATTCATTAATGTCCTTTATTGGCTCTCAGATCATTGTGGTTACAAAATTACTGTGACCATGAATGCTTTTTTACAGCAAAAAATAAAACTGGAGCTAAATTGAGTGTGACAGTGACCATAGAGAAGAATAACATTGCTAATGGAGCTCTTGCACTGCTCAGATTCCACAAACAACACTGGGATTGTAAAACAAGACTCAGTTTGATTTTATACATAGCAACAACATCAAAACTGACAGAAACAAGGGCTGCAAGATAAAAACATACCAAAGCCATGCTTGTGTCAGAAGAGTTTTGACTAATGAACTGAAGACAGGAGGTCTGAAGAAATATATTCAGTGCTAAGGTTAGTAGCAGCACTGTAACATAGCCAAATATGCCTTTCTCAGCTCCATTTTGTTTCTAGGGAGGGAGCTGCCTTGTTTCTTTGCTGTTGTTAAATTGAGGAAACTTAATACCAAACAACACTGCTTTATGGAACAGTATTATCACAGCAAGCAAAACACTGAATGGTTGGCACTACGCCATCATGCCCAGCCCTGCCACCTGCAGAGCATGGCATAAGGGACAATGGACCCAGGTGTGTGAGGAGCCATCACTAGCAAGTGGTAGAGTGCAGAACACCGGCGTGACTTGTAAGAAAGAATCTCCCATAGCAATATGGCTGGCAATGAACCAAGAAGCTGTCAGAAGTGTTTGCACTTAGTTAACAGAAGTCACGTTAGTATCCTGGTTTGAATGTAGCCTGTTGCAATGTGGAGATCTCCATTACAGAAATTTAAAACAGCAATTGTATCATGCAGGTTCAAACCAAAGACTTGATGTGCTGGAAGATGGAAATGAGAGAAGCAAGAACTCGGATTTGGTCTAATGCATGTGCCATGCAAATACCCTCTTCATGTAATTGCTTTTCAGAAGTCAGAAAACTTGCAATAACAATTGCCAGGATAATAATCAGGCAGTGTCTTGCACAGAACATGGAATAAACTCTCCTTTCTTTTCAACACAGATTTAGGTTGAAAAAGATACGTCCAGCAGCAATCAAACTGATCAAACTTGTTGAAGTTCAAACAGGTAGATAAAAAATAGAGAAATTAAAAGATTATTTTTCAATTCTTACTATTGAGCTGTCAGTATCATCATAAAAAAAGATAAATTCCAACTTTAATAACATCCAGCCATCCACAAACTGTGTTGGCACTGGTAGTGTCTTTTTTGGGAAGAGCAATAATATAAAAGATTCAAACTTGGAAGTATTTGCAAAATTCTGCTAGCAAAAATATTTTAAAGCCTGAAATCCAAAGGAAAAAAAAAAGTGAGAAAAGTAAATGTAGTAATCATGGTTATGCATGCATAAGCCTATGTAGAAACTCTAATGCAGAACACTTGTACACTTCTATAGATTGTTTAGTTGACATGAAAACTTCCCCAAGGGAGATTTCCAACCCTTTAAAAAGCATCCACACCCTTCAGAAAAATCCCTCTCAGAAAACAGTCAGATTCAAGAAGAAATCTTGTAAAAATAGGTGCCATACACTGATGTAACTCATCATGCATATACACTCATTGGGAGCAAGTGGAGGCATAAGTGAAGATGGCTGTGTAATTGAATTATTCCAGGGGTTTTTTTTTCTTTTCTTGCATGCTTGCTTTTATTCAAACTATGGAAAGAGTAAACTGGGAGGAAGAGAGAATTCTGATAAACTCCCTTCTGGAAGACCTAAAATTAATTTTTCTTATTTTACTTTTATTTTCTAGGCGTTTGAGCTTTTTTCCCCTCCTACAACTGAACAGGCTGCTGCCCTCTGGAGCTGTGCCTCTTCAGTGTCATGATGCCTCCAGTCCTAGGCTGCCTGCCTTCTGGGCAGATGGCACAGACAAGTAGCCTGAGAAGCTACTTCCCTGGGAGAACAAGAGCTGAGGGCACCTGGGCTTGAATGACAGGGCTGACACATTCACGCAGAGTCTAGAGTCACACTTCTAGCTAGAACCAGGGATGACACTGACACAGCAGAGGGTGGTCTATCTTTCTTAGAAATGTTTCCACCAATGTCTTTCCAATAAGTACTTCAGGAACCGGTACTATGCCTGTAAAAAGGATGAAGGGATTGCTTCTGAGCATGCTTCCCCAAAAGCCTGTAAAGGCATTTCATTTTCTTTAGCATACTATTTGGTGCTGTCTGCTGGTACACCAGGCCAGCAACTGGTGCACACATGTACCAAGACAGAGCATACCCCGTTATCTGCCAAGATTAAAAGAGAGCTCCAAATACAGGCATAACATTTGTCTTTGAAAGAGGCTGCTAGAGATAGAAGTCAACTGCACCCTCAAAACCACTGAAGACAAGTTCATCTAAGGGCAAATTTTGGCCCTAAAATTGCATTGCATGAAGGAAGTGCTATTGGGAGCAATTAAGAAATCAACATCTGCCAACAAATACATGATTATTTTCTTTTGCAAGTATAGGGAGGGAGTGATATATTAGGTACCATTTTGTAATGACAACCACTGTAGCAATGTGTAAGTTTTAAAACACCCAAGAGGTCTTTCACAAGCTAAATCCGATGCCCTTTGTGTCATCAGAACAAGTACATGGCACACAGAGGAACAACTAGGACATGCCAGAAGCAGTGTCATTAGAGTAATTATGTTTAGACCACAGTCATTGGGAGAGCTTGCATAAACATGAAGAAAACAAGACTGCATAATATACGATTTCAGTTTTAAGGATTCGTACTTATAGAGTGTTTATAATTAAAATTATAATGCAGTTAGAAATTGCAAGTTTTCACCTTAGAGAAGTTGCAGTTGAATTTCAGATCATATAAAGAATTATAATCTATTTTAACAGGAATGATAGCAGGCATTTTAGAGTTGTGTGTTACCACTGAAGAGTCCCATAGCTTTGTTAGTGACTATTAGGGTCATTCAATCAGAAAGTCTAGTTCTGTCATGAAAAGACAACTGCTTTTCAGATTTGGTTAGCTTGACCAAGGCCTTGCGTTCACCAAGTCATAGATGCAAACATAGACCTTCACCATGACTGTGAAGAATGGCCTGCTACACAATATTGGCCATATGACTTCATGAAGGTGTATTGCAACTGAAACTTGCTGAGGAACGAGTATGATTTTAAAATGCCCAGAGATAAAGATTTTTATAAGCTTTGAGGATTTCTCATTATTGCTTA
This sequence comes from Phaethon aethereus, assembly GCF_964289735.1. Classification (NCBI taxonomy): domain Eukaryota; kingdom Metazoa; phylum Chordata; class Aves; order Phaethontiformes; family Phaethontidae; genus Phaethon; species Phaethon aethereus. The sequence continues at coordinate 21,464,274 of NC_138582.1, forward strand.
ACTTTTCTATTATCATATGGAACTATCATATTACTTCTGTATATCACATTACATTATCTTATTGTTACTATACATAAATATTCAAATTTCCATATGATTCACTCATAAGTATTGACTTTTTATTTTAAAGTGAATTTGCCTACTATTTATTTCTATCCATCTGATTTTATTTTCTCTTTTTCTGTTACACTATAGCCATCCACTAGAGCCCCCCTTACAGAATACTTAAATACAGTGATCAATCACCATGTAATTTTCTCCTTGATAAACAGTTTATTTTTCAACCTCTCACTATAAGTTATAACTTTTCAAACAATTAATTACTCTCTGAATTGTTTCTGGAACCTCATGTAATATTTCAGTATCTTTCTTAACTTACATACACTAAACATGACTATCTATGAGGAGTGCAGAACCATGAAATACTAAGCTGTACATCATGTACCTATTCCTTCTTACTATTTAGCTTTGTATATAAAAGATAAAGATTGCATTAACAGCTTCAGTCAGAGAGAAGCTTTAAGAATTTAGAGTGAGCTGACTGTGCTTATCCACCATGACAAAGTCAATTTAGTCTTTGCTCCTCCAAAACATCATCAATATTGTAACCATGACCTACTTCTTTGGTTCCTATGAGTATACATTTCTCCTTTGGCCATTAGATAAGAGTTGCATACCATAGGTTAGCTCTCATCTATAAGGTGATCCACATCACTCCAGTCAGGTACTTTATCTCTCACTTAAGAATCATCTGTAACTAAAATCAGTGGTGACCTTGTGTTTCTTACAAGTCATTTATGATAATTTTTAAAAGGCTAAGACCAAGAACCATTCCAACGAAATGGTTTTAACACAAGCTCCCCTTCTATGCCAGTAATAAATCCTAATTTACATTCACGGTTAGTCAGCGTTTAATCCATTTACAATATATCATTTGTAATACTCTAGTTTCCGAAATGAGATCACAATGGTGTAATAATTAAAATATTTAATAGAACATTCATTATACTATGTCATGAATATTCTGTCTATTGACCAAGGTGATTGTACAATGTTAATATGAATAGAACTACAAGCCCATGATGACTATTGTTAATTTTACTCCACCTTAATTCTTTATTAATTTGTTACCATACAATCATTTATCAAAGTTATGATGACAGGTCTATGAATTATTCAGATTTTTCCATATCTCAGTTTTGGCTTGACATTAGCTTAGTTTGGATTTTTCTCAGTGTTCCCTGGTTTACTGAAAATAAATATGAATAAATGAGACAGCTCCCAAGCCGTATCTTTTAAATCTCTTGGACACAGTTTATCTGGACCAGTAATTTGAAAATACCTTAAATTTAGTAATTACCTTGTGACATCGTGCTAAGATTCTAGTGGAAAAGAAAGTATGTGTGTATCATTTTGTGATACAATCGTATTCTTTTATTCTAAAGGTAAATAATAATTGAATTAACACTTTCAAATTTTCTACATTGTTATTGAATCCAATATTAGTATTCCAATTTTATTTGTTTCTAACACACTGCATGAAAACTCCTTTGAGTTCTACTTTATTTTTCTTGGCTAATACTTTTCCTTTCATTTTTTTCATTTCAATAGTATCCTTTATGTTTCATTCCAGGTGTATGCTTCACAAAAGAGTCATTGTCTCCAATTCTTGACTCTCCATTTATAGCCATTGTTATCAAATTTAATTTAGAGAAATCTATTTCCTCTCTACGCCAGGTTATAATGTTTATGAGTTAGATTATTTAATCAGACTAGACTTTTTTTCCAGATTGTGGTTTCTGAGGAACTCAGTAAAGTTTTATTTTGCATTTTCAGATAAGAATCATATTTTGCTGTTCAAATTTTGTATTTTTGATTATTTGACTCATAAACATTTTCAGCTTTGAGAAATTAAAGTCTCTTAAGGCATTACATATTTATTTATATGAGGTCATTTGCCTTAATTCATTCACAATATTTATAATCTAAGTATCTACCAATTTTTAACTTTGGGATTAATTCTTTCCTATCTGACAATATGGGAAGTAATAGAATTTCCCATATTTACTGCAACTCATTCATTTAATAAAAGTCATCTATCATTTTCAAAAATCGTGATGTTTAAATATAGGCAAAAAGGCAGCACAAATGGCTGCTCAGATTGAATTCCACCATGATAACGTACGTTTCACCTTCAATGTGTAGTTTTGTGTTCAGGTATAATTTGCTCATTAATACTAGCTGCCACTTAAGTGACCATGTTCTGTGGTATCTGTTGAAACTCTCATCCTGAGCAGAAACGAAAGTAAGCAATATATATTTCCTTTGCCCCTAACAGATTAGAGATCATGATTTTTAATATCTCAATCATGCAAAGCTTCTGAAGAGATCTGATTAACACTACAAGACAAATTTCACCCTTCCCTTTTGTTCTTAGTGTAACACTTTTCTGCCTTATTGCATGAATTTGTTCCTTCTGGAAAGGGAGATGCTATTTCTGGTGAGCTGTGAATGGATTCAGATCACTTAATTTCCATCAAAGCTCAAACTGAGAGTGGATTCAGGCAAACAAGTCTACAAGTCTCAGGATTCGGATCACCTATTCTCAAGCACTTAAAGTTATTCGGTTACATCTTTTTGGGTCATAATGTGGAGTTTCTTAAACAGGATCATGAAGCGCTTTGCACTGGGGACCATGTCTAAACACTGGTGAAAGATACTCGATTTAAATCCAAATTCCCACAGGAAAACAGTCCAATAAGCATGTTTATTCCCTTGGGCCCTTTGTACTGGACCATAGGGTTTAACATTGCAATGAACAACTCCCCTTGCCCCTGCTCCAGCTTGGACTTATCCACAGACTGCAGTCCCTTCCGTGAGCCACAGTCTCTCCGGGGGTATATCTGCTGCGGCATAGACTTATCCACAGTTGCAGTCACTTCGAGGTGCACCTGCTCCAAAATGGCCGTCTCCACAGGCCACACTACCTCCAGAGATAAATCTGCTCCAACGTGGCCTTACCCATAGTTCTAGTCCCTCCAGGAATATATCTGCACTGTTGAGGGCTTCTCCATAGCCACACACTTTGAGGTGCTCCAAGCATGACCTCATGCACAACCAATAATGCTTCAAGGTGCACCTGCTGCAACATAGACTTATCCACAGCCACAGACACTTCGAGATGTACCTTCTCCAGCATGGACTTATCCTTGTGCCACAATCCCATCAGAGGTATACCTGCTGCGGCACAGACACAACCATGGCCACAGATGCTTTGAGATATACCTGCTCCAGGCATGGGCTTCTGCACAGCCACAGATGCTTCAGGGTGTCCTGCTCCCACATGGACTCACCCACAGGTCACAGTCTCTTCCTAGCTCTTCTCTCCCTAGCTCCCTTGGACAGAATTGAGTCCAATGCAAAGCTCGCCCTCTTTAATTGCAAAACATGCACAGAGGAGCACAGACAGAGGTGTTTACCTAGGAGCAATGACCTAGTCATGGGAGCACATGCTCAGGAGATTGGAAAACAGGATCTTAGGTTCACTTCAGCCTTAGGTGGTTTGAATTCACTTTGCCGAACAGCAAGGTGACAACTGCCAGGTTAGAAATTTTTCCAACTTCAATTTTAGGCTGGCACAGTACCATTTAACATCAGAAATACAATAATTGAGAAGCCAAAGAAAGACTTAAACAAGAGGATCTTGACTCTGTGTTGATCAAGGATCAATGCTAATTTTGTTCCCTTGGACACTGGAGTAAGATCAGCACAGGAGAGCATGTGGGATCATCCCTGGTGCCCCAGCTTACCTAAAAAGGAGTGGGGAAATACGTGATGAATGTGGGGTTATGCTGTTATAGGTGATGATATGACAGCTCTCTATGGTTGGTTGCTAATTCCACGGAGACACAAAATATTATGCTAAAACTATTTTTCTTCTCCTGTAGCTATTCCCATTGCTACATTACCTAATATTTTATTTTGAAACCTTTTTCTGGCCGCTGCTCCTAAAGGTTTCCCTTTGCAGAAGCCACTTGCATGTGGGCCTGCTGGGTAGTACAGCTGCTGTACCACAGCTCTGGGCTAGAAAGGGTTTAGACAGTGGGGTCTGAGACAGAGAGGCCAAATTGCTCCCTTGAATGAGTTCATTTAAAGATACCGAAAGAAGGCAAAGTTATGCGGGCAGGGTTGAACAGCAACACCCCTAACTTCCCACCGTGTAAAGCCGTGTGACTCTGCCAACGTGTGACCCCACACAGAAACACAGAGGCATTCCTCCAGCCAGGGACTCCCAGCGAGCCTCCCCGTCTGTATTTGTCACAGACATGCTCTATGACCATGAAGAGTACGGTGATACACATCTCCGCCCGCCCCCCGCTCCCTGCAAGACATGTAGGAATGACATAACAAGGTGCTAAAATCCCCAACACAGCTGGGAATGTGTTTTTTCGGAGCAGGGAAGACAACATTGCACATACTCCAAGGACTGAGTCCAAAGCCTTGGAATAATTCAAGCACGTGTTATGTTTTCCTGGACCCTGAGTGACTCCTAAACTCAAGTACTTTAAGAGATGACAGCACAAACACCTCTGGGGCAAACAAACACTTATGTAAATGCGTACTTAAAATTTCCCTTTCCCCAAATATGTTTTTGGATGGAATCTGAGATAAGAGTTTCTAAAGGAGAACATTGTCAAAGAAAAACCTCTATTTTTGTCAAATGAGCGTTGAAAGGTCTTTTCTTCGGTATTCAAAAGTTGAGTTTGTGACACTTAAAATAAGACTGCAGCTGACTTTGGAAATTAAACCTTTGGTGAAAACCTGTGTTTCCAAAGGAATGGGCTACATGCAATGACAGAAGAATGAAACATAAATAAGATTAATATTGAAAATGTTAGCCTGAGCATGGTATAGTGAGGCTATGTATGTATCAACAAATAAGACCAAAATTTATCTGATAAAAAGGCTTTGAGAATGACAGAAACCCACATCACAGAGACTATGTAAGATTCATTGCTGTGTTTTGTAAACATTGCAATGGAAATTTAAGGAGTGAGACTGATTAGGGCTATATGGAACTTTTATTTACAACTCTTAACTCCGTTAAATTTTTTGTGCCCATTAAAACGTGGGCTCACAATTTACCATCTAAAGCTATTCTCACTGAATTCAGCCTACCGAGAAATGCAAACATTGGCACATACATGGTAATTAAGTACAGATGTGATTATTTGACAAATAATCATAACAAATAATTGTCACTTCCTTGTTTAGAAACCACTAATTTGAAACATGTGTGTGCTGACCTAACTTCACTAGTGCACCCTTTTCTAATGTGGGGAGAGAAGAGGGAGAGAAGTTCAAGCTGTTATCTTTTCTACGGGAAAACTAACCTTTTGTTCTAACTTTCTGCTTCACAGAGTTACTTTGCTCAGAAGCGTGTTTCACACTGGCTTCTGTTTTGCAACACTTGTCATAAAAAGCCACTTTAGGAGAGTGGAGTGGGAGGACAGAGGCACAAGACACAATGTGTTGTGATACCATTTCTTCCAGATATACCAGTGACAGTCATTTACATTATTAGAGTGCTGCACTCTTCCAGACATGAAGAAAACACAGATATCTTTTCAGTCAGAAGAACCTTAGCTTAGATTAAGGCAACAACTAGACCGAGAAATATTTCATCTGTACATGAGTAACTCATTTCAGGCTTTGCACTAAATACCAGCAACAAACTGACTTCGAACTGGGCGTGCAAGAAGATTGCCCAGGGCAGACTGGGGGGTCCCTGTCCATATTGTTGGAGAGTTGATTGCCTTGAGGTTATAACATGGTTGTAGAAAGCAAGCAGCCATAGAAACCTGTAGGTGCAAGGCACTTCAAGCAACACACACAAGAAGGAACGGAAGGTTTCAAAGGGCGAGCGAGCCCCAGATGACCTTCTGACTTTGCACATAAAACACCCACAAGTTTTCGGTTTGTTCATGAACCAGACATGAAGCCAGTATTGGCATTTAATAACACCTCCTATCTTCATAAGAGCCACATGAAATTAGTTGTTTAAATATTAGTAATTAAGAATTTTAATTTGCCCATTTACATCCATAAAACCAAAGGTAACTTCACTTCAATTAATGATGTTACACCAAGGATAAACAAGCAGTGTCAGCAGTAATGATTAAAATGGTAAATTCCTAAGGTTGTACATGTCATGTAGCAGTGTTTACTTTGAAGTATATTGTTTATCTGTACTGAAAAATGTTAAACCCAGTCTTCAAACAATTTAATTTAGGTTTACAATCAAGTGCTGGTGTAGAGTCTTTAGGAAAAAAGAGCAAGACCCTTGGTGAGTGTTTATGTAAAAAAGCACTGTTTACATTCCAGCTTCCCCTCAGAATCCGTAGTGTAATGTTTATGGAAAGCAGCCAGCAAAGTTGTATGATTTGATTATAATGAACAATACCATTTTAATTAATTATTGCAACTTTCTTTCATATTACCATTGTGAACTATGGAGATAAAGGAGGTCTTGCATACTCACAGGTTGTTGACTTCTTTCAGTGTCTCTCTTTTTTTGTAGCTACTTCCTATAACACAACAGAAATCCCAGTTTTGACAAGTCAGAAAGTTTGAAATCAACATTGCATTTATATTAACTAAGATATTGTTTAACCATTCAGTTGAAGCAAGGTTACTTTCCAGACTTTATCAACCTTATGCTTGCTAAAAAGAATGCAGTGAGGGCATAATATAGTCCCTTAGGAAGAATTTCGCTTTCTGGGCAAAAGAAAGGTGTCCAGGAAGGACGCAGCATTCACTGTGGGAGCAGTAATGAGAGAGACGTACACTGAGGCCACACAGCGCTCCTCTCCTGCAGTGAGAAAACGTGATGCTTTTCTCTGTCACTTCTTGCCCTCCACAGGCAACTGATACCCCTGAGGACACTGCCAAGATCTACTTTTCCTGGTGATACCCCTGCTGTTCTCCATGCAGAGTCCCTGGCTACGGCAGTGATTCAGGATGGCTGCGCTCCACACCCCTGGTCCCCTGAATACTCTGGCCGGGAAAGTACCAGAGTACACCACAGATTCCTCCCTGCCTACATCCCCAGATTGTCTTCAGAAGGAAACTAATCATAGAATCATAGAACAGTTTGGGTTGGAAGGCGACCTTCAAAGGTCATCTAGTCCAACCCTCCTGCAATGACATCTTCAACTAGATCAGGTTGCTCTGCAAGAACATGACACATTCTCTGGGTCCAGTTGAGCTTCTTTGTGCATCTCAATCTGCCTAGAACAATGGAGCATGCAGATAGCATGCTTTCCAACATAAATTAATACTTCAGAATACTCTTCTCAACTGTGATTTAGAAAAACATAAATTCAAATGGTCCCTCAAGGCAGCTTTAAAGAGAAAAACCCACCCAAGATGAGGGAAATACACTATTCTAAGAGAAGTCCTCAGTCCTACTTCTGAATTTATGTGATGACCAAAATCTTCCATGGCTACACTCTCACTGTCAGTGTCATAGTTAAGTCCTCCAGACAGTGTGCACAGCTAATCTCCCATTCCTGGAAATGGTAGAGACAGCAATCCCAGATGCATGACCATGTATAGGACCACAGAAGCATTCACCTTGTGAGGGACTGGGGATCATACTCTAATCTATTCTCTCCTACAACATGTCACTGTATTGGCACTATCCTCTTTCTTCTCCTTCACACATCATTTCCCGGCCTTTTTCTTTCCCCCACCCTGTTTTTTCTCCCATGACTCTGCGCTCACTCCATGTGCCAGCCCCAGAAGCCCACCCCAGGGGAGGGAGTGGAAGCCCAGCCAGCCACGCCAGGTTGCAACCTCAGCTGGGGAAATGAGCCAGACCCACGAAGCCGGCAGCTGTGGTTATCCCAGCAGCTGTGACCATTCACCACGAACAAACAGCTGTTTCAGCTCTGTCCTAGTTTCGGCTGGGATAGAGCTAATTTTCTTCCTAATGGCTGGTATAATGCTGTGTTTTAGATTTGGTAGGAAAATAATGGTGATAACACACTGATGCTTTTAGTTGTTGCTAGGTAGTTGTAGTGCTTATACTCGGTCAAGGACTTTCAGTTTCCCAGGCTCTGCCAGCCGGGAGGTGCACGGGAAGCTGGGAGGGGGCACAGCCAGGACAGTTGACCCAGCCTGGCCATGGGGATACTCCCTACCAGGTAACGTCACGCTCAGTGTACAAAACCAGAGTTCCTGGGGGCGGGAATCACTACTCGGGGATGGGCTATCGATCACCGGGTGGTGAGCAATTGCTGCATTGGGCATCACCTGGTTTTCTATATTCAAGTATTAGTACTAGCGTTAATGTTAGTATTACTTCCTCATCTTTGCTGCCCTATTAAACCGTTTTTATCTCAACTCATGTTTTTCTCTGCAATCCTCTCCCCCACCCCACATGAGGAGGTGGGGTGGGAAGGCAAGCTAGCGGCTTGTGTGGTGCTTAGCTGGTGGCTGGGGCTAAAGCATGACAGGCTTCTGGGACCAGGAGTAAGCCCTGATTACCTCACCTGCTACTGCCTAACTTCTCCTTCCTTCTCTCCTTTGTCTTTTTTATCAAGGAGAGAAAAAGACTAAGATCAACCTTCTCCTTCAGAGTGATTAATACAAATCACCAGTAGAAGCAGATTATTATTCTCTACTAATAAGGATCTTCCCAGATCAAGAGCCCCCAACCCACATCTCTGATAAAATAAAGACTCAGGAGACTCCCAAATAGGTTGGCATTGCATGATCAGGCAGCTTCCTAACCTTTCAGCTTCAAAGCCCCATATGTTTTGTACTTTGTTTGGTTTTTGGGTTGGCTTTTTCCCTCCTGTACAGTCTAATCAGCTTTTTTTTAGTGTTTGGTATTAATATCCTGGTATATTTCCCACAGGAATTGGCAATCCAAGGTCTCTGTACTCAAATACCTGAGCTACTTGTGACTGTTGTGCAATGACATGACCAAGTTAACACCTTTGTGACCCTGGGTCCATTTAGTCTATCAAAATTAATACCACAGAGTTTATTTCCATAACAATTTTGTATATTTTCAAATATGCCATTTAAATGCACCCATCTAAACGAGATAATTTGGCCCCACTTTATTTTACATAAAGAGTTTAATTTTCTGAATAAAGTAGATTATGTTTCCTCAAAGAAAAATTTCCTATGGAAAAATATGATCTATTTAAAGTTAAAACTGTGATTTTTTGTATTAGTCCCTATATAATTGCAAAGAATTAGATTTGATATCAAGAGAACTAGTTCAATATAATTTGATTAAATTAGGAAGTAAAAGGACAGAAAACAACCCTGTAGTGAGATTAAGTCAGAAGAAGGAAAGGACCGTTGATGTGACATGCCTGTCTTCCCCAGCACCGCTTAGTGTCTGATCTCAGCATACTGAGACTTTTGTTATTTGCGTGTATGGCTGGGGTCAGAGAAGGGAATTATCTTCTGCATTCTGACACAAATGGAGAGAAAACTTCCAGTACTGAGGTCAACTTCTCCCCCTTCCGCAAAAGACAAGAACCAGTGGAAGCAGGGAGCAGCTGACTGATATAGTGAGAAATAAATAAATAAAAAATAGTATAAAAAGATAAATTTACTTTTATTGATCCACCTTCATAGAAGAAAGAAAAGTGCAAACTCTACAGTGCCAACAAGCGAAGTGGATTCTTTTAATTTATGGATGTATCCTTGACTACGCCACTGGGAAGAACTATCCTATGGGTGCATGGCAAAAGAGGACCAGGAAGCCACACCAGATTCAGTGAAAATCTGAAATTCAAGAAATATTCATAGCTTTTCTGACTTCATTTCAGCTGAGTAAGCTGGCTTGCTAGGGTGCATCAACCTGATGTGAAACTCTTCTGTGTCATTGATTAACATATGTAGAATCAATCTTTGTCAAATGCAACTCTCATACACCTGCTCTGGCTTTGAGAGAATGATTTGATGGGGTAGCTATCCAGAAAAAATATTTGTTAGTGCTTGACTCATAATTTTCCCTGACAAATGGTACTGCTCACCCAGACCTGATTCTCTCCTCAATTTTTCTAGTTGATCTTTGGAGGGAAGATGAAATATGAGATGTTCTTTTCACTCTCAGTCTCACTGAAACAGTCAGCAGTTCAAGCTGTCTCTTTCCTGCCTTCTACAATCCAGCTACAGGTTTGTCTCCGAAAACAAAGCAAAATACAATACATCAACATTGCAAGAACAAAATAAAAAATAAAAAACACGAGAAAACCTACCAAAACCACAATCAATCATACTGAAGGCTCAATGTATGTGGTTACCTTGTTATAAAAGTCTTAGCACCTTACCTTTCAACAGCTCCCTCACAGCAAGTCCCCTGTGTGCAACTTGTTTCTTGAAAGCTCAGACGCAATTTTTTACATTCCTTTAGACCTGGGCTCACTCTACAAGTGAAAGAGCTCATTTCCACATCCTCTTACGGGTCAGAAGCAACAGGTCTGCAGCAAGTTATTCACCTTAGCTCATCCATGGAATGAGAAAAAGCTTACTGCAGAACTATGTAACAAAACATCAGCATACAGGGCAGATATATTGCCTGACACACCTTCAGTGAAGTTTTTTTGCAAATTCCTTTAGAAACTACCAGAAATAATTTTTGTAAACATGTTTTTTATACATTAAGAAGTTATAGTGGTATCTTTCACATACACAAAGAAAAAAACATTGTGGTTGATCCATGAAAAATTGATTTTTAGAAATACTTCAGTATATCACATTTTAAATGGATCTGGAGTGGATATTTTAGTTATTCCAGGATTTAATTATTTTTCTCTGTTGGTTTATGAATTGGTCAGAATGCAATCCCTGTTTCTGTACTGCATTAGTTACATCAAAATGCTTGCTGTGTGAGTTTAGGAAAGTCATTCTGATTAGTAACAGATGAGTAACAGTTGAATAACAGTCAACCAAGATTCCTCACCAACAGTGTCCAAAATCCTACTGAAATAAAGATATCTTCTTATTTATTTATTCTCTTCATCTCTAAGGATATTTTCTGCAATTATAGAAATTACATTGATTCAACAATCTCAGAGGCTAAGATAAGCAGGAAAATACTGAAAGGTGGGTGGAAAATATGAAAATTTTATTTAACATATAGGTAATTATGATTTACCATCAAAACATTTCAATTTAGACAGAAATAATGGGGAAAACTAACCAAAAGATTATCTAACAGTTCTGCAGAAACAATTATGTATGTTCCTTCCAGAAAAATGTATCGCAGCTGGATAGATTACAGAGGAAAATGACAAAGATCAGAATCTTGAAAAGCTCTTCACTGAAGAAGGGTTGAAAGAGATAGGATTGTGCTGCTTAAGGAAGAGGAGGATGGAGGAAAGAGTGGAACATAGTATCTTCCAGTACGCAGATCACTGTTATAAGAGAAACAATTATTTCATCGGCAGTTCTGCCATTAGCTATGTCCATAATGGACAGGAAAAGAAGATGAAGCAAAGAAGATCAAGGAAGTTACTCAAAAAGGTTTTCTAACATTTGCAATAATGAAATAACAGAGTAGCTTGCCTGGAGAGAGGCTTGGGAGAGTCCATTACTGGAGAGTTTAAGGGCTGGTTATAGAAGTATCTGTCAGCAGGCACAAACACCTGAAGGCTCTACAGAGGCATCTGAACAGGCTGGATTGATGGGTCGAGGCCAATTGTAGGAGGTTCAACAAAGCCAAGTGCCGGGTCCTGCACTTGGGTCACAACAACCCCATGCAACGCTACAGGCTTGGGGAGGAGTGGCTGGAGAGCTGCCCAGTGGAAAAGGACCTGGGGGAGCTGGTTGACAGCCGGCTGAACATGAGCCGGCAGTGTGCCCAGGTGGCCAAGGAGGCCAACAGCATCCTGGCCTGTATCAGAAATAGGGTGGCCAGCAGGAGTAGGGAAGTGATTATCCCCCTCCCCCCTGTACTCGGCACTGGTGAGGCCGCACCTTGAATCTTGTGTTCAGTTTTGTGATCCTCACTACAAGAAGGATGTTTGAGATGCTTGAGCGTGTCCAGAGAAGAGCAACAACGCTGGTTAAAGGTCTAGAGCACAAGTCCTATGAGGAGCAGCTGAGGGAACTGGGGTTGTTTAGCCTGCAGAAAAGGAGACTCAGGGGAGACTTTATTGCTCTCTACAATAACCTGAAAGTAGGTTGTAGCAAGGTGAGTGTTGGCCTCTTCCCCCAAGTAACAAGTGATAAGACAAGAGAAAATATCTTCAAGTTGTGCCAGAGGAGGTTTAGATGGGATATTGGGAAACATTTCTTCACTGAAAGGGCTGTCAAGCACTGGAACAGGCTGCCCTGGGAAGTGGTGGAGTCACCATCCCTGGAGACATGTAGATGTGGTGCTTAGGTGCATGGATTAGTGGTGGACTGGGCAGTGTTAAGTTTACGGTTGGACTCGATGATCTTAAAGGTCTTTTCCAACGTAAATGATTCTATGAATCTACCATGGTGGAAAAAATTTGGTCCAAATTCTGTGGCTCTGTATTCCTCGCCTGCAAGATGAATGCTGCTGACTTTCTGTCATTTACCTTGTTGTAATCTATGATAAAAAAGCAGTAGAATAGGATATAAGCGTTACAAAATGCTAAGTTGTGTATGGAATTAGAATTTCCCATCTCAAGGACACTCATTACTGTTTGCTTTGACTCTTCATTAGCTGTGTTGAGGGAAAGGTTACTCTGTGTTCATCCAGGTACTCCATGGAGAGTTTTGAAAGCAGAAGAATAGTGATCAAAATGACAAATCACAGCGCAAATAATACATTGTGACCACTGAATACTCTTTCTCTTTGACAAATGTGCTTGTTTGCATGTGAATATGAGTATTGATACAAATAGAAACCATTTATCAGTCTTGTGCGAAAAGAAACCAGCTGTTTATTGGAAAAGAATAGGTTGCAAAATGGGTGAAACAAACAACTATTTAGGATTCTGCCCATGTTTACAAACCATATTCAGGGTTCAGCCAGCTCCACCATAGGATATGCAGGCAGGGCCAAGTCCAACACTGATGCAGGCACGATGCAGCACTTAATTATATTGGCTAAACACAGGTAAAGGTCACCAAAATTCATCGTCTCATTAGGATGATTACAGGCTGAGCTATATATTCTTCCACTAACCTGCTGGTTTTGTCAAAGATGTTACGCACTCGCAAACCTGTCACTTCATCGAAGTGCAGCATTCTTTTCACCATGTATTACAGTGCTAAGGTCAGTTCTGGTTCACTGAGACAGAGGAAAATCTATCATTTCCATATCTAAGAATCACAGTGAAGTGTGTCATTTTTGGCTGCCTTTTTCTCATGTCTTCAGCCTTCTGTAAGACTCTTATTCCTATTTCTCTTATCAGCTCTTGTTTAGCTCATGTTTCTCTTGGTCTGAGATGCTCTTTACTCTGTCATTACCTCCACTGTCCTCCCACAGAATAGCCATTCCTGGGCAGCTTTTCATCTCCCTGTCTCTCTTTAACTTGAGCTGTTGGTAATTTATAAATGTGATAGCTGCTTTCAACAGAACTGAACTACTGGACACAGCACAACATGTGTTGGGGGACATCTGCAGGCTGATTCTTGCCACAGAAATTTAATGGAGATGAACTGCTAAGCAAATTGAGGACATCTCAGTCACACCTAGGTTATTTTCCTTTTTTCTTTTCATCAGTCAATCCTGAAAAATTATATTCTCACTCCGAAGATAAAAGCAATAAATCCTCAATTCCACATGACATGTATGCAATTACTAGAAACTTCTTATTACAATCAAAACAGCTGGAAGGCAATTATTTGATCTCAGAGCACTAAACATCTTTTAAAGAATGATATGATATAACAGTATAGCTCCTATGTCTGAAGATCATTTGAACTTTTGATCATTTGGATGTCATTTGGCAAAGCAAAAAAGACTATTTTAATTATTCTCACCTCCAAAGCAATATGTTTTATATACAGTGCTCTGATATCATAGCTGTGAGGAAAGCAATAGGTAAGTTTTTTACAAGTTAGTTACTATAGCTTTTGTTTTTTTCTTTTTTACTGGCTTCAAAAGGCCAAACTAGTGAAAGAAAGAAAGGTCTCCTTAAAAGGGCAATATAGGTAAATGCAGCTGAAAATTCAATTTCCTGTACATAAAATGAATATATTTCTTCTTAGCCTAAAAGAATGTTATTAAGGTAGTGAGAATCAGATCTTCAAAGAAATGCAGGCATCCAGCTCCTAGTGAACCCAGAGAAATTGAGAAAACGAGTAAGTATCATTAGCCTATAAGAAGATACATATTGAAATGTGTGCAGGGTATCATATTTAACTTTTGCATTAAAAGATTTTGTGAAACACAGAGTTATAGACAAGCTTAGAAGACTTCCACCTGGAAAAGTCCTGTGGCTTTCATATTTACTTAGTGGCAGTAATCACCTATCCACTAGTATGGTCTGCCTCATCTCTAGGAGAACTTTGCTGGAAGGAATGTACAGCCATCACTACAAAATGTTTAGTTTACGTATTCTCCAGTTCCCAGACTGCTTGGTCACATGTCACTTCAGCCATCATGGCTGAGAGCTCCCACAGTTGGGAGAGCGGACAATGCAATATCCTAATTCTACATCTTCAGCCATACCTTCCTAGTAGTTGAGCACCTAATGAGCCTCAGTCCTAAAGAAAACAGGAGTAAATATCCACTTCCACAAAACCTGTGCTTGATCTGTGACTCCTGGTATTGCCTGCTTAACTCTAGTTTACACTTAACAGCTGGGAACATATTTATAAATATAGAGGTTGTCTTAGAATGAAATTTTCAGTAAAAAGTTTGTTGTGTTTTCAGTGGACAGGAGGAATCCAAACCTGATATTATCCTGAAGACTTGTAACCAGGAGGCAAAGGCAAAGTTGCATTCATAGCACCAAGTAGATCAGTCCTATTCTCTCTCTGACAGCTCATACCCAGATTTCAGCAGCATCTCAGCTGCACGAGTGCGAAGCAACTAGCACAGACAAGGTTTGTGTGCTTTCAACAGATGTTCATGACTGTGCTCCTAGTGCTTACGCAGCTGAGCTATTGCCAGCATCTCATTACACATTTTCCAGCATAGATAATATTTTCCAGACCATTGATTTTTTTTTTCTTCAAATGTCCGTCCCATGCATTCAAGTGGCTCTACACAGGTGAAACAGTTTTCCCACATGAGGCTGAAGGATGTGGGTTTTAGGCTGGGAGCT
The DNA here is from genome assembly GCF_964289735.1 of Phaethon aethereus. Lineage (NCBI taxonomy): Eukaryota > Metazoa > Chordata > Aves > Phaethontiformes > Phaethontidae > Phaethon > Phaethon aethereus. The sequence goes on from NC_138582.1 coordinate 21,479,552, forward strand.
CTTTGTGGGATAGAGACATCTCCTCCTTGTGACTGTATTTATTTAAATCACTGACTAATGCCAAGGTCATTTCCTTTTATCCCATCTTTACAAAGACTGAACTCTCCTGAAAAGTGTCCAAAGGGACACAGAGCTGTTGACTGCTAGAGGAGGGAAGAGGAGGTTTTGGGGAGACTCTGGTAATCTATTAAGACTTACGCAACAGAAGGTTTGTGAAACACATCAGGGTTTCCTTGGGCTCTGTTAAAAAGACAGATAAAACCATATTCCCATTTGAATTTATCCTAGGCCTGAAAGAAAAAAAAAAAAAAAAAGTAGTACAAATTTATTTTCAGTTTGCAGTTAAAGACTCTAGTCAACTAAGTTAAGGTGCTGTATTTCGCAATTTTCTGAGGAACACTACAGAACATTTTTTAAAAGCCAAAGTGGTGCTTTTTTTTTATGTGAAGCTCTTCGTAGAGGTTTCCAACCATAACTTAGTTCTTTATTCACTTTCTTCTTGTAATTATTCACTGTATTCTCTGGAATACTTAAAGTTTCAATTTGCTTTCCTAACTGTTCTTGTTGAAATACAACTAAAATATGTGAAAGACAAAAAGATCAAAGACGTTTTCCTTGTGTCTGGAGTGAAAGGTGAGTTCAGTGGTGTGTTGGTGATATTCTTAGTTACTCAAAAAATGTAATTCACAGTCTCAGGACAAACTTCAGAAAGTTGTTTTAGTAATGAAATTTACCCCATACATCTAAATGTATTCTTCCCTAACAGCAACCTGTGCTAGACAGATTACAATATCACCATTAAAGTGCGGGTCATTTTTTAATATAACAATACTTTCTATGTTTCTATGTTGCTATGTACAGGGCTGGACTAGATGACCTTTAAAGGTCCCTTCCAACACAAATGGTTCTATGATTCTGTGTTAAAAATATTTAGCTGTGCCAAGACTGTGGACGTTGTCTACCTGGACTTTAGTAAAGCCTTTGACAGCGTCTCCCACAGCATTCTCCTGGAGAAACTGGCGGCTCGTGGCTTAGACAGGTTTACTCTTCGCTGGGTGAGGAACTGGCTGGATGGCCGAGCCCAGAGAGTTGTGGTGAACGGCGTTAAATCCGGCTGGCGGCCGGTCACAAGCGGTGTTCCCCAGGGCTCGGTTCTGGGACCAGTCTTGTTCAATATCTTTATTGATGATCTGGATGAGGGGATCGAGTGCTCCCTCAGTAAGTTTGCAGATGACACCAAGTTGGGTGGGAGTGTTGATCTGCTGGAGGGCAGGAGGGCTCTGCAGAGGGATCTGGACAGGCTGGATCGATGGGCAGAGGCCAACTGTATGAGGTTTAATAAGGCCAAGTGCCGGGTCCTGCACTTTGGCCACAACAACCCCATGCAACGCTACAGGCTTGGGGAGGAGTGGCTAGAGAGCAGCCCAGCGGAAAGGGACCTGGGGGTGCTGGTTGACAGCCGGCTGAACATGAGCCGGCAGTGTGCCCAGGTGGCCAAGAAGGCCAACAGCGTCCTGGCCTGTATCAGCAATAGTGTGGCCAGCAGGAGTAGGGAAGTGATTGTGTCCCTGTACTCGGCACTGGTGAGGCCGCACCTTGAATACTGTGTTCAGTTTTGGGCCCCTCACTACAAGAAGGATGTTGAGGTGCTGGAGCGTGTCCAGAGAAGGGCAACGAAGCTGGTGAGGGGTCTAGAGCACAAGTCTTATGAAGAGCAGCTGAGGGAACTGGGGTTGTTCAGTCTGGAGAAGAGAAGGCTGAGGGGAGACCTTATCGCTCTCTACAACTACCTGAAAGGGGGTTGTGGCGACGAGGGTGTTGGTCTCTTCTCCCAAGTAACTAGTGATAGGACAAGAGGAAATGGCCTCAAGTTGAGCCAGGGGAGGTTTAGATTGGATATTAGGAAAAATTTCTTCACTGAGAGGGTGGTCAGGCATTGGAACAGGCTGCGCAGGGAGGTGGTGGAGTCGCCATCTCTGGAAGTGTTCAAAAAACGTGTGGATGTGGCGCTTCAGGACATGGTTTAGGGGACATGGTGGCACTGGATTAATGGTTGGACTTGATGATCTTGAAGGTCCTTTCCAACCTAGTGATTCTGTGATTCTGTGATATGCTCACATTACAATCACATATATAATAAAGTTATTCTTCACTCTCAAGGCCTTCAGTCAGCACACAATTCTTCTGAAGTTACTGAAAAATAGCGAACATACAGATGTAAAGATCTCAATTGCTAAATGAAGCCATATTCATTATTTATTTGACTGGGAAACTAGAAAGTGATGGCTCTCCACAAGTTATATAGCAATATAAGAGGAGCAAAGGAGGAAGAGTGCCAGTACAAGAACTATGATGCCATTTCTGAGCAGCTGGATTCCCTAGCAATTCATGACAGTGTCAAAAGGAATATTCACGAGCTGAGAGATGCTCTACCTTTATATTCACAAATCATAATAATTTTAAATACAGATTTCTTTCTCTAAATCTTCTGAGATGAGATTTAGGAAAGAATTTCTCTTTTATATGCTTGTAAATATTTTACTACCTTGAGAACATCATAAAATATGATGCAATCTGCTGTGGTTCAGAAATTCAGACCAGGGAATTATTATATATGACATTTCAATGTTAACTTTTCAGCAGTCACTAGTTACAGTATTTCCTAACAGCACACACACTGCAGCGCTCAGAGGATCACATGTCTCCTGGACATCATGATGTAAAAGTAAATGGGAGACCAGGTTGTCAAATGCTCTGTCAAATCACAATATGCAACTATGGAAAGGACAAGTGAAAAAAGTCTTTGTCAGACAGGACACCACTGTAGAGTCAGTCAAGTGTTAGCCAAAGTCAGCTCTATTTCTGTTAGTTTTGTACCCCAAAGGGAAAGTATCTACCAGGCTGCTGAGCAACAGCATGGCTCAAAGCAGGCACTATGAGCAGAGTAAGTTAAAGATCACAGCAGCAAGTTATCAATGGTCAAGTGACTAGCATTCAGTAACACCATCTCCAACAACTGCTCTTACGCATCACTTTGTAGCATAGGTCACCCAAACCTTGGGGTTAATCACAGGAAGAAGCCACAGACCTGGATATGTAGAAAATTGCTAGAGAAAAATCTAGTCCTCAAGTAAAAAGCCCCAAGTAGATGGGAATGTTGATTTACCAGGATGACAAGGTGACTACATTTGGAGAGATCATGAATAAAGGAAGTCTGCAAGGAAGTACAAGCTGTACCTACAGGGTGGGGGGATACATCTATCAAAGTAAACTCAGTTGCAACAGGGAATGTTCCCAGGCATAAGGACTCAGTTTACCTTTTCTGTTAAATTATTAAAATGGTCCCTAGACATGTTTTGACTGCCCAAATAATCTGCTTTTCTCACTTCTGTGCTCAGTTCTGGAGTCCAAATGGGCCATGTGTCACTCCCAACAGGCAGTTGTCCTGCAAGTGGTCACCTTGGTTTGAGGGGTGGCAGAGTATAACAGTGAGAACACCACACCAGGCAGTTTCAGTTCTAGAGAATGGACATGGACACATTTAGCTGGGATGGCTGAGAAACCCATGGACTGCAGCTACAGCACTCACAAGGAGAAGCAAGCCAGGAAAGCTGTCACGGCCTGAAAGCCCCAATGAACGCCAGGAGACAGAGGTGCATCCTGCTGCATCCGGAACTGTCAGCTGCTCTCACTGTCCTCCAAGGCTGAACAGCCTCAGTCCATTACAGGTCTCCCTCCCTTTGTTGCAGGCTCAGCAAGCCTATCCCAAATGATCTCCTGAAAATAGCATTTCCTGTGCACTGAGATTTGCCCCAGAATGCTGTAACTGTGCAGCACTGCTACATTCACTTTTAAGGGGTTCATGCATCACCAGTGCACCACAGCGTGGGAACTCTACTTCATGTATCATTAATCCTGCCTCAGGATAGGAAAATGGACTAGATGACCTTTTGAGATCTTTCCTAGCCCTTTCTTCTATGATAAATACAGATTCAGGACACAAACTTTCCATTTTCTTTTTTTTTTTTTTTTTTTAAGTCATTCCACAATTTCTGTACTTCACCAAAAAGAAAGAAAGCATTTAAGAAAATAATCCAAGCCATGTTCATTTAATGCCTGAGAAAATATACGGGTCTGCCAAGCTCTGTCAGGCTCTGAGACCAATCAAGGAAGCCAATTTTAAATTCTATGGACCTCCCATGAGAATGCTCTGCTAATATTTATATCTCTGCTTTGATTTGGGTGATTGCCCAACCTCCTTAGCTGAACTCATCCACTAACCCTGTGTCAGGAGAGAAGAGACAGTTGTTTCACCCTTGTGAAAGCTGCACCACAGGGCATCCAGTCCACTTCCAAGTCTCAAGCAGTAGCCACCAAGCCTAAAAGATGCATATGTCTAACTACTCTTTTTGGTCAGAAGACTTGGGGTTTTGTTGTGCTGACGCTTTCTAAGTGGGACTTCCAGTGATACGCAGAGTAACATAACAATTTAATTATGCTTTCATATCTAAATTCTGAGAGATATTCACTGAATAGTCAAAAATGGATACTTTCTCTTGAGGATTCAGGGATTCCTCCTGAGTAGCATAATCGGGGTGCACTTTCTCAGCCAGGATATGGCGTATCCATCACAGTTGCTTCTACTACTACTTGTCCAGCTGTTCATCAAGACATTGCTATTACCAATGCATGGGAAACAAATCGCAATATAAGAAGATGCTGGTAGAAGACATCTTTCTAGGTTCTTCATTAATTTTCAACTATGGTCTATCTATCTGTATTGTATAGATAGACCAGAGATAAAAAAAAAACATAAAAAATTTTGAACTTGCAGAAAAAAAAATCAAACCCAACTCAAATAATTTACAGCTATCAGTGACACAAAAGACCTTATCAGCATGGGGTTTATCAACAGTTATATGTAAAATCAAAACATCATGATGATCATGGCCAGTGAGTAACATTTCCAAACACCTGAAAGACAGCAAACTGCAATTCTTTTATATGTATATTGATCAAAGCAAATTCAGAGGAGAGAAGGAACATGTTCTTTCTTTGAGAGTATTATTTTAGGCATTCTGCACCTATCTTTTCAAGACAGCCTTTTTGGATAGCAGACTGAGTAAGTTTGATCTTGCTTATCTTTAAGCAATAGACTACTGATTTTCCAAATTTTCTCAGCTTTCCCAGATAGCTTCATTTTTAACATACCATGTTGTTTAAAAGTAAGTGCTTCTTTTCAAGTCATGTTGTAACACAAAGGAAAAAGCAGTCAAAGGTCCACCTTGAAAAATGAAAGAATATGCTTCATAAATCAAAAGCTCTGCAGCTGAATGAAAGGAAGTCACATGTCTCTGTTCACCTACCAAAAAACCTACAATTGAATAAAAATGTTTTTTACACCCTAACTACTGTGTTTTTTTAAACTTCGGAATGACCACAAACTTTTCTGCTCTAAAATATTTATAGAACAAAAGCATTAAATTCCAGGAGAAAGAGTTCTTACGCATCCAAGTTGCTGAATAACTTCTGTACAAGTTGATTGAGTTTTTCCCAACATGAACACCACAATCTTAAACCACAGCAAAACTGAAACTATAAATATGCATTGAAAACATGATGTAAATCTACTGTGGATTTCTAGTCATAAAATACAATATTTCATAAATCTCTAATTGATTGATGGACTTCCCATCTTTTACTTAAGAGAGAAGTGTATTTGTTTCTAGTAATTTGGGTTTTTTCAGCCCTAGGTCACAAGAATTTCATCCGCATCTGACAGCCATTTCTGACAGCCTCACTCGATAAAGGCTTATTTAATTCAGTTACAAACCTCACAGCAAAAATCTCATCACAAATTTGAAATGGAACAGGGAAAAAGAAATATGGTTTTTTTCTGACATCAACAAAAAACAAACCCTCTTACTCTGCAAACCATTCTCCAGTTGCAGGTGTTTTCTATAGAAGAGTGGAAAACATTATTTTCAGTTAAAAGGATGGTCTGGACTTCAATTGTACAGAACATGATCCCACAGGCTCTGCGCTTAACCCTTGTATGGTTTCCCCTCAAGGAACAAGCTGTTCCTAGCAAAGAGGTCTTGCTCATTTATGGCCACATAGACATTGCACAAGACATCCTTAAGTAGCTCGACTTAAGTCAAAAGGCCAATTCATGCCAAAATCATATGGAGGCAATGGCGGGGAAGTGTCATCTCTAAGCATGGAACGCCTTCTAGTGCATCAGGTCAGAAGTCCTAAAGAAAGCTTCATAATTTGTATCAAATTTCATCAAGTCTATTTCTGAAAAAGATATCTCACTGTTTGAAGAGATTTCAGGAAAACAGTATTTTTGAGTCCTTTGTGAAAGAGCAAAATTTGGTTCAAAAATTGCCTAAATGGAAGAGTAACCAGAAGCTCCTCAAGAGTCACCTTCAGAAAAGATGAAATTAATTTTTATTCTTCTAACACTAATTGTTGCTATATTGTGGCCTAATATTTCAGTGGCTAATCCTGTTCTGAATTGGTCTGTTCTAAATTATCTGTAATCTGTTCTAAATTGGTCTGACAAGTGGACCAGTTCACTGGTTTCATTTACCTTTAATAGAAAAGAAGATTGACAAGTGCCCATCATTATTTCATTATAATATCCATTCCTCCAAGCACATCTTTTTATAGTTTTGTTGCAAAGAAAAGGAGACCACTTTCCCATATGTCCTATTCTTTGAACCCAAGCCAATTGCTTTTAAGCTTTCCCAGACATGCACCCAAACTAGGAAACATAGCTTAAGTTTAGGAAGACAGCATAGCAGGGAAGAAAAGAATTCTTTCTCTCTTAACAGGACTTTCACAACCACAGTGACTTTCAAAGCACATGAAAGCTCTAGCTATTTGAAAGCAATAGTCCCAAGATGCAAGCTGCCTTGGGTCTGATGTCACCCCTTCATGCCAGATTGGGCAAGTTGTCTTGTCTGTGTCTTTTCTATGATTATACTTTTACATAAACCTCTCTTTCTTTCTGCTTCCTACCCTGCTGGGGAGGCCTGACTCTCCCCAGCCATACCTGCCTGTGTGAGTCTGTAGAGAAATTAAGTGTATTTTCCATTGGGGTGAAGCACAAAGTCCAGGGTCCACCTAATATCTCAGCATCAAGCAGTAGAAAAGCGGTTTGCATCAGTCACCATCCAGCTCAGAAAATCTTATGCTATGAAACTACACAGAAAAGTTCACGCCATAAAGCTGGTGGCACTAAAACCAATTATTCTGGGTACTGCTGTTTTGTCATCCCCATATAGACAGCTAGACCAGCTACCTTCCTTCTGCATCATCTTCTGTTACACACTCTTACCAAAAAATGTTGGCATTTCTGGAGACTTTCAGGTGGGACTACCTTACCTCTCAGACTGTGGCCACAAAAGCCATTGCATTGGGTACAGATTTAATCATTGCAATCTCCAAACTGTCCCTTAATGCTATTCTACTTTTGTGATGTCAGCATGATATATCATTTGTTTGACTATTTTATGAGCCAGATTGATAATGAAACAGTTTTTATAGCAGGCATAACCGGAGGAGCAGGAAGTTGAGGCAGGTGCGGCACTAAAAGCTTGGGGTGAACCGAGGATGGAAATAACATAAATCAGATCTTTTTCTTTAATGATTTAGCTTGGGCAAACAGCCTGTGAGTGCATTTGGCAAGACAGTGGAAAAGCTGACCGGAAAACTTCAAAAAGAAGACATCCTGGTACAGAGTCCAGGTTTACAGTTTGTCCAACAGCAATTTTAGCAGCACAGCTGAGGGGAGAGGGAGCTGTGGCGTGGAACAGGAGTCGTGACTGAGGACGGGAACAAGGAGGCAGGATGAAAGGGTTTCTTAGACCCGTGTCTCTGCCAAGGCTGCCACAGAACCTCAACCTCTGCAGTGTTTCCTACCGTTAGTGAGTAAACCTGCAAAGGTTTACCTGCAGTTTACCCCACCTCCAGGTGCTCAGGAGCGGTGCAGGGCTCTGTACCTGGGGCCGAGCCCGCAGCACCAGGCTGCACAACCCTCAGCACCACGGAGCGGCTTGCAGCTGCCCCTTGGGAGCGCAGCCCCGTCAGCCCGCTGCCCGAGGGCACCCACCGCCCGCCCTGCCGCAGCTCCTCGAGGAGGTGGCAGAGGCCACTTCCCCGGTCGGGGCTGCCACCTGCCAAACATCCCCGTAGGCTCTTCTTTGACAATTCAGAACCCAATCCCCAGCAAAGTTTATAAACTCATACAGACGTATCACCTGCTGTCACAGATGAGCTGTGTTGTCACTTTACAGACGTCTGTCTCGCCCCTGTTGGGTCGGCTCCTGTGCCTGTACAGCTCTCCTACACATGGTGGGAAGTACCTCGTTGTGACAGAGCTTCCTGTCCTCGCAAAGCCGGGGGCTGACTACACTCCACCAGTGTTTGCAGTCAGCCTGCTGGGGAGGGAAGACAGCCTGGCTGGCACTGCAAGTACACCGAAATTGCCAGAATAGTTTGATCCCAAGAAAAGGTGTAAGTGTTCAAAAGCTGTTGAAAGCTATTTGAAAAATCACTGGAAGCAGGGATATCTTGCAGCATAGAAAACAGCTTGTTGAAGGAGGAGAGCGGGATGAAGGAAGAAATTTTGTTCCTGTCTGTGTTCCTCTGCATTGTCAAGAGCTCCAGGCTAATCTTGATTCGTATTGCCACTACTCCCCATCTCGGTTATAATCCGCGTTACTTCATGTGGTAAATTATGCAAGTAGGTAACAGCCCAGGGAAAGCCATGTTTCTAGCTGCAAGTGCTGGATCTGGCTTACAAGCAGAAAGATGAGTTTCCTCTCCCTTACAGGTGGTCAGAGTGTGCACTGGGAGAGCCATAATGGGCACTTGTGGTCATAAACTTGTTAGGGAATGTAAGCCTATTGAAATCCATCTTAATCCCAAAACTGAGATAGCACTATGAAGTACTCTGCCTAAGAGGGAGCTGGCCTTTCTACTCCTTTAATCCACAGAAGGCAGTGGTTTATAAGCTTTTTGGCATTAGTGCCAGTGATCATTATTTCAAAATGTCAAGAATACTATTTAAAGTCTTTCTACCCTTTACCACCCCCCCCCTTGCTTTTCTTTTTCTTGCATTCTTGAGAAATTGAATTGGAACATAAAATCAGTTCCAGTTCACTTCCCCCTCTGACAGATTTCGGCTTCCCCATGACAGTGCATGAGAGTGCCATGATCTCTCTGTTAGGCTGTTTACCATAGGCCTAGGCTACATTAGTTCAGCAGTAGGACTGGAAGGAAATGCGAGCAGGAATGGGGAAAAGGCAATAACCCGATAGCAGGTTCTCAACAAAAACAGTAAAGTAATGCATTTAATGTCGCTACTTTAGTTTATGTTTTCTAAGTGTTATTAAACTAGTTCATATGCCTCAGCTAAGACATGAAAATAAAAATCTTTGATTACCTATAAAGATGCAGAGTAAGCAACAGAAATGACTGTGCAATAATCTGGTATCCAGCCCACAGATGGTCAGGTAGGCACTCATGTACTCATTTATAATTTTAGACTTCAAAAACCCTACTTTGTCATTTTATGTTGTGGTAGGAGTAAACTGCACTTTGTTTAAAGTGACTCCTCATTCTCGCAAACCAGTTAAAACTCCTACAGGAAACATTACCAAGAGTAATCTGGTTGGTGTTCTAGATGAACAGACCTCCAACACAAAAATACCATAGCCTTCACACTAGTGTAAGAGTAGGAGAACCATGGGCTTACAACCTGGGAGGCAAAGGCAGAAGGCCTATTCCCTCAGGAGAAATAGAGGAGATAGATAGATAGATAGATAGATAGATAGATAGATAGATAGATAGATAGATAGATAGATAGATAGATAGATAGATAGATAGATGTGTATGTGGCACCAAATCCTAGTTTAAAAGCTCTTCAGTTCCTTTCTCATATGGTTTTGAAGAAAGTAGTAAGGAAGAACTCCTTTTCAAATCTTGCTCTTAGCATATCCTTCCTTCAAAATAAACTTCTCAATCTATGTAAACAATTTCCATGGTCTTGGGCCCTAAGAAACATAAGTTTCCTTTTCCTGACGCTCCCACATCTGCCATCCTCCAAGAAGCCCAGAGAAACTTGGTCAACTCCAGCCCTCTGTCAATCCCAGAAAAGTCTACTGGCAAGCCAAGACCCCTGTCCTGCCTCTTTTTTTTACTTTTAATAACCTACATGTCTTAAATGGTGCCCATCTTGAAAGGTCAGCACCTTCTGTCCCAAACTGTTTGCTTATGCAACTCTCATATTTTTGTTTTATTTTTTGAACAAGGAGCAGTACTGAGCTCCTTGTATCATCCTATGCTTTCTTGTCATGGGGAAAAAATGAAAATCAGCCAAATGCAGTTCTTAAATACAAATTACCATCTCATCTCAATTTTATGCCAGCAACCAAAGCTTCTGGATTGCCCATCCAAAAAACATTTGGAGATTTTATTGTTTTTTAGTTTTTATGAGTATTATTATTATGAGCATTTTATGAGTATTTTATTAAGAATGATTTTTAACATTTCCACACCATCATTTAAGAGATTAATTATCCTAGAGTTGCCTTTTTACCAAACAAGGTGCAGCCAGAAATGGAGATAGTGTGTAAAAATTAAAATCATAAATAAATAAAGTTGTAGGAAAACCTGGACAAAATGCACCACATTGTAAAGCTATCTAGACAGTCAAGTCTACTGACAGTAGCAGTAGACACTGAGCTCTAAACTTAAAGCAGGATGAAATTTTGTCCTCCTTATTCTGGTCATGCCCCACTCTAATGTAGGTTCAAGTGATTTCTGAAAAAGTAGATGTTACTCAACCTGCAGCAACATACCTGTACAGCCCAACTGGCAAAAAAAGGCTCAATCATGGGGAAGAGTCTGAAAAACTGTAATGAAATAGTCTGTAACTCAGAAGAATAATACAGCAACTCATAAAAGCAGTGAAATGTAATGTCACTTTGCACTGAGCATTTTGCAAACATTTTATAATTAGAGGAACAAAAAATACTCCGGCTTCAGCTATATCAAATTTAAGTTAGACCTATCCTGGGCTGCATCAAAGGAAGTGTGGCCAGCAGGTCAAGGGGTCATTCTCCCTCCCTTCTCTACTCCTATGAGAACCCACCTGGAGTACTGCATCCGGCTATTGGGTCTCCAGTACAAGAAAGACATGGACCTGTTGGAGCAGGTCCAGAGGAGGCCACCAAAATGATCAGAGGGATGGAACATCTATCCCATGAGGGCAGGCTGAGAGAGTTGGAGTTGTTCAGCCTGGAGAAGAGAAGGCTCCAGAGAGACCTTCAATACTTAAAAGGGGCTTGTAAGAAAGATGGAGAAAGACTTTTTACCAGGGCCTGTAGTGACAGGAGAAGGAGCAATGGATTTAAACTGAAAGAAGGTAAGTTTAGACTGGATATAAGGAAGAAATTTTTTTACAATGAGGGTGATGAGACACTGGAACATGTTGCTCAGAGAAGTTGTGGATGCCCCATCACTGGAAGCATTAAAGGTAAGGTTGGACAGGGCTTTGCGCATCCTGATCTACTGAAAGATGTCTCTGCCCATGGCAGAGGAGTTGGACTAGATGATCTTCAAAGGTTCCTTCCAGCCCAAACCATTCTGTTTCTATGGTTCTATGATGTGAGTTCTGCAGCACCCCAGCACAGTTTGCACAGTAGTCTCAACTTTGAGAGAAAACATTCCTTAGTCTACCTGTTCAGTATGGTCACTGCTCCTTTCACTAAATGAGATAAATGCTCCACTCAAAGGGTTGCTATCTTCTCCATCCAAGTCTGAGGTGTGTACAGAGCTCTGTACATGGTGTCAGTGCTGGTTAGGCTCATGAGCCTCAAGTGAGTACATTTGCTGCCAAGATAGAAACAGTTAAGTTACAACAAAGAAACGCAAAGAATTATTTTTGCAGCCAGCAGTGAACAGGCAGTAATAACACTGGGTGTGATAATTAATGAAAGACTTTTCTCCAGCTATCTAGAAGGGTCCTATAGATTCAGTCTTGAAAGAGCTGATGGATTGCAATTTGAATACGTAAGGAAGAACTTATTTGTTTAATCACTGAATGCAATAAATTAGGATTGCACGTTATTTTAATTCCATGGGAAACATGGTCCACTGCATTTACATTTTCAAAACTATGCTTACAAAGAGCCAGCTCTGTAGCCTAAGAACAGAACTTTTGCTGCCAAACAAGGACACACATCCAAATCCCAGGCTTGGTAGGAGTTAGATAATATGATCCAGGGTAGGAATGAATAATCTTGATTTACGCCACAGAAATGTTATGAGCTCACAAAGGTAGCATGAATTGTTTTGAAGAAAGTGTGGTAAGACTTTCCAGAGATCTCCATGCAACATCAGTCTAAACTGTGTATATAAAAACAGAATTAAAAGAAATAGAAATTCAAAGAGGTTTCATCTTTCCATTTTATCTCATCAACTTAGTGATTCGACATCACTGCCTCTACCCAAAAACACCCAGTACATGCTTATGCTTCCTTGGTGTAAAGAATCACAGCAATTTGCTCCATTGTAGTAGAGCATATCAGGGAGCAAATGCAGGGAGTACTTGGAAGTACCAAGTGTCTACCAACTGAGCTGGTCAAGCATATCTTAAATGCTCAGGTCCTTTGAAAATAAAGCCAGCATGATTTAGTGGCCTTAATACATGCTGAAAAGCCCATACACCTTATCTTAAACATACACTTGAAAGCAGAATTCCAAACTCACCACAAGGAAACTTTCTCTTTTGATTGTTAATACAAGACTTAATAAATTTCTTATGAAATCTCCCTAGGAATATCTTAATATACCGCAAGATATAGCATGGTGTTACTGTATTTATTTGCTTGTGCAGAACCCAGAATCCCAAGGAGAGAATTAAACTGGATGAAGTATGAAGGATTAATCTTCCCAACAGGTAGGTGACTCCTACGTGAGCCACTATTTGATATGGATACACAGGTTTATCTTGGGGAAGTGAACTTCATAAGCTGCCATTCCTCCGTGGTCAGGAACTTGGGTTATTTTTAACAGTGGTAAAGTTGTCCTGCTGAGCTACCTGCCCCTTTTCCCAACTACCAGTTTTAAAAAGCAAGTGCTTTTTAAAGCACATTCAGGGCTTAGTTCTGGGAAAAAAATTAAAATTACACGGAAACGGTGGAAATTGCAAGGTTATCATCACTTTGAAAGATTTGGCCAAAAGATTACAACCCCAGATATTGTCACTGTACTAACAATCTGATAGATATCGCTACATCCTTCTACCTTCTCTCATACTTTATTTTAATATTTACTACTTGAACTGCTATATAGTAACTCTTACTCAGTCAGGTTTTGACAAGATTTCCTGTTTATATGTATTTCTGTTCATAATTGTTTCTGCAGTACAGCAAACTTCTGTGTTCCTTTATCCTATCTCCTTTTTTCCAAATAGCACATAATATGAAAACAAAGCAGTTGAAAATTTGCCACAGGTTACAGCAACGTGAAGTTCAGGGTAGAGTTTATAACCGTAGGTTGCTCCTGTTGTTTGTGTTTCTCTGATCCATGGAGGGAAGTTGGCAAAAAGACGCAAATATTTAGGTGAGTCAAAGTTAATTTCCTTTATTCTCTTCAAGAGGTGCAAGTGAAGTTATCTTGACTGGTTAATGGCCTTCCATAAACTAAAATAGACTGCCTACATCTGCTTCTAGAACTGAATTTAAATAGCTGAAACTTATTTACACATACTTTACATTTAAAAGCGTGAACGTTTCTGGTATACAGTTAGGATTGCAATTAGAGTGTTCCTTGACTCACGCATGTAAGCATCAGCACACTAGCAAATGGGATAATGTGCAGATGTAATTCAGTTTTGTGTTTGCCTGGGTGCTGAGAGTTTCTCTGCTTTTAGGAACAGGTCAGACTGAGAACAGTAATGAAAATTTCCTAATGACACAGTAGATATTACTTTCAGTTCTAGCCTGAAATATTTGTTTAAAGCCCACGCTCAGGGTGATATAGTCTTTATGTTCAAATCAGGAAGCTGAGACTTGAGCGTCAGTCATATAACACTGAAAGAATGGGAACACAGAACCACAGTCCAGCAAGGATCTTTAATACATTTATCAAATGATTGTACAGAAGAGCAAGTCTATTACATATGTTTAAAAACGAGAAAACAGTACATTTATCATTTGCCTCCCCATGCATTTGTGTCTGAATGTGTTATCTTACCCCCAAAAACATTTAATAGGCTCAATATTAAAAGAAACAGAGGTGCCCAGTAAAGGGGTTGACATATATGAGTTCATCAAGGACAGACAGTGCCAAATTGAGCCCGTGTCTGTCTTGCTGATTTTCTTGGCAATCTGATATATCCGGACTTCAGTGAATATGATAGACTATTGCATGAGATATTAATAGATAAACAATAAAAAATAGAAACAATAAAAGAATTATGAAAGGCTGAAAACAGCTGTGGGTAGTGTTGAAAGGTGAAGTATCAGGCTGGGAGAAGAAAAGGAGCTACAGTGCAGCCCTGCAAGGCTTGGTTTGGGGAGGAGTTTCATTAAAATTTTGGCACAAAAAGTAGCATGCATGTAAGACTTGTCGATGACACATAGTTGGAAAGCAGCACCAGAGGGAGATCAAAATAGCATGCAAGAAGAACTGGTGATCACTGGCGTTAGGTGGCCATAAGCACTAGGAACAAGATGAAACTCCAGGTGCATGCCCATGTACAAAAAGACTAGTAAGAATTTCAGATATAAATTGGGACAGTCTCACAGTGTGAAATGAGAGGCAGTGAGACACTGTTAGGCAATCACAAGATGGCTAAGTGTACTCAAATATTATAATCTAAATATGAACTTACAATGTAGGCAGGCAATTATCTCCAACAGAGGGTGTGTCAATAACTTTTCATAATGTACCGATGAGGTGTGTAGGGAAATCTTGGGGCAGCTGCATCTGACAGGAGGTTTGAATGCCTGCAAGCCCTGAATAGAAAGAATTAATAGATTTTTAGCTAAGCTTGCCTAGACCCTTTGTAAGGCACAGAGCCTGAGTCCTCTTCCAATGAACTGTTGTCTATCTAGGAAAACAAAGTTTCCTTGTAACAAGTAATCATAGTAGACCATGTTTTACAGGGGAGAGGTAGATGATGTCCATTGTTCTCATTAATATATGTAGAGTTTACTGAAGATAATTATCTGTTTGTAGTGAAACAATGCTACGTCTCAAGAGGATTACAGGAAAAGGCAGAGGTAGGAAGTTAACCGTCTCTCTTCTGCTTATCAGTTACTAGAAAGCAAGGGCAGGAAAGCCAGACTGTCACTGGTGGAAGTAAGGCCAGATGAACAGTGTCAGTGGCTCCTCTCTGGTTTTTGTCAATGGTCTTTGAAAAAAACCTCAAACAACTCATTATGAGGTGAGGCAAAGGAGTGAGCTCTAGCATGTCCCTAATCATTCAGGGTAAGGCCTTCAGAAAGGTCAGTTTTAAAAAGAAATAAGCAAGTTTGGTGCTGAGACACCTTAAGTCCCTAACTCAGCTGGGTTTCCTTCCCAGTACCACTTTAACAGCAGTCAGTTTGAATTGTTTCCACAAGACCAAGGAATATAAGGAACTATACTGTTTATTTAGTTGCATTAACTTAGAATCATAGAATAGTTTGGGTTGGAAGGGACCTTTAAAAGTCATCTAGTCCAACCCCCCGGCAATGAGCAAGAACATCTTCAACTAGATCAGGTTGCTCAGAGCCTCGTCCATCCTGACCTGGAATGTTTCCAGGGATGGGGCATCTACCACCTCTCTGGGCAACCTCTGCCAGTGGTTCACCACACTCAGTGTCAAAAATTTTTTCCTTACACCTAACTAACTGAAATGTAACTTCTTTTAGTTTAAAACCATTGCCCCTTGTCCTATCGCTACAGGCCCTGATAAAAAGTCTGTCCCCATCTTTCGTAGAAGTCCCTTTTAAGTACTGGAAGGCTGCAATAAGGTCTCCCTGGAGCCTTCTTTTCTCCAGGCTGAACAACCACAACTCTCTCAGCCTGTCCTCACAGCAGAGGTGTTCCATCCCTCTGAGCATTTTGGTGGCCTCCTCTGGACCCACTCCAACAGGTCCATGTCTTTCCTGTGCTGAGGGCTCCAGAGCTGGACGCAGGACTCCAGGTGGGGTCTCACCAGAGCACAGCAGACAGCCAGAATCCCCTCCCTCGACCTGCTGGCCACGCTGCTTTGGATGCAGCCCAGGATACGGTTGGCCTTCTGGGCTGTGAGTGCACATTGCTGGCTCATGTTCAGCTTTTCATCCACCAGAACCCGCAAGTCCTTCTCAGCAGGGCTGCTCTCAATCCCTTCATCCCCCAGCCTGTACTGATACCGGGGGTTGCCCTGACCCAGGTGCAGGACCCTGCACTTGGCCTTGTTGAACCTCATGAGGTTCACAAGGGCCCATTCCTCGAGCTTGTGCAGGTCCCTGTGGATGGCATCCTGTCCCTCAGGTGCGTCAACAGCACCACTCAGCTTGGTGTCATCTGCAAACTTGCTGAGGGTGCACTTGATCCCACTGGTTATGTCATTGATGAAAATATTAAACAGTACCAGTCCCAATATAGTTGTCATCATAAAGAAGTTGACCTGCTCTCTCAAGATCTCCCTATGTAGCCTGCCTACAGGAATAAAAGTTTTCATGGTTTATCTGTTACTTTTCTGATGCTCACAGGCCTTGATGATACCCTGTCTCTGCTAATTCTACTGCTCATAGGATGTAGCAGAAATCAGATAAATTCTTTTCCAGGAGTTCTGCACAGTCTGGTTCTCAAGGGGAACTTTATAGCAGGGAACAGAAATAATACTGGCAAAGATATTTAGGGGAAAATAAGCTTGACAGAACAAACTAAACCTTTCAGTATCCTTTGGGTGCTTGACAAGCAGAAGTAGGTGAGGACATGTGCTTTTGGTCTGTCTCCTGGTTAGCAAATGCAGGGTTGTCATCTCAGGATTGTGGTCTTCCTTGAGGTCATGATAAAATCAGTGGGCTTACTCTGAAATACCAACAAGGGTTTTCTCAAGACACTACCTCAGACACAAAGCCCACCTTTCCAACATGAAGAGATTCTCTGTGTTCTGGCTAAGGTGTCATCTTGTTTTGCAGGACAATGTCTTCCATCTGAGGAAAAATACAGATGTTTACATATGCTCTCCCTTATTTTTATCCAGATTTGTGAGTTAAGAATCCAACTTTTTTGGTAGTCTTACCACCCTTTGTCTCTCCACTTACTGGAGAGATTACTTACTCTATTACCATACCCACATACACTCATGAGGAACTGTTTTCTTCTGCCTAGGTGTTACACACACTCTTTTATCACAAGATCTTCAAGTCCTTGAGTTTGGTTGCCACTGGTAACTCTCAAAAAGCAAAAGCTAAAGTAAGGATGTTGCTGTAATTCCTGCTGCTGCATCAGTGGCTGAAAACGACTCCAGCTTCATTCCTGTGTAATGTAGGAGGGGAAGATCCTTGGCTAAACAAAAGGGGAATACTTTCTGTTGCTCATCAGTGGCAATGCTGATGATCATCTCTCATCTGGGATCTGTATGGATGTAATAAGTTCTCAGCAGTACATCTGGGATAGCCTCTGTCACTGTACATCTCACTCTACATTTGATCACTGGCAGAGGCGGGGAATGAAGCCATTGCTGGTGCATGCAGGATTGATTACTTTATGGATGACATAATGATGGGCAGTGCCATCCCGCCCACAGCAGGACCCCAGAAACAGAGCATCCCACTTTCCTTGCCCAGGGCAACCAGAGGGAGAGCAGGTTAGGGTTTTGCATACAGTCTTGTTCATCTAGGTCTACTCATAATCTGCTTCTATAGCTCCTGCATTCAATCTTGCTTTTAGGAATCAGGAGGGAATGGGAAAAGAGAAACAGGAAAAGCATCTCTGTGTTTCCAGTATTGGCAAGGACATTTCTCTGCCTGGTTGTGCTAAGCATCCACATCTGACAAGAACAAAAAAAGCAATTAATCCAAGTCCTATAATGAACGTACCAAGAGGCTTGGAGAAAGATGCCTGCTACTATCTGATTCATCAACACCATGTAACACACCATAAGCTTGTTTGTGGTTACCATATTTCGTATACAAAATTACACAAAGATATTTTCTGTGTAAAGGGCTGGTGCTCCTGGCTGCAAGACACGCTGCTCCATGCCCAGCTGGTTCTGTTAGCTGCTGCAGACAAAGAATGGGTCACTGCTCCCACTGCCTCAGCACCCTCTCAGTGAGTTTGCAGTACTGCCAAAGCCAGAAAAATAGAGCTGACGGACAAAGTGGTTCATTTGAATTAGTTAAAAACAAATAAAAAGAAAGTACAGAACTAGTCACTACAAAGGAAATTATCTTTACTTAAGGATTTTCTGAAGGTATAATAATTTTAAGTCGTATAATTTTAGACTCCTTTAGTGTAGTCTCAGTTCCCCACACAAGATGGCAGCTCTTCTTTCCTTCTGCTCAGCTATTCCTCAGCACACTGAAAAGTATTTCCTTTTCATCCTGACACTGCAGGTGCTACCGCAACACAAGAACCAAATTAGGGACCAGCCCTGCAACTCTAGTCATTATTCTCTCCCCAAACAGCAATTTCACACAGTACAGCATATGTACTGGGTTTGCATGGCGAGGTTTTGGTAGGGGGGACTGGCTTCTGTGAGAAGCTGCTAGAAATTTCCCCTGTGTTGGATGACAGAGCCAGTGCAGCCGGCTCCAAGATGGAACCACCGCTGGCCAAGGCCGAGCCCATCAGTGACGGTGGCAGCACCTCTGGGGGGACAGATTTAAGAAGGAAATAAAACCTGCACAGCAACTTGCAGTTGAAAAGAGGAGTGAGAATGTGTGAGAGGAGCAGCCCTGCAGCCCCCAGGTCAGAGCAGCAGGAGGGGCAGGAGGGCTCCAGGCGCCGGAGCAGAGGGTCCCTGGCAGCCCCTGGGGAAGCCCCCGGGGAGGCCGGCTGTGCCCCTGCAGCCATGGAGCTCCACGGGGGAGCAGATCTCCACCCGCACCCGGGGAGGGCCCCACGCTGGAGCAGGGGGATCCCCAAAGGATGCTGTGACCCCATGGGGGACCCACGATGGAGCAGCCTGTTCCTGAAGGACGGCACCCGTGACGGGATCCAGGCTGGAGCAGTTTGTGAAGAACTGCAGCCTGTAGGAAGGACTCACGTTGGAGAAGTTCATGGAGGACTGTCTCCCGTGGGAGGGACCTCACGCTGGAGCAGGGGCAGAGGGTGAGGAGTCCTCTCCCTGAGGAGGAAGGAGCGGCAGAGACAACGTGTGATGAACTGACCACAACCCCCATTCCCCGTCCCCCTGCGCCGCTCGGGGGGAGGAGGGAGAGAAATCGGGAGTGAAGCTGAGCCTGGGAAGAAGGGAGGGGTGGGGGGAAGTTGATTTAAGATTTGGATTTAGTTCTCATTATCCTGCTCTGATTTGATTGGTAATAAATTAAATTAATTTTCCCCAAGTCTTGTCAGTTTTGCCCATGATGGTAATTGCTGAATGGTGTCTCCCTGTCTTTATCTCGACTCACAGGCTTTTCATTACATTTTCTCTGCCGTGTTCAGCTGAGGAGGGGAGTGATAGAGCAGCTTTGGTGGGCACCTGGCATCCAGCCAGAGTCAACCCACCACAGCATGGGTTGTGAGGAGCAGTACTGTTTCACTGAATACTTCATTTGTCTAACTACAGTAAGGAACAGTAACTGGTTTGCACTGCATGTCACAGTTTGAGGTTTGAAACTGACACAAACACTCTTGTTTCAAATCAGATTACAGGATATTTACATGCAGATAAGGACATGTAACCCTACACTTTAAATTTTTGGAGTCCTACTACCCTGGCTGTACTGACATTTAGAGAAGTGCAAATTATTTGCTTTTCACATTTGTTTTAGCACACTAAATAAGTGTGTGTATTTCAGGCGAGGCAAAAGAGAATGAGGTCTTTGCATAACTCAGGCTTGCTAGAAAACAAATACCGAGTTTTATCAAGCCTAATGCCTGTTGAACCCCGGCATTGCCCTGAGGCACTCTGTTAAAGCCAGGAGCTCTGGAGTGGATCTAACAATTAATGGTTTGTAATTACCTGCCATAAATTATGTCGAATTGCCGGCACTACTAACTGTTTCATTTTGAAGCAAATGATGAACCAATTTAAATTGTACAGCTTCTGCTCTGCTGAAGCCTTGAGCAGGCTGTGGGATGCCTCGCTCTGCAGTGAGCCTGCCGGGTGTGGATCTCCGACCCACTGTCACCAGCACGGCCCGTCCCTCTTTAAGAAGAGCCTGGAAGAAATGTTGAAGCACCTAAGGGCCATACTTGTGGTCCTCAGATAGCCTATGCTCTTACACCATGCGTATGAAGCAATGTAGGCTTGGCCCAATAAATACGTGTTCCAAAGATATTAATCTCCTCTGAAGGGTCAACAACCAACAAGGCAGAGCCCAGAAGGCAGCAGCGGCAGGAAGGCGAGGGGACACCCCATGTCCCTCCCGTGCGAGGAGGAGGCCAGCAGGTGTCAGCAGGAGCTCGGGAATGGGGCCGGCGGCGGCCCCCGCGACTCCGGCGCGGCACAACCTGCTCGCGGGTGGCGAAGGCGACTCGCCAGGCGGGTGGCTAGCTAGAGTTAACCAGCCCTCTCCCCCGGCTGACTCCAGAGAGCAGTGGAGCAAAGGCTGCCGCAGCTGCAGGCAGGGCAGTGCCCCAGCGCACGGCGCCCTCGCCCGGGCTGGCACACCAGCCTGTCCGGCCGCCCCGGCTTTCCGCCGGGGAGGGACCTCACCGGGAAGCTGTCGGGTTTTGACAGACCGGCTGAGAGCTTTGGGCTGGGGCCTGCCTGTGAGCGTGCTTCTAACCCGAGGCCAGACCCAGTCCCACCGCAGGTGATGAGGCTGCCGGGAGGGGAACAGCAGCTTCTGCTGCAGCGAGGGGAGGCTGCACCTTGAATCCTGTGTTCAGTTTTGGGCCCCTCACTACAAGAAGGATGCTGAGGTGCTGGAGCATGTCCAGAGAAGGGCAACGAAGCTGGTGAAGGGTCTAGAGCACAAGTTTTATGAGGAGTGGCTGAGGGAACTGGGGTTGTTCAGTCTGGAGAAGAGGAGGCTGAGAGGAGACCTTATCGCTCTCTACAACTACCTGAAAGGGGGTTGTGGCGACGAGGGTGTTGGCGTCTTCTCCCAAGTAACTCGTGACAGGACGAGAGGAAATGGCCTCAAGTTGCACCAGGGGAGGTTTAGATTGGATATTAGGAAAAATTTCTTCATTGAGAGGGTGGTCAGGCATTGGAACAGGCTGCGCAGGGAGGTGATGGAGTCACCATCTCTGGAAGTGTTCAAAAAACGTGTGGATGTGGCACTTCAGGACATGGTTTAGGGGACATGGTGCCACTGGATTAATGGTTGGACTTGATGATCTTGAAGGTCCTTTCCAACCTAGTGATTCTGTGAGGGGGACGCAGGGGCTCCCCAGCGCTGCGCTGCCGTAACTCTCCTCTTCACCTCCCCAGTCAATCCAGGCCTGTGTACCTCACGGCAAATGTGAGCCAATTAATTGAAAGTGACTTCTCAATTAAGGTGGAAATCAGTTTATTTTTCATCTCTTGAAGTGTGCCTGAGAGCTGAAAAACACACAAAGATAGTTTCTGTAGAGAAGATAACTTGTCCTTTGATAGCTTGTTTGTATAACAAAGTCTTTATTTAAATGTCTGTTTTCCAAAAGAAAACCCTGACAAGTCTGGCTAGAAAGACTTAACAGTTACTGCACTTCTGGATTAACTGTCAATCATCAGCCCTCTGCATGGGTCTTGCACCACAGCTCTCGCTTCTCTAAACACCAGAAGAACACTTCAGAACAAAATCCACGCTGAGGCTACTTCAAAATCAATTCTCACAATAGGAGCAGAAAGAGCCTTTTGTAACAAACAAATTTCTCATCTGGAGTATTTGACTACCAATTATCAGAAATAGCTAAGCAGATATGGTCTGTAATTGAGAAGAAACAGAGAAGTTGGTGAGCCAGTCAGGCTCCATGTGTGGCAGAGGTCAACTGTATGAGGTTTAATAAGGCCAAGTGCTGGGTCCTGCACTTTGGCCACAACAACCCCATGCAACGCTACAGGCTTGGGGAGGAGTGGCTGGAGAGCTGCCCAGCGGAAAGGGACCTGGGGTTGCTGGTTGACAGCCGGCTGAACATGAGCCGGCAGTGTGCCAAGGTGGCCAAGGAGGCCAACGGCATCCTGGCCTGTATCAGGAATAGTGTGGCCAGCAGGAGTAGGGAAGTGATCGTGTCCCTGTACTCGGCACTGGTGAGGCCGCACCTTGAATACTGTGTTCAGTTTTGGGCCCCTCACTACAAGAAGGATGCTGAGGTGCTGGAGCGTGTCCAGAGAAGGGCAGCGAAGCCGGTAATGGGTCTGGAGCACAAGTCTTATGAGGAGTGGCTGAGGGAACTGGGGTTGTTTAGTCTGGAGAAGAGGAGGCTGAGGGGAGACCTTATCGCTCTCTACAACTACCTGAAAGGGGGTTGTGGTGACGAGGGTGTTGGCGTCTTCTCCCAAGTAACTCATGATAGGACGAGAGGAAATGGCCTCAAGTTGCACCAGGGGAGGTTTAGACTGGATATTAGGAAAAATTTCTTCACTGAGAGGGTGGTCAGGCATTGGAACAGGCTGCCCAGGGAGGTGGTGGAGTCACTATCTCTTGAAGTGTTTAAAAAACGTGTGGATGTGGCACTTCAGGACATGGTTTAGGGGACATGGTGGCGCTGGATTAATGGTTGGACTTGATGATCTTGAAGGTCCTTTCCAACCTAGTGATTCTGTGATTCTGTGTATCCTGTAACCAGAGCGCAGTGAAAACTGTTCCACAGCTCGTGTAATTGCATTGGGAAAGGAAAAATGTTTCCTTCTATCATCTGCCGTACACCAACCCACAAGTTATTGACAGTCTACCCATGGGGTTTCTTTACCCTTATTCTCAGTTTTACTGGAAGTATTCAAAAAACATGTACCTGTGGCACTTCAGGACATGGTTTATTGGGCATTGTGGTGTGGGGCTGATGGCTGGACTTGATCTTAAAGGTCTTTTCTGACCTTAATGATTCTGTGATTTTGTGATTCTGTGTGATTTTTCATTACCAAATAGTAAAAATCCAATACCTATACAATTTAGTAACTCCACAAGTAGGATGAAGTTCTGAGTGCATAATGATTTTCACTGACAGACAGTGTTCTGATGAAAAAAAAAAATCCTTGTGGAGTTAACATAAATACCATAACGTATAAGAACGTTCTCAGAGAAAACAGGGCAGGCTGCTTTCATTTAAAGGTCTGTCTCAGGGTGTTAGGATCCTTTCCTTGAGATAGCTGTGTGAAGTGTAAGGTTATATTGATTTTAATTTTTTTTAATGTTAGAGTTGAAAGCTCTATAAATAGCAACATTACAAAATGGAAACACAGCCTGCTACTTCTGGGCAAGGTCGTGCAGTCAGCATGGCAAAGTGCAGGTGCCCAGCCATGAGCTGAAAATACTCGCTGACCTCAGGGGGGGTTGCACATTCCAGAAGAGAGTCTCGGGAACAACCCTGAGACATCACACTGGCTGCAGCCAACCTCGGTGGCAGCTTAACATGCCCACCCCTCCATTTCCCTCCTGCGTCTACCGCTTTTGTGTCTTCCTGAACTCTAAGATGATGTGGCCTGTCACCATACTAAGCACAGAGAAGCTGTGTGCTCACATGAGCATCGGAGGATGAAGGAGAGGACTCGGGGCCGTCCACACCACACATCTCCCAGTGCACACCAGTAGCCCAGCACCAGCGGAGCCTGATGCCTGCCCGCGCTTCCACACTCCCTTGCAATGAGCAGCAAAAGGGAAGAAAACACCCAGAGGGGTAGCTGCGGTTTCACCTGGGAAAGGTGCTAACCCACATATGAGCCCAGACTCCAGGAGAGAAAATTGTCCCTCCCCTCCCTCCAAGCCTCTACCATCAAGGTGTTTCTTCCCTGGAAAATGTCACCTTGCTGCACTGGAGCGGCAGCTCTACACACAGAGGAGACAGCTTTAAGAATTAGTTTAACATGTCTAAAACATTTTGTGCTCTCTCTGCTTGGAAACAGCTGGGTCGGCTTTGCTGGGACCTTCCAAACAAGGCACCCAAAGAAATGTCGTGCTGAAGAGCGGGAGTGATGATACAGGAGGTTGCCACTGAAAGGGTTGAGTAATCTTACCAAAAAATGCTACCAACACTACCTTAAAAAATGTGTGATTATCTTTCATCCAAGTTTATAGAAATACTTCAAAAATAATTGGTCCTTCATTTGCTTGGCAAGCCAGGTTCAAAATTCAGTTTCCCTGGCAACAGCTGAGGACATTAAACTCTGCAATGTGACTAGGAAAGAAAATAAATGGGAATGGAAAATTACTCACAAAAGTTAGTTAAAAGGATTTGCAGAGAGAATGAAAACCAAGAATGGGCAAGCAGTCACACATCAATAACCACAAAGATGAAATATTTCATCCTTCTAAGTTATGCAGGAAATAAAAAGGTAAAGCTGGTAGTTGCTGCTGTAGCTTTTATCATCCAGTTGATTTGTTCGCTGCAGTTAGCGGTATGTGCCAAAAAATGTTTTGGCTGCTTCTAAGAGACAAAAGAGGCAGACCACTACATGCTTTCCTCCTTAAACACCGCTGGCCGAGGCAGCATTGCACAAGCTGTGCTAGGTAGCCATCTTCAGAAGTGCCCACTTGCGCTTTTTGTTAAAAGAAGGTGCCTAAATCTACGTGCAGGGATGAAATAACCGGGGCAGCCATGCGTGGGACACTGAAGCTAATGACCAGAGAACACGGGGACAGTCTTTAGGGTCCCAGCCTGTGCCCCAGCGTGGCCTCCTTCTGCTGAACAGGGACCCATGTGCGATGGAGGGAGGGAAGGCGAGTCGTGCCCCACTGCTGCGTCCAGCCAGCACGAGCCCCAGTGCCCAGCCAAGAGCTCTGTGTGACTGCAGAGGGCTTCGCAGGCAATACCCCAACATAGCTAATGCCCAGCACCCCCCAGCTGGATGGAAAGCCTGGCGGCACAGTTTGCATGGAGTGGCACTGTTTGCAGTGTGGCCTTTTTCAGTTTTTCATTCCTAATAAATATAGCCCCAAATTTATTAATCTTCCCCTTTACCTGAATTCTTCTCAGAGGACTGGCATAGTTTGCGAGCTGAAATATTTCTGGAACATCACAGAACACCAGGTGATTAAGAGTTTTCAGATATTGTTCTGTACTTTCAAAGAGTAGCAATCTCAGAAGAAAACGAGCAGAACTCAAACTACCCCCTGTTCAAATGATAGGAGCAAGTTCTTTCTGCACAGAATCACATTTTTGTACTGAATAAAGAACTGGACTTTCCCCAACCATCTGAACCTTACCAAGCCAAGAATATCACTGCAAGGCAGTGGTACAACACCTACATGTCCTCCATATACCACTAATAATTACCTGGAAAGACGGTGATGGGAGAATGTGACTTATTTAACAATCAGACACCAGCTGTGGCATCCAAGATGATTTGTGTCCAACTGCCTCAGTGCTTAGCTCCAGTAGCTGAATAAAACAAAAAAAAAAAATCTAAAATTGCAATGAAGTACTAGGTATTTATTGAGACATTTATTTTGTTTCCATCTTGTTTGTCTCTAGATTGATTTAGGAGCTCCTCTCCACCCTTGTAAATTGAACTCATTTCACATTAAGAGTGATTTTAGAGTGATCTGGCATATTACTGCCCCTTTCCTCAGGGAACTGCAAATGTACGTAATGTGAACTAGATTATGCTCAGTGTCAGCCACCCCTTTTGGTCACAGGAGTCTCTCCCTGTCCATAGGGCATCCTCCAGTAGCCTGGTTGAGGGCTGACAACATCAATTGTTAGACTTCTGGTGAAATATTTCCTCTGCAAATGCTAGTCACTGCCAGTTGATAAAATGCAGGAAAGCAGAATGAAAACTGCCACAGCAAGGAACCAGTGGCTTATATAAATAGTCCAGTGTTATTGATGATGCTAGAGGCAGCGCAGCTAATACGTCCTCTGCAATTATCTACGGCTGTGACACTTTATTGTCAAGCTCTTTTTGATTACATTTAGCAGGAGCCAGTAGGAAGAAATGAATGCTCCACAAGGTGCAAGTGGATCTTCATTGATCATACTTTCAAGCTTCTTTCAAGACAAGTTCCTGTCTCTGCACATGACTCCCTCCATGAAAATTAGAGGAAGGAGATCAAATCTGATCCCTATTCCCAGAAAAGAAAGATCCCCTAGTTACAGGGAAAAAATGAAGATAATGAGAAAACGTCTTTAGAAGAAATAAAAAGAGCAGTCCAAAGGATCAGTCTGTGGCTGAAAAGCCATTCAGGTGATAACAGCTAGGATTTGACCTTGCTGTTGATGTGAAACTCTCTTAGTCCTCAATTCTGTAGCCTTAATATCATTTCAGGATGTTAGGGCTAGAAAGGCTGCAGCTGGTGTTCTCAATGCTGAGTTATGCGCTGATGATAAAGGAACAACAGCATCTTGTTCCAGTCACCAGCTTTGGTCACTGGGAATGGGAGAGCAGCAACAACTACCGTTAAGGTAGCACAGCTGTGCCTACCTCTGTCCAGGGTCCAATTTCATGATCACAGCATTGGCTGAAGTCATCCACTGCCTCCAGCAAAACAAACATTCATGCCTTTTCTAGGAAGCAGATGGAGAAGCTTTCCAATTATTTTTTTTTAACAGCCCTGGGTGATTGCTAGTTGGCCAAGTTCTGCTCGTAGTTTCAAATCAATATTGACTCAGACTGTTCCACCAGACTGATCACGCTTCCTTGACCTGTGCTTTTTAAATTTTAATGGCTGCTCTGAGTTGCTTAGAGAAGCAGTTTAGGTAAACAGAGCTGTATGTGGAACCACAATACATGAACAGTCATTTGTGGAGGAAGGTGACAAGGCTTATCCTTTGATCTTTTGGAAATTTATTTCACAGACAGAACAGCCCCAGGAAAGTCCTCTGCCTCCCACACATCATTATCACAATAGAAGGTTTCCTTGTACGAGGGAAATGATTTTTTTCAGTGATGAACTTTATCCTAGAGCTTTATGCAATCATTTAAAAAAATATTTTACTGCTTCCAAGACAAGAACAAGGTTTCCAATCCGACTTCTTTTTTTCTATGGAAAGCCGCTATGGAGAAACAGGAGACATTTGAGGTGCTTGTAAAAACATTTGGTGCTGATAACCTGTGCTTTCTGCTGGCTAAAGCTTCCTAAATGTGCTTTTCTGTATGTCTATTAATGTCAACCGGCTCCTAAATAAGCATATAAGCTTAACTGAGGACAATTTTTTATCCATCAGGTTGGAAGACAAGCAGTAAAAAACTTTTTTTATTACGACTGAGAGGGGAAACTTTTATTGTTTAAGGAGCCTTCACATGTTGCATTCCCCAGTAAATGGTGATAAACAGCCACGGGAGGAGAGAGGGAACGATAACATGACAGTCGATAGCAGCCAGTGGCTTTCACAGCCTTCATCAGCTGACACCCAGCCATGGCCTTCATCCTGTCTCCTCGCAGCTTCATTCAAGTTTTGATAGACTTGTGGAGAAAAAAAGAGATTTACAGAATATGGCAGTAGGAAGAAGACGAGGTCTAGTGGCAGACATTCCTGTCTTAACCTTTTCGGGACCCCCGAGAAGAATCTATCAGATTTTAGTACACTTCTCAAGGTCTTACTGTTTTTCTGTGGTCTGCAGAGAGGTCTAAGAACCGAGGATCAGTTCCTGCACAGCATCTGTTACCAACAGGGGACCATCCATCACTGACTCTAAAATTATTTCCATTCCTTGTCATGACCTGAATCCATGTTGTGACTGATCTAAAGTGTTACATTCAATTAGAGAAACTTGTAACGATCTTAGCATTTTCATTGTGGTTGCTGGGGAATGGAAGTTTTAATACTCCATAGCTGTGGAAGGTGGCATTTCTTCAGTGTTGGCCCCGCTATGATATATTAGCAATAGGAATAGGCAAGTTATCCCAGAATGATGTGGTGCTTATTTTAATCAACTGTGGCAGGAGTTCTCCACAATTCTCATATTAAAAGATCATGGAGCAGACTCACAAAGTTTGGGTCAAGGTGCCATCAAGATAGTCTTTCAGCACATCACAAAACACACAGTGTCTCTTTTTTTAAAATGTTTTGTGCATTTGGAAGGCTTTAGGACCAGCTCCCCTTTGGAGTAAAATACAATGAAGAAATGTGTTGAGGCATCTGCCTCAACCCGAGAACTCTGTCCACCTTCCACAGAAACCTCTCCTCATTCAGTGCACAGGGCAGAAAGTGTTTTGTAACAAGCCATTATATTTTATTTCTGTTATCTGAGGTTTGTTACCATCCACTATCCTGAGAACATCATCAGTAAAAAAATATTCATGGCAGCTATCTATACTGGTACTGGTAAGTTCTTATAAAACATTCATCAGCAGGAGGCACATCATTCCCATTTTTCAGATAAGAGCTATTGATTGTAAGAGCTCTTTCTAATGTGCAAAGTAAAATATGGCATTTTATATAGTTCAAATAGAGCTGATTGACAGATAAGTGGAAAGTTAATAAGAGTTCTCAAACACAGTTTGCTACAATTTTGATAATCCTTTTCTCATTTTAAAAAGGAGAAGATCCATTAGCAAATCTTTCTTGAATGAGAATCTTTAACGAATATTTTTACAAAAGACACAGAGGGAGATGGTCTAAGTAGTTTCACATGCAGAGGAACATATGTCTTCTGATGGTGTCATGCAGCAAGATGTGGCTCACAGAAGATGGTTTCAGGTTTCTGAACAGAGTGGTGCTGGGATGGTATTGCTGCTAAGTGAACGTGCCAGTCAGGATCAGAGCTGAGTCTTTCATGTTATAGTAAACCCAGACCAGACCCTGGCAGTATGACCTCATTAACCTCATGACTCTCGATCTCTCAATTATGTCCAACTCTCCACTCACAGAAGAATTTGGGACAAGCCTGACTCCAACAGTAATTTGTTTATTTCCATAAATGATCTATTTACATGGGCTTGGAGGTCAGCACCTTTTTTTAAAGACAGTCACACTGAGTAGGGATTATCTATTCTTTTGAGATGCTGTAATGGTCTAATAATACAAATGTAGGACAGATAGTGCTGTACAAAGAAATTTAAGCTGTGAATTCATTTCCAGAATTTCAACAAGAAAACAGAAAACAACAAGAAGTATTGAAAGTGACACTTGAGACTTACTGTAGTCATGCAATTATATGAACTAGTCCTGACCAGACTGTGAAAATCCTCTTGCTCAAAAGTCAGGTGAAGTTTAGAGAAGAGCTAAGCTGTACTGGGAGCACATCGAGCATGAGAATGAACAGGCAACACAATATCCGTCTGGAAAGAGAGGGAGGTCGTAGCTCTATGCCTACATAGAAGTGATCCACACCACTCATTAATGGGAGGACATTTCTGGCTGGTTTTGTCCGGTAAGAGAGCTCTGGATCAATGTTGGTGTCTTAATTATGTCATTATTTCTTCTGCAACACCTGGTGTCGTGGTTCAAGTAAAAACAGGCGTGAGGACCCTTGCTGCTTGTTCTGTCCTAGAGTCGCAGAGGATGCAAACCTCCCAGAGCAAAATCGGGGGTGCATTTAGCAGAGAAGTCTGCTGGCTATTACTTCAAAATTCATGTGCTTCTTACAAATTCTGTCCAAATGAAGGCACTGCATTCTCACTACAGAACTACCTGAGCAATCTTGGATCAAGAGCTTCATTATGATGGAAGATTAAAGTCGTCCTAGAGTTATGCATATATTAACTGTCCTATGGAAAATGCTCAGGGTTATTCATGACAGTAAAGACAAACTAATTTTCTGTTAGAATGGAGTGGGCAGGAGCCAACTCATGTAAACCACAAAGATATCTCCAAAAATAACTTGTGATACATTGATGCTCCTCTGATTTTCAGTGTCACTAAGGTACTTCTAAAACTATTGCCATTGTTTTTCTCAAACACTTTAATGTTAGCAGTTTCCAAGTGAACTGGAAGAGCCCTTTCCTAAAACTGATATAGTAAGATGTACCATCTCCTCAACAGGGAAAATCCATCCAGGACTCAAGCAAACTGTGATCATATGTTCAGATTTATTTGGGTGTTTATGCAATGTTTATTTACCTTTCTGTTAGTATGTGATATGTGCATTCATCACTGCCATCACTGAGCTCTGCTCCCATAGCCTGGGCTGCCACGAACCTTTCAGTGAATTCCTTTCATCCATCCATCCATCCATCCATCCATCCATCCATCCATCCATCCATCATGTACCCTTCATCCTGTGGTTTGTCCATATCCTCCAGTCATGGGCATGTCTGCAGTTGTCTGTACCAACTGTTTTGTTCAATTAAACTACAGGTCTTTTTCATATCTTGATGGGCTAAGACCCTTCTTTATATCAGATAATGATCACTTATCTTGCCAGAAAGACTTGGTTGGGAGTCCTCATATAATAAAGCCTTAATCAGCAGCAATAGATATCAGAATCTGACCCTTTCAGAACTCACTAGATTTGAACTGCTTTTTATATTAAAACATTAAATACATATTAAGACATCCAGTGTTGTTTGTATGTAGAAAAAAATATAATATTTTTTAAATAAGAGAGCTACAGCACTTTGATCTGTAGCTAATACTGAGATTTCCTAAAAGTACTGTTTTACGGCTGGACCTTAGTCTCTTATCTAGGAACCATCCCAAACTTGAGGCAATATTACAAACATGGAAGCTTCAATGGCTCAGTCCAATTATTTACTCAAGATTAGATAAAATTGTGCTCAGTCATAGAAATCAAATCTTCCTTTAGAAGTTCTTCTGTATTGTTAAGCTACTACATTTACCATTAAATATTATTCCTAGTAACCAGCGCAGAGAGAAAAATTCTCACTAATAATCAACAGAAGAAGGTCTTCCTCCCTTTTACCTCCTCAGCTGGCCCGTTGTTGTGGACCCCTGCTCTGGGTACCTGACCCTTCCCATAACACTCTTGAAAACCCTTCAGTGCTCGGCACCAGGAACTCTGCTCCCGGTGCTGAGCGCAGGCACTCGCCAGCTGCAGTTCTGAGCCTTGCTGGCCTCGGCGTGGGTCCAGTCTCACCTGCACAGCACAAGCAGGACTTGCCAGCAGCACCAGCAGGGAGGGGATGCACAAGGAGATAAAAGACGGAACGCTTCAGGAGGCAGCGATGTGGGGGGAACTGGTAACAGAGGTCGAGGGACAGGAGATGCACTAGGCATTTTATCACAGCAGAAGGCCTCCCTCATGTACCTCCATTGTGAATCTCATGAGAAAGTGCCTTTGAAGGCTCATAACCAGCACCTCCAAAACAATGACAATGAGAAATGCCCTTCCTACATCCAACTATTTTTATTCTACGTTTAATGTACGCAGAGCAGATATATTTTCTGCTAAAGATTTTTCCTAAGCCAGTTGCCAAATGTTTGGAATATTGTAGCCCTGGGGCTAGACTAAACCTTGCCCTTTTTATTATTCAACTCACAAAATAGGAGAGCCCTTAAAAGAGACCTTGAGAGTAGGGATCCCGGCTCAGTGTGTTGCCTGGTGCCAGTCTTTGCCTGTGGATTCCACTCACTGTAATGCTTTTCATGCAACTCCCAGTGGGTTTCAAAGTGTATGAAAAGAAGTTTTTTATCTTTATTACCTCTCTCCTACCATCCAAAATCTCCCAGTCACTTTCTCTTTCTTTCCTGAGTAAAGCTGGTACTTTATAAATCACTATGTGAAGAGAAATACCAAGAGAGAAATAAAGACCAATATTGATATACTGCAGCAATTTCAGCAAAAATATTTATTGGCAATCATCTGGCTAAGAAAAGAGCAAAAATATGTTACTCATGTCTGACTTAAGTTTCTGTTATTGATACTGTATTGGAAAACCTGTAAGCCCTCAGGGACAGATCCATTGGCCTCTGCCACAAACTTTAACAGGCTCCACAGAGAAAAAAAGGTGAATGCAGTAGCCCCAAAATTACCATACCCAGCCAAGTGATATGAAAACCGTAACACTCTTCAAAAGTAAACATGTGCTTCTCCTTTATCTTTATTTTAAGAAAAGAGCTAGTAAAGCTGAGGTCGCATTCAATAACAAATAACAATTTGTTATTGTTCAGTCAAATTGCACTCTTAACTATCTCCTGAGATATATAACACTGGATTAAGTCAGCAGTGACTAGTGATTTAGGGAATGAGCTAGAAAGGTCCAGTCCAGTGAGAACTAGAAATAGTTTACCTGTCTGAGGAGCAAAACATCTCAAGCCAACTTGTCATGCATTTTCAAAAATCAAAAGCCACTCTTAAAAATTCACCACTTCCTCAGATTTTCTGTTCTCAATGTCTGATGTCACTTGTGAAAGAAGTTGACTTGGTTCAGTCAAGAAAAGAGGTGAGGCATCTATTTTTTCCTCCAAATTTCTGTGAATACACTGATCTACATTGTAAACCACTAAATCATCGACTGGGTTACTAAGCATACTTGTCCATGCACTTAAGAAGGGCATGACAAAGCCACAAAACTAGCACAACAAGCTGATGAGAAAACTGAGTTGATATTCTTGGGACTCCCCAACAGAAGAGCTCATTCCAGTATGGGTGCTGCTACCAGCAATTAGAATCATAGAAACACAGAATGGTTTGGGTTGGGAGAGACCTTTAAAGGCCATCTAGTCCAACCCCCCTGCAATAAGCAGGAACATCTTCAACTAGATCAGGTTGCTCAGAGCCCTGTCCAACCTGACCTGGAATGTTTCCAGGGATGGGGCATCTACCACCTCTCTGGGCAACCTGTGCCAGTGGTTCACCACCCTCAGTGTCAAAAATTTCTTCCTTACATCTAGTCTCAATCTACCCTCTTCTAGTTTAAAACCATCATCCCTTGTCCTATTGCAGCAGGCCCTGATAAAAAGTCTGTCCCCATCTTTCTTAGAAGCCCCCTTTAAGTCCTGGAAACCTGCAAGAAGGTGTCCCTGGAGCCTTCTTTTCTCCAGGCTGAACAACCACAACTCTCTCAGCCTGTCCTCACAGCAGAGGTGTTCCATCCCTCTGAGCATTTTGGTGGCCTCCTCTGGACCCGCTCCACAGGTCCATGTCTTTTCTGTGCTGAGGGCCCCAGAGCTGGATGCAGGACTCCAGGTGGGGTCTCACCAGCATGGAGTAGAGGGGCAGAATCCCCTCCCTCAACCTGCTGGCCACGCTGCTTTGGATGCAGCGCACATTACCAACATATGTCCAGCTTTTCATCCCCCAGTACTCCCAAGTCTTCCTCAGCAGGGCTGCTCTCAATCCCTTCATCCCTCAGCCTGTACTGATACCAGGGGTTGCCCCGACCCGGTGCAGGACCCTGCACTTGGCCTTGTTGAACCTCATGAGGCTCACAAGGGCCCTTGTACCCAAGAGGAAAGCATAATTTGCTCCCATACTGCAAATCAAATGACGGGTGGTTTAAAATAATGCCCATGGAGTATATTCCTCAAAATCCCACTCCTCTGTTCTCATCTCTTTCTTGCAAAGAATTTTACATCTTAATCATGGCCCATTAATTACTCTTACATAATGTAAGAAATAAGGCAGATGTCTGAAGAGTAGTTTAAAAATGAAGTAGCTGTGTAACTTAATCTAACATGTTTTTGAAGTTTTTGATCAAAACTAAGCCCAAAAGAGCCTTGGGAATCTCAGCTCTAACTTCACTGGCAATTGAAGCCCAGTCGCAAGCCGTGGAAATACCCATACGACAGTGTAAACACCACCTGGTCTCCCGGCAATTCCCATCACTCACTTCTTGACACCAAATGTCAGCCGGGCTCACGCAAGTAACTTCAGAGAGCAGCGCTCCTCTTGTAGGCTGGTCACGGGACTTTCGCTCGGTTAAAGACAAGCTAAGTTAGGGGTCTACCTCTACTAACAATAACACAGCTGCATGCTGTTAAAGCAGTTGGTGGTTAAGCGAGAACTAATAAATAACGGTATGTCCTGCCTGTTGCAGTGGAATGCGATAGCGGGGGCAGCGGGCAGAGCCGATAGCACTCAGGAGACTTCATTTGCATCACCCAAAGGTCAAGAATCACGGCCCCAGTCTACAGCTTCAGTGTACCAGTGTAACTTCTAAAATGGGATCCCCTGTACTACGAGGAACATCATGACGAACTAGTTAAAAGGATTTCTGCTTTCTACCACGGATACCTCCAAATCTGGGCCATAACATCACTTGTTTCAAACAATCCTTGTGTCAGGACCTTTAAGGATATAGAACAATAGAGCTGAGCATGATTTTGACTGAGGCATGGAAAATAGGCCAATTGCTTTAGCTAATTGATAGATTAAAAA
Organism: Phaethon aethereus; assembly: GCF_964289735.1. Lineage (NCBI taxonomy): Eukaryota > Metazoa > Chordata > Aves > Phaethontiformes > Phaethontidae > Phaethon > Phaethon aethereus. The sequence continues at coordinate 21,514,086 of NC_138582.1, forward strand.
AAAAAATCAGTATTTGCCTAACTCAAGGTCTTTCCCTCAGTGAATGTTAAAAAAACCCTCACAATAAAACACTGAAAAAAATACATGGTGATAGGCCTGTTTAATCAGTTCTGAACTTGGTCCCGAATCACAATACTTTAAAGGAAATCATGAAATATTGGATTTATTTTAGATACAAACTCTGTTTTTCTATATTTTTTCTTTGTATGCATAGGTTTTTCTGTGTTTGAAGAGATTGGAACAAGTTTCCAAAAACATCCAGTCTGTTTTCTGCTCCCTCCTAAAATCACAGTTTCAGAAACTAAGATTTTGGATTTTTAAGTTGCAAGACTTACTTAAAATATAATGACTATAATTAGCAACTCTGTTAGAAGTTAAATGCAAATTTTCAATAATCCTTCAAAAACTTGTGCTAGGTCAACTATATTCATCAAAGACACAGTTGTATATGTTTTATACTCTGTATTGTCAGATATTAAACAAAACTGGTACACTGTAAAGATAATTCGAGAGACTAAAGTGATGCACATCCAGTAATAACTGGAAATAACTGCACTTGAAGCAGACCAATGACAAAGCAAACACTTACAAAGTTATTCATCCAGTTCTGCTCTGTACTGCTCTAATTAAGCAGAAGACACCATCTCTGAAAGGAAAAACTTTTGGAAAACTCTGAAAATTCTTTTTTCCTCTTACATTCGTCACCTTGAAATCTGAGAAACACCAATAAACAGAAATATGCAGTTAATTTTAGCAGAAAAATGAAAGCCATAATGCATGGGAACACTGCCTTATCAATACCTGGAAGATGGTGATTTGATTATACCTCTTCTCTCTGGTTTTATAACATTTTTTATCTATATAGAACTGTGGTTTTATGGTGGGTGGTTTTTTTTTTTTTTTACTTATTATTCTTCCTTGTAGATTTTAAAATACATTTATCATCTATCATATTACATCTAGGTGTCTGATTTCAGGTTCTCCTATTCTGGTATTGCTCCCATCCGTCTCATATTGCAAAGTTATGTGAAGGCTTTAAATTCCTCGTATCCCATGTTCTGCTCAGGGACAGGTTTCAATAGCAGCCAACAATGTCACATTCTCAAAGCCATAAAACTCTTTAATGGTAAATTGTAAACTAAGATACGTCAGCAAATTGGAACTGCGTCATTAAATTGCTCATAATATTAAAGAATTTTCTTATTAAAAAAAGACAATCATTGACTGACAAAGAGATATGATCAATATAAACTTGAATAGCAACATATTTGTAGGTGTCTTTTAAAGTTTATCTTGTTTTCATGATCTTCACAAATTCCCTCTTAATGCAAATAGAACTGAATGCCTAACGCAAATGATTTCCTGCAAATGTTTGCTTACACTTTTCAATGAAATTGCTCATTACTGCTTGTTCCTTGTTTCTGTTCAGTCCCTACAGATACTCAGATAAAAGATGTGTTTATGCTTGAAGGCATAATGGAACTAAAAGCATCTGAGCTTACTTCTGCTTTCCTGTATACGTTGTATTAAACTGCATAAATTCCTTGCAGGCATCTAATTCCCAAGGATAGCAGTGGGCACTACATGCAAACATAGGAAGAGTGCCAAAGTGCTTTAAGGCTCTAGATCCTAATCTTAGTTTTCTTCTTCTGTAAAGTGAGGACAGCTTTAGAGGAGTAAGATATTCAAGACGGCAAAGAGTTTTGTCACTTTGGTAGCAGGGCTGGTATAGGAATTTGGAAGATACATGGAGGCATCCCTGCATCCTGAGCTGGGTTTCTCTCTGCTCTAACAGCCAGGTCCCTCTACCAGCCTGTGATGAAAAACCATGCTGCATTCTCATCTTCAGCCAGTCCAGATTCTGCAGGGCTGGTTTCTATTATTTGGCTGGCTTGCATTTAAATCCATCCCACCTAGAGTGAGAGGAACTCTGGGGCTATGCTCTACAATTCATTAGCTATAGTTGCTACTACTGGGTGGCAGGTCTTCCCTCTCCCCTCGGTCCTGAGCAGGGTCTCCTTGGCAGATTGTTCAGGCTATTTTCTTCACAAAGCAGAGCTGTCATTATAGGTCATGGATAAGCCCCAAACTCTCATATGGTTGAATCCTGAAATGACACATAATCAAATGCAGATTCAAGATTCCCAGCTAATTACACAAGGATAGTTTACTCAGTACAATGGCATTTCAGAAAAAAAAAAGACTATGGCTATATATAGGATGCAAACCAAGGAACTGCACCAACAAATGCAGACTGCTTTCTGTTAATGGCTAGAGAGGACCCAGTCCAAAGGCTCAGGAGCGGTCCATTTCTTAGAACCCAGACAACCAGGTTTGTACAGGAAACTGCGTGCTGAATGAGACACGGTTGCTCATTGCTATTGTTAGAAGTGATATGTTTGACATGGACTCTAAAGATAAGCAAATCCAGAACTCCAACCCTTTGCCCAGGTTTTCTGTGATCACTGGCAACATACGATGTTCTGACACAGTATACTTTAACGGGGTCATGATGAAAAGAAAATTCAGTCTTGAGGTTCCTATTGATAATGGCAGCTGGTTATACTTCACCATGAAACACAGCTTGTTCTCGCTATTCACCACTAACTCTGAGGAGGAAGACAGCATCTTCATACACTTACAATTGGTTGAAAATGAAATTCCTTGTTTTAAGGCATCAGAAACATTGAATAACTTATATGAATGTCTGACAAGGTAAAGTAATAGATGAAATATCCAGTCCTACTTTTAAAATTAAGCGTCCTTAAAAAAAAACATTATTAATGACAAACTGATCTCCCAGAGATGGTTAATATTCCACAGCATGAGAGAAAAAATAAAAGGATTTTTAAATAGTATATAACTATATCCAGAAGAATCCATCCAGGGAAAAAAAAAACAATCCATACAACAAAAATACCCCAACTTCTAACATTGACGTTGTCAATCTCTCAGCCAGTCCTTCATAACTTTGGATTCAGGAAACCAGAGGTATTAAATGAAATGCAGCAATCCAAAAGCAGCAACAAGATCCTAGAAAGATGTGCAGATTTGTCTCAAGGTGTCGAAGGGATTAAATCCCAGAACTGTAGGCAGCCAGGAGCAAGGAAAAGGGAGTTTACAAGTTTCAACATAAGTGTCAAGCCAGCTCATCTGTTTACTGTCTCCAATTGCTATTCCTCCTATATACCTTCTGCAAGAAATTGTCCCTCAACTCTGGCTTCAAGCATAGTTTTTGAACTTCTGAAAGCCCATGACACAGTCATCCTCACCAAGCCTTGCTGTGCATTGGAATATATACCTTGTGACCTTGTGAGTTATGGAAGACACAGAAAATATGGTCCAGGCACACCCGCCCATGCCTTAAGGGCTGGTTGTTGGTTTTAGAAGTGCCAGTAGGGAGATTAGGCACAGAAATTCAGGTATATCCTTGGCCTGTTATTCCACTAAGAATAAAAATTAAAAAAAAAAAACCATAAAGTAATACATTCTACTCTTACTGCAGTAAAACATATGTAAAGTAAGCAACCCTCGAAGTATGAATTTGACTGGATGACTCAGACATTATTTATACTTATGATTAACTTCTTGCTGGCAACTTCACCATATAAAATAAGGCAACATTCAACACTTTCAAGGCAACATCATTGTACACCCTAAAATTATGCATCATAAATTTAGTTATCCTCAGAATAATTACATTAACATTTCACTGGCACTTTGGACAAGTCTGTGATGTTATAACTTCAGCTTAAAATAGTGACCAATTTAAACTAAACATTTGTTTAACATACTGTCATGCAACATGGATTTAATAGTAGCTTAGATCTGTAATCTTGGTGTTTTTCATTAGTCTATAACTTTTCTTTGTCATTTATCTAAACTATGTAAGCATTAAGTCTGTGGGACTATGACCAGTACGCCAAGGTCAAGTCCATTAGAAAAAAAAAAGTCTCTTTATTAACAAGTTCTTTGAAATGTGCTGTAATTTCCAAAACATTCCTCAGGAAAGTAATTCTTTTTTAGTGCCTTGAATTTCAGTACAACTACTTGCAAAGACTGTACGTCATCTGGTCCAACCTCCAAAGATGGGCAAGAGCAGCAGATGCTACACATCTTGATATTGGTAATTTTTTTTTTTTATTTTGATCTCACATGCAGAATTCATTGTAATAGTACAAACTTAACTGGAAAACCACATGAAAATAAATAGCAATATCTCTCTATCAAACTGAACATGCTTATTAACTGGGTCTACTTTATACTTACCTGCTATTTTCATTTGTGATTCCAAAAGTGGAATAGACAGGACATTTAGGAAATATGAGCTGAATTGCAAGAACACTGGAACAGGGATTAAAAATCAAATTGATCATGACAAATTGAAAAAGTTACCTGAGCAAATCAAAACACAATTTAATAATCATAAAGGTGGTGGCATATGAAGGAACAGTCAGCTTTGTGAATACAGTTAGCCATTTAGCGGGAAAGCCTTTGGAAACTTTGGGGATTACAAGTGCCATATGAATGAGGAGCACAACATAGACGACAGCTGTTCCTTTTCCGCACTATGGGCGAGCTGAAGCCAGAATACCATCCCCGTTTTGGGCATCACACTTGAAGGAAGATGTGGACCTACTGTAGGGAATCCAAAAGCTGGCAAAAGCATGAGCAGGGATCACAAAAACACAAGAAAAGCTGAGAAGAAGTGAAGTCATTTAGAAGACTGAGGAGGAGTACAGCAGTGTTCGCAGAGAAAGGCTGCCTCGGAAAGGGGGGGGTTTGGCTGCTCTTGGCAGTGATAGAGGCTTAAAGTGCTGTGGCAGAGGTGGATGTTAAACCTCAGAAAAGGCTTCATTTAAGCCAGTTAACCACTGGAATAGATTACCTAGGCAGCATGGGGAGTATCTACTGCTGGTAGTCTTTAAAAACAGGTAAAACAGGAACCTGAACACATGCAAGTGGAGCTGATCCTACCTTAGAGCAGGGGTCCCTATTGGCCTTACATTCCATGATTGTCCTTCCACAGTCACTTAAGTTTCACTGCACTCTACTGCCTCACCCCTTACCTCTGGATTTAGCTTTCGGCTCATTCCTAAAGACTTGGCTGCCCTTATACTCAAGAAATCATATGGGATGATACGAGCTGGTGTCATACTCCTACTCTGCTTGTGCATTAGTCTCTTCTTTGACTTGTGTCTTCCTTGTATATTAGGGAACATACACCACCCTGCGTGCATGTATGCACGCACATGTGTACTTTTTAAACACAAGAAGCTCCCATTCCTGATTAGCCTTAAAAAGCCACCAAAAGAAATGTTTGGTAACACACGCTTCTTAATCAAGTTGCATCAGTACACCTCACAATGCCATTTCAGAGTTATGACGCAGCTGGTAATGGCTGAGATCGTACAGTATAGAGAGGTGACACATTTCTTTCTAAAATAAAAGTATGAGTAAATATCAAATAGCAACACTACCTTACATTATGTCATCGGTTTTGAAGAGGAAATGACCCCACAGATTAATGACAAATTCTGCCTAGAAGTCAAAGGTATGATACAATCTTATATTATTAAATAAGAGCTAGATATGATCTAACCTACTTCAAACAGCCCAGTCTTTAGTAGAGAGAAGAGAAAAAGGCAGAGTACCAAGAGTCCATATTTATCTCTGGCATAACGCCAACAAAGCCAACAGAATTCATTGAATTTCAGTGTGCCTCAGAGTGCCACATGGCAAGTGCCGCAGGTCATCCTGTAAGATGCAAGGTATGATGGATGGAAAAAGCAATGTCATTTTCCTTTCCTATTTAGGAAACATTATACTAAGAAATAAGATACCACAGGACTGTATCTCAGATAATGCCTGTTTATTATTATGTAACAATTGATGTATCAATTCACTAAACAATTTTACAAATTCAAATATGAACATACTCCAGGAAGTCCTCCGGAACAAAGAAATCTGAGACTTTCCTCGTAAACTCCATTTTTTCCATATTGTACATACTAAACATAATTATGCTGTAAATAATATACAAGTAAACACTAAGTTTTATATACAAATTTCTTAAAAAAGCAGTAAGGATTTAAAGACACTGTACTTTATTTTTTCAAAATCCTAAAGCTAGGAGATCATTCATCCATCCGATCAAGTCAGACTTACTATATTAATCTCCAGACTGGAGATAGTGATTCCCTCATTCTTAGTGCTGACACCAAACACGGTAGTGTTCCTAGACCCCCCCGAAGGTACGTTCTAAATAGATGGACATTAATAGATAATGACTGGGAACAGAGCACATAAATATCTTTTAAAAAATTAACAAACCTGGATTTCCTTGGACATATGAGCAATAAGAAGAAATCACCTAACATCTTTTTAGAAAATGCATCTAAAAATTTCTCATTTATAGCCTGCTTCTGGCTTTACACTATATGACAAGTGCCACTACTTATTTGTGATGAAGAAGGGTGTCTACTCTGGCCAAAGTTGTCATCAACTGATGGCACTTCACATTTAGTAGTTTCAGATGCTGTGTTCAGTGTCTCTAACCCAAGTTCTGCACTTCCAGAGGAACAAGACCCTTGCCAACAAATTGAGAATTGAGCAGTCCCAAGGAAGGGGGACAAAAGGAGCTGTTGATTTCCCACTATTTCTAGTGCAGGTCTGTGTCACTGTGTTTACATCATGCATCATTCATCTGCTGTGATGAAATGCAACCCTGTGTTTTAAAAAAAGACCTCTGTAACAGCGGAGGATACTCTATCTTTGTGAGAAGTGTTTCACATATTTTCCATGGGCACAAACTGCTCCTGCTTCTATTTAAATCTCTGTAGCTCTCTTCGCGGGGCATTATTCACTTCAGGAAGTTCATTCAGAAGGTGCTTAACATAAGAAGAGGAAAAGCCAGCATGGCAGCAGACAGCAACATGGCTCCTGAAGAAAAGCAGAGCACTACTCCTGCAAAAAGGGCTGTCCACAAGATCCGAATGGCCAGCCTAGTCTTCAGCTTGGCACGAGGTTGGCAGCAGTGGGCATCTGACCACCACATAAAGCAAGCCCAAGAGCCCTCTGGATGGGTCCCCCCTGCAGAAGACTCATCAACTCAGCCTGTACAAGAAAGACCCTTTGAAAAATGGCCAATTCCATCTGTCAAGAAGGAACAAGGCAAAGACAATGAAAAACCCTCAGCAAAAGAATCAGTGACAATAAGAGACGCTGAAAAAAATGCAAGGGAATCAGATGAAGCCCTCAAAAAGTTCAGCATTAAAAACAAAGAGGTGACCAAAACAGTTGTAAGCAAAGCCTATGAACGAGGAGGTGATGTTAGCCTCCTCAGTGGAAGATACGAGAATAACGATAGTAGCTCAGAGATGACCAAGCTCAAAGAAGAATCAAGTGCTATTGACAAAATTCTTAGTGGGAAATTTTCTCCAACCATAAGGAGAAAGTGTTCAAATGTGGTATCAGAGCTGACCAAGGGTTGGAAACAGATGGAACAAGAGGACAAAGAGGGGGCTAAGGAAGAACTGCTGCTTAAGTGTCATGATGACAGCCTGGATGCAGAGGACAGTGGCTATGGGGAAGCAGAGGACAAACTCGAGCAAGAAGATAGTGACCGAGAGGTGACAGCTGTGAGGATTAAACGACCTGTGCCATCTTTGTAAGTAAAATACCTTTATTACAGTATCACAAATGGTCAACAGACCTGGAAACAGGTAAAGGTTTCCATGAGGAAGAATGGGAGAATAAAATTTGTAGGAAATGGTCAAAGAGAAACTATTACTCTTGAAGAAAAAAAAAAAAATCCAGAAAACCTTTCAAATATCTCTCTGTGCTTAAGTAGTTAGTCAACAACATCTGACTTTAGCCTTAGGTTTTGTGTGCTATATACATAATAGACTCAGGAAATTATATTTGGGAAATGTTAATTATATTTAATCTTCTGGATTTGCCAGTTCAAAATCATTACTTACTTCTTTAGTCCACATTTCAGATTAAAATCTTTTGCCTTATCAAGAGCCCACAGCTATTCATTTATTTCATCAAATGTTAAGTCCAAAGCAATGAACCTGACAAATAATATTTCCAAATACTTATTCATTATTTTGCTTAGTATAAATTGTACATATTCTTGGGAGTAATTTGCAGACAATGTCCAAAATAGACATTGCAGGAATTACCTTTAAGTACATCTTAACAAAAGCTGGGTTCACTGCTTCTCTTCAGAAGTTTTCCATGGATTTAGAACTCATCAAGTCAAAGAATGGAAACGTTCACAGGAGCTGGGACCCCAACCATACATTAAAAAGCATCCAGCCTGCCGCAGGATTGCTTTGAATCACGTTATATGTTATGAATCATTTGACAAAAAAGAACATTTGAATCCTCTACAACTACCTGAAAGGGGGTTGTGGCGACGAGGGTGTTGGTCTCTTCTCCCAAGTAACTAGTGATAGGACGAGAGGAAATGGCCTCAAGTTGCGCCAGGGGAGGTTTAGATTGGATATTAGGAAAAATTTCTTTACTGAGAGGGTGGTCAGGCATTGGAACAGGCTGCCCAGGGAGGTGGTGGAGTCGCCATCTCTGGAAGTGTTCAAAAAACGTGTGGATGTGGCGCTTCAGGACATGGTTTAGGGGACATGGTGGTTCTGGATTAATGGTTGGACTTGATGATCTTGAAGGTCCTTTCCAACCTTAGTGATTCTGTGATTCTGTGATCAATAGATTCTTCAAAATCAAGGTCTCTCTACGGGTACACTATCATAGGTGGTGTTGGGGGGACATATTCACTGAATATGTTGTGGAAGTAGAAGTTTCTGACATACAGACTTCGATATGCCTGTAAACGGTGTGAAGAAAGAAGGAAGCAGAATCTGTTACTTACCTGTGTAGTTACTACAGGTTCTACTTAAAAATTTAAATTAAGTAGCAATCACATTCACAGGATCATAGTTTCGAGTAATACTTACTTCAGTAAGAGGTTCGTGCTTGAAGATTACAATACAGCAACAGGCGCACATTAAATTCGGAGACCAGGTAGAAAACAACAGGAGTCCAGCCGTAGCCATGCAGTCCTTGGAGAGGACTCCTCTCCAGCCCGGAGAGGAGAGGAACAGCAGAGGCTGGTAGAAATTCTCTGGTTTCCTTTGCCAGAGTTCTCGAGCAGAACCACCTTTCCAGAAGATGGCTACAAAGAGTTGTGTGGTGGCCAGACTGGCCGATGGGTAGCTGCCGAACTAATTAATCGCTCTTTTGTCAGTAAAAGATTATAAGGCCTGTACGTCCAATGCTGCAAGACTGGGGAAACTGTAGGCAGCCATTACAGACACAACACGTTGTTTGCTCCACTCCTCTGTTTTACAAACTTGGTAGTTCCCCGGAACAAAGAGAGCAGAAAGGCACGCGTGGTGGGACCTGAACCCTTTCGGTGTAACACCTCAAATCTAGCTGTGAAACTGCGATGAAGGAGCGCGTGGCCGCCGAGCCTGGGGCACGCCGAGCCGTGGCCAAGGAGCAGCACACGCGCTGCCCGCTGGCTTTGCTGGGCAGGGAGGACAACCGGAGGAGCAACTTAGACCAAGGCAGGGCTCGGCCGAGCTTCTCTGCCCCAGCCCGCAGGGAGGGAAGAGGCTGGCACCAGGCATGGGTTCCTGCCAGGAGCCATCACGGGGTGGGGCCCGAGTCTCCACTGCTTCTACTCAGTGTCCATCGCCCGCACGCCTGCAGCACGAGGCAATTTGAGACGACCTTTCGCGTCCTTTCCTAGTGTGAAGGACTAGCAAGGCAGCAGGAACTGGAGGATCAGGGCCAGTATGTTCATACCATGTCCTAACTGCCATTTCAGAAATGAAAAACTGGGACCAGCACTGATGAAAACGCCAAAACAGGCTTTGTCATCTCTCTGCAGACAGGCAGGCAGGCTGCACCATCCCCACTGCCCCGGTTTCACACCTCACTACTAATGAGTGTTTACCATGACCAGCATTAGAATATGAATAACATAGTCATGGATTGCAACCATACAGTACATTTTAGCACAGCTATGTGAACACACACATAGCTATTTTAATTATTCAGACTGGGGATTAGAATGATGCTTTGCTGTACAGCTGACCAGTCATCCCCCACAAGGAGCAAATGGTTACTAAAGAAACCGATAAAAGCTCTCCAGTAACGCAGAGCTTGACAGTCCGCAGCCTCTGCTTTGCAGAGAGCGTGTGCGCTGGCCTTTGACAGAAGTTAGAACCTCAAAACAAAGATTTCACACATACAGTGGGAAAAGAGGATACATTTGCAGTAGATATCATCTGTAAATAAATCAATTAAAACAAATTGCTCAATTTAAAACGTGATAGTAGAAACAAAATATCGATCTTTCTGTTAAACTTTACATATATTTTTCCCATATATCTAATTTTAGTGCTGGTACCTAGGAAAAAAAATTATTAGCCACATTTACTGAGGTGCAAATGATTGAAATAACACCCTCTGTTACTTACAGAGATCTCTTCCACTGAAATCTGACACTAAAGTAATTTCCTGCACTTACAGTGCTGTTATCAAGCCCGGATTTTTTTAACTACTCATTTTTTAGAATTTATTTTATAGCGTCAGAATACATTATTTCACCACGCTACTTTTATGAACCTGTCAGTGTGGTTTAATCTTCTTCAAAAAGGCCATAAGTACATGGCTGTTAAAGCAAATCTTCCATTTTCCTGTCTACGTTCCAGGAAAAAAGCAGCAGTACCAGTACTTTTTTTCCCTTCATCAGCACCTTCATCATTTCCAGTCGCAATATTTGCTAGAATAAGGTTGCTTCCTTTGAAGAAGCCATGTTAATGCCTACAGGCCTAGGAAACACTATTTTCTTCCTGCTTAGGAGGCAAAGAGATGCAACAGTGATAGGAAACTCAAAACATTAAAAAGGGATTCATGCTTTTCCCCAACAGAAAGGATTGCCGGGAAGACAGAACATGGATGTTGTTCTTCTGGAAGTTCAGAATGCATTTAGGGTGATTATTCTGGTTAACGGGTTAATTTATTTGATTACAGGCAAAGCCCTTCTTACAGTGGGTTACTGCTCACAGCCTTCACTTCGGAGCCACAATCCATTGTGTAGGTGCTGTACGAACATGAAAAAAATGCTTCTACATGTATAGAGTTTACTGTGTTAATGTGTCATTAAGCTAAACAATGGGGAAAATTGCATTTCAGTCATCAGAAATGGTTAAATTAGAAAAAGCATTAAAAAAAAATATAGTAAAAATAAGGTTTTTCCAAAACCATGTGGGACATGATAAAAGCAAAAGGATAGATAAGATGGTGTTTTTCTCAACCACTGAGAAGGATTAGGATAAAGAAGGTGATAATAGTATTCAGCTAGCTAAAAGAATTAAAGATTTCAGGAGGAAATGGAGAGAATATTTACTACACTGTTAAAGAAGAAGATGCAACATAGTCTTTAGGGTCACGCTGTCTCACTCACTGTCTTCTTTCCACTCAACTTGGGGAACTGAAGCTCCAGGACTTCTCAGGGAGCAGCTGGATGTGGCTGAGGGATAAGCCCTCTGTGATGGGATCTGCTCATTTTCTCCACAGAGACTGTTGGTATCACTTCTTCTAGGCAGTTTTGATTCATTTAGGGCTTCCCCCCACCCCTTCATGGATACCTTCCCACGTGAAGAGCTGGGGAAGCAGTCAATCTGGAGTTAGGACTGCGCTGTCACAGGGTTTCTATGGCTTCTGGGAGATCACAAGTTTCAGGAGACAAATTGTTTTGGGTAACCAAACCCTGTGCCCACAGCTCCTCTGGGCAATGAAGCCACAATTCAGGGCAAGGGGCAAAGGACCACAGCTTTCCCCTTCTCTGTATGACAACAGCTTCTATACAGGAAGATTTGGTTTATCATTGGGAAACAAAATTGCCTAGCTTTACCCCGCTGACATTATTTTAATGCTTTCCTGCCAACACCTACCTGCTAATCACTTACATGCACAAAATCACAGGTGCGTACACGCTGCCTACTCTCACGATGCTCTGCAGTCACACCAAGAAGAAAGGTGCATTTACTTGGCAACACTATGTGCTTGATTCTTCTGACACTTTTCACCATCTTGATGGGGAAGAGTATTTTGGAGCTTTTTAAATACAGTTTCTCAATACAGCTACAGCCAAGCTAGTGGGAACTCCACAGCTAAAAGTGGTCCTGCTCTCCTAGTCCTCCTTCTATCCCTGGCACGAAGTGTCTACATTTCTTGCTCTAGCACTATAGTGCTACCCAGTACTGGCATCCTTCTGGTGCACAGACCTGAACTGGGGACATCTCTGTCACTCCTATTCTCTCTTTCAACAGGCTTTGTAGAAAACAAAGAAATGCCCAAACAGCAGGGAAACAAAATTTGCTGCAGGTTTGCAGTCCTCTGTACTGTTCTGCTAACTGTGTTTTGGTTCTCTGGTGTTACCGTTAATATTCAGCTGACATTACTGAGGTTTCAGAGCAGCCTTCTAGGGAATAAAAATATTAGAAAACAAATTACTTTGGCACAGCCATAGCACAACATACTCCCTAGCCGAGCTCTGTGCAGACATAATGACAGGATGTGGACAGCAGAGAGACTAGCTCAGACTATCTGTAGCTCCCCCACAACATGTGAGATTGGCCACTAGAGGAAAGAGTATCAACAATTTGTCTGCCTGGAGTCATCCAGCAATATGATGTTGCTACACACACACAAATCAGTAAGACCTCTGAAGGTCTTTTCTCATCCTTTGACCTTGACACAAATCTCAGTAGCACTTTCAGGCTAGTACCCTGCCCGTGGGAATGCGAATTTTGGACTTCAATACTTGTTCAGAACCATACTTCAAATATATAAGTGCAGGCAGAGCCACTGCACTCTATTAGCTTTTCATTGCTGTTTTAAACATCAGCATCTACTACAGGGCGCAGATTTCTCTAGACACCACCCCTCTGCTCTTCAGCCAAGAATAGCCGAGGACCCACTCCGTACACTTGCAGTTATCGTCATCTATAACATCAGGGCAGGCAGATTTCAGGCTCTGCTAGGCAAGGCAGAAGTGGGGAGCTGCGTGACTGACCAAAGGTATAGAAAGTGCAGGTAATCAGCAACATACTCTTCCACCTCCCTAGAGCATCAAGTCATTCTGGGTGAAAGTCTGTCAAACGGGGTCAAATCTAGGCTGGAGGATGCTAATGTAGATGAGATCAAACTGCGATCTGCAAATTTGCGCTTGAGTGCAAACTGGAACAGGGACTAAAAGCCCCCAGAGAACCAATTTAGAAGTAGTGAACTCATGCCACCTGGTGGTTAGCATCTCGTCTGGGAGAACATGGTAACCAAGTTCACAGAAGAGATTAGTAGTAGAACTGCATAATTAAATAATGAAACGCAAAGCTCAAATGCCCTTTTTGTTTCTTTCAGTGCAAGCAGGTTTAACGAAGAAGCACGCACCAAAGCCCACAGAAAATACAGCCCCGTTAACAGCCTGAAGGACAGATGGCAAGAATGGGCCGACCAGCACATCATAACGCAGAAGCTGAATCCCTTCAGCGAGGAATTTGACCACAATCTGGCCATGTCCACGCGCCTGCACAAAGGAGATGAAGGCTATGGCCGTCCAAAGGAAGGAACCAAAACTGCCGAAAGAGCCAAGAGAGCCGAGGCCCACATCCATCGGGAGATCAGAGACATGTGCTTCATCATCGAATCAATGGCTAAGCCACGGCCCGACGGCAAGATCCAAGTCACTTTTGGGGAACTCTTCGAGAGATACGTTCGTATTTCAGATAAGGTTGTTGGGATTCTCATGAGAGCCAGGAAACATGGGCTGGTGGACTTTGAGGGAGAAATGTTATGGCAAGGAAGGGATGATAATGTTATAATAACTTTATTAAAATAAGCATGCTACAGCAAAAGCAACTTGTTTTGGAGAACCTCTCTCCACTTCTCCCTTGTTATTAGCGTTTGCACATTTTGAATACAAGATTTCCCCCGTTCACTCATATAGAAAAGACATTGAGATTTTTTATGAACATGTATTTTGTAACTACTGCATGGTAATGTAAGCATCCAAATGGATTTTTCTCTGTACCAGAAGGGCGTGCAGGACATTTCAGTTAATTACTACATGAAAAATAAAGAGAAAAATCTATATTGAAGGTAAGCAGCTGAATATAAAACCCCATAGCAATAGAAATAGCTACAAATGAATTCCAACTATTGAAACTGGGATATCGGGAATATAAACCATGTCAGATCAGAAGCTGAATGACAGTATAAACTCACACCAAGTTTTTGATCTGTGAAAGTGATCTTGTGCACATATTTCCTAATTATTTAAATGCATGTATAAGTAGTTTTAGTTGAACACAGAATCAAGGATACCACTTTTGTTTACTTTACAAACAGGATACGCAACTACTACCGCAGTATTATCTTGTGGTAACAACTGACACAACTTTCTCTTACATATCACATACAAAGATAAAATCCTTTTTATAAATAGGCTTTTATATTTAAGGTATTTATATAATGAATTTATTAGATATTTTCATATTTAGAGTTATGGATGTTGGAGACAAAACACCCAATAGAATGTAATACACAAAAGTTTTGGATAGCCAGAAAATACTTTCCATGCAACGTTGTGCAATGTATCATCTGATTATCTATGTAAATACGGTTCTTATAAATACAGGGGAAAATAACATGTAACATAAAAAAGTCAGGTATTTGTACTTGTGTATAGTAAAAAAGTGACTACAATCAGCATCTCCCACTGAAATGTATCTCTGTACGAAAAGATACAGAAACAGTGTTTGTAACTAAAATCAACTAACTTTAAGGAAAATGGTGTTTGAGATTACACAGAAACACTGGCCTAATTTTACAGCATTTGCCATTTGGACCGTTGTCACTGAAATAATATATTTCACTCCAAGTGATGCTGAAGAGCAATAAATACTAATGAACTAAACTAATACTTCTAGGTCTTAAAATTGTTTGTATTATGCACAAATCTGAGACCTCCGTAAGGTCTATAATGCTTAGTGGATTATACAGAACACTGTTTCTCTAAACTACTACTGTAAAAATAGCTTTCATGGCAAAAACGTGCTTCACATGAAAAGCATTTGTTTCAGAGCAAAATGCCTGGGCAAGTAATTTGCATAATGAAAAAGAAATGTTTTTTCCCCCCATAAGATTCTTTCAAACTGAAAGAACAAATATCTTCTTACAGAAGAAAAGGTGTATGAACATCTTGTCTCTGTGATAAAACACAGGTACTCCAGTTTGAAGCTCCAATGAAAAAATAAACCAAATATTTTATAAGTTAGTGATAGAAGAACTGATTACTATGTTTTATATTATAATATAGTAATACTACTATATTACTATTAGTATTACTATTTTAGGCACAGTTTATATATTGTGACTCTAAGGAAGAAAAAACCCTAATTATAAGATGGATTCAGTGGAACTTAATGTTTTCTTGAGATCTCTCAGACTACTCAAGTTGACCTGCAAAACTGACCTCCAAGTGTAATACCTACATATCAGAATATTTACCTGCATATTCTTACCTTATTCTTTACGTCTTCATATAATGACCTTTACAGCTGTCTAAATCGTCTTGAGGAAATTTGGTTGTCAAAGGAATAAATGAAGTATAAATAAAAGCTATAAATAAAAACTGATTATTTCTTGGGTTATTCCTCCCACACCCTAGAGAAGAAATATGTGAGCATATTCTGTAAACATCAAGTAAAACATCAGTAATTTGTTTCACAATATAAGTACATTCTCCTGTTCATAAATCAATGAATATTAATTTATAGTTTAAATATTTCCCTGTGAAGATGTCCCTGTCCAAAGCACCAGAACAAGATTTCAGAGTACATGGAAATGAAACAGTTCTTACACTAAATACCCGTACAATGAATACATACTAAAGGCACATAAGTGTTAAGTGAATTACATATTTCTGCTCACAGGAACTGTCATCCTACCACAGGACAACACAGCAGAGATACAGTTCACCACAGATTTTTTTTCCGGTGTTATGTCCATGTGTGACTTAAAGACCAAAAGCACCTCATCATTTTCTGAGGAATCACATACATCTACTTTCGTTCAGTGTCCTGAGACTGTAGGAATGTTATATTTTTCTACTGAAACATCCAAACCGTAGTTTGCCACCCAGAGGTGCATTTCAATATCACGCACGTATTAAGAGCTTGTGCTTTGATATGAAGTCCATACCATCTACTACTTCACCTTCAGGGAAACATCTGGAATACAACTAGGCACGTACTGCTGAAGCAGGACTCAAAAAACCTTCCTGGCTTAGGTCTTGAGCCAACAATTTAGCCTGCAGAAACTGCAGTAAATTAAGTTTTTCCACTTCTTCCTACCCGTTTGATCAGAACATGGAAGCTGGAGTGCCTTTCCCACTTGCCGAGTACTGCTTTTAATGAAGGAAGTTACACGAAAGGAAAGCAGCAATTGTTGCCAACAATTTTCATTCACATGAGAGCCATCCCTGCCTCGTTGCACGCCTACTGACAAAACAGGCTGGGCTGGCTGGATCACATGCAGATTTAGCGCTGGTGTTTTACTGCTCTTGCCCCATACGATGCGGGGAGGCAGACACCCGACTGGGACTGAACACTGCTGGCAATTCTCAAATGCTGCCATCTTCCTTCAGGTTCATTAGGGCGAGTTAAGCATTTACTTTGGAGGCAACAATTGCTTCTGACTCAGTCTTAATGTCTGAAATTTAGGCCTATCTGCACCCAAGTTAATGCTGAGATTCATGAAAGTTTCATCCACTTAATCATTTGTGAGCAACAGATTATTGACGTCTGACTTGTCTGCAAGCTCCCGTACGCCCACCAGAAGTCACTGTGGACAAGACTACACTTCAACAGTCTCATACAACGCATATATTAATACTGGGGACAAGAGAGGCAAGGACAGACAGAGCTGCCGGGCAAACTTCTCAGCTGAACTGTAATTCAGCGACAGAGGAGATGGGGAACCTTCCCATTTTCTCTTTTATGGAACGCAGCACAGAGAACTGAACTTCTGTAACTTTTATTCAAACACATTCAGCAACAGAACAGAGCAGTGTCACTCTACGTCTTGAATCTCAACGTTTCATTCAGCTGATGTGGTCTTGCATATTAGAACACCCAGATATATGTGCATTTATATTTACCATATAGGATAAAAACAAGATTATAGGTTTAGAGAAAGGTAACATTAGATCAATCGACATTTGAAGGGAAAAAGACGAGCCCTCAAGCTCACCAGCCCTCTTGAAATCTCTCCTTGCCTTTAAATCCTTAGATCAGCTGTGTAACAATGGAATCACTACTATGTATCATAAATCTATAGCTCACAGCAGATAACTTTTTAAGCCTCCCACTGTCATCCCAATGCAATGTTAAAAACTTTATGCAACAATAAAAACAAAAACTTTTTCAATTTTTCCACTCAAAATATTTATTTCCAATTGGATAAGAAAAACACACATGTGATATCACTAATGATTTGTCTCATACTGTCCTCCAGCATTTGAGTAGGCAGTACCACACAAAGCCTTCAAAATTGTGAAAAGTATTTACAGTTTTTGTGTAAGAGAAATACTAAGTATTGATAAAATTTATGATGTATGGAAGTGTTTTGCGTAAATTTTTTCACATAAAGATGTGTGACGAGTTTATCCATGAAAATTAGGTAGAGAAAATAAAACTGAATTAATTAAAAAACAACTGAACAAAAGAGTTCCATAAATTATCCGGTTTAACTCTCCTACTGTATTGTAACTGTTACATTCCTGTGAACCTAGTGTGACCTCTGCTGAATTTAAATATTCTACTTAAATTCTAGGTAGTAAGATGATCAAGGTCAGAAACTGCTTGATTAAAGCAGTCTTTGTAGACTTTTTATTTAAGACCTGCTTTCCTATTTCTGACTTGCTTCAAAAATAAAACCCTTAACCTTTCAAATTAAGAGACAGTAACTCTTAGTTACTCACATGGTAGCTTACAGTTGCTCATTGTTTTCTTAAATACTGCATTCACCCCTCAAATGTTTTATTTGAAACAGATTTCCTTCTGACAAGTAACATCTCCCTCATTTTTCTGTCTGAGGCTTGTGCTGCTCTTCAAGGGTTGTGTCATTCACTAGGAAAGCAAAGCTGCCCCATGGGTATTGAAAAGGTGCATCTCTTCTGTAGGAACCGAGAGATACATTTTCAATATTCTTAACGTAGCTTTCACGCTTAAGTGACAACATGGATTCTACCAGAAGAAATAAATCTGACTTTCATACCTTTGTATCTTTTTAAGTCTTAGAATAGTTGCTGCAGTGGCTTGAAGCAGGTGGATGGTTCACTGGATGTGTATCCCACCCATTGGAAATCAGCTCCCTCCTCCACGGAAGCAATTTCTCTAAAATGTTTCTGTATGGTCAGGGTTCAATATTACTGCTTGTTTTTAAAACAAGGGAAGGCTACTGAAATAAAATTAGCTGTAGTGGAAAGCATAACATTTGCGGCGATGTTCAGTTGTCACTGATGACAGAACAAATATTCGCAAGTCCTGTTGCCACAGCTACTTCAGCTGCTATATATACATTGCACTACACCAACGTCTCAACTTAAAGTCACTCCTGCCACCACAGGGCACACTGAAAGTAGTTCAACAACATGTGTACTACTAGCAGCATAACTATTACAACAGGAACTCAACAAGGGTTACAAAGCTTGTCAGATAAGCAGGAGAGCAGAAAGCAGATCTTAAACAGACCTGACACCGGTGATCTGCAGTGGGACAGCCAGCAGGACCACTTTGGTTTGTACATACTACACTAGGCGTGGTTGGTACATACTACATTAGTAAGTGCACACTGTTCACTCAGCTGGACTTATTAATGTTGCTTGATTATGATTAAGCTGATAATAATTGCCATAGGAAACTCTTAAATAGGGTTTATTTCCAAAGTTGCCCACCTATACCATGCCCACATTACCAGTGTGCAACATCCTTCTGCCTGCACATTCTATTATTCAATTATTAAAATAACTAAATCTGGATGAGATACATCCCAGAGTCCTGAGGGAATTGGCTGATGTAGTTGCCAAGCAACTCTCCATGATATTTGAAAAGTCCTGGCGGTCAGGCGAAGACCCTGGTGACTACAAAAAGGGGAATATTGCACCTGTTTTGTAAAAAGGGAAGCAAGGAGAACCCCGGGAACTACCAACCCATCAGCCTCACCTCTGTGCCTGGGGAGATCATGGAGCAGATCCTTGTAGAAGATCTGCTAAGGCACATGGAGGACAGGGGGGTGATTCGAGACAGCCAGCATGGCTTCACCACAGGCAAGTCCTGCCTGACCAACTTAGTGGCCTTCTGCAGTGACCACATCAGTGGACAATGGAAGAGCTACTGATGTCATCTCTCTGGACTTCTGTAAGGCCTTTGACACAATGTCCTTCTCTCTAAATTGGAGAGATATGGATTTGATGGGTGGACTGTTGGGTGGATAAAGAATTGGTTGTATGGTCACAACCAGAGGGTAGTGGGCGACAACTCAGTGTCCAGATACAGATACTATGTAATTATAGTACAACTTAATTATATTATGGATAGTAGTGACAAGTGGTGCCACTCAGCGTTCTGTACTGGCATCAATACTGTATCTTCATCAATGACACAGTGGGATCAAGTACACCCTCAGCAAGTTTGCAGATGACACCAAGCTGAGTGGTGCCATTGACACACCTGAGGGACAGGATGCCATCCACAAGCACTTGGGCAAGCTCATGGAATGGGCCCCTGTGAACCTCATTATGATCAACCACAACAAGTGCAGGGTCCGGCACCTGGGTCAGGGCAACCTCCAGTATCAGTACAGGTTGGGGGATGAAGGGATTGAGAGCAGCCCTGCTGGGAAGGACTTGGGGGTACTGGGGGATGAAAAGCTGGAGATGAGCCAGCAACATGCGCTCGCAGCACAGAAGGGCAACCATCTCCTGGGCTGCATCCAAAGCAGCGTGGCCAGCAGGTCACTGCCCCTCTACTCCATGCTGGCGAGACTCCACCTGGAGTCCTGAACCCAGCTCTGGGGCCCTCAGCACAGAAAAGACATGGACCTGTTGGAGCAGGTCCAGGAGGCCACCAAAACGCTCAGAGGGATGGAACACCTCTGCTGTGAGGACAGGCTGAGGGAGTTGTGGTTGTTCAGCCTGGAGAAAAGAAGGTTCCAGGGACGTCTTCTTGCAGGCTTCCAGGACTTAAAGGGGGCTTCTAAGAAAGATGGGGACAGACTTTTTAGCAGGGCCTGACGCAATAGGACAAGGGGTAATGGTTTTAAACTAAAAGAGGGTAGATTGAGACTAGATATAAGGAAGAAATTTTTGACACTGAGGGTGGTGAACCACTGGCAGAGGTTGCCCAGAGAGGTGGTCGATGCCCCACCCCTGGAACCCTTCAAGGTCAGGTTGGACTGGGCTCTGAGCAACCTGCTCTAGTTGAAGACATCCCTGCTCACGGCAGGGGGGTTGGACTAGATGACCTTTAAAGGTCCCTTCTAATTGAAACTATTCTACAGTTCTATGATTCTATAATTCTGTCTAAAATTCTTCAGAGTATCATGTAAAATCTATTATAGGCTTTCTTTGCAATATGATCTTAGGAGATAGACTAAGCACTTGAATGTATAGGTTTTGTCAGCAAGGATAATATGAGATGCTTTTTTTCCCCCCCTCCTCTTGAAAATGGCTATAGACAGCCATTCACAGATATTTCACTCTAACCCCTTCCCACTGGTCTTTCAAAACACAAAAATCCCCAAAAGTATGATCAAATGCTTCCTATATACTCAATAAAGTTATTAAATGAGCAGCAGTAATTTGCATATGTGCTTCTAAGGAAACTCCAACTTCTAAATAAACTCCAACTCAAGTTTATTTTTACATATATTTAGATTTATTTGCTATACATCACTGTGACCTTAGAGTACTTAAAATCCATTACAGGATTTTTTTGCTGTTGTAATAGTCAGTCTTAACTCCACAAAGACAATAATACTGCTGTGGAAGACCAAAGGGGAGAAAAGCCATTTCAATTTATTTACAGTTCCTTATTTTGTAAACATTTAGTCTACACATTGTACTAAGTTCTAATGAGGATAGAGAGCTATACATAGAGACAGGAAACAAAGCCCTGTATTTCTATTCATATTGAGTATTAGCATATTATAGATGAAACATCTGCCCTTTCTCATTACCATAGCAGTAGGCTGTCTTCAAGTAAGTTTTTAAAACTTTCCAAAGATGTAAATATTTTGAAATAATATACAACTACATCTACTTAAGCCAACCCATTTGGCTTTTATTCCGTTTCTAGAATAATTTAAAGTGCTATAAGCAACCCGTCGATCAACACTTTCCTGTAATAACAAAACTATTTTAAACATTAATTTACAAGATAATATACAATGTTCATCCGAAATAGCTGAAATTTCAGCACAAGGTCAGTCACTGTCACACTTAACAGCAATTTTTTTGTTTTTGTTTTTTTTGTTTGTTTGTTTGTTTTTGCAGAACATAGAATAAAAGCTTGAAACAAACAGTTTTGTTGAGCTGTTATTGCCACAATGGCTTATCAGTTTTCCTACAAAAGTGGACAAGAGCTACTGGAACTGTATTCTAGCCTGTCATTTTTTTTGAGGTCACATGACAGTAAGTTTGCATATTCCACGAGTCTACTGAATTACAATATTGTCTACCTATAGTACATTATCTCATTTTAATCAGAGCTGGTACTAACTGTAAATTTACAACATAGACCCACTCAAAAACATCACAACTATTTTTTTCTTTGGACAGGAATAAGCTATATTCTTGGAGTTGATGTGCTACACGGCTACAACAGTATAACAGTATATATCTGACACTTTATGTTGAAGAAAGATGCATCTGTATCTGCACTTTTAATGCCCTACTATAGCTACAAATTGTTCAACAAGTTTTGCTTGTTTTAGCCTTTTAATTTATGGAACTACCATATTCTTACATTCCCTTGCTATTTTATAAGTCCTTGCCACGTAGCTCAATATTGTCAGAATTTGTCCCAAACCTGCAGATCATTAACAGCATGTGCAAAACACCCTTTAAATATGATCGGCATGCAGCAAGAGCACGTTATTAACTGACTGTTTTCTAAACATGAACAATAAACAAGACGAGTGGCACAGTTGACTTTGGATATCTTTTCACCATATGTGTACCGGTATGTGTTAAAGAAGGAATGCTGGGCTTCTCATCTGTTTGTGGCACCATATGAATTAACCCATCACTGGTCCAGACCAATCTCTGCAGTGCTGCTGCAAAGTACCCACACGCAGCTTTCTTCTTATATAGGTTCACAGAGGGCAACTTCATTCATAGACATAATTTGAATACAAAAATAATAACCTATATTCAATGAAGCAGCCCCCTAGCAGGATTGCAGAAAGGTGTGTGTGGGAAACCTGGGAGGCATCTGTAATAAGGATAAGAAATTTTTTTAGGCTGCAAGGCTCTAACTACTATTAATTTTTAGTCCACATGGTCTATATTTTGTAAAAGTGTCTACAACTTAGAAAAAGTAGGACAGTATATTACAGATGTGAGAGCATGAAAAAAAGTCTGCTATTTAAAAATAATAACTAGATGGCCACGCTGAAAACTTAGAAAAAAAATCAGAAAGGTAAACCAGTGCACTATATTGCTCCTAGAGATTTTTGAGCTGCACTGATTCGTGTCAGGTTTGGGACAATACCCTGTAGAAACAGTTAAACATTCATTCAAAAGCCCATATTTCTATGTCTTGAATAATGAAGTCTTCTCGCTTAGAAAGTGTATGATTCCCAAATGTTTTACATGAATGACTTCTTCCATGGTAGAGATCACCATCGAGCCAGAGAGCAAACTCCCCTCTGCAAGACAGACAAGGTATTAAAGCAAAAGACTAAGGGAGTGAGCATCAAACTTCTGAATGTATTTTTCATTCATAATTCAGGAACAAGGAGGAATTACAAAATTCTTTTTCAACATAAGTACCTTATAGCTGTCGATAAATTTGAAGCTGCAAAGATTTTTTTTTTGTTTACACTATTTATTATTAATTTGGGAATATCCCTCTTTCAGATATTCTGAAACAAAAAGCTAATCAGAATTCCTCAGTCTCCAGCCCCTTCCATTTGTATTAAGAAAAAGGCATAACAGTACTCTTAAATGTGAGGCGAATGCTGAAAATAAGGGAATAAGGGAAACATCCCAGAAGCTTCTACACTTGCATGGGACAAAAATCCCAGGGGGAGACAACTTATAATTTCTGAAGACACTGGCATGTCTTGTGATGGTATAGTTTCGATTCAAGCCTCTTCTAGTTACATGTAATTTTGACATTTCCATACCTTCAGAATCATAATACTTTGTGTCCATTCTGAATACACCAAGACACATTGTATCTTGCATACTAAATCCTTCTTGGCTGGCAACTGTTGACTCCTGAGCTATCAAACTGAAGTCAATTCCAAATTTTCTTTTCCAAGGTGTGCAGACATACACACTTCTAACAGATGACAAAAAGAAATAACAACTCACCCTCCTCCACCAAAAGCAAGGGAGTCCATGTCTCCTTTAATAAAGAACATGTTGTCTCCTGTCCATTTGAAAACCTAACAAAAAGAAGCCCAAAACAGACTAGCAAATTAAAATATCTGAACTTTTTGTTTAAGCAGAAGGGAAACCAAATATCAGTAAAGACAGGCTATGGGTGGCTAGAGGCCAATTTAACCATGTTTACATAGAAAATTCAAGGAACAGATATATGCAGACAAAATTCTCTTACATTTTATACTATTTAAAATAAGGTCATTGTAAAATAGGTTGTCTTTGAGCACTGGAACTTCTACACAATAAAGAATATCAAGAAAATAGTTAGGTTAGATGACATGCCCTGTAATTGGTGGGCCGACATCAATTGTATGAGGTTTAACAAGGCCAAGTGCAGGGTCCTGCGCTTGGGTGACAACAACTGCATGCAACGCTACAGGCTTGGGGAGGAGTGGCTGGAGAGCTGCCCGGCGGAAAGGGACCTGGGGGTGCTGGTTGACAGCCGGCTGAACATGAGCCAGCAGTGTGCCCAGGTGGCCAAGAAGGCCAACAGTGTCCTGGCCTGTATCAGAAATAGTGTGGCCAGCAGGAGTAGGGAAGTGATCGTGCCCCTGTACTCGGCACTGATGAGGCCGCACCCCAAATCCTGTGTTCAGTTTTGGGCCCCTCACTACAAGAAGGATGCTGAGGTGCTGGAGCGTGTCCAGAGAAGGGCAACGAAGCTGGTGAGGGGGCTGGAGAACAAGTCTTACAAGGAGCAGCTGAGAGAACTGGGGTTGTTTAGCCTAGAGAAGAGGAGGCTGAGGGGAGACCTTATCGCTCTCTACAACTACCTGAAAGGGGGTTGTGGTGACGTGGGTGTTGGTCTCTTCTCCCAACTAACTAGTGATAAGACGAGAGGAAATGGCCTCAAGTTCCACCAGGGGAGGTTTAGACTGGATATTAGGAAAAATTTTTTTACACAGAGAGTGGTCAAGCATTAGAACAGGCTGCCTGGGGAGGTGGTGGAATCACAGTCACTGGAAGCGTTCAAAAAATGTGTACATGTGGCAGTTCAGGACATGGTTTATTTGGCATGGTGGTGTTGGGTTGACAGTTGGACTTGATGATCTTAAAAGGTCTTTTCCAAACTTAATGATTCTATGATTTTAAAAGGATGTAGTTTATGAATTTTCAGACAGACACCTGGCAGAATTTAGAATAGTAGAAAAATCTTCAGTACAGTGAGAGTCAGGTTGAATATGTTTTTCACTATACAAACACTACTAATTTACTGTGCACTTACGGATTCTGTGGAAAAACTAGTATGATGACATTTTTTGGTCCAACTCCTAGATTTTTTCAGATTGTTTACTGTTGTATTTATTCAGTAATTATTTTAAGATAATGCATATGGGGAAAAATAGCAGAAGCATACGAAGTTATTACTACTTACCTCAAAATCTGGAGAAAAAGTGAACATAAAGGTCTCCCCAGTGCCATAAAAGCCATCACTCACTTTAAATGGTTCAGAAGCTAGTGCACCAAAAACCTGTAAGCAAAAATATGCAAAATACTTACGAAAAGCTACACAGAATTTCTAATGATATAACTGATAAAGAAATCAGGTTGTAAATATTGCCAGATTTGGAATTCACTACAGGATAAGCCTTATATGGTATCTCGGTTC
The DNA here is from genome assembly GCF_964289735.1 of Phaethon aethereus. Lineage (NCBI taxonomy): Eukaryota > Metazoa > Chordata > Aves > Phaethontiformes > Phaethontidae > Phaethon > Phaethon aethereus. The sequence continues at coordinate 21,539,462 of NC_138582.1, forward strand.
TAAGTGTATTTATTGAGATATGGCATAGTGCTTTGTGGTACACTTTAAAAAAAGAGAACTCTTTCTACACATAAAGTGAACACAGTAAAACAAAAAAATTAAGGTGATGAAAACTGAACTCAGGAAATTCTCAGAAACAATGTACATAATTTTAAGACTTCAGATCAAAAGGTTCTGCTCCTTCATACATAGCTCCCCTTCCACTTCAACGAGGTTATTTTCAGCAAGTTCCTAGTTGTAATTGAGTTGTTTATTTTTCATGTAGTTTATTCATTCAAATCCAAGTAACAGTAAAGCACCGGTTACCCTGTCTTACAACAGAGACAGATTTTAACTAAGCCCTTACTGGGTAGTAAAAGCATTTATAATATTCAGGACTAATTACTGGATTTTTATATCTGAGTAAAATAGTATTGATTTCTCAGGAACTTGAATAGCTAGAAAAAAATAACCCTGCATAATTATGGAAAATCAGCTATAGCCCATGAAGTACAACCCACCCCCCAAATCAGGATTTCTGGTGCTAGTAGGAAGCTGGTTTCAACATTTGTCAGAGCAGAGTAGACCTAAGTACCAAAGCACTCCACTAGCACTCTCTCATTTGTCAGTATGAGAAAGGAAATAAAAAGAAAATAAGGTTTTTGTGGTTTTGTTCACATTAAACAGTGAGTTTGAGAAGCATGGGACTGATGAGAGCGAGACATTAAAGCTGGTGTCCTGACTTGGATTATGTTCAGGATATGAAGTAGAAACTGTTTTCTTCTGCCCATCCTAAGAAACACCTTGGCCATAGGTAGGTTTTTCAAAGCATTCCTTTCCATGTTGAGCTCTATAGTAGCTCTTAACAAACACAAAACCAGGCGAGCGTGAACTTCAGATATCAGGAACTCAAGGATTATATATACAGCTATCAGGCATCTAATAAAGACTGCCTCAGCTCAATTTTGAGTTACCAGTTCAGAAAAAAACTCTGTTACAAAATTCCTTATTTCTCAGAAAATTTATGTGCTCCAGAAATTTTCTTGTTTGGAAACTTCTAACTGAAATAGAAGATAGCAAGCCTGAAAGAAGAGTCAGGTAAAGAAAAGATGCCCTCATTATGAAACAAAACACCCTCCTGCCCTCAATACACAATCTTCCACTGACAGGTTACATGAAAAAAATTGCTAGTCTTCTAAAGAAAATCAGGGATAATTTTCTTCAAAAATCCTGATAATCCACATCAGACTGTGTCTTAACAGATCAATCATGCCAATAGCAGTGTTTTGAAATCTTTTTGTTGAATTCAAGCACTAATCTCTTGCAATAAACTTTTAATAATTCTGAAAAAAGTATGCACAAGAGCAAACAAAATTAATTTGATGCACATAGTACTTCACATTTTAGAAGTCACTGCTGAGACCCCATTGTTACAGAGCCAAACAGAGATAGCACTTATATACCGAACTTCCTTTAAGTCGTGATACCTACAAAAACCTCCTTATATGCTTATTACTGTATTTTCATATATATATACTACGTAATGTCACTACACTGACAAGATACTTTACTCACGCATAAAACTGTTCCTTGACTTAAGCAAAGAGAATTACCTTTGAGCATACACGCAACCAGTATTTACCTTCTAAAATCTGCTTCTCTGGAGGAACTTTTAAATTCACTCCACAAGGTGATGAAATAAAGTATCACAGTCAGCTAACGGTGTTCACTTTTCTAAGACCTGTATGAGTTTCAGATGTATTGTTAAACAGCAAATTCAGTCTAAAAACTTGAAGTTCCATGAACTCACGTGAGAACTAGCCAAACGCCTGTGCAAAAATGGGATTGATTTCATTCAACATATAGGATCAAACACTGGCAAGACATTTCTCTGTTATCCCACAGTCTAAGTGACAAGAACAGGCTTGAGAGAGATAGAAATTACCATTTATATTCTGCTTTCTGGGAAAATCAGACCAAAATGAAGGAATTCTTTCAAGAAGAATGTTTGTTTTCCTGTCACTTTCCACAAGACTTTTTTGTTTTGCCCCTTCCTCCCCACCATGTTTTGGTTTTTTGGGTTTTGTTTGTTTTTGTTTTGTTGGTTTCTTTTTTTTTTTTTAAAGTAGGTTTGAAATGAGTCCCCAATGTTATTAAGACCTACAGCTTTTTATACTTTTCTCAGCGCATTACTAGTTAGATGGCCTTGTGGATCAAACAGTTCAATGAGAGTTGACCAAGTATAACATCCAACACAAGATTTGTAGAAAATCATGCTCAGAACATTCAATGATCATATAGTCAAACAGCAGAAACGATAGTTATTAAAAAAAGATCAGAGAAGTCCATCTCAATTCTGGTATGATAGGCAAGGAAGTGCGTATTAGAACAATATGGGGGGGGAAAAGGAGGAATATGAAATTAGGAATTAATTAGATCGGAACTCTGTTACTTGACATTTGTGGAAAATCAGCTAGATTTAACATAATCATACTCATTTAGTCTAGTGCTACAAAGACATGCAAAGTGTTGTCTTCCCCCATGATTTGTGAAGAACTCAAAATTTACATTATAGACAAGGCAGTTAAAACTGCTGTTTCATTTCAGGTTTAAATTAAGAGAAGCAACAGTTGTCCTGTTAGAAAGAATACTAACTCTAAAAGCTGGTACTTCAGATATTGCTGAGAAGTCTCCATAAGTAAAGGCTGGGAGAAGGATTCTTCTACATAGGCTTTACTTAGTTTCGGCTAATGGCTTTTAATGACTTGATTCCTTATAAAATCAGGTCTTCCATCAGAACTTTAAGAATTACTGGTTCATTGTCGTTCAAAGACAACCGACCAAATATCAAAGCCTTAGAACTAGGTTATTTCATTACCCAAATCCTCAAGTTTCTTTCGAGTTGTTTAGCACCGTAACATTCTTTTAGAGTTTTATTTGCTTATTTCAGTGTCACAAAAATAATTACCACCAACCCTGAGTTCATGCGTATTTTCTGCAACAACACAATTTGAACTTCAAGACGGTATTTAATTTTTACCTGATCTTTACTATGTGTTCCACTAACTCTTAACTGTTAAGGTTAAAAATTAAAGATGAAAAAGTCAGAAAGAATGCGTAATTGCTGTAGTGTATTCTGCCTATGGCTGGAGTTCTGCAGAAAGAAGCGCTCAATTTTTTTTATTTTTTCTTTTCTTTTCCTTTTTGTTATATTTGCAGATGTAATCTCTAAGAAGCAGAATGGGGGGAGACATTTTTTCCTTCTTGTGATTTCAAGTGTCTGGGGCAGTAGGTTAGACTTCAGAAACCTGTGTGTTAACTTTTTTCTGTTAGGCGTTTTGTGACCTCCAATTGTGCTTTACTGCAGGTAACTGAACTTAAGCAGAGCATCTTTTAGGATAAAAATCCATACTGAATTCAAATTAAGAAAGTTTGACTCATGAACAGAACAAAATGGGCTGCTGAAATAAAGAAAACACCACATTTAAATAACTACATGAGTATTTTCCAGCAACTTCACAGCAATGGGAAGCCACTGAATCCTTCCAATTATTTTTTAATTTACATGTAGCTTCAAACTATCTTTGTCTCTGGATCCTAACTTCCTTTAAGGGCTCAAGTTATTCTTTGAAGATCAGCTCTGGTAGCTATATTCAGGTAGCTAAGACATGTCTTGGTTCAGAGCAATACCCTCAGGGCTGACATTACATCTAGTAAGTAAATATAAGTTAAAAAATTAAGTAAATAAAAAATTTCATTAACAATTGACATTCCTTGAGAGGAATTAACCTTCTGTTAAAAAAACATACAGAACATTGCAAACATTGGTTTGCACCAATCCTAAACTATCTTAGTTCAGCCTCTATACTGGTATGAAATTTTCACACAACACCTTTCAGTGTTTGTCTCAGATCATCTCAGGGCTATTATTTGCATACCAGTAAAATGCAAAGCTAGTACATCCTAACCATATGGAAAGTCTTACGTGCTTTACTTAAGGGACTTTGAAGCTTGCTTCACACAGAGATACAGGAGTAGTTTATTTCTAATTATAGAATAACTGAGGTTATAAAGAACCTCAGATGGTTTCTCATGCAGTTCCCTGCTCAAAGGGGGACTAATTCTGATGCTATATTGGGTTGATTCAGTCTTGTCCAGTTAACCTTTGAGTACCTCCAGGAATCAGGATTCCACCACCTCCCTACGTACATTTTCAATAGGTTTCCATCAACAAATCTGTGTCTTGAAAGATCACATTGTTGCTATAAGCAACATTAAAAGAATTGGGCTTTACAGCAAAACAGCAATTTGCTTCCGAACAGTTATTTTAGTCCTTTGAGAAGTGATGTCTAAGGTTTCTGCATGAGATCAGATTGTTGTGGCTAGTTGTTAGGGTGGATACCTAAAATTCTCAAGTTCTAGGCCCCATGTCTCACACTTCTGCAGGTTTTATAATACAATCTGGAGAACGACTATAAAACTAGACAGTCTCTGGGTGGTTAACTGCATTAATTCCACTTCTAGACAACCACTTGTTTAGTGACTCATGTTCAAGCAGTCAGTGTTGATTTCTTTTTAGACAGCTGTCAGAGTAGACACCAGAGCTTGGTGTCTTCACTAACAGAAGCACAGACCAGTAGATAGACAGGCCATGACAATTGTAATGTAGATATCTATAGATTTATTTGATAGCTTTATTAAAGGATCTCCTAGAATTAAAAACAGCAGGCAATTTACGTGGCTTCAGATTCCAACTTCCACCTAGACAATGTTCAGCATTTACACAAATAAATCTTTAGTTTGCAAAAGCTGCGTGCTTTGTCTATGTTTTTTTTACAGCCCTTTAAGTAAAATTGCTAATTGATTTTAAAAAGAAATCAAGATTGGAGAAAATTTTGGAAAAAAATAGGGTGAGGCTTAGCAGCCTTTAATGAACCTTATTATGAAAAGTTACAAGGTACACTTCCTCCTTACTCTACTTACTGTCAACATCAGATAAAGGCTGTCCTCATAAACATGGACAACAAAGAACAGAGTCTCAGAAGAGGTAGCCCCGAAAATAAATTAATTCTAGTTTCAAGGAAAAGTACCTAAACCAAGGATAAGACAAAACCAGTATCTTTCATAAACATGAAGCAACAGAGTGGGCAGAACAATGAATGCCAGAAAGGAGTGAAGAGGTATGCTCAGCAAATGGTAAGAAACTATCTGATCACAATTCTGCCATTCTTCAAAAACTAGACAGCTTAGAAAACAGGCAGTGATCTCAGAGCTAAAATATGAAAACACCTGGTCTCTCTCAAAACACATTCTGGAAGGACATAAATAGTATTTATATTAGAATATTGCTGGTGAACTATTTCTGAATGCACTCTCCTACAAAAAAGTAATCAGATTCTTTTTTCAGCCATAGAAAGCAGTTTTATAGGACTATCTGCCAGGAAACTACAAGATATCAAAGATAAATTAACATCTTTCAAAACGTCAACAAATGGATGACCCTGATTAATTGCTGTCAAAGGGCATAGTAGGCCACCTTTGTCTTATTTTTCATGATTTTAGATCCTTGCATCAGGAGGAGAAAGACTCTAAACTGAACTTCCATAGGTTTTGAACAGATAGTGTAAAATTAATTTTCTGCTGTCAAATGCAAAGACATTTCTCATTAAAAGCTTGAGACACAGAACTACTGAAAACACCGCACTCTACACTGGTGAAGGACTGAGCATGTAAAACTTGTCTGAGCCTTTCCTTCTGTAGCATATGCTGTTCACTGAATACACATGGATTTCACTCACTCTTGTGTGGAACCTAGGTAAGATTGGTGTACACTGTGAAAGAAAAGTTCAGTGACTACTTAACCAAAATTCCAAGGAACACTTTCAGACACGTTCCTTGGCATAAGCTTGTAAATTGAGATTTGTCATGGTTTGTTTAAAAAAAAAAAACACCAAACAAACACAAAACAAAAAACCAAAAAAAACCCCATGTCTATGAATTCCCTGTTTTGATTGGGCAACCATGACACTTTTTGAACATGAAAATTCAGATATTCATATATGGAAGGTAATCTGAACACTTTCAGCAACAGAGCAATACCACATGCCGGTGGCAAGACAGCCCTATCAGAAATGGGACATTTTCTTTCTGGGCCAGATAATCAATCAGGTACTAGGAAGTAAATTAATCTTGAGAAGCTAATAAGGGAATGAGAGAAGGAAAGTTACCAAAGCACATTTAAAAGCCTGATGGGTCTGTAAAGACATCTCAAGTCTATTGAATAGTTTTTATCTTCAAGATTGGAAAGTAAATTAAGAAATAGCTCCCTTTTAAAGAACTTCTGGGAAGAAGTGCTCTACTAACAGAGATTTAGAAGGGTTTTTTTTTTCTTTTTAAGGGATCCCTGAGGCAGAAAACAGAAGGAAAAAATACAAGTTGTGACTTGAATTAGAAAACATACCCTTCATTTACAGTTTTCAGACCCCCTGAATAATATGAGGTGATATGAGCCCATGCTTCCTGAAAATAAAAACTGCGGTTACCAAAGTGGGACAGATAAGCAACGTAAATGCTACAGATTTTGTAGCAGCTCTGTCAATTCTTCATTACAGCAGTAACTTGCTTCTGTGAGAGAGCCACAGAAGTTTCAGAAAGAAAGAATCAAAGTCTCATGCTTCCTGTAACGTTCATCTGTTATTAGAATACTTAAGACAGAATGTTTGCTATTCAAACGGCAAAACGTGATCCACTTTCTGGAATTCATACCCTAGTCAAACGAGAATAGAGCACAACTATGGAGACTCACAGAACAAAAATTAATTATGCAGCAAAGATCCCACAGTCCTTGAATGGGAGAAACATGTTGGCTGCAGCCACAGAATATACCAAGAAGCATTGGCTGCAGCTGGCAATGACATTCCAACTCAACAAGATCTTCTGGCATAAAAAAAGAATATTAACAGTTAATTCAGTAATTGGGTATTATGAGACTCATGCCTTGTGATGGTGAACTTGTATCATTAGTATTTCCTAGAAAAGTAGTATGTCAGGGTCGCTCAGTAGTGCTTTTGAAAGCCTTGATGTGTTTTTAAAAGCCTCAACATAACTACCAAGGAGAAAACCGGCTTGACACACACAATTTTATCTCCCATGATGGGCTGAAGCGTCAGCTATTCCTTTATATACCTCAAACATTTTTCTTCATAGGTCTCCTACCTCCACACCAACATTCTCCTACCTGTCCATCACTGTCCTTGATCACCAACAGCACAGGTGTGTCTAATCCCAGCATAGTTCGATACAAAGTCTTCAAGCTCATGCCATGCTTTGCAGTACTGTAGACAAGAGTCCATGGATATCCAATGGTCCGTGGAGGAAGAGACTTTGTGAGCTGTTAACAAGATAATGACAATCCCTTTATTTAATATATTACATATAAATGAAAGCAGATTATATTCTTCTGAACTACAAGTGGCCTTAAAAGATAGTTTAAAACTTCAGACCAACCCTAAAGTTTCACATGTATATTTTCTATCCCTGGTCTCTCAAGCAGGTTTCTTCTCCTACCTCAACCACTGACCTGCAGGAGAAGAATGATTTACCAACTGAAGAACATGTGTTTGGTAAGGTCTCTAAAAAGTTTCCCTAAAAACAGTAAAACATAGTTATTCTTGCATAACAATACTATGTCTCAGTACTAAGGAACTAGATCACTCAAGTCAACAGGTAACAAGCTGAAGGGTAAAGGATGCTTGCTCTCCTGTTCCTGTGCCTTTGAATGCAGTCAGTCTTAATCCAAACTATCAATAAACACGTTTAATGACATGACTTTAGACTGGACAGCAAGAGCAGCAGTGAAAGCCAAGCTGTTTTCAAGGAAGAATGCAATAAGGACAAAGACATAGACTAGTGTTGTCATGGTGTAGTGAAAGTTATGTCACTTTAGCTATGAATTGTGTTATGCTTATGCACTTAGACATACACAAGTCTATGGGGCCGGATGGAATCCACCCAAGGGTACTGAGGGAGCTCATGCAAGTGCTCACCAAGCCACATTCCATCATTTATCAGCAGTCCTGGCTAACTGGGGAGGTCCCAGTTAACTGAACTGGAAGTTAACAAAACGTGACACCTGTCTGCAACAAGGGCCAGAAGGAGGATCCAGGGAACTACAGGCCTGTCAGTTTGACCTCTGTGCTGGGGAAGGCTATGGAACAGGCCAACTTAAGTGCCATCACATGGCACATACAGGACAACCAGGCGATCAGGCCCAGTCAGCATGGGTTTATGAAAGGCAAGTCCTGCTTGACCAACCTGATCTCCTTCTATGACAAGTTGACCCACTTAGTGGATGAGGGAAAGGCTGTGGGTGTTGTCTACCCAGACTTTAGTAAAGCCTTTGACAGCATCTCCCACAGCATTATCCTGGAGAAACTGTTTGTTCATGGTTTGGACAGCTGTACTCTTGGCTGGGTAAAAAACTGTCTGGATGGCCAAGCCCAGAGAGTTGTGGTGAATGGACTTAAATCCAGTTGGCAGCCAGTCACAAGTGGTGTTCCCCAAGGCTCAGTACTGGGGGTCAGTTCTGTTTAATATCTTTATCAATGATCTGGACAAGGGGATCTGGTGCTCCTTCAGTAAGTTCGCAGATGACACCAAGTTGGGTGGGAGTGTTCATCTGCTGGAGGGTAGGAGGCTCTACAGGGGGATCTGGAAAAGGTTGGATTGATGGACTGAGGCCAACTGTATAAAGGTTCATCATTGCTAAGTGCCAGGTCCTGCACTTGTGTCGCAACAACCCCACGCAACGCTACAGGCTTGGGGAGGAGTGGCTGGAAAGCTGACTGGTGGAAAAAAACCTGGGAATGTTGGTCCATAGCCAGCTGAATGTGAGCCGGCAGTGTGCCCAGGTGAGCAAGAAGGCCAACAGCGTCCTGGCCTCTATGAGAAATAGTGTGGCCAGCAGGAGTAGGGAAGTGATTGTCCCCCTGTACTCAGCAATGGTGAGGCCACACCTTGAATACTATGATCAGTTTTGGGCCCCTCACTACAAGAAGGACATTGAGGTTGCTGGAGCATGTCCAAAGAAGGGCAACAAAGCTGGTTGCTCAAGTCCTATGAGGAGTGGCTGAGGGAACTGGGATTGTTTAGTCTGGAGAAAAGGAGGTTCAGGGGAAGTCTTATCACTCTCTACAACTACCTGAAAGGGGGTTGTGGTGAGGTGGGTGTTGGTCTCTTAAGTAACAAGTGATAGGATGAGAGGAAATGTCCTCAGGTTTTGCCAGGGGAGGCTTAGATTGGATATTAAGGACTATTTCTTCAATGAAAGGGTTAAGCACTAGAACAGGCTGCCCAGGGAATTGGTTGAGTCATCATCCCTGGAGGTATTTAAAAGATGTGTAGATGTGGCACTTAGGGATATAGTTTAGTGGTGGACTTGGCAGTGCTAGATTAGCAGTTGCACTCTATGATCTTAAGGGTCTTTTCCAACCTAAATGATTCTGTTCTATTCTATTCAGTATCACACAAGGTCTTCCTACTGGTGTTTTACACTATGTCATAGCATTTCTGATACATTTAATGGACAATACTAAAAAATGACATATTGACTTATATACCTTTTCAATTTGTTCTGGCTGTAGTAATTCACTGGGATCGCTAAGATTTGGCCGGAATGCTTCAGGCTCCAGGTCTGTTTTGATATTCGTTGCCTGTTTTGAATTGGTATCTTCTCTTGTTGTTATCTACAAAAAGAACAACATGAATATAAGTATTTGCAATTCTATTAGCAGGGAAGATACAATTTGCAGGTTTAAAATAATGCAGTTACCAATTCAGTTATGCAACTCTTTCAAAAGTTAAGAAATCCATTAGATCTGATCTGACCAACATTTCCACTGCTTCCAATAGCAAGCCAGTCTCAACTATATACTAGCAATAAATTACACAAGAGACCTACTCAGAAGAAAGGTATGATGTATACTAAAAAACAAGTCCTCATACACAGCTGAAGGACTTAAAATGTTTCTCAGAGGTCAGCTTATAAAGTTCTTGCATTTTAAAACTAACATAGCATTCACATTAAACTTAATTAAAAAAACAGACAGGAAAGGAATTGAAACTTCAGCATGGACATTTCTCAGTAGTTTCTGAATCAATACTCTTTTAGAGTACTTGTGAAAGTTTCCAGATATGCAGTAGACATGTGTAAAGACTGCTGTCAAGTATTTTGAGTAAATCATCTGAAGAGAAACTTAGGAATATTGCTGCTCCATAAGCTGATCTGCTGGAGTACTTATGGAAATCAAAGAAGAAAGAATTGAGAGGGTGGAGAGAGGAAAGCAGCAGTAATACTTATGCTACATAGCGAGCTTTGAGGTCTGGGAGAGATGCACTGCACACAAAGATCCTGTAGTAATTTAAAATACCTGCCCCATACATCTACCCTATTGAGTTGTTGTAGATCACCATTTCCTGGAGGTGGCAGAAGGCCACAAAACTCCTCATCAGACATCATCGTAGTTCATGACAGCTTCTTACCCCAGTCCACATTCACTGGCACTTTCAAGCTAAAGTGCCACGTTGTTGAGAACTAGACTAGCCGAGACCCAAAGATGTTTCCTTCTATAAATCTTGCTGCAGGGATAGTGAAATCTGACAGAGGAGTAGGACAACGTGAAGGAAGTTAGTAACTTAAACTACTGTAGCAAGACTTACTAAAGTCTTGAAAGATTTGCTAAAGGAAAACAAAAAAATTAACAAGAATTAATGCATCTAAATAATTTATCAGCCTAAACAAAGTTTCCTTGAAAGTCAAGACTGTCCAAATTATTTAAAGCCTGAATCCTGAGAATTTAAAGAGATTACCTGCCAAAAACATCTGCCAACTCCAGAATAACAACCAGTATTTGCCATATAACTCATATTCTAAACATACAAGACACAATTATGGTATTTCACAATACCAACATGATAAACTTTGCCAAGCTGTTGTGAAGAGAACTTTCTCAGTTAAAAAAGAAAAGCCAAATCAAATCAAACTGAAATACAAATAGCAATAGTTAAACAAAATACAGCCACCTGAGAAAAAAAAAAAAAGGATATCTCTTTCCTCTCCTTCAAGAACTATGAAAAAAGTTACTATCAAACTCCTGTTACTTAAAAGTAGGCTTATAAAGTCAAAGTATCAAAGTGTATTCATACAATGACTTAATTACAATATTAATTCTTAATTCAAAAAAAGTATGCTTAAAGAAAGCAAAAAGCTCAAGCCTTCCATTTTTCAATGGAAGGTAACAATGCTTGTAAACTATCCACTAATTTCCATACCACAACAAAAAAGTATATGCCTTTATCCATACAGCTTCATGTACAAAAAGATGACCTACAGACTGCATTATAGAGTGTTATCTATAAAACATGTTGTTTTGTAGTCCAACTCTTTTCCACCTTAAAAGCCTTTCATTCATCATATACTACTGCTTCAACTCAGTAAAATTTTCAGCACTGTTCAAGTGTACAGCAGAAAGCTTATGCCCTTTGTTATTCTTTAATTCTGATTAAAGTGCACCATGCAAAATGTGAATAAATTTGGACTGAAGTGGTGTGGGGGGATTGTGAATAAATTTGGACTGAAGTGGTGTGGGGGGATTGTGGGTTTTTTTTGATTGGTTTGGTGGGTTTTTGTTTTTTGGGTTTTTTTTTGTTTTGTTTTGTTTTTTTGTTTTTTTCGGTTGTATTTTTTGCCTTTTAAAATTATTATTATTACAGTAAAGCAACTTTCTTCTAGGAAGAACACTGCTTTGTAGAAGCAAAGACATGTGTCTCTCCAAAGGTATCTGTCTGACAGAATGCAGTGTACTTTCAAAACCTGCAAATTCATCGCCCACTAAACTTTGACAGAGCAGACTGACTTGTAGTCAGATTTCCGGGGCATGAGAGGTTAGTAACGCAGTCTACACCACAAACTCTCAGACGACCTGAGAGCAGTTTATAGGCTCTAAACCATTACATCAGATTTTTCAAGTTGGCCTAAACCTTGCATTTGGGTGTTCCAGGTGAAAGGTATTTGGAAAGAGCTCTTGCACTTCCAAAATATTAACACAAGGATTCTCCTCCACCACCACTTGCAGAAACAGAGCTTTTTGTTCTCAAGTGGGAATGAATTTTTTTTCCCAAAATTTCCGATTTTCCTATAGAAGTGCAGCTTTCAGGTTCATGCTCACTGTTGATTTATGTAACCATACCACTTACAAAATATTTTAAACCAATTAATTACTGATTATTAAATAAACAGAAGTAAAAGAGCTAAGAACATGTTTTCTTACATCTAATTACATAATAGGTGAAAAAAAGTCAAGATCAAAGTAAAAAAAAAACAGAACTGAAACTTTTTACAGTTTCAGCAGCCAATTACTACAGGAAAACAAAACACTCAATGTTTCTAAGGAGTTCTAAGCTATGCTTTCCATCAGTAAGTTATGTATGATGTACAAAACAACTAAGTACTTTATAATTGTCAAAGAACTAAGAAACACCTAAAGAGAATGCAAATATCAGTTTAAGTCCATTACCAGGAACACTTCAAAAAACCAAACGGAAGTACTGTTTTCAAAGTACTATTTTTGGAACAGACAGTTCCATTACCAGTTCCATGTGTACAACCTTTGCCATGCTGAACTGCCTCAGTTACCTGCTTGTATAATGGGAAAAATACTTACCTATTCCACAGAAGTTGTGAACCTTCATACTTGCCAAGTACTGTAAGATTCTTGATGAAAGATTCCTACATAAAATTAAACACCCATGCAAAAAGATTTTGGATTCTTCACCTGTTTCGCATTCTTTTTAGGAAAACTTCTAGCTAACACAATACACCAGTCTAAAGTGGAAGTTAAAACACAACACTCCAAGTCAAGTAGTACTGAGAACAAATTTTCAAATTCTGACAGAAAATTCCTGTTTGAAAAAGTTGGAATTAATGATTCCATAATAAAATTACTGATTCCATCATAGTATTGCACAATTAAATACATCCAAAACAACGGAATTTTCTGCTGGATCCTTGTAGTGCTGTAGACAAGACACACCCACTGAGTGTGGGACTTGCCCTGATCAAAGACACTACAAAGGAAGATGTTGTAGTATCTGGAGATGTGGTTTAAACTACTGAAGAGGGCACCTGGAGACGTCTGCAGAGTGTGCGCAGTTCTTCGCTATTTAGAGCATCGATCCTGCGGTGATACTCAGCCACTGACACTACCTGAATATGGAGACAGGAAGACAATAATTCCACTGACAGTTGAAGAAAAGTAAAAAGGTAAGAAAGAAAAAAGTGGAGGAGAGTAATGAAGCGAAAATGTGCAATGATAACAAACAAACAAGAAGATGTTTGTTTCTGCAAGGACAATGCACATGTAGGTGATTTTAGACACATGAGTAAACACAGCAAAACTACAAACTAAACACTAATGGCACTAGCAGTCAGATATATTTCACTGCTCTAGGATGAATATAGAGCTGATATAGGAGCGCATAAAGTCACCAGCATCGGGATGCTAAATTAGAAGTCAGAGTTGCATGCCTTAACCCAAACTCTTCAGCCCAAAGTCCTCTCAAACACTCTTTACGCCCAGATTAATGAATCCTGTGAACCTGGTTTGCTTTCTTGGATAAAGACTTGAAGCAAACCTTGGGCTTCTCACTGGGTTCTGACTATCTGGCAACAAAGATACAGTTAAAGACAAGGTAACAGGACTAAAATTTAGTAACTGCCCCATACCACCTCATAGTGTCTTTATCCTGGACCTTCTATTCACTCCAAAGCTTCAGGAGCTGCTCATCTGTCAACACATTCACCCCACATGGCACCTCCACTTTGACAGGAGGTGTACAGCCAGAAAGCCTTTAGTCAGAAAGCTCTATAACATGCTGCTCTGGTGCAACAAGGTGGCTAAAGGACTACGACAGTCATTTTGATGTAACTACAGCAAATAATGTGATTTTGAGAACGATTCAAAATCATCATTTGTATGAAAGCATCTTAATACAGCTGGTGGAGAGATTAAATGGATGTCCCATGTAGTAAGAGTGTATTAAAAACTTCTAGAGCCTACCACAGCGCAAAGGAAGATAACCACAAGTCCAGAAGCTCCCCATCTACCTGTCCCTACTACAAGGAGTTTGGCCAGATACTCGCCACTGTCCTGAGTACAGAGCCCACAGTCATGCATGACTGGCTCTCGAGCAGTGATGGTTCACTCTACCCCATGCAACTGCAAGGCAAGGAAAAAGGAATACTTGTGACATTCAGTTTTATTACTGAATAATCAGTAATTACTAGCACTCAATTTATTTCCACCACTTTCTACTGTTCTCTTAAAAATATCAAGAATATTGATGTAAATTGTATTGGTTTGTGCATTCTCAGAGTCAAGTAGCTATATGCAAAGCTTTAACAGTATTCCACTCAAGCATATAAGTGACAGCATAGTTTTATCATTTTATTTGCTATGACAGTTCATTGCAAATTACATTGTTCACACCAGCACCTTAGCAGTGTAATCCTGAGAAACAATAATGTGAGCACCCTTTAGCCTTGTTGCTTCTTTAAGCTCAGCCCCTATCACATGAGAGGCAGTAGTTAACTTACAATGGGCCATAAGTGTGTGGTTGCTTATGGAGATTCTTGGGGGAAAAAAAAACCAAAACACCAACCCACCAAAAAGCAAACAAACAAAAAACCCAAAGAAACAACACTCATCATCCCTGACACTATTATAGAGTTGCTGTTTCACATTCCAGAATTTTAGACAATTTTACAGGCAATGCCATCTTGCCTTTGACCTGTCAAATGCACACTCTATCACAATCCTGCACCTGGAATCCTGCACATGGGAACTGCTCATCAACCCTTTTGCTCAGTGATCAAGATCTGACACGCCTTTTCATATGCCATAGGGGTGCTTGCATCCTCAGAACAGCGTGCACAAGGTATTTGGATACATTTCTTGCCCAAAACATGACTACTATACCAGTGTGTACACAATAATAGCTCCTTGGCATCTTGAACCTGTTGCACACCACCCTGTTACATCTTTACATCTGTTTTGTGAACAAAAGCCTGTACAGTCACAGACCACTGGTATGCAACGACAAACGTCATAAATAGCATGTCATAGAACATCAAACTCAAACCCAGCAAGTATACAGTCCATACTAAACTCTGCAAGTAAAACACAAGACAAACTGTCTCAAGGTTATCTGCTCATCACTGCATTAGGCTTTAAATGAGTACATTAAGATAACTCAATAGTTCAGCTACCATACCTGATCTTCTGTAAAATGCTCACAGTTCAGGTCAACAGGCTTTGTTTTTGCTTTGCGGTGGACAAGACTACATACTTCAGGGTTCTATAGCTCATTTAATCATCAAGTCATGTATGTCTAAGCCTACTGGCAACTACCTTCTACAACTTCATTCAGGATTTGATCGAGATGTATCTTGAAAACAGCTAGCATTTTGTCCCTGCAAGGCTTGAGAGGGCTGTTTTGAAACGTTAGTAGTAACATCAGAAGTTTATTCTGTTCTATAAACCTGGTTTAACTCATAGCTTAGCTGCTTCCTCTTCCATCAAGATTTCATTTTCCTTCCTTGTAGTCATATTAATCCTCTATTTTATTTCACCAAGCTAAATAAACCAGTTATTTTCTTCCCTGCCCCTGTGTCAGCTGTCTGTTCTCCTGATCATTCAAGGAGCTACTTTCTACCTCACTCCACTTTGAACTTTTATTCTTAAACACATAACATCATTAGTTTTTCACATGGTATTAGAAATACCTGGGAAGTAAGGTCTTGCATTCACAAAAGACAAATGCAGCTTTGTATGAATCATAATGGACTGCAGTTTTCAGTACAGAACGTTTCTTTGTCATAAATTGCTTTCATTTTTGGGCATGTAGCAATAGACACCATTTATCTGTTTTTCATCAAGGCTTTTGATTCTATGCTATGGTAGCCTTGCAATCAAATCAGTTACGTATCAGTTGGGCCCCTCACTACAAGAGGATGCGGAGGTGCTGGAGCATGTCCAAAGAAGGGCAATGAAGCTGGTGAGGGGTCTGGAGAACAAGTCTTATGAGGAGCGGCTGAGGGAACTGGGGTTTTTCAGTCTGGAGAAGAGAAGGCTGAGGGGAGACCTCACCGCTCTCTACAGCTACCTGAAAGGGGGTTGTGGTGAGGTGGGTGTTGGGCTCTTCTCCCAAGAGAACTGGGAGAATTGCTGCCCTCAAACTAAGTATAGCTGAACTTTCAGAGTTAACAAGTAGCTGAAACTGGCTCTTTAGAGAAAGGGAGGGACTTATCAGACCTGAACAGTGCTTCTGGAAGATAAGAACAGAGAAAGTGTAACGGTACAAGTGGTTCTCTTCAACATAAGTTATCTATACCCTCATGATTAACTGTGAATATGGAATAAAAAGCAAAATATTAAGAAAGAGAATGAAAGCTGAACAATTTTACTTTGAATCTTAATACATCTGCGTAAAAATCAGGTGAAGTGAAAGCTTCATGAACATTATTTCTTGAGAATCAAAAGAAGTTTCACCTTTAAAAGTTCCGGGTTTATTTAATTGAAAAAGTAAATGCCAATGTAGTTTTATCAGGCCATTTACAGAAGTTACTCCAAAAATATCGGTCCATCTTCAAAATATCAGTCCACCTCCAATTCATCAGTAAATGGGGAGGGGGAAGAAAGGACCAAATCCTTTCTAAAGGCTGTAAATATCTTCCCATGAAAATAAAAGCTGCGTAACTGAATGCTGTTATGAATCTTTTAAGAGAAAACACTAACTTCATTTTTCAGACAAATTTAGTTTCCTCCCAAAATGTTAGGCACTGCTTGAGAGAAAGCCATATTGAAGAAGCAGACTTTTCCATCACAAATATGATTTCTTGGGATGTATTGATTACATTACAGCAATGCATTAATACATGGGGTTTACCCCATCAGATAGTTATAAAGTATCATTCTGAAAAAAGCTAAGACTACTTCAATTGGATTAATTTTTAATGACTGTGGCTGCAAAGCTAACCATTTTCTGTCTTGTGGTTTTCAGCTAATTCAGCTCCCTGTCGCTCTACTGGTGACACGAAGGGAAGGTACAAGAACTAGCCATTTTAAGCAGAGGAGAGGGACCTCAGAATCACAGCAGTCCCCTGAATTGGCTGGCACTGTGATTCTTCCTCCCTTTCAATACCTTTAAATCTGGCCATCTCAGAACTGTTCTGCACACCAAGGTGTTTTCCAGAGCAGGGACAGAAGAGTCGAGTATGTTACATGACAGTGATGCTCTCCCTGAGATCACTATTGTCCCCGCAGCTTTGCGGGATGGTTTGTTAAGTGTCTGTCTCGAAGTGCTCTAAGCCCACAGCAACTGTACCAAGTCATAATTAACATATACTGAAGATAAATTAAAGTGTCTGCCATAACCAGGATTAATAAATGAACTTGAGAAGAAAGCAACCAAAGCCTGCAGCACACAAAGTGTTACACCAAGTCTGGAAACCTTTATAACAAGCTATTTTTTTTTAAGATATGAGAAATCACTAATTTGAGAGATATGATAATGCCAGCAAGAGAGCTAAATGGGCTAGCATCAAACAAAGTTTAGGATGTTTGTGCAAAGAACTAAGAATTAGACTTATGAAAACTACTTTCTTAAAGAAGCGGGTCAGGCAAATTGTCCAAAGGAAAAAAAAAAAAAAAACAAACAAGATCTGTAGCAGCATTACCAATAAATCCCAGCTCTCTTGCAAAATGATTTAAGGGAGTTTCAGCAGCAGCAAGCAGAGAAACCAGAGGTTCAGTTGCTGAACCCAAAGCACCTGGTGCCTGACCAGTTGCCACTCCAGGAGAAGGCAAGGCTGAGTGAGGCTACATCCTGGTTCTGCTAGTGCCATGCAGAGACCCTCTCAGGTCTGACACAAAAGTGGTATACATGCTTAGAAGTAGGTAACTGAATCACAGGCCAATGTGGAAATGTTTGTCTCTTATTTTAATCGGAAAAATGATCAACTAAGGATCAGCTTCAGATTGCACAGACCACTAAAAACATGCAGAGAGAATATAAGCCTCTACTACTCATTTGTTTTCTTTCAACTTATAATCAGCCTTTTCAAGTGCTACTGTACTTTGACTGCATTTGTAGTGAGGACTAATATTTCACAATTATTAAAAGCCTAAACAATATAACACCTAATAATTAAATGGAAGATCTAGTTGAGGCATGACACACAAGCCCCCTAATTATTTAGGACTATGGGTACGGCAAATATCTGTCATCAAGGAAAGATTCTAGACTTAGTGATCAGTGTAAGAAGTACTGGATTGCACTCTGCTTTTTGTATTTTTAAAGAGGCTTAGATCATCAGTTCACTTTATTACTCTATATCAAAGCTTGCTATGGAAAGCTGACTTTAAAAAGATCTTTGTAGCACTATTATTGGACTGATGCAACCTTGCAGTTCTGACATCCACAGGGATGAAGTACTAAATTCCCATCTTTCACATGTAAGCCCCTATTACTCTACCTCCGCAACAGCCAAAGAACTACAGCCATTAGCTTACCAACTACAGTTAACCAATAAATCAAGAACCTCAGAAGTTGTGCAAGTCTCAAATCATTCAAGCTATTAAAACCAACACCACTTTAGTTCCCTTGGCATAGTACCTTAAGAATATAAAAGCCAAAGTTAAGTTTTCATTGGTTTTGCCCCCCTTGGCAATGCTGCCTATGGAAACCCTGCAAAGCATTTGGACAAGCATTCCCAAAAGCAGCAATCCACCTTTTGTTCTCTTGCATTGTTTGATGTCAAAGGACTTTAGACAAAAGACAGAAAGAATGGTTGCCTGCATTTTTGACGTTCTAGAAACTTACTGGCATCTTTATCGTACTGCAACACAAGAGAGACACAGTAAATACCAAACAGATTTACTGAAAAAGTAAGAAGTCAATGTTACTGGCTTTAAGGGAGAGCATAATGCATTGGTTAGTCACCAAAATTTTGATCTCTTATCTTGGGAAAGTATCGAACCCCTACAATGCTCAGCCCAAATTTACTCTATCACCACGAAAATAACAAAGGCCTTTCAGGTAAATAATCCAGGATGACTTAATTACTTCAAGCAAGCATTCTTGTTTTATTGTATCACCCCATTTGGTCCAGCAATTATGTTATTTCATGTCAGATAGGCTTTCATCCAAATTTCAGGACAACCACTAATGAAACATTTAGTCAAAAGCCTGTACTTCACATATGCTGCCAGTCTGTTAATACGCTTCCGGCTTTGTCTTGCATAACACAGAAGCAATGGTACCAGTAGTCCTCCCCTCTTCTCCGTAAGAACGTTACATTTGCGCATTAGCTTTATGATCATTCATTGAAGGAAAAAATCCAACTTCAAGAACAGTGCATGTCTTGTCAACATAGCAACATTTGAAAAATATTCCCATCTGTAGATACTTCTATACCCTTTTTTCTGATTTGACTTGGTTTACACATTACAACAACTTGTTGTCTACCTGTCCCACAGTAAAGAGTCTCTGCATACAATCTTCTTCAGTACAACCTCTCCTTAAAAGCTAATAACTATCACTTCTATTACCACAGTTGGACTCTGGCTAAAATGAAGTGTTGGTCCTAAGGGAAATAACTGTAACAAGGGATACTACTACTTTAATTAGCTGGGTGAGTTATATCTATATATCTACATAAATAGGTATATATTAAAGAACACAGTCTTGGTAAATTTCAGATACCTTTTACGCTGCTGCAGGGTATACTCAAATTACATTTGAGTTAAATTTAGGAATTACATCTCCATTTTACATTCCATTGCCACAGAGGAAAATCAAGAGCCTATTATTTAAAAAATATTTTGTTAGTTAGGAACACATGTTTACAGAACCAGTTGTTGCCACATGACAGTTTCATATTCTGCAAGTAACCTGGGTACAAATAAGGATCAAAATAAAAACCAAAATCAACAGCACCTCCAAAAGAAGTATGCACCAAAACCCAGCGAGCTGTAACTCTTAAGAAGACAGTAAAAAGCCTGTCACAGGCAGAGTCTGAATGAAAAGTATCTGCCAGATCTATCGGCTGGTAAAAGCACAAGTATATTGTGAAGATCACTTCCTCCCTATCCAAGATGTTACTGTTTTGCAAGACTCACCGAGAACCATTTCCTTTACATACTACTACAAATTTAAGGCTTTTTGGGGAAAACAACACTGAAAAAACACCACAGTTGCTTTCATAAATCTAATACACTGTAAAAATAATTTTTATTGGTTTCCCCCTCTTCATTATAAATGTGGGACTAGAGCATACTCCTCTCCATCAATCTAAAGTATTATCTGACCTTCATGTGGTTGAATGACTTCTGAGAAGGTACAATCAAATGGAAACTCAGGAGATGTATGCTTTTCTAATTAAATGCTAATGCAAACTACTGTTCATGGTATTTAGCTATAAACTGCATTTTTGTTGAAAAAAATGCATTACTCCACAGCGGAAAAAAAAAGCCACCCTAAAACTGCGGAGCCCCTTAATGCTCAAAGCAGTTTCTCTCATCTAAAGCCAATGAAATACCAGCAATTAGGTTAGGCACCTAAAAGTAATGGAAATTTGTGACTTAGCATCCTGTTTACACAGGCAAAATTTAAACTTCCAGAAACTGCCTCTGCACCACAACGTTACAAGACCGCAATAACAGAAATGAACACACTACACTGAAAATTACCAGAGCGCATTTATGATTAACTGGCTGGTGCTTTCTTCCCTTCTTCCCATACCAGAGACGAGACATTTCCCTTCCAAAAATAAAGTGAGACTAAAAAAAGACATTTAAAAATATAATTTAAAAAAAAAAAAAAAATCATTCAAGGCTGTTGGAAAGCATTGTCTGTACCTGCTGTCAGTTCCAGGCACAGGCAGAGCCCCGCGACGGTGACAGGATAGTTTGCTAGGCACACACGTTTGACTGGCACGGCAGGGGACGAATGAGCGAGTGTACAGAGGGGGATGGATCGCAAACGATGACGGTACAGCAGAAGAAAGGTCTCCTGTGTTCAAGTGCGGTTGCAGAGCACTAGTTTGTTAGAAAGGCTAAAATATTTAAAGATACAGGACGACTACATTTTTCATCTACGATACTGAAGAATACAAAAAAAAATCCCCAAGAACTGCTTGCAATATTCTGTTGTGCTGTAATTGTTCATAAACAAGTTCTAATGGCAATAAACGCGCACTCAATCTCAAAGTAATAGATTGTTGTACTTACATTGACAGCCGTATATAAGCCCTGCCACTTACTTCTTAGAGTCCAGAAGCAGTTGAAAAATGTGGTTTTTTGAAAAATACTCTTTTTTAAAAAGGCTTTAAAACATTCAGGAACTGTTAGCCTCACGGCATTTTCAGTTTTGTAATGTAAAAGAAGAAAATGAATAGTTTTGTCTATAAACTAAACTTGCTCTATGGGTTAAATGCTAGTCCCAGCAATAAAGTATTTTTGGAGTCAGGGTTTTTTTTTTTTTTTCTTAAGGAAGGATGTTTATTTAAACAGGCGTGTGCAACAGTAATATGCACGGCAACCCTTTGAGAATTTCCCTGTAGTAGCACTTGGACACTTCCCCCCCCGCTTCTCCAAAAACACTCAGTGCTCTGAGTCCTGGGTAAAAGCATTAAACAAGCCAAGGCAGCAGCAGACAGCATCACAACAACATTAAAACATTGTTCGCTGATGCTGTTGCGCTGTGATCTAAAAGTCAAGACGTACAAGCAGAGAAAAGCACTACCAGAACTTGTATTTAACTCCACTGCAAACTGTGCACTGGAACGCTTCACCTCGCATTAGCGCCTCACTCAACGTAATTCAGATGGATAAAATGTTTTTCTTTTCAGTAAAGCCTTTCTCAGGAGCTGGTAACTCTAAAAATCAATTTGTGTCAACTTACAAGAATTAAGGTGGCAAGTAAGAACATTTTCATCACTGGGACATTGAAAGCTGGCATTTATGGAACTCAAATATACATTTGATACACAGTCAAATGGTGTAAGAGTCAAACAATAAACTATATGCCCATATATTCGTTTTTTAAATATTTATTTTTAAATAATAAGAGAGCTAATACTGAGGTAAAACAAGAACAAAAAATGGACAGCCGTAAAACTGGTTCAAATAAGACAATTTCAATCAATATAAGAAATAAGATACAAGCTACAGCGTTCCCCCCACCCCAAGTCTGGCAAACCTTAAAGGAATGGAGAGTATGCTGAAAAACTATTTCAAACTACCTCTGGACATGCAACTTCTAAGCCAAAAAGCTAGCCACAGAACTAACTGCCCCACAGCCTGCTTTAGCAGTCTGCCTTCCCCCCTACCCCCCCCCATTTTCCTCTCCCCTCTGGAAAAAAAAAAAAAATAATTCCCCCCTAACACTAGCCAACACACTGTTTCTCCATGACTGCAGGAGGAAGGAAAGAATCTAAGCCACCACACAATTTTTTATTCTAGAACATTTAAGATTAAACAATTCAAACAACTTACTTGGAAGTTTTTAGCTTCTCCTGAAATAAAAATTGGCTCCTCCTAGAGCTTCTCGAAAGGATTCAAAAAACTTGCTCAAAAGGAAAGAGAGCAATAAACTTGTTTGTTAGATCTGACAACTCACTTTTTCACTTAATTACAGCTGCGAAGTTTAAAGGGAATAAATGCGCCAGTAACTCTCTTGATCAGACCTCCTGCCAGTCTGTTTTGATGCTCAGTCTTCCAGCAGCAGCAGCTCCCACCAGCTGGGACCTGCCCTGCGGCTGGGAGAGGGCGGGTGGAAAGCAGGTCAGGAGAGCCTGGGCATCATCATGGAACAGCACAGTCCTGAGAGTGGCCAAAGTGTTCTCTTGTGACTGACCTCTGCCCCAGACCTCAAACAGTCTTTTTTCCAAGTTGGTGGAAGATATGTTCCAATTAGCCAGACAAAGAAGCCCACACAAGAAGCCTGACCCCAAGAGCATCCCCTAATTAAAAATAAAATAAACTGCCCTTTTAGTCTTTTGTGCATTCGTGGGTTATACTACTGATCTGCTAATTTAAATCAGAACCTTGTATCTTGTTGCTAGTTAATAGATGTCTTGCCATGAAAGTTCTTAATTAAAAAGATTCTAGAGCAGAGTACCAGCTCACACCCAACATACGTGCAGAAGAGCAGCACACGCTTAAGAGCATCCACCTATTTGCTACCTAGAGAACAGATCAAACCAAAACATATCTAATTACACTGAATGATAATCTTGTTATTGTCATTGCTGGTTTGTAACCAAGCTAAATATCTCTACACAAGCAATGTTCAAGGCAGAAGCACATAGTCTTTCAGTAATTGTTATTAGAGAAAACAACATCATGAATAAACTGATCTGTCTTTAAAAATATTAAAGTAGCAGCAGATAAGAAGCAGAATGCCAACAAATACAGGTGCAATTTATGAAATGTCTCATTTTCATTCCAAATCAATTATCTAGTTTACACCGTCTGCCATACCAGATTTAAAGTTATCAGGTGACAAGATCTCCTAACCTAGAAACAGGTTAGTAAATATGGTAACTCTAAAAACTTGCATAGGAAGACTGGATGCTGGGTATGAAAGAACATCTTCGCAGTTTGATTAGATAGCATTATCCCGTTTCACCTAGTAGCTAACACAGTGTCCCAAAACCACAGTGATAGAAAAGCTGTGATGTTGAATTCTACAACCCCTGTATTTAATACTAATGTGTTTTGATCGATATTACATTAGTAAGTTGTCATTTATTCCCCCTGCTCCTTCCCTCTTAAGGGAGGGAGGTTATCCCAGAGAGATACTGGAGGGGGCACATAATTACTCAGTTTATTTAGAACTTGCTGTTGATTCCACATGAAGCGGCCATGTAGGTGACCGGGTTTTGTGATGAAAAGCCACAGATGTGGTACACTGAAGATAAGCATCCCCAAGCATATCCTGTGAAAATTATATGAGGCTTATGTATAAAATAAGTTGTTCTCAGAATTTAATACTCCAATTTCAGAAGCAGCCCTGAAAATTGAGAAAAACATATAAATCACAGGAACCAGTTTGTGTAACTCCAGTGCCTCAATGCAATTCGTAAGTAATTTGCATTTTTGACTGATGAGAAGAAAGCTTGTTTTTATGCTGTTGTATGTGTTTGCCTGGGAACAAACCAATCAATAAGCAATGACATTAGTTTCACTTCCCGTAGCCTATCTACTTGTTAGAAAGTATTTTTAAAGAGATGAGATTGCTATTTAATTACATCCAACAGAGATGTTTTACAGATTGTAATAAAAACTCCCATCACCAAAGATCCCAAAAGAAAAAACTGAAAACTGCCTCAAGTATTGGTTAAAAATAGTGTTGTTTCAATGCATATTAGTACAATATGAAAGAAAACAATTCTAGAATTATGAACTCTGTTATAGTCTTCCAATATTTTTACATTTAGAATAGCATTAGCTCTGGTAAGAGCTGTACATCCTGTATATTTGCTCATTGTATTATAGTTGTAGGATATAAATTGCCAAAAACATCAAAATTAGGAAGACACCTAATTTAGATGCTCAGGCCACTTAAATTGTCATATTTGGCAGGAATCCCACTACGTGAAAGAAAGGCAGTTTTATATTTTGATGATACAAGGCATACAAGAGACAGCTGAATTAAGGTCCAGTTTATCTTTAGTAAAAGGCAGACAAGTTCTATTTGGTACAAAAAGCCTTTCAGATGACTAAGGAAAGAGTGCCAAGTTCAGAAGTAATGAAGTTAGAATGCAGTTAAAAAAATAAAATAAAAATCAGGTACTAGCTCCTAAGCAAAGCTACTGCTTTGTCTTCTGGAACAATTGGACCTTTATAAAAGTTGTTGCAGGTGAAGCTAACATGGGATTACAGTTAACTGAGGTTTGATCCCTTCCCCCTTTCCCACTACAAGAAACACACCAAACGGTACAAAAGCCAGCCTGTGGTAGCCAGTACAACAGGGACTGGCACAGCTTCCTAGCTGGCTGATTGTTTCCCTAAGAAAGGAAGTCTAATTTGAGAAGGCATCCTTTGTTTCCTCTCAACAGCTATGGGGAAGTGGAAAAAAAGCAGCATTTTTCCATCCACAAAGTTTTCCTCAGGATTATCAAAAGGTACCCTGAAGGCCATTAAGAGTCTCAAAAACACAAGCTTTTTAGTTCAATGATTCTGCTTCAACGCTTAGCAGAGGGACTGCCCCAGTTCCATTAGATACATGAAATAACCATCAATTACAATTCCACATTCATGATTTCAACTACAGGACAGCCTCAAGAAGTAAAAACATCCAAATTTTCACTTACAAGTTATAAATAGATTCCAAATAGATTAAAGAAACATAGCAAACCAAGAAATATCCCATGCATGAAGCTGAGAGAGTGTACAATAGTTGCTCAAGTTAATTGCAAAAGCAAGAAAGTTACCTGTCTCTACAGAGGGCACTGCATTATGTTAATGGGCACCAGAGTCTCTCTCTTCAGTAACAAAAAATAATTTAACAGAAACATTTCTAAGTATTGCACGTGACTGCTGAAATTCAAGTGACTCTTATCCTCTGGTTCAAGAGCAAAGCTTACTAAACATACTTGTGAATACACTGCAACACATGCGTAGCGACATGTCCCATTTCCTAACAGACAATGCATAATGTAAAAACCAAACAATGATCAAGCTTGTATATCCAACATACTATTACAAAGAGACAACCTTTCAAGAAGCACATTGGAAAAATACTTATTTTGAGCATTGTTACTGTGATAAATCTTAACACCTTGTGTGCAGTGTTACAGTGTTTCATTCAAGAAGCCTACGACTTCCAGACTTCCTCTCCCCTCTGCTGATCTAGTATTACCTAGCTTGCCATGCAGCGTTATGATCATACCACATTTTAAAATGTAAGACACAACAAGCAGGAGTTTCACTAGCATCTGAGCACTGACTCAAGTATAAAGTAGGGAATGGAAGCAAGCTTACAGGGAAAAAAACATGATTAAGAATACAAAAACTTAAGACAGCAGTGCATACTGAAACTGAAATGCCCATTTTAATATAGAAATGTTGTAGGTTACAACTCAGAACCAATAAGGAACTTGAGCACCTACATCCAGTACTCCAATCTCAAGAACCCTTCTTCAGATGTTACCTGATCAGGAGACATAACCGCTGTTTGTGACCTTCATGTTTCTACAAGTACACAGAAGTAGAATTTCTAGGTAGTCCAGAAGTTACTATTTTTTTTAATATTGAAATGTTGAATGCCTAACTGAAATACCACTTTAGGAA
This sequence comes from Phaethon aethereus, assembly GCF_964289735.1. Classification (NCBI taxonomy): domain Eukaryota; kingdom Metazoa; phylum Chordata; class Aves; order Phaethontiformes; family Phaethontidae; genus Phaethon; species Phaethon aethereus. The sequence continues at coordinate 21,565,852 of NC_138582.1, forward strand.
GACAGAACATTTGCAACTAATAGCTTGATCTAGTAAACACTTTGAAACCATGTCTAAAGTTCTAACTGAAATTCAGTTTGACAAGTGAGTTATTACAAGAGTACTGCTTTTCAGAAGTATTATATCTATATTTTCTACAGAAATTTAATACGCAAACCCAAAGGTAATGATTATGAAATGCAAGTCTAGAACATGACCCAGTGAATCTGGGGAAAATAATTTTCAAGTATCTATCAACTCATGCTTTGTTTTGGAGGTTAACTTTCAGACAGCTTTAAATCAAGCTGGTTTTCTGTATTTTCCAAACAATGTAAATGCTAACAGAAATGCTTGAGGACCTATCCCTGCTTTCAAATACTGTGGTACCATGCCTATACCAACACCAGGCAACAGCTCCTTAATGCTTTCAATCTGTGGTCCTAACTGGCACCAAGATGATGTTAATGCATCAGCACCTATCTAACAGCAAGCACTTTAACAGTACATCATTAATTTCTATACACATTACTATACACACAACTTGAACTTAAACAAAATTAGACCATAAAGTACTGATGGAGGTGGTTTCTGAGGCACTGCACAACAGACACAGTCAGCTTGCTGTCAAATCTGGCCATGTTTAGATGCAAGTTGGAATATGCTTTGGAGAAAGCATTTGTTTATCAACACATAGGTTTCTAAACAGTATTAAATATTTGTGCTAACAGATAAAGAAAGCCATTAGCACAGGGACTCATACACTAAGTAAAAAAAGAATACCATGATAAATATACCTCTATAACCCCAAGGCTCAGTACAGATACCAAAAAAACACCCAACCCAGAGTGCAAAAACACTCCCCCCCCCAACCAAACAGCAAAAAATCCAAAACAAAACACAAACAAAACCAACTCAAAACACCCTCTTCCTTGGTGCATGTCCATTTACTTATGTACAAGAAGGTAAAATATATTTGAGGAACACTGATGGGGGTAATATCATCAAGAACCCAGCAGCACAGTTTAATTTCTTACATACTATATAAAATAAAATTCTTGTCTATTCATTTCTAGGGGACACAAGAGACGAGTCTTTAGCATGGACTGATCTTAAGTGAAAAGGTATCCTTTTTCAAGAGCTTTGCCAATGGGACAGGCAAAGGCCTCTCAGGAAGGCAGATACTAAGGAACACCAGCCGCCACAGGAAGTATGAGGTAACCCACACAGAGTTTGTTTTAAACTCTAAGTAACTGATGACTATGAATTAGTCACCTTTACTGATGGTAATGTTGGATAGTAGATTCATGGTTACTTCTAATAAATCAGTTATCTATTGTGTAGCACGTAATAGTCAGCTAAAGGATTCCTTGGATTTTATTTCAAGACAGCAGGAATCTTGATCTCTTTGCCACTAGATCAGCTGAGGTTACATCTACTGGATTACTTCTGGTAAAAGGCTGATAGGAAGCAGACTACTCTGTATACAAAGTAGAAGAAGAAAGCATAAGCAGATGAAAAAACTGAGTAAGTTCAGAGTAAGAGTTCAGTCCTCGTCAATGATCCATTTAATAAACGTATAAACCAACCCCTGCTACTTGTTTCATATGTTACTGATACATTTGGTTGATCCTTCTTCCGATAATTCCTTTTCCACTAAAAAAAAAAAAAAGCAGCACAGTACTTCCGTAAGTCTCTTGATAAGAGGCTGCAGCTGAATGTGTTAACATAGGACCAAAGAAGCAAAAGCTGTCTCAGAGCACCACGCCTGGTTACCTATTATTCCCCTTTGTTTCTCCGGTTTTAAGATACTGTACAACAATAGCAGAGAATACTTTTTTGGAAAAGAAAGCTACTCCATTAGCTTCCTCTTTTCGTAGATCAATAGTACTTTGTGATGCATTCATGCATCAAGATTTTGATTTCCATTCCCCTTCCACCCTGAGTTTTCCCTATCACCATGTTCTGAAGAAGGCTGTCTATTTTTCATCCCAATACCCACAAAAAAGTTTCAATGACACCGTTCACCTGCTAGCTTTGATTTACACCTAGATCAAGAGCTGACAGAGAAAAAGGTTGGTGGGTTAAAGGAAGGAAGTATATTGACTGAAAATAATGACCGAAATTCAATGGGAATAATGGGTATGACAACAGCAGCTATAATTCCCTGTATGTATTGATACTTTCTAGCACATATGAGCCACTAAAATGTAGATGTACGTAATGACAGGTTGAACCATCTGGTACTGTCAAACACTTCTGATAAAAAAGTTAGTTTTTAACAGCTTTCAGATTTCTGCTAGAAGTCAGTCATAAGAAGTCACATTACTTAAGTTAAAATGCACAGAAGACAAGATTAGCATATTTCTTGTACTTGCATAACATATTGTTGAAAAAGTTATCCATCTTACTAATCACACTAACTTCTAAATCCAGAAAATTTTTGGATCAAGAGAGCCAAACTTGACATAATTTTCACATAACAGATATGGACATAACAATATTTTTGTAATATGTCTTCTACAATTGTTTCCAGAGGACACCTAAATAAAGGCTTAAGGGATAACCTCATTCTGTAGTAAATAAAGCTTACAGATTTCAATACATGTAGGAAAAGCAATGCCTCTACTATTTTCAGAAATAACTCCTGAAAAGTTACAACATTTAATTCTGCAGAAAAATTTGCACTATTTTCTGTGGAAACTGTTCTGTAATTATATTAAAGTGCAAAGTTACTGAAGAGCTCATTAGAAGAGACACATACTGTGCCTTAAATCATAACGTTGATCACTTGCCACTGATCCCCACGTTCCAAAAGGCCAAGTTTTAAAACATCAAATACTTTTAAAGGCCTTGAGCAAGAGTCAACACCAAAATACATTGCTGGTAACAACAGTTGAGCAATAAACATGCCTGAAACATGAAGATTCAAAAGACATACTTTTATGACACTAATTTCAATGTCTTAAAGCAAAAATACTCCATGGGAAATCACTGAGCTGCACAGATAGTGTTTTGTAACCACAGCCTAATAATTCAGCGAAGTAAGTGAGAAGTTTCAAGTCAGAGTTTGATTCTAAGTTTTGGAGCTAAAAAGAAAACTATTGCCCAAAGTTAGACTATTGTAGTTTTAAAAAAAATTTTTACATTATACATAAAACACAGCTATAGACTTCCTTAATTTCAACATGCTCCATTGCAAGGTGGGGCAGGAGGATGAAAAAGCAAAAATCAGTCTTACAATCGGACATTGCAATTGCTGTCCTGAGACCCAAGATAAACTGTGCTGATGAGATACTTCCACAATATATATGACAAGAATCATCAAACTTTTGACTGACACTTGAATGCACAAGACTACAAGTGCTTTAACTGTATGTACACTACAAAACAAAACCACGTAGACATGTAAAGATGTGTCCATAGAAGCACAGTGGACACAGATTCACATGGGAGAAATGTGTTTGTTATAAAAAAAGATAGAGAGAGTTCCAGTTACAGTATATTACTAAAATCCATGCAACAGCATCTTAATTCTGTATACGTTATAAAGAAGTTACCAATACGGTAAGGTTGAGGTTACTCAACATTCTAGGTACAGAATATACCCGAATGCCAGAAAACTGTCAGTTTACTTGACTGAAAACTAAAGTCTGCTTCATCAAAGTTGCAACTTCTTTGCTGTATTCATATTCCTTTCAACTCCAAGTTTTCAGTTACAATTTGCTCCGTACAAAAATGACTTGCAATTGTGAAATGTTGCCCTTAACTGGTGTTAGAGCAGAGCATTAGGATGGCATAAATTAAACAGTCATGATTATAGTAAGCAGACTAATATAAGACATCGCTTTGTTTTTCTTACTGGAAAGTATTTAACACTCCTTTAACTATATTCCTATGAAAGTATTTAAAAAAAAAAAGTCTTCGACACTGTTCTTCCTTACCTCCCACTCTTTAGTAGCATCTTCAGTAGTAGATTCTTCACTAGTTTCAGGCTCTTCCTTCTTTTTTACCACTATAAATCCAGGTTCCCGAAGAGATTCCCCAGTATCTTCTGCATATATCTCTGGACTCCACTGGATAAAGAAGACATACAAGTGATCTGTCCTAGAGAAGTCAAGTAATGATACAGAAAAGAAAAAGATGGTAAGTTTGTGATCTTTTCGGTGATGTCTAATAATTATGAAGTATTTAAAGCGAAAATACTTACTATTTCATGTTTTACTATATATTAGAGACACATTTGAAAAAAGCTTGTTAGGTTTTTGTTTCTTTTTAATTATATGAAGCTGACACTGTAGGAAAAACAGGAAACAAGTTGGCAATTGACTATCTGTGTTCACATGTACAAGTACGGCCCTTTAAACATTTCTGTCCCACCGGAAATCTCTGTTTACAGTTGAAATAACTTCCAAAATAAAACACTAAGATCTTTTTATTTAAAAAGTTATATAAAAGCACAAACAAAACTGGATTTTAAAGATGTCTGCATGTCTGTTCTCCCCACCCCTGAAGAAGAGCTTAACACTCCCAAGACATGTAACCAGAATTATACAGACTGTGAGAATTACTTACAGACATGAGGAAATAAGGCTGAAAGTGTGCATATAGATAGCTACATCATAAACTACAGACCATTCTAACTGTAGTACTGCAGTAAGTACCAAGATTCAAAGTAACCTCCTTTTAAGTTACCTGTAACAAATGGCATGGTTCTCCAGTTTGGAAGAACAAAATGACCAAATTTGCAGAAGAAAGTTATTTACAACCCTAAAAGATGTCAGTTTATACTGTTTAAGCATGTCCTGTAGGTGCGCAGATAGATGAAGCATTTAGAAAAAGGACATGCAGTGACTCCACTAGTGTATCTTCATGGAAAAGAGAGCTTCTGAGCTAGAACTTCATGGCTCCGGTTACCAAGAGTTTGAATATTCCTTATGTCCCTCTTCAGAGATATTTGCTACAGTGAATCTGCATACTGGATTAGCATGAAGAACAGTATTTGGATTTTTATTTTTTCCTGCTCCTTACTAAATCCCTGCAAAACTGAACACTAGAAGAACAGCAAGAGATACAGAGCAGCAAAGTCTCACAAAACTGCAGCTATAATTTTCATACACCTCTATGTCTAGAAGTATGCAGCACACAGGTATGTAGTAATAGTCTCTGAAGAGGGTCAGTTATTCCAAGGCACCCTTGTTAAAACTAAGGTTTCTGGATAACACTGATGAAAGGAAAAAAAGACAAATCCTTCTCTGACAGTAAAAGAGAATAAAACATTTCAGATGCATAAGGTTAGATAAATTCTACGACATTTATCTAATGTCTACGAACATATCTACGAACAAGAAGCTGCAAACTCCTCATGCACTGAATAAGGTACAAGTTTCATAAAGTCTTACAAGTAGGAACATTAAAAAAAAAATAATGATTTTAACTTTTTAAGCACTTGAAATTGTGTATAATTATAGCAGTTAAAGAAGTAAATTAAACTTGATGCTTAAGGAACTCTAAGACACTCCTTTCCAGACTGGCTCATTTGGTATGAAGAACACTGAAATAATGCAGGTTTGTCAGCTATCTATTTTTTCCTCTTTCTTACCACTAGTTGACAAAGACAACTGGGTTGACACTACATATTTTGGCCTATTCAGAGTAGCACTCGGCAAGGTTAACACTGAATTAAGAAAACAAACACCCCACTACCACCACATGTGACTTTGTGTACAAAAACAGAGGACACACATTGGATGGATAAAGAACAGATTACTAATTCCCCATGCAGTTAAGAGAAAGAAACCCTTCATAGGTGGAGTAATTTCCAAGGAGATCAGATGCAGACTATTAACCAAGAACTATTTCTTCTGAAATAGGTGATAAATTCTGCTTTATGCTGAAAAGAGGTACTGTACTTGCTCTGATACATTAGAAAATGAACCAAAGAGACAGTAATCATTTTAATCAGCTGACCTAGACATCACTGCCATACGTGAAATATTTATCCGTTTTCAAATTAAATATGAAATGAATAGAACAAGAAAATTTGAGTTGACTGTAACCACAAGAGGTCACCTGGCCCAGACAGGATTAGCTATACAGAACCAGTGTGACAGACATTTGTCTCATGAAATTGCATGATCTCCACCACTTAGGAACAGCAAGGGTGATGTTTAAAAGCAGGGTAGTGATGTGCTAGCATAGACTCAATTCTGCCTGTTGGAAAACTCAAATATTTTGATGTAATTTCAATCCATATCACATATCCATTCACCGTGGACACGAAAAAGACTACTGCCTTTCTCGTTGCAGCCAACTTTTAAGAATGAAATGATTTTACGTTTGTAATCAACCTTTTCTCCTTTAGATTAAAGAACCCCACTTACTTCTAATTTTCTTTATATGTTACACTTTCTAGGCATTAATTAGTCTTGCTGCTTTCCTCTGGACTCTCTCCAATTGATCCATATCTGTCCTCAACTGCAGTGCCCCAACTGGACATTCTATGCCATTCAGCTCAAAAGAAAAGATGGAAAAGTGACTTGATCATTTTGTGTAGGTATTTATACAAGATGATAGCTGATAGTTTTTTGTTGTTGTTTCTTTCTTCCCTCCCACCTTCTGAAAAGGATATAATAATCTCCAATAACCCCCAAAATTACGTTCAACTTGAAAATAAGTCACAGTTTCCTAACAGTAGAGATCATTTAAGAATTCAATACCAGTGAGTGAGCATGGACATCTCACGTCTTTGAATCACTGCAACAAATTTAGATATTTTTCCAGTATATATATTTAAGTTGCTTCCTGGGAAAGTTTTATGTACCATATATAAAGATAAGACAAAAGAACCCCAGCTAGCTCTTCTGAACTCAGAGCTCTAAGAAGTAGAGCGAATTTTAGAAAGTTTCCAAATCATGGGAAGCACAGATAACGACAATAAAAGCTTTGTTGCAGAACTCACTTCCTTCACGAGACACCACTTACTTGAATCTCTTTTGTTATTTACTTGCTACAAACACAAGCCTAAATAATACCATGAGAAACTGCTGGCTGAACCTGCAAGTAACTGAAGTAAATCAGTAAAGCTTTGGTATGGTAATAAGGTATTCCAGTGTTAAGCCAATCTTCAATATCCTCAGTTGCTGACCTTTTTTTGTGTTGCTTTATAGACACAGTCACTGAAAAATTTTGAATGGTGCAGAAAAAAAAAAAGGAGGTCAAAGACCTATTGTGTGTGGGTGTTTTTTGGGGTTTTTTTTTTAACACATACAGTCTACCTCGTTCTTACCTTTCTTGTGGGACAGCAAACCAGTACTCATGTTTTTTATCCCTTTGTGCATACTGTTGCATTGATGCACTTGCTTGTGAAACAAATGTTTTTCTCATGGGTTTTCCAACCCTGAGACGCAGAAACTTGTGAGATCGATGTCGTCTTTTTTCTTTCGTAAGTGAAGAACCTATTAGTAAAGAAAAAGCAAGCTATCCATAATGCACAAGAGAGCTTAACAAAATTATTAGCCAATTTTGTATTAGGCAATACAGATATATAGGAAAAATGTATAAACAATAGGAGATGAGGTAACAGGTAGTAGTAATTACCTGGCCTTTTTTGCTGCATAAATTGCATCAGCAGAACTAACTCCAAAGTACAACACATTTGAATAATTCTAACATTAATTTCCACTTCCAATCTCAGATCGCATTACGAGAATCTTTCATCCATACTTGAAAGTATTGCAGAAGGTATTCTCAGTGCATATCACAACAGTAAATCAGACATCCTTCCCACTGTTAAAAAGATATATTCCACACACAGGCAAAAGATACAGCACTAAATAAGTACTTAGGCCTGATTCACATATGTCAAAGCTGCTCATTAGTTACTTTTCATTTTAAAAAAGAAAAATTTTGCCACTACTAGTAGAGGATTGAGATGAATTTTAATTTGTTAGCTATATCAAACACTTCAAAGGTATGAACATCACTTCTGGATATTAAGGTATGGGATTTTTCCCCTCCACTAGTACATTTAACTGAACTAATAGAATTATAACCACCCTCAAGGTTTGGATTGTCAAGTCAGCACAAAGTAAAGGAAGAAGCCTTCTCAAAACTGTTTCTTTGGTAGATTAATTGCCCAAGTCCTACAACATGAGTTCCAGCCACAAGAGACTTTTTAAAGAAAGGAAAGAAAAATGTAAATTTAAAAATTCTTATGATCAGCTGTGACAACAAAAGACTTAATCTACTTCTGTTACATGTACCTACAGATACGTCCCAGTTTCCTAGGACACTCATCTTTTCTCTACAGCTGAAGTACTCCTTCAGTGTATATGCAGACTATCGCTACACTAAGCACAGAAAACATCCCCTTCCTGAACTGTAAACATCTCTACTATATGTTTTCTCAATCAGATTTTCACCACAAAGTTTAGAATAGCATTGGTCCACAAAAGAATTATTTTTTCAGTAAATATTTACATGTGCACCTCCTAATCTGCAGTTACAATATTTTAGAATTATACCTGCAGTATACAGTATGGTAGAATAGTCATAATATGCATAATTTGGAAGTATTTTATAAACCCATAAGCTGAAAGGTAAATCGTCAGATAGAAAATCTGAAAATCAAAAAGAAACCAAAATAAACAAAAAACCTGTTTCATAGGACTGACACATGAACTTTGCGATAGTGATAGAGAGGTATTCTTAAAATGATCCAATATCTGGGATTTTGGTATATATTTCATACAGAATTCATCAGAAAAAAAGTTTTTAGTAGTGGCTATTGTGTGGCATGCTTTTTTCCCCCCTTTCAATCCTGGCCAATATCCAGGTAGTTAAGCAGCAAAACACATGCTATCTTTAATGATATTTCAGCTTGTTATACATACAAAAGTATTTCTCCAAAGTATCAACTACATCTAGCTGTTATTTCAGTCCAGTGGTCAACATTAAGGGTCTCTAAAAATGGAATAGAATAATAGAGCCGTGGGTAATTAAAAAAAAAAATCCAAGGGAGGCCTTTTTAGGTGTTCTAGACTACTCACAGTTATCAACTTACATTGCATCACCTGTTCAACATTCAGAGCGAATAAATCATTAATTCCAAACCCAGAAACATTTGACCTCTGAAGATCAACAAATGGTAGTTCCCAAAAACCTAGATGCTCAAAATTCCCACGAAAGAGAACAAATTCAACTAAGTCCTTCTATATGCAGGAGATAAAAAGTCCTATCTAGGTAACTTAATGATACAAAACTCATAGTATGACTACTTCAGAGTCTGACAGACAGGGTATTAGATAATGTTTACAGTGTTTTGATTTTTTTTAATGACCCAGTGTTTTTTAGTGACCTACTGTTAATAGACCTGTCATATTTAGCCTTTGGTGACCTTCAAAAGTTAAGCAATAGATCAATGCTTTTATCTTGGCTCTATTTAAACTTGCCTGTAGACAAAGCCAGTATAAGTGTCACCAAATCTATTTAGATAGAGAAATATTAATTCATAATTTACTGTTTTATTTGCATTCTGCTAATACAATATGCAAGAATAAGAAACATACAGTAATTCCAAATTCCAACGGAAGTTTGACTGAGGTCATTGGCATAAATCTCCAAGAAGTAACCTTTGCTTTTTTTTTTTTTTTTTTAAATTCTCCCCACCCCCCCCCCCATCCCCCCCCCCTTTTTTTTTTGTTTTAATTATTTTTCTTTCTATTTTACCCCCACAACCTTCAGGAAGCTGTAACACCACGTGCAGAAAGTTTCTAGCCAGCACCCCTCTGTCTGACTGTATGTAGACACTTCTTTTGATTATATAGATATATACTGTGACTATACAAACATCCTGCATGAAAAACCTGCAGTGTCACTCAATGATACAATCTTTTATAAAGCCCACAAAACTAAAGCATCTAATACAACTGAATTACAAATAATATTCAATTGAAAGAAAAGCAGAAATTGTGGCAAAGAACACTTGTGCTTGCACTTTTTATAAGTCCCAACCAGCAACTATTATTTAAGGTACAAGAGCCAAACTTATCACAGAATGATGCAACTATTAATCTGCTTCAATTTTCAAAATTTAGTTACTTCCTTAACGGAAAGACACAAAATAAAAAACCCAGTAAAAGCTATGATATTCTGAAACATAAGATGAATTTCTGTCAACCAGAGAATGCACCTCTCTATTCAGTGCAATCTGAACTTTTAACTATTAACATAAACAATCTGACCTTCAACTGCACTCCATATATAATCTATAATAGTTTGTGATAGGCATTAGAGATGTGTTTTCTTTGTAGCCAACAAAATATCACACAATTAAAACAACTAGTTCATCACCATTAGTAAGATGGTAAGGCACCAGAGAGTGACCTATTGATTTTTAAAAAGCAAAAATCAAATACATACAGAAACATCTTTAAGTTACTTAAAGAAACAACTTTTGTTTTAATATGAATTGAGTAAATTCAGACTTTCAAGATAACTTCCAACTAATAATCCTAGGGCCTGATCTTTGCAGACAAGTAAAGGTACTAAAGAAATAAGCCTAGTTGTTCCCCATATTCATAGCATTAGTTTCTTACCATCTAGCTCTTAATTAACCTGATAAATGATTTTTGTTCCAGTCAGCATGAAAGTACGACAAGATGAAAGTGAAACAAAGTTCTGAAACTATTGATGTTAAGTCTCACATAAAAAACCTTAACCACAAGGTAGACATGCTATAACTAAGATGAAATTAATTTCCCTGAAATTCATTCCTGCACATGGACAGCGGCATCAAAATTTAAGTGGCAGCCAGCTGACTGCTAAGGAACATTTTTAATGTTGAGCTCTACAGTTATTACTGCATCATGGATCTAATTTTACAGGCTCATTTAAATCTCCCCTACAAAGATACTGCGTTTTAATATGTTCATAAATATAATTTCAGTGAGAAAAAATGACAGTAAAAAAGGGATCCACGTTTTCAGTTTCCTGAGCAGTATTTTCCCCACTGATTTATAGAGGGTATAACTTAGGTGTATCATCAAGCCAATGAGAAATATACACAATACATGGAGAGATGTGTTCTACAGAATGAAAAACAACAAAAGTTCTGCTGAGCTGGCGGGAGCAAGACTGTAAGTTTGAAGGCTAATACTCTATCCATAAATACTGACTGACTCACCTTCTAATTGCCCATCTCCTGCCGTCACAGTTTTCTGACTAATTTCTTTTTGTGAATCCTGTTGCATGTTATCTCTTTGTTGTTTGGTTTGTTGCATAGTGTGGGTCTTCCAGAGCTTGCGGAGTTCTTCAACTTCTGTCTCCGAGTCTTGAGTTTGCCCTCTCACTACTTTTCCTTTGCTAGTTGTCTCTTTCTTTTCAGAGTCTGTGATGTCTTCACACCGTGGACATTCCTCTCCCATCTTACTCTCTCCTTCTGGTTCTTTTCCTTGTGAAGAATCTTGACGGGCACCCACTTCTGCCTCTTTGTCATGCTCTTCAGTACCGTGTGATCCTTGTAAAGACTGCTGGAGGACATCTGCAATATTTTCACTAGGTTCTTGTCCCCCCTTTATAGTCATTGCAGCACTTTCTGAACCTAAGCTGTGGGTACCAAACTGTTTAACATTTACAACCCTTTCAGCACTGAGTTTTAAGTCACTGACAGCTTCATTTGAGTCTGAAATGATTGTTAAACATTCAGCACTAGTCTGGTTTATTGTTTGGACAGATTCTGATGATGCTCCAGAAGACTTGTCTTGTCGAAGCTCATCTGAGGAAACAAGTTCTTCACGTATTGGAGAGAGTTCTGATTCCGTGAAGACATCTTCTGAAAGTGACTCCTCTGTGCTCCTTGGGGCAGTACTAGCACTGTCGTTGCCTGTATCCCGAATCCTGGAATCCATTTCATCTGTATTGCTCTTTGCAGCTTTCTTGGAATGGCAGAGCTCTCTTACAGACAGCTGTTCTACATCTCTGTTGATTAAATAAGACTGTTATTATAGCAGGTGCGTTTTACATCAATAACAACAAAATTTAAAGGTGCTCTTTAAACAAAAAACACCCCAAAACCAAACAAACTAAAATCTGTTCTTGTAACAGTAAGCTTATAGGAGACTTTTTGCCAGCAGGACATAGACAGGACTTTCCAACTTCATGACATAACTTTTGCAAGGAAAAGCTCTACTATGAAACCAACAAGATTGAGATGCTTACAGTGTGAAAATAAAATAAAAGAAACAGGGGGAAAACAACAAAAAGCTACACACAACCATAACCTCTAGAAGGTAGAAACCTTCCATAATCTTTTAAGTTTTGCCTACCAAAGAGGCCAGTACAATTGTATAGATCTGTCCTACCCTGTTATGAAGTTGACAACGAGCTCACTGGTAAGAAATGAATAGCAGAAGTCGTCTGGTCTAACCTTAACTACCTAAGCTAGTCAATGCAGAACAACAGGAACCATCAAGGTAGATCTTACCATTCTGCCCATGGGAAATACCTAACAGTAATTAGTGTCAGGTACCTAACTTTGAGGATACCACTGTTAGGCAAAGTAAATCCCAAACTACTTGGTACAACTGAACAATTTAAAGAACAGACAAATGTTGATAAATAGTGTAAGAAAAAAAAAGCAAGTATGAAAATGGAACTTATTTTCCCCAAAGGAAATAATCTTATTCAAACCTGCCTTTCAAAACAAACTAATCTGAAATTCCACAAGTTTTAGAAAAGGAGGACTAAAAGGGGACTGTGAACATCCTCAACTGTATCTACAGGACTCGAGCTTTTCCAGTGTTGTCAAAAAACCTGAGCAGTACACAATCTTCATAAAAATTTCTCATGTTTAAACATACTTTTGACAGGAGTTCTCAATGCCAATTCCCTTGCTACCACAAGCACATTACATATCCCATTACCCAGTATCAAATGCTTTAAGAAGCTTGTACCTTAATCTCCCATCCTGAAGAAGGATAAATCCATTCCACATTTCTACAAAACTTTTTACTCAGTTAGGTTGCATTACTAACATGAGACATTGCTAAAATTCAGGATGTTTGCAAAGCATATGCACCCTTTTACCCAAGTGTTAACATGAAGCTGATATTAAGCTTGTGCTGATGTAGTAGTTTTGCTTACAAAGCATGAGGATTAGAGTTTAGGATTTATCACCTATTAGACTGGGCTGTTTCCTTAATTTTTCAGATTGCGCTGGTAATAGGTGCTCTTGGACAAGCTCAACCTAAGGTTCATGAAATCTGTAAAGTATCTGTATGTTTTCAGATATATTTTTTTCCCAGTTTTAGCAAAGACTGTGGCATATATACATACAACATGAAACTGTACTTTTAAGAACTAAAAGAATCAATCAGTTTTGCAATAAGGTTTTCAGCATTCAGATTGTTTTTCCAAGTTTAAACAGGTTTAACAATTGGCAAAACTGGGAGAAGAAAAGAGGGTTAATTATAAGAGCGGAATATTTAGAAAAAAAAACAAGTAGTGGGAAAACATGATTTAAGTCTCAAATACCTTGAGACAGACAGAAGGTCTTGTCAGATCTAGCTGAAGCTGTTGGGAGTTCTGGTTACAGATTTAAGAAACTTGAGTTTTATTCTCCCCAAAATTTAAACACATGCCTCAAGTTTTGATGAGGTTAAGGCATAGAAGTGCTAGGACTGAAGAAAACACTAGAAATTAGTGTTCTATTTAATAGATTATAAAGTTTACAAGAAAGAGAAATCAAATAGGACATATGGGACTCTGCATGCACAGTGTGACCTTTTATTATTAGGCATGTTTTCATTCCATATGCATTTTATATTACAAACAAACCACAAAACAGAAAATGCATGTGCTACAAGAGCACAAAAAATCAACAGCGTAAGGAAAGTAAATCTGCAAGTCAACATTGAGTCTTTAAGAAACTAAACATGCTAGGAAAAAAGACTTGTTTTGCAGCTACAATAATAGAATTCAAATAGGTAGATTAAAAAGAGTGATCAAATTTTCATAGTCTCATTACCTGCACTATACATGAATTGAAGTAGGAACTACGAGTAACTTTTTAAAACTCAATCTGGAAAATAAACTTCCAGAAAGCAATCATGCTGAAGGCATCATCATTCTACATCAATAGCCCCAAAAGCACTACTATAGTGCTACATACATTAGTTGGTCTTTCAGGAAACACATAACCAGCCAGAAAACAAGACCATGTCAAGATACCACTTTACTGCCAGGTCTCTGCTGAAACTGAACTTAATGTGCAAGACAAGTTATATCTTATGGGTGTCTAGATATTTAAGATTATCAAGAAAGATGTGCTTAGCATACTACCTGTAATTACTGTAAAAGGGCATTTTTCAGACTTACTGAGTATCTTTACACATTACTTAAAATGGTTGCATTTTTTAGAGTTACACATCAGGCAAACAGCTTTACTAATTCTCATACATATAGATAACTCTACCTTGGTTAAAGGAGTCCCACTTCCCTGCAGTGAGATGGTCAAGGTAGTCTGCAAATATGTGTGCTTTATGGGCTGTGATAGGTAAAGGTGGCATGATTTATTATTTTTTAAAATCCTTTTTGGCTTTAATGTTAGAATTCATCTTATTTCTGAGGACAGTGTAAAAATTAGGCAACAGACAGAATGGAACAAAGATTTTTGCATAATGCTGTTTAATGTCAGTTTTAAATGCCTACCATGTTAAACACCTGTAATTAAAGCTCACTGATCCAAATTCACTCTGTTCACCCTAAACAAGGCTACACCTAAGGGCAAATATGCAGTTCCTCCCCTAGTCAAAAAGGGCCTAATGCCATAGAAACATACACAAACCTCAGAAAATTAGTCTTACAACCACTTATCAGAGCAACAAGAGGGTATGTGAAGTTAATTTGAGAAGCAAGTGGAAAATGGCAAAGAACAAAGATTTGCACCTAAAGCCGTTTAAGTTGGGCTTCTCTATTTTGTACATCAGTTTTTAAATCACAAAATAATCAAAATGTATTTGTTGCTGTTTTCATAGTGGGAAAGATACAAAGGAAATGGTGTAGTACCTCTTGCTATATGCTACTGGAGGAAATTAGAATCCACGTATATAGAAGAGGATTTATTCTATATAGTATATAGAATATAAGAACTTAAGGTAAAGCAAGCTTTCTCAAGGGTCTTTCCAAGCCAATCTTTGATCTTCTTAAAAAGGAAAACAACAGAAGAAGATGTGGGTTTGCTAGTTTTGTATGGTCAGCAATATTGTTACAATTCATATTTACTCAAAGCTTCATAAATACTATTCTATCTTACATGGTTAATGAATCCTTAATTTTGCTGTCCACAATTTCCTTATACAGAGCAGCTGACATCACTTCTTCCATCGGACACATGATGCCATACTCTTCACAGCCGTTCTCTTGGACCAGAGGATCCATTTTATGAGGATCAAACATTATATTATTTGGCGTCACTAGCAGCACACCATTGACTGTACCCTAAAATGAGAAGGAAAAGAAGTGGTAAATTTTCTCCTTCATATTTCAGCTTATTCTCAATTTTTTTTTTTTTTTTTGGAAAAAGGTGTTTTTTATTTGTTTTTAAAGCATCTTTATATTTGTATTTAAGCAACTTTATACAGTTTCTTGTGTTTTTCAGTCATCTAGAAACATAACTGTTTTTCTGGGGAAGCAAATTAATGCCACCTGCTTTCCCAAAAACCAGTTTTGTTCCTCACAACTACTTAATGGCGAGGCTGAATAAAAAAAACCCCACAACACAAAACCTTTGCACCCTAAAGGATATGCTCAGCTCCTCTGAGATAAAGACACATCCTTCCCAGATAACCACAGGGCTTACTGCCAGTTTTGCAAGAAACTTCAAGCATGGTCTATAAACTGACTCTTAACTCTTCCCACTTTCTACTATTTAATTAAAAGAACAACAACAAAAAAAAGAAATATGTTCAAAAACTGTCATTTATCTTCATTTTCTTTACACAAAGGCAACAACAGGATCTGATACAAGTCATTCTAACTTAATGGTCCTGTTGACTGATTGGACAAATATGTTTCTAGAGTAAAACTAGATTAAAAATATTAAAGATTTTTGAAGATGCAGCTTTGGATGGATTTATTCACAATGATACTGTGCTGCAGTACATGAACACAAGTAGATTTTAAACTTCTAGTATGAAAAAAAATTAAACAAAGTTGATACTCATACTATGAGCTGTAGGGTTCTTCCAATTTACAGGTAACAAGCTAGTTTACAATACATTAAACTTCCCTCTCCCCTCCCCCCCCGCATTAGAAACACATACAAACACCACCACCAGTTGACCATTAAGAAAACAGAATTTTGCATTTTGTTGTATCCACTGTAGTTTAGAAAATAAATTTAATATGACTGCAAAAGTCAGTATGAGTCTACTCAGAACAACTGCTTCTCTTTAAACAAATATTTCAGTAAATTCAGTACATAGTGCAAAAAAGCATAATTTTGAAATCTGAGCTCTTTCATTGATGACCATACATGAAAATGGAATTTTATTAATATTCTCCAGATGTGACCCAGAAAAGTCAAGGCCATAGCCTTGGTGCCAGTTGGACTAGATGATCGTTGTAGGTCCCTTCCAACTGAAATATTAAGAGTTTCATAAGTCAATTTTACATTGCTTATCTGAACACTAGAGTGTCATAACATTAGAATAACATGTATGAAGAACCAGTTGCACATATCATTTCAGTTACCTTGCTTCAGCTTCAATTTTAGCAATTCAGAAACACCGACTTACCCCTCTCACAGGTCAGGCTTGTCAGAATGTGCAAGAAATGTCATCAATATCCAAGACAAAAGCCTGTTTCCAAGGCAAATTTGAATGTGTTTAAAGAACTTATATAGCACCCTAGCGGTGTTTAGACTCAGACACTGAGGAACAGTAGATAAAAATCTTTCTGCAGGCAAACGTTCGGCCAAAGTGTGCAAGACTACTGACTACGGAAGGGAAACAAGTTTAAGAAACCTTCTACTGTAAATGGAAGCTTCCTAGAACAGTCTGACAATGACCTGTCTGATGGCAGGAAAAATCCCAAACCTGTACATCAAGCAGTTGTCCTTGACACGCACGGAAGATTCTAAAGCCTACCTCCACAACCTCCACCAAAAACACAGCTAGAAACCTAGAAGCTTGCTCATCTTGGTCTTAGAAGAAACCCTCAACACCAACAAGTAAATACTGAGCATAAAAATTAATCTGAAAGTGTAATTCCATTTAAAATTATTACACTGAGAAATAGAGAATTAAACCTTTGGAACTATCAGGCTTTTACATGTACTTGACTAAAAGCTGACTAAACACTTCACTTGCAACGACTGTAAGCAGTTGAAAGATTATACACGTATCTTGAAAACACTGGCTTTATAGCTCCTCTAAGAGGACCTATTTCACTGTTATCTATTTAAAAGACAACAAAAGGCAGACCAATGCAACATTTCTGCCTCACAAGTTATTTGATATGGTCCACAGTTACTACATCAACACTTAGGGTACCTCTCTAGAGAAGAACTGCTGCCTCAAAATTTACAGGCTACAAATGAGATTCTTAGTATTACACTAAACATCATTAATATTTCTGTCATTTTTTTATTATTGTTACCAAGGACCACTGCATGTTAACCTAGGTAGCCAGGTAAAGCTCAGGTAACAACCAGATACAGAACTATTTTGTTTGGCCCCAAGTTTCAATTATGCTTTTTCAGACATGCCAGCATTTTTCTATTTCTGTGACTCTTATAAGACAACACAGTTTCTGTCTTTACCACCTTCTAAGTTGTTTGCAGGAGAAAAGCTTTCTGAAAAACCTGTGGAACATGTATTACTCAACAGATGGGGTTTCTAGAACGGACAAAAACAAAGTGCTATTGATTCTGTGAGAAAAAATTGGGTAACATCAGAACACAACATGCAAGTGCGAGCATATGTGTGTCTAGCCAACCACCGGTCAAGAATGGCTCATTACATTATGCTAGTCTTCCCTGAAAGATGGAAACTGAAGCAGCTCCACCCTTTGAGAGCTAAACCCACAGTTTTGCATCGGTAAAGATAAAAATGACGTATCCTCTTTAAAGAAGAATACCTAAAACTTCATTACCTTGTTGGTTTGCCATTATAGATCAGACAGACTTCTATGTTAGCATTTCTATAATAAATAGACTTCAGAAGTATTGTCTCAGAGTAAGCCAGCAATGAACTCTTGAGCATTTTAGTACCACGCACTCATTTTAGGTTCTGAACAGACTCTTCTGGTTACTCATACACATTCATGCACTATGGCAGCAGATGTCACAGTTGTTCTACAAAACATCCAGAGATCAGTAACAACACTGATGCCAGGAAAAAACCTATAGCATACTGTTCTTTAGTGACTTACTTTCAATAACCTAACCTCCCCTACTATCTTACAAGCGCTGAAGACTACCGATACCCTAAAGTCTGCTCCCCATAAAATCACCTTGGTTCCTTGCTTTCGAAGCAGGGAGAAAGTTCCAAAGCTCCCTCTGTCCTGGTTGAGCTGCTGAAAATATCTGCAATGTGAATATATTCTTCAGAGTAAAGAACAGCATGGGGTCTTATTTACTAAGTAAAGCCCTTCCTATGCCCTCACCTACCCATATCAACACATGGAGATGAGCTCAGCTTCTCCTTTGTGGTCATGCTCTGTCATGCTGTGTCTTCAGCACAGATCCTTTAGATGGTAATCAAATATTTGTTGAACATCTTCAAAACAGCTCTTTGACTTCATTTTATAAAAATGTAATTTTCAAAATACTTTAAGAATTATTTGTACCAATAAAGTAGCTAGAGAGACAGATGGGGCAATGGCATGCACACTACAAACTCCTACATGACTGCAATATACTGCCAGCATTTGCTCTGATCTCCTAATTTTCTAGTCCTGGGGGGAAAAAACAGAACAAGAACATCTGTAAGCAGCTAAATTGTCAATAGAGGACTGTGGGAAACAGGTTTTCAGGACATCCTCCACCAAATAACCAGACTTGTTTTTCTCAGACCACACTTCTAACCAGCTGTTGACAAAAAAAGTACCAAAAACTCTTGTCAATGAACCTTAAGTAAAAATTAGACTCTGCATATAGCTACTAAGTAGTTCAGCATGATATTGTTATAGGAACTTCTGGTTCTTGAGTAAAACTCCCCAAAACACCACTTGTAGAAGTCAAGTTTCCTGTATGTAAGACCGTTTCTAAAGACATGAAGTGAATTTCTATTCAGGTGAAGTTCAGTTTTAACAACCTCAAGGAGAAATGCCGAGCCACTTTATTATTGAAAACCATGCAGACACACCAGGCTGTTAAAAATAGATCTCTTTAGCCTTAAAGCTGGTCCAGAAAAATATTAATCCAGCTAAGCAAAACCATGCATATTGAAATTAGATTAAAATGTATCTATATGCACATATTAATTTCTGAACTGGTTTTAACTTCTTTCCATTAAAGTTACTTAAGCCTCAGGAAGTGGGAGCAATAAATCCTATATAATATCTGAGATAGAAATTCAAACAATCGTGATAAAGAGAGAATTAGAGCCAAACTTTATGACACTGGTGAGCCCAGACATTTAAGCAGTTCAGTAAAACACACTTTTAAGAAGGTTTAAGAGGACTTCTGACAAGCAGTTTTCAAGCAGAAGTTACCTCTAAATAATTCCAGTAGTCTTGAACACACAACGTAGAACAGCAACTACAATTCATGATTTATGAAGCTTATCATAAAGATAAAAATTCAGTTTTATTCTTTGCTTCTTGTATATGTCTTGAACCTCATCAGTGCCCTCCTTTTCATTTCATGAACAATATGTTTGTGCTTTTTGTGCCCATATTGCCAGGTTGTTTTGGGTTTTTTTTAAAGCCTTAGTATTAGTAATTTTCCTTTACCTACTGCTTTTCAAAACAAGGCAAGTAACCTGGCAAGTAACCGAGCAAGCATAAGAAAGAACAAAGAATTTCAAAGTTCCTCTATTAGTTTCAGTTTCAATCAAGCAGACTGTTTAAGATAACTTTTTTCTGCCTCCAACAAACAGTGCAAAGAATGAAAAACCAGAGCAGCATACTTTTCTACAAAAGCAGCAAACAGCCTGGCTGCCAGAAAGGGCATGCCTACATAAGCAATAAACAGGGAGTTAAGGTGTGACTCTGCTGCACACTGGTTAGGCTGATTTATTGTCTGATAGGATGCGGCGTATTCACACCAGCCTGTTTCTAACTGTGCCCAACACCCTGCCTCTAACAGTAGCTATAACCAGATAACAGAGAGCAAATATTGTAACAGAGCAAATGTTTCCAGGTTCCAACCACTGCATCCCCTAGAATTCCTGTGTCCTTGTCCAAGAAGTCACAGGTGTGGCTAAAACCAACTCCAAACACATACAGAATAAGCAGTCTTGAAAAGCAAGAGATAAGACAGCCTTATCTTAATACAAGCCCTTTCGCATATGTGAAACTAAACACATTGAAAAAGAGGCTTTCGCTATGTTTTAGTTTACGAGCGTCACAGTGATGACAGACTTTGTCTGAAGCTCTACAAAACAGTTAACAACGAGCTTCAAAAATCATCTCCACAGTGCGAAGCAGATGTGAATCTTTTAAGCTTTCACCAGAAAATTTTTGAAGATTTATCATCCTGCATCATTAGGAAATGTATAGAGGAGAGGGTAAGACAACATGCCAGAGGACATTCCTACCACATGTGACACAAAGGCTAAATTACATGCTAAACTTAAGAAATCTGGCACTAAAATCTGAGGAAGTTGGCATTCATTTCTCTCCCCATCCACCTCCCCAAGTATGGGCCGACACTGTGGTGGATTATGCAACTCTTAGAAGCGGAATTCTCCTTGAAGCTCTTAGAAAATAGGCTTTATTAGATGCAAGTCAAAGACAGATGTTGCGAACACTCTCCATAATAGCGTGATAAAAAAATTATGGCACGTAAATATGCTGTAAGTTTTAACCCTAGATAGTATTTTTCCAGTATGGCCAATTTCTAACAGAGGCTCACAGTTCTCAATTCCTCTGCATCAGAGCGCTTAAAACCAAGAAGTAATCACTTGTCTAGAATCAACCTATGAAAAGTCACCTCGGGACAGAATGCAAGGAGTAAAGAAAATTAACTGCGAAGTAGAACAAAGTAACAAATAAGGCTTTTCCATTACTTGTTTTACCAACTTGTAATACACAGCTTTTGCCAATATACAGGTACTGTCAAAAGGCTTCAAGTCTAGACATACATAGCTCTGCAATCCTTTCCATCAGCAAAACCAATTAAAAGAAAAATGCAGTTTTAGTAGATGGTCCTTAATCTGTTTATCATTAATTTAACATACCTACAAACCAATTGCTGAGCAACACAAAATCAGCAGCATTTGTATATAAATACCTGCTTCACCTGAAGTTTGGGAAGTACTACAAGTAGTTTGAGTTCCTATGCATTCATTCAGCTTGAGCGAAGGCATGATTTTTCATGATTAAAGTGTCTAATAGTAATTTTTCTGTGGGGTGGGAGAGCAATACATCTTGTTTTTTTCCCTAAAGCGTTCTGAGGTAGTCTTTTGACATGATCTCAGTCCCTAAAAATCTGCACAAGACTTGTGCCTCTATGAAATGAATGGAAGTTAAGTGCCACTAACTTGGAGGCATTTGTGTAATGACACTACTGAGAGACCTTTAACTACTGCTTCAAAGAAAGAAAAATTTAAAAAAAGGTAAAAATAATTAAAAAAATATAATCAAGATTTCTACCATCTATACCCAATACAGAAGTTTGCAGAATCAGAACTTAATTCTGCTCAGACTGTTCTGCTTTAGGAAAATGGAAGTGAAGCTATCCAACTACCTATTTCCTTATAGTTTAAGGCATGTTCTTCGCCATTGTAAGTGAAGAGATTTACTTATGAGAGATACCAACATAAGGAGCAAACAGACCTCATGCCCTCAACACAAGAGAATCACATAGCCGTACGGCTACTGGAAGTTTGTCACAGGTCAATCTCATATTAACTGCTTGCATCACATCTAAGAAACAAGTGGTCTGGGAATCCAAAGGAAACAGTGATAAAATGAGAAAATGAATACATTTTTATAGACATATATATGTATATAAGCTGATCCATCTACCAGTAACTAATTTTACTGTGGGGTTATAGTTTAAATGCACTTTATTTTTACATCCCATACAGTAACAGTAAAGCCTGAATGTTTAAGTACCTTGCCATTAGTGATGTATTTGCAGTTAATTTTTAGAAATTTCTCTGTAAACGCTTCCTCCTCTTCGGAGGTGGATGATACCACTCTTGTAGGACGAACACATGCATGCGCTGGTGAAGCAGCCGACTCTTTCCGTTGGACTCCATCTGGATCCTAAAAGGGAATATAAAAAAAACAACCAAAACCCAACAACTTAGCAACCTGCCTTTTTCAATATTAACTTTTAAGAGATTTTCTGTTGTGTAATTTTTGTTGTTGTTCTTGGACATGAAATCAAATATAAAAATAATGTTCCAAATCCACGGCAGTTTAAAGGACTGCTTTGATCTGACAGTGCATATAACTAATGAAGCACAGCTTAACAAGCCCATGATAAGAAATTCAAGTGGGCAATGATATTCAGAATCAACCTGGGACTAAACAACAAAATAATGATCAGAATTCACATAAGGAAACCATACAATACAGTCACATGCAAAATTTGAGCAGAAGTTAGCAGAAAGGATTATTTTTCAAGTTCAACAGAAGTCCTGTTACATGTCCTCTGTTATATTTCCATAATACTATACACTATGGAAGCATATGTTGGAAGGTCAGCTAGTCCAACCTGTGTTCAAAGCAGGCCTAAGCCTACATTAGATCAGGTTGTTCATGACCTTCCCAGTTGAGTTTAAGTCTTCAAGGCTAGAGATTTCATAGCCTCTCCAAGAAAGCAGCTCCAGTGTTCAACCATCCTCATGTGAAAAATATTTTCCTGTTATTTAACCAGGGCCTCTTGTGCAGCAACTTGCAGCTGTTGCTGCCCATCGTTTTACTCTGAACCTCTGAAGAACCTGACTCTTCTTCTCCTTCCTCTAACCTGTTCTACTGGTTAGTACAACACAGAAATCAGGTTGTCTGTTAGTATTGTCTTCTCCAGGCTGAAAAAAAAACCAACCAGCCTCCCACCAGCTCTCAGCCAGTCCTTGTGTCTCATATTTCCATTCCCTGACCATCTTAACGGCCCTCCGCTGGACTCTCTCCAGCATGTCACACTGGCTTGTACTGGAGGTGCCAGAAATGGACACAACACCGCAAGTGCAGCTTCACAAGCCCTCCCCAGACAGAGGAACAATAGATTTCTTTAACCTGTTTGGATTCCTCTTTCATCTGTCACCTTGTATGTGATTAGCTTTCACCATGACAAGTGGACATTGTTCAACATATCCACCAGGACACTAGCCCCAACCTCTCCCTGGCCCTTAGTCTTTTTCTGCAAAGCTGCTACGTAGCTAGCCAAACCTCACCCCGTACTGCCACATGGGGCTCTTTCTGCCCCAGGCAGGCAAGGTCTTAGCTGTTGTTGAACTTCATGTTTCTGTTACTTCATCTCTCCAGACTCTTGATGTCCCTCTGATGTGCAGCCTTTGCCCTTCCCTCCAGTACAATGACCAGGTTCCCTAATTTTTGCTGCCACTCCACCCCAAGCTTGCTTGACAGTGCATGCTGCCCTCTGTCCCACCATTCAGGTCACTGATGGGCATATTATAAACAATATTAGCCCCAATAGGGAATCCTCAAGGATTTGTAGCTGTCCACCACCACCACAGAAAACAACCAACCAAAAATAACCAGCCACACACACAAATGCTGAATCACTCAGAGTCCAAAGATCCTGTCAATTTTTCAAGCCCATCTTGTAGTCCA
The DNA here is from genome assembly GCF_964289735.1 of Phaethon aethereus. Taxonomy (NCBI): domain Eukaryota; kingdom Metazoa; phylum Chordata; class Aves; order Phaethontiformes; family Phaethontidae; genus Phaethon; species Phaethon aethereus. The sequence continues at coordinate 21,589,798 of NC_138582.1, forward strand.
CCCATTCAAGTTCGCAATTCCCCAGTATTGTAACAAGGCTGCTTTGGGACAGCGTCAAGGGCTTAGCTCTAGTCAAGGTAAGTATCATGCATTGCTCTTCCCTCATCTGCTGAGCCAGTCATTTCATCACAGAAAGCAATCACTTTGGTCAGGCACGATACACCCTTGGAAAATTCATCCTGGCTGTTTGCAACCATCTTTGTCTTTCATATGCCTAGATACAACTTCCAGAGGATGTCCTTCAAGACCTTCCTGGGCAGATAATAGGAAGAGTTATCCATCTTGCTGTCTAACAGTACATCCAACAAAGTAGTGAACATAGGACCCTACCAGGGACAGGACAAATAGGGAAAAAACTGGTTTCAAATAAAAGCTACACATAGTAATGAGACTGTACAAAAGCCTATTTAAGTCATGGCAACCCTGTTTTGGAGCTTAAACAACATTTAAAGACTTCAATTTCATATGTAATTGCTATTTTTAGTCACTAATAAAATATTACTATTTATAAAACCTGTGAACTTTTATGTTCCCTTTGGTTTTCTGCTTTTCTGTTCGGTTCTGTTCGCTAGTACAGCTAAATGCCTTTAATCATATCCAGGAACAGATACACAATTGTTTTCAGTTCATCATCCCTCTGGCACTACTTTAGCCTGTTAGAAGTTAGAAAGCAAACAACACACCAAAACAACTTATAGAACATTGAATTGAGTTTTGCTGAAAAAGCTGCTGAAGATTTAATTAAAAAGTAAACTTCTTAGAGGTGAATTCTCCTTCTATATATGCCTTTCTCTTATAAATTATGTGGTTACCATTGTGACTGCAAGAGTCTCCAGCTGATATCGAAGTCCACTGTGAATAAGACAGCTATTTCTCATTCATATTGCCACACAACACAGAAGAATGAATAATACTGGTGGCAGACTTTCAAATTTAATGACAACATCCTTGTCATTATGAAGTGGATTTAAAGTTTTATAGGTAGTAAAGCTTATTGATCTTCTCAAATATGTGCATCTAACTGCTGAATGAAGAAACGCTTCACAAAACCCAGCAGGATAAGAAGGGCTTAAAAATCTAAGCTGGACATAAACACTGACATTAACAAACTTACTGAAGTACACACTGAAATCTTAGCTTAAGTGTAGCAACATAAAAAACTCAACAGGGTTATGCAGGTCTTCTTAGCCACATGCTGGTTTGTATTTAGTCACATGGTTGTGTTAAGCTACTCCAATATTTAATGAGAGAAACAAAAGAACAGAGCACATCATAGTTTATATTTTGCCTCAACAGAAGTTCAGATGTTGGTTAGCCATTTCATTCAATTTCTAGCAAGAACTCATTGATTTCAATGACCATAGCACAGAGAGAAGACCCCTTTACATTATACAGGCAGAGTAACATACTCTCTTTACCTTGAAATGTGTTTAAGTTTAAACTGCAAATCTAGAGTCAAAATTGGAGGAAAGTCAAAGATGACATCAATACAGAGCATTAGAGAACATATGCTAGTATTTCTCTTGTTCATAAGGATAACAATCAAAGAGAGAAAAAAGAAACATGGAAAACAGGTGCTATGATTAAGAACAAAACCCTCCAACCTTAACTGCTCAAATAGAAGTTTAAAAAAAAAACAAAAAACAAATCAAACACACAGAGACTCCACACTGACAAGTGCAAGTGATTTCTGTTCTTTGCTTTCTTTTGACAAACTGTATCTAGGAACATCCCTTCCCTCCTTGCATGCACTCTGAAAGACCTCAAAAACTTCCGAAAACACTTTATTATATATTGTCACATGGCTCATTTGTTTGACTTTCCCTGAAGCATTTAAGAAATACTTGTGGTGAGATGCACTAAATAGTTCTGCAACAATATAGTGTCAGTTAAATGAAATTTAACACTCTAATTGTTGCCAACAACAAACAGGCTACGCTAAAAAACATGAACTTTTGCATAAGAGGATTTCAACTTTTAAAATACCTTAATCTACTTTGTTTCTTCTACACTTTCAAGCTTTTATCTCTGCTATGAGCAAACAGTCAATAAAATGTTTAAAAAAATTACAGGTATGGTTACACTGTTAAGTCTCCTTATCTACTCTGTGCAAACAAGCATATACAAAATAATCCACAAAAGCAAGAATAAGGTGTTTCTGACATGGGATCTAGTGCACTGTAGGAAGAGCTCTGATTTCTAGTAGTAAAACAAACAGTTTTCCCTTGAGTAACTTCTCATGACATATGCTGTATGGGTAGGCCTATCCTAGCATTTACAGTCATTCCGAGACCAATACAGAAGAACGTATTCTTGCAGACTAGTCTATTTGCTGTGCTACAATACCTTCAGTTCACCATAAAACATAAAAGAAATTATTCAGTACAAATGACAGCAGACATCTCACGAGAATAGGCATACTATGTCAGAGTAAAGGTATGGCAGCAAAACCAAATAGTAATTTTCAGAAAGAGTCATCACAGCCTTTGTAATGCAGCTTGGGAGCCTATTCAGCAACAAAGCAACACCTTTGTACTTAAAGTTCTCTGGACCAAGTCATGCAAGCAAATAAATACAGAAATGCTTAAAACCTCAAACCTTCCTAAACTTTGAGCACACAGAATCCTGGAGTAGACATTTGACAGCTTGACTGCGCACTACCAAGAAAATTTGTAATTTGAAAGAAAAATAATAACAACTGGGAAAAGAATAGTAGTGACATGTTAAAGAACATCTGGATAAGGTCATAACTGCATGAATTGCAGAGAAGCTCAGGCTCCGATACTGCATCTTCCTGGTTGGAGTTCTCCCCATAGAATTCTGTTGACAGCAAACCAATGTTCCTGGAAAGACATGCTTTTACAAACTTAGCTCCTAGCCAAAATCTACATTTGAGCTGAATTACAGAGCAGCTTCGATGGCTAAACAATTTTAATATTTGAAAGTCTACAAAGGTAGAACTACTGACTAGAAGTCAGCTATTATCAGGTCTGTATTAGCCCTTCACTGAAACAGACTTTTTTTTCTTCTTTACTTTGTTTTGTCAAATGAAGCTAGAGAACCCCCTCCCACACCTCTACAGGGAGCTGGGGGAGCCCTTACCTTTTTGCTACTTAAGTATTCTTGCCAATTTATCATTTTTTCTTCTTTACTTTGTTTTGTCAAATGAAGCTAGAGAACCCCCTCCCACACCTCTACAGGGAGCTGGGGGAGCCCTTACCTTTTTGCTACTTAAGTATTCTTGCCAATTTATCATTGCTACAAAAACTACCAATAAGACTAGAGACAAATACATAACTAGTTCTGAAAGGTAACAAATATAGAAATCCAACAGGAACTAGTATATGAGATATCAGTGTGCAAGGATAGTATTTTACTACAAATAACTTGCCTTCAAATCAGTTTTCACATAGAAAACTGCCATTTACGAAGATTGAAAGCTTGTATTTACTTTAAAAAGGTACTATTTTACTTTTCAACTCCAAGTGTTATAAAGTACTTTTCCTCAAAATGAAAGGATAGTTTCAGAAGAAAGCATAGCATCTGTAGCATTTATTTTGTAAGGGAAAATTAATTTCAAGGTCAACAGGTATACCTACATTTACTGTAGCCTTGTCAAGCTCTGCTTCGGAAGATGTAGGTGATAGGGGACTTATAGGACTTAGAGAGGGGGAGCTGTCCACACTAGAAATGTAGTCTGGGTCAGGAACATACAAAATCTATAAAGAAGATATAATGCAGTTAGAAGTTATGATTTCAGGTTTACTTTAGATTTCCCACTCGTTCAGGTATATTTGCTATGCTTTCTCAAAATAAGCTATACAAAAAGCATTCCTGCTTCTGTTAATTTTAACACAAATTATGAGTTCAGGGAATAAATAACACCACACAAAGTACTTCTTAATTTTTCCTTTTAAAGTTTTTAAATGTTATCTTGAGATAAGCCTGATCTTTAGTCACAATAATTGAGAAAAAAGCTCAGAGAGAAAGCATTAGAAGTACACAGCATGCCAGAAACACCCAATACAGTGTCCAAGGAAGGCCTACCCAACTATTTCTCTTGCTATTACTCTACTATTTGAACAACCAAGGAACAGGCTGAGGAACAAGTTCAGAGACATAGCTCTTAGCACTGAATGTTAAAAAAAAAAAAAAGTCAGCTGAAGTTATTCAGCCCTTAAATACATTATTTTGGCCAATGTAGGCATTCAAAGCTGCCTTGGCAAATTTTTGCAGCAACCAGAAATAAACACGGGATTTTTTCAACCAGAGGGCTAATACCATAGCTGACCTATCACTTGTTTCCAGGCCTGGCTTTCAACAAGAAGTGAAAAGTGAAGGCAAAAAAACAGGGAAAGAAAAAGACTTAAGCAGTAGTGCCTATAAGAAGTGAATGACAGTTCTTCTACCACTGGTAAAGACAGCAAGTTTTCAGGGTGGAATGGAAACATTATTCAATTTATTAAAATAGAATTGCAGGCAGCAACATGCAGTCAGGAATGTTGTTTGTAAGCTGTATCCTAAATTTGTCTTCTGAGCTAGGGTTGGTAAACAGCCTGCTATTTCTGCAAAGTAACAATTTAGCTTGTAACTAAGTGTTATTATACCATTAAGTATATTTAGTTTTTTGAGTCCCCTGATCTTATTTGAGAGACAGGTAGCTTCATTACATGTTCCCTTTTTAGGCAGTTATTTAATAGGCATAAGGAATTCACAAACTAAAGAAAAAAAGTATTTTACAAAGCCAGTAGGAAAACCTGTAAAAGAAGTACTTCAACACTTTCTCTGGTAGAGATGAGAAATATAGGGAAAAAGAGGCCTTTGTTGGGTAAGTAACATATATAGTGTAATAGTACCTGTCCAGGAACGACTGCTCTGGAGAAAAGCTTATTTAATTGAACGAGTTCATTGGGTGTTGTATCAAATTTCAAGGCAATACTGTTTAAAGTATCTCTTGATTCCACCTGTATCAATTGGGGAAAACAGAAAAAAGAAAAACAAACCTGTAAGCAGTTAGTTCAAATAGTGGCTTACAAATTTTATCACATGTAGATTTACTGAGATTTTGATGAACTTTAAGTCTTCGTATCTCATGACTGGCCTCCCTCCCCCCCAAAACAACAAACCACCCCCAAAAACTTACCTACCCCCTAAATATTATTCTATTTTGATATTACTATATAAGGACACGTGCCTTCCCACAGCGTTTCCAGGTGGCCAGCAGCGTCAGCCACACACCCGGAGCTGTAGGCTCAGCTACGGCACCAGAAATTCTCATCTATAAATTCACTCCTGGGTACCACTATTCCAATACACGACTGACTGGATTCAGAGCCCTTCATTCTCCCTCTCCAACTCCTCTGTTCTTCACTTCAGAAAGTGCTGAAGCAACCTCTATAAATGCAAACACGCCCACTTCCTGTTGAAATAGGCTTGTTAACCTGACTTTCAAGTAATGTCCATCACTGAGATAAAAAGTAAAAATACTGATGCAAAACAGGTCAACCAGTATGACAGCAGATGGAGCATAAGCATTTTGAGCAGGTGATTCCCAAGTAAGGAAAGGATTTTTATCAAGCTCTTATTGTCATCCCCATCTCCTAAAATGTATTCAATATGAACGAACATTAGAAAGCAAAGGGGAAAAGGTTTTATTAGAATCAGAATAGTTTGGGTTGGAAGGGATCTTTAAAGGTCATCTATCCCAATGCCCTTCAATGAGCAATACAGACTTGTGCATATTCAGGTTTCCCAGGTGGTCTCGAACCTGATCTTCCCTTACAGTGGGAGGGACTTTGCTCCACCAGTCCCTGTCTTGTAAGCCAACCCCTCAAGAGATGTGAGAAGACAGACTGCCAGTGAAGACTGAGGCAAAAAGTCATTGAGTACCTCAGTCTTCTCTTCATCCATTATTACCAGTGTGCCAGTCTTGCTCATCAAGAGGGGGTACGCTTTCTTCGACCTTCCTTTTCTGGCTGACATACCTGTAGAAGGCCATCTTACTATTCTTTGCACTCCTTGCCAAGTTTAGCTCCAGCTGCACCTTGGCCCTCCTAACCCCATCCCTACACAACCATGCAGCATCCCTGTACTCATTCCAAGATACCTGTCCCTGCTTTCACCGCCCTGTGCGTCTCCTTCTTGCCCTTTAGTTTGCCCATCATGTATCCACTTAACCATGCTGGCCTCTTGCCTTCCCTTCCTGATTTCTTACATCTGGGGATCAAGAGCTCTTGCACTCTACAGTAAGTGTCCTTAAAGTTCTGCCAGCATTGTTCTGCTCCCTTGTCCCTGAAGGCAGCTTCCCAGAGGCTCCTGTTGACTAACTCCCTGACGAACTGGAAGTTTGCTTTCCTAAAATTCAGGGTCCTGACTTTACTCTTTGTCTGTCCCATATCCCTCAGGACTGCAAACTCCACCAGTGCATGATCACTGCAGCCCAGGCTGCTTCCAGTCTTGATGTCACCAATTAACACACTTGCGTTAGTGACCAACAGGTCCAGTATGGCATCCCCTCTGGTAGGGCTGTCTATTACCTGAAATAGGAAGTTATCCTCCATGCAATCCAGGAGTCTCCTGGATTGCCTACAGCTTACAGAGAGAATGTCAGAATAAAGAGTTCATAGCAAGTATTATCCCTTCATCTGACAAGGCAGCATACAACCAAAAGAAGTTCACTGCATAATGGCACAAGACATCATAAACACTGTAACAGGAAAAATAAATCTTATGAGTTAAGGTAAAATGAACAAATATAAGCAAAGCTATATTTCTGTTGCTAAATATGGAGCACAGCTAGAAAAATTCCACTGATTCATGTCTTAAATGTCTTCTCATTTGTCCCTCTTATTTCCTCTGCAGAAGATACACACCTTCCACTCCATATAAATAGTAAGTATTAGACTAATTATTCACAGGTTTAATTTTCCTTATATTTTCAGGCTATTCATTTAGCTCTAAGTTTTCTTGACAATTACAGAAAAGAATGGTTTCTCTTTTAAATTCCCTTTTCTTTACTTAATTTTCAGGAGTCACACAATCATAGAATAGGTTGGGTTGCAAGGGATCTTTAAAGGTCATCTAGTCCAACCCCCCTGCAGTGAGCAGGGACATCTTCAACTACATCAGGTTGCTCAGAGCCCTGTCCAACCTGACCTGGAATGTTTCCAGAGACGGGGCATCTACCACCTCTCTGGGCAACCTGTGCCAGTGGTTCACCACCCTCATGATAAAAAATTTCTTCCTTAGATCTAGGGGAGGGAAAAGTAGGGAAGAGAAAAAAAAAGTAAAAGACAAACACACATTTTTCTTCATAGTATATGGTCTACACTCAACTGTTTTGAGAAAGCCAGCGGATATCATTAGTTGACTGCATACCCTCTAGGTACCTTCTGCTCTTCGCTCACTTCCTTAACAAAAATGTGGGAGCACCATGTCTTATATGCCTTGTCAACTATTGCTGGACTTGGAGGTAGATATGTTTTACTTCTCTTTGAGCAACTGAATGAGGGCAAAAAACCCCAAACCTGGTACGGCAAGTGGAAGGAAGGAAAAGTCTGGGACCATACATGTTCTAATAGCTTTTGGTACTGCCTGCTCTAAGAGTAGACCTTGACCTACCACAGTCACCCAGAAAAAGGCAGCGTTTGGAACCAGAAGACTAAACCACTCTATTTCAGTAGCCATACTGCACTGGAGGCAAGTAGTAAAACATACACTAGGCTAACCTGCTTCCAACTGTACTCTATTATGGACTGTTCCAGTTCAATTAGTATATTCCATATAACTAATAGGCATTATACATTTTGCTGTCAGTAGAATGTAATGAGGCACATTCATTTGTTACAGAAGAAGCAAACATTTTGCCAGAATGGAAAAATATGTATCTACAGGTTATAGCATTATTTAATATGGGGTGATTAAATATTTAAATATTTCAATACATTTTATTTGCATTGTGAGAATAGCTGGCAAACAGAGTTCTTACTGGCAGCAAAGCAAAACTAGTATACAAAAAGTGAAATAATTACTCTTCAAAATGCATTCCCACTTAAATGTTCCAAAATTTAACACTAAACAGAACACTAGCCCCAAAAGAATTTAGGAAAAGAAATGTCTTCTCTTCATTAACTTTTTTCAAAGTTGTGTCATGTTAGTGAACACATGTTGACAGCACAGCAATAAAGAAAGTATAACTGACAGATACAGAGAAGCAAACTATTTCCTTTAAATAGAGAAGTGGGTTGTCCTGCAAGAAAGTGTGCTACAAATACAATGTACTTTGAAGGCTGTTATAGTTCAACAGATAAAAACAGAGGGCAGCTTGGGATACTAACATGATTAAAGTTCCCAAGCAAGAGTTAAACAAATCCTTTCCATACAGAATTCATTATCATTTTGTAAAGGTGCATTTGTCAGCCTAGATTCACTAAAGAAAAAAAGGTAAGTATTGCCAAAGAAATGGTAATTAGCTTTAACAGAAATTTCTAATTCTATTATGACAATTCTCTATATAAGAAACCATTAAGCTAAACAAAGCAGCAAGTCCTTCTCTGTATTGGTATTTCAGGTATGAAAGACTCCATTGCAGTACCTCTTAGTACTTCAGTACTGTATGATCACATAAATGAGAAAAATAAGAATATTCTTCTATGCCACTTAATTGGTACTAAAGCAGAAATCAAAACAGGACCCTAACCTGACCAAGTATGTACTACTTGTTCCATAGACAGTAACAAAACCAACAACCAAATTAAAGAACAGTAGTGCAGTAGTGCTTACATCAGAAAGTCTACATAATATGGAATGTTTGCTAAAACAAACTGTAAAGTGAGATACAAAAGCTCTGCCTAATTCAAAAGCCTGCTCTCACATAAGTGTTAAAGGACAATGGTTAGCTTCTAGGTAGATATTCCTTAGGTATCAGTTATGATTTAAATATTTGAGATTTAGACTAACTTATGATATGCTATAAAATAAATTAATTAAAAGCATTCAGTTAAAATTCACAAAACTTAAGCTCTTTAAGAATGCACTCTTTTACCATCTAGTGAGATCTCTTGGCAACTAAGGGGTTTATCTCACAAATCAGGAACACAAGAATGGCAACTATAATTTTCCTTTTCTCATCTGGCTGTAAAGTTTGCACAGGTGAATCTCCACAATATGTGGGATTTCAGAGACCAGCACTGATACTTTCTTAAATCAAAGAAGCTTTCATGTAATAAAGACTTCCTGAAGTATTGAGGAAGTATAGGCCCTATATTCAAAGGCCTATTTTCCAATTCTCAGGCTTTCTACAATTTCAAACAATAGAATCTGAACAATCAAAAGCTGAAAGAGTAACTTCATGGAAAAGCATAGTTTAAGAACAAGCAAAGAAAAAAAACATGCCACCATATAGCACAGCCATACTTTTAAAAAAGTATTTCAAGACTAGTTGTCCAAGAATCAGAAAAACAACAAAACAATGGTTTAAGAGTATTAAAAGGAACTGACAAAAAGAGATGGGAAGACTAGAAGGAGGGGTGAGGACAAAGGGAAGAAGAAGACACAACAACTTTGGCGCTGTACCCAAGCCTTTAGAAATAACATAGATTAGGACTAAATTAATTGTTAATAGGTCTAATTTCTGTATTATGCAACATCAGGAAAAAGGAACTTGTAAATATCATAAAAGCAATTCCAAAAATAATTTTAAAATTAGGCAGAAGATACAACAGAAAAAGCAATATGCCATTATTATGATCCACCTTTTCTGTATTCCCCCAAAATTAGGAAAAAGACTACAACAGTGGCATGCTCAGGGAAAAGTGACAGTGAGACAAAAACACAATCCCTGGCTTTGAAATGAAAGCACCAAGGAAAAAAGCAAAAACTCCTAAGTGTGTAGTAATTTAAACAGCATGTAAAGGCTTACGATGGGAAAAAAAGCTACCTGCATCAGGAGACAGAACCTTTAGCACTCTAGCCAAGCTACCCTACAATTGAAAGCCAAACCCATAGTTACTCTAGAAAGATATGAGCAGGTACTAACCATTTATCCACTCTCAAAATAAACATGCTCAGCAAGTCATTACAACAAGAAATTCCAAGTATTCATGTGGGTTCAAATTCTAGTGAACTTTCACCTGTTTGATGGTCACCACAAACACACTTGCCACCCACACCCCTTGAGCTAAGAAAGGATCAAAGATTCTTTTTAGTGCAGTGCTTTACCTTAAGAAGCTGACTTCAAAAGCCCCTGTACTTTTGCTCTCAGTATACTTATCTAACTGGTTTCTAACTAAAACAAAAAGAGTCAAGACCCAGTTTCTGGATGTTGGAATTACACTAAGAAACTGGGAAAAGATCACATGCAGGAAGACCGGCAGCTCAAAACTGAGGAGTCTGGCTTAAAACTCAGTCTTAAGACTCTGGTCTACTATAGGCTTGTGTGACCTTCATTAATTGATATCATGCTCTTCTCATGATCTGGAGAGCATACCCTGTGTGTTACGGTGCTTATCTGCTATTTCAGGAGAAGAGCACAGCCTTCGATCCCCAGAGAGTTAAAGGCGAGGGAGTGGGGCAGGGGAAGAGAAGTCTTACAGTGGAGCCTCCAACAAAGATAAACTAAATCATCTGCCTCCATTGCTCACTTGTAATTTTTTTTTTTCCCCAACAAAAAGTGCTTTTCCTGTATAGTTTTTTCTCAAGTACAACAAGCTATCTGTAAATAGCCACAAAATATTTATTTCCTTTTTTTTCCTCCAAAGGAAGAGGGTTTAGAAGGCTTTCGTTGAAGTCATGCAACTGGTACCATACTAGTATCATTGATGATCAGTGGCCAACACTGTCTGCTTATGCTCCTTTATCTGTAGTTGACTCATCTAACATCTATAAGCAGACACTGGCTGTGTTTGTACAACATGTAAATACAAAATACTTCTAATGCAACAGTAATATAATGATGTCAAATAAGCAACATAAAAATGCTATTTTAACAACAGAGGACTACAGGTTCTAGCTGGCAAGGTAATTCACCTAAACTATCTGCTCTGTCGGTCCTTAGAGCCTGTTCACATGCATCAGCTGTGTGCAGAAGGGGAACACAGTAGGCTTGGCGCACCAACTGTGAATTCTGAAAAAACAGATAATATCAATTTGCATCTAATCTGTTGACTAACATTCAAAAGAAGAGATACTGTATTAACATTAAAAAAATAATTTTTCACTGTGTAAGCAATAATAGTGAAAATAAACTAGAGTCTTCTGTACCCTTTAGAGGCAGTCACTGAAAATTAACTTAGTGACATTCTTTTAAACCTACTAGCCTGGATAAGCTTAGGACTTGCTTCCTTCACTGAGCACCACATCTGCTGACATCTTCCCTCTGGTACTACATACAGAGCAGTAGTTCCAAGTTTTTATGCTTTTGGAGTTTTAGATTAAAATCTTCAACATTAACTGTCTTTTGGCTTTATCTTTAAAGAGAAAATATATTTTATTGTTTAGTTGTCCCCAAAGAAATGCTCTTTTTTAAAAAAATTCAGGTGGGAAGTGTCATTCACCTTAAAAACCCATAGTTTGCATCAGTGTGATTCTATCTCCCTCTAAGCTTCAGGAATACAAATAAGCCCTTCCCTCCTGAAAGCAGGCAGCCACTGGAAAAACTAACACATTAAATTATTACAAAAAAACAACAAAGGAAAACACTCCACTAACTTTTCAACAATACTGGGCCAGGGAGAGTCTGGTTTCTGACTTCATCATTCTACTTCTTCTCAAAGCAGCAACCCATGCAGACATCTAAATATGCACATGTGTGTGTGCGTGCATTGTTGCTTTGAGAGGTACTAGGATGAAGGTAGAAACCAGACATAAGTGCATCTCTACACATTGTATAAAGTCATAAATAATAACAGTAGCAAATTATCACAACGGTTACCAGACCTCTTATACATATAATGAACATTATATTGATTCCTAAAGGTTAGATCTGTGTATTTTATTAAGACATATGTGCATGACACATAATCAAAAGCTCTGAAAACTTGATGTTACTGAAGTACTTCGTGAGTGAGAGGTACAGCAAGACCAGACAGAATATTGCATGTGTGAAGCTGAAACGTACCATGTTCCATACGCACAACAGGCTCCTTTAGAAGCTGGACTAAGTTTAAAGACAAAAAAAGTCTTTGATACTTGTGAATAGTCTTTTTGACTCAGAAGGAAGTGATACATGCTTCAGTATGTGTTAAGAAAGTTATTTTTGTAATTAAAACCCCACCTACTGGAACACAAAAACCTGCAGAAATGCATGACAACTTGTCACAAACTTATCAATTTAAAAAAGAAAAACTTGGCGCTTCAGCTTTGCCTGGAATCTCACATACCAAGGTAAATGCATGCAGACGGTGCCAAGAGACAAGTTAAGGGATTTACTGACTAAAGAGGACCCCAGGTTTACAGAGCTACACCTGAGCATTTTTTCCAGTTATTTCAGACAAAATGGGGTTAATGTAAAAGAAACAACAGTCACATTTACTTTACCATTCTTCAGCTGCTAGAAGTTCAGCAGAAGAAATTTCTTTTCTGAATTTTAACTTCAAGGAAGCCTTTAGTATAGGCTAGAATGATATTCAAATTGCCAATATAAGCCACACTAATGAAGTGCTGCTTGCTCCAATACACACATCCTCTGTCTCTCTCCAAATGACTATCACAGCCTTCTCGGTAGTTAAGCCTGGCTTGGCTTAATGTAACATTAAGAGTTAAGTCTCCCACATAGTCTCTTATTCTTGGAATAAAAGAACACCAAGAGGTCAAATGAAGACTTTTTGTAAAGAAGTTCTCATTTTTATCATGTCCAGCTTCAAAAGCATTCATAGATAACTGTGACAGACTTTCCCTATTGTAATGTCAACCCTATAAGCATTATTTATAGGCTTAATTATATTTCCAGTATATAACACAAGACAGATACTTCTCACTTCAGTTTCCCTTAGTAACCACAAATGTGAAAAGCTGACTGCAGCACAGTTTGAGGGTCATTTCAAGAACAGAACAGGCAGAGAAAGGCTCCATTTTCAGATACTGCTGCAGAAACAGATCTGTACAGTAAAAGGTATAGATCTATGAAAATTATTAGGAGAATGCCAGAAGGTCAGTATCAAGACATAGCTTTCCCCCACAACTTCATTCTGTTGTCAGCAGTTTATTAATAATGCTGAAAACAGGGAACTTGCACATGCTATTATAATTAATGTTACTTACCATTTCTAACTAGTTACCTAAAAGTGAACTAGTCAGACCGATTAGCTTGTGGGGTTTTTTTTTTAAAAAAAGCCAAATAAAAAAGCATTATTCAAGTACTATTAGCTAATTCCACATTTAATTCCTGTCAAAAATAAGCTATCAGATACACACAATTCTAAGATTAAAGGTGATGCACATTACTGTTTTGCTTATATATTGTAATGAAACTTTAAGTCTGCACTTCCTATGCAATGACATTCTAACAATAAAACAGTAACTTACAGAATATTCAATAGTCCCTTTAGGCTTTTGAAAAGACATGCGTCGCCCATCTTTCTTGTCTGGGGTCTTCTTCTGGCCAGTGTCTGAAAAAAATTGAGGCAACGTGCGTGTTAAATTCATTTTCCTCTCTCAGTACTGTCACAGGCTGCTGACTACAGCCCCGTGGGCAGACATCTAATTCACCAGTTACACAGCTTGCTCCCGGTGACTCTGTCTAACAGACAACCGGCTGCTAGAATAGGGACTTCATACCTCTGCAGTGTTTTAAGAATTTGACCAATATAAGCCACAGATAACTGGGAATCAATTAACTGCGTAAGTACTTGCTGCTATCCAGGAAGCCTTAAATAGGAGATTGACCCCATGAGGACGCAACATTTCTGGAACTACTCTGTTTAACTGGTTTCATATCATACCCAGACTACTGTTATCTAGAGGGGAGATGATCTAGAATTCCTGTACATTCGATCTCATCAGTTGGGATTTGTTGTCTAAATGCTGTTTGATAAGTACAGTATTTAAAGCTTTTTTTATATTTAAAAAAAAGCATGAGTATTTTAACTCCACAGTTATCCTGTCTGTAGCAAACACATACAGCCTATGCATAAACAATAAAGATTCCAAATAAATAACACAAGCTAAGAACTGTTCTTTTTATTGGGGCATTGTATTTTGATGACCTCCATTTCATAAGCCAAATCAACAACAATTTTTACCTGAAGTGTACTCTACTTCCTGATACTAATTGGCTTGATATTTATGATTAAGACAATGTAACAGTGTACTTAGATGATTCGGAAGAAAGCATTTAATTCTACATATCTAGAAAAGTGGATTTTTAACATATCCGCTTTACACATATGCATTTTTTTAGATGAATCTCTTAAAAAGTTAGCTCTCTACCACAAGGCCTCCATCTTCAACAGTTAAATATCTGCTATTAAGGAGCCCGAAATACTTACATGAATATGTTAGGTTTTCATGCTGCAATGGGATTAGTTATACTCCCATTTTGATACATTCACATTTGTGTTACCATAACTGAATATATTTAATCAAATATTTCAAACCAAATTGAATAGAAGAAACAAACCTTACTTAAAAATATTTCCGCACAGCTACATCGAGAATAGAAAACATGCTGTATGTCTATTTAAGCCTCACCTGAGGTACTAAGAAAACTTGCTATAAATTGACAGCAACTTTTGTGCATTACTATTTTTAGTTAGCATCCCGACTGCAACACTGGAAAAGAGACTAGACAAATACTTGCACGAATTTCATACACCCCTCATTTCTACATGGGTAGTTGAAATTATCAAGATGGGGGTGGGGGGGGTGTGTGTGGAAATCCAACACAAAATACACAGGAAGTTCTGCAGTGTCAAAAAACAAGAAACAAATACACATAAAAAAATGAAACCTCAGCAAATACCTTACATTTCCTATATTGGGCAAGCTGCAGAGGGCAACAATAAAAGTGATTTATAGCAGATTCAATTTAAGTACTCTGCTGAGGTGCTCTTTTTACAATAAGGAAATAAACATTGGACTGATTCTACTTTTCTCAATATATTGGAAAAAGTCTGAGGGAGAATGTTCCCATACGTACAAGATAAAAATTCATCTATAGATGGTATTAATTATCATAAGTTTTTATAGCTATGAATGACAGTCAAGACTAAGCCTACTTCAAAAAACTCTCTAGAAATTCTCAAAAACTAAACATTTCTGCATCTAAATCTAAACATTTCTAAACAATTCTGCATCCTACTATCTTCATTCAATGCATTAAAAGGTATTTCTTCCCTTATTTACTAATTGCAGCTTTTAAAAAGTTGCCTGAAAGAAACCTTTACTTCAGATTACATTAACGTTTTTTTAAAGATGCTCCAAACGTCTCTAGGGAAAATTAAACCAAGTCAGTAAGGAACACAATACACTAGAAGTTTGTGTGCAGACTAACAGTAGGCAACATTCTCTTCGTCCAGGTCAAATATTTTGCCACCAAAGTTTTTACCTGACCTCACAACACAACAGGAGCCTCCAAGCTACTGAAAAACTGCAACAGCTGCTTGACTGTAGTCATTCCAAGTTTTTCAGTCCATATCAAAGCTTTGCCAGCAGCCTAATTATTTTCTTTCAACAGCAGTCTGGTTCACATACTCCTAATCAAAAGTCAAATGATGCAGCTGAAGACAGACTGATCTAATCCAGGATCCCATACATGACTTAATAATCTATACATGGAGCACTCTTGTGGAACAAGCAAGTTAACTCCCCTACCCCCCGCCATGCTATTAGATAGAAATAAAGGTGGCCCATACTACCACTGTATAAAGACACTTCATTTGTATATAGCCCAATGCTGTGTGGGTTTTTTTTCTTCCAAACTCAAATTTAAGTTTCATTTTTCTTCTTACTAGTTCGTGTATAAATGTCTGAAGAGTTTGCAGACAGGTGCCACTCAAAGCAGGTCCAGAGGAGGACCATAAAAATGCTCAGAGGGATGGAACACCTCTCCTGTGAGGACAGGCTGAGAGAGTTGGGGTTGTTCAGCCTGGAGAAGGGAAGGTTCCAGGGAGACCTTCTTGAAGCCTTCCAGGACTTCAAGGGGTCTTCTAAGAAAGATGGGGACAGACTTTTGAGTGGGGCCTGTAGCAACAGGACAAGGGGTAATGGTTTTAAACTAGAAGAGAATAGATTCAGACTAGATCTAGGGAAAAAAATTTTCACAATGAGAGTGGTGAACCACTGGCACAGGTTGCCCAGAGAGATGGTAGATGCCCCATCCTTGGAAACATCCAAGGTCAGGTGGACGGGTCTCTGAGCAACCTGATGTAGTTGAAGATGTCCCTGCTTATTGCAGGGGGGTTGGACCAGATGACCTTTAAAGGTCCCTTCTAACCCAAACTATTCTATGATCTGCTCCCTCCGCAGTAATTGAACTGTAGAATGAAGTCTTGCACAATAACCACTTCTGTTCCTTATGCCAAAAATAAAAAAGGAAAGTTATTTCTTCAGAGCAGAAGGACCTACTGTGATTTAGACTTCAGAGCGCTCTGGTAACTTCAGGAAAGTAAAAGCAACCAGAGGGGCGGAGGTGGCGAAAGAAGGTCCCTGCTGGAGGCACGCTGGGGGAAAGCAGATGCCAAGAAAACTCATACCACAAACTCCCCAGGCACTTATAATCTACAGTTTTTCATAGTTCTTTTTTAAATATCATCCCCTCCCATACCTAAGACAGTAAGTCCTGCTCTTCCCTTCAGTGCCCACTTCCACTCCTTCCCTGTGCGACAGCTTTATTTCCCCCTCACTATATGGATACAGGATTCAAGTGTTTCATAACCTACTGTGACCCTAGTCCAAGTCAAGAAGAGATGGGGGCAGGCAGTGCTGAGCTACATGCGCGCTGCCTACCCAGCTGGCCACGCACCAGCGTGGCGTAGCTATCAAACACCTCTGCCCACAGCCTGAGTGCTTGAGCTGCCTGTTCATAGAGAACCCACCCATTCCACCTGACCTCTCAGAAACAAAACTAGGAGGCATTTCGACTATGAAAATAGGTCAGAGTAGCAGAGACAAGAATGCAACCTCCCTGATGGCAAACCACAAAACCTCCAACTAACTCGTTGAATGAGCGGGCTATTTATTTTTGAGAGGACAGAAAAGTCTTTCAGCCATCCTTGTGCCCTCAGCACTCTAGAAAGCATGTGATAGTGGGAAAAACTGCCAGCACAGGATGCAGTGGTCTGAAAATACTTCAGCACCAATGGGAATCAGTCTCATCCTTTTGTTTTACTTATTTTCCTGATAACTTTGTTGCACATGAGCTCATCTTGTTAGGTTACACACAATCATTAGCTCATTTACCAGCAGTAAACCAGTAAGACTACAAAAGGTTGGTGTTCTCAGACTATAGGTATAAGAAAAACCTGACACCACTGACCACACTGCTCAAGAGTCAACAGTGACTTGTATAACACGGGGACCTGTGGTGCTAGGTTATCAGATCTCCAGCCATGCTGTTCTAGAGAGAAACAAGAGAGACCTTTTGTAACATCAGGGTTGACGCTTTAATTCTGAAATATCATTTCACAAGACTGGGCCGCCACAACAGCTTGAAACACTGAAGTGAAAAAGTACATCTCAGATCCACAAATGACAAGAAAATACTTCACCTGTCTAGGATTTAAAAGACTAGAACTAGAAAGATAGAGAAGGCAGTGTTCAAAATGACACCAGACCAATATTTAGCATGAATGCTGGATGACTAGATAGGAAAAGGGTTTTTAGGAACACTGTGTTTTAGGAACATACAGCTTTCAATGAGGCAGCTTTGACCACAAGGTATGTAATAGTCAGTGGCATTATTCAACAGAAATTTGAAGGCAACTGAAGTTAAATTCCAGTATTTGTAGGTGAGTTCTACTGACCGCCTCTGTATGGCCCTGTGCCACTGAATTTTGGTTGACTGAAAATATTCCTGTGGCACTGCTAGTTCAAATCGACATTACAAGAGTGACATTTCTCATTTCTTAGTATGCCATGTGAACTGAATTGTAGACCTTCAATTTTCTGTTTGATGATGCTTCTAGCACATCCTTTGGACTTCTGGCAATAAAAGCTGGTAAAGAGAACTCAAGATTTGTACTTTGAGTAACAATGCAATGATACATGCTAAGAACTGCTTAGGAGTATCTTCAAGCTCTGCATAGAGCACAATGTATTAAATTTTCTTTTACCCTACTATTTTTCTGCATGATAAGCTTAAATCTCAAACAAGTTGCCATGTTTCTCTTCATAAGCTGCTGACCTTCTATGCATTTCAGTGTTAACAGAAGTTACAAAAAAAATCACTTTTTCCTGAGAAATATTGATAAACCAAACAAGTATCCTTTGATAAAGCAAGTAAGCTGTACAAGTCAACAATTAATGCAAATTGTTTACAATTAATTATTGAGCTTATTATGGTCAAGAGATGAGAACAAGATGATTCACACCCCTCCCCCAACAAGAGTGGCAAGATATGCATTGCATTTACATGTGTTTTAAGAAAAAGGCAGAGGCGGCAGCCTTGTTAAATGCTTGTCTAGGACACAATTTTTCGCAGGATCTTGTTAAAAAAAAACAACCACCACACAGCACATATGGGGTAAAGATTGTTAAAAACTGAATCACAAGAAGGTAAGGAAAGAAAAGTAGCCTTTCTTCAAAATATTCTCAAGTATGTTGTTATTTAGCAGCTCATAAAACAATTTTCTAATTGATAAAACAGAAGAAGCATAAATATTGTATCTTTACTAGATTAGTTCTACTCAGTAACAATTAGATCTTTATTCATAAAGAAACAAAAAAGATTCAAGTAGGAAATCTTTATATCCCATAGGGTTTGGTGACTTGGTGTTCTTAACAGCAGGGGTACATCTCAACAGAGCAACTGTCTTGTTGACCCTACTCCCGCTCCTGAAGTTAGATATGCTTATGCTAATTACTGGAATATTATTTTCAGTTATCTTCCAATGTCTTAGGAACCAGAAACAAAGAGGCCCTAACAGCAGCCTACAAGATGCCAGTAGCCTGCAGTTTTCTATCCAAAATGGGAGTTTTTCAGACCAAGGCAGTGTCATAAACAATGCCCCCTTTAGTCTCCTCTTGCTAAGCAACTACTTATTCTGTGATTCAGTCTTTCCTAGTAAGTCATGTTCTCAAAACTCTTAATCCTTATCACCGCTCTCCACGTGATTCTTTTGGTGACGTTTTTCTCAAGCAAAACCCCAAACTAAATGCATCCAAAACCTTGTTAATGCTGCACCAATATATCAAACACATCAAAATAGCTTTTTCCTGCAGCATAGATTCATCACCGATCCCAGTTCACTTTGTGGTCCCCCTTAACACATGACCCTCTTTTCTGCTATCCAGTCAGCTGCATGGCATGTAGGCAGAAATAACTAAACGCATGATTTCAGGATGAAAAGTAATTCAGTAGAAGCAAATTTAAAGCTGGCCACTTCCTCAAATGGCTAGGAGACATAAAGCCAGCTCCATGCATGACACTCCTGGTATGTACATCGCATGGGCTTTCTTCTAAAATAACATTTCAAATTCAAGGTAAACAGAAATGCTTCACCAAATCTTCAGATTATGCCACGGTATTTGTTAACAACAGTAAGCTTCATTCCCTGCTGCACCTAAAATATGTATGTATACGGTTTAATACATTAGAGATCATCTAACTGCAATTTCCACCTACTGTATAACATCTCTGCAGACCAAATGTATTTATTAATGAAAACTTGCAAAAATCATGACTGCTCTATTAAAACAGCAAAGGAAGTCAACTTTTCCAACAATTACTGTCCTTCCTCTTTCAGCTATTTAAGCCCATTTATTTGTATATCTTCAAGTCTACACAATAACCCATAAGCAGTTTGACCATCAAGCAGCAATATCAAGTTATCCTGAGACATCTTTAAGAATTTACTCTGTCTTATCACACTTAAGCCAATGGTACCTAGCTTTTCTAAGAGTTCAAGATCAGTCAGCTTATCCTAATGATGCAGCAGGCTTGTGCACTAAAACTGCTCTGCTAACATGCAAACAGATTTATTGTGTATGTGAAGTTATACCCAAAGATGTGGTAAACATCTTGACTGTACAAGTTTATTGCATTAGGTTTGCAGATGACATCGAACTAGGGGGACCAGTCAACATACTTGAGGGCAGAGCTGCCATTCAGAGGGACCCGAACAGGCTGGAGGAACAGGCTAACAGGAACCTCATGAAATTCAACAGGACAACAGTCCTCTGCACAGGAAGGCAGAGACCCTTGTGTTGTATGGGCTGGCACTGCCCAGTCAGGGAGCGGCTCTGCGTAAGAAAACCCCTGGGAGTCTTCGTAGGCAGCAAGATGAACACAAGCCAGCAGTGTGTCCCAGCAGCAAGGAGGGCCAACAGCATCCTCGGTTGTCTTAACAGGAGCATAGCCAGCAGACAGTGTGCCGGAGACAAGCAGCGTGGCACTCAGACTGGTTTTGGAATACTGGCTCTAGTGTCCCCATGCCACTCCCCCCTGTCCCTTTCAATATAAGAAAGGCACTGATAAACAAAAACTATTTCAGTGAAGGGCCACCAAGGTAGCTGGGGGCTGTGAGAAGAGGCTAAGAGAACAGAGCTTCTCCAGACTGAAGAAAAGGTGGGTTTGAGGGACTGTACAGCCTTCCTGTACCTTCTAGGTAACTTCCCTGCAGGCATCAAGATGACAGAGCCAGGCTCTGCAGCAATGTATAGTGGGAGAAGAAAAGACAACAGACATAATGGACAAGCAGGAGAGCTTCTGACTGGAATAAAGGTAAAAATCTAATTGTGCAGAGCAGTTGTGCAGTTTCCATCCTTGGACATTTTCAAGATCCAGCTGGATAAAGCACTGAGAAACCTAGCCTGAAGTCACAGTCCTACTTTTTAAGCAGGACTAAACAGTCTCGCTTGCCATTTGAGTTATCTGTAACTGTGATTCCTCCCACATTTTTCTGGCAGGTAATGCAGATGCATGAGGCCACCACCAAAACAAGTTTTGCAGCTGTTTTTAAGGCCACCTCTTCCCTTGCCTCCCCAAACCAGGTCAGAGGAAGATCCACACAGTAAGGTTGTGTTGCTTATGGATGAACAGAAAGGTATTATTCACACACGTAGTGAGACGAAAGGCAGCCATGAGCATGCAGATTCTCAATAAAACATCAGCTTCAAAACTATTTTAATGTTAGAAATGGGAATTAACCAGAAGTAAGATAAAAATGCAACACGACACATGAAAACATAAATGCAACATAAATGCACAGGATACCAGATTACTATAATAAACCATACTTACATTATAACTAATTTAGCAGAAGTCTGAAAGATATAAATTGAACTTCAGTAAAACATCCAATACACCAGAATGCCACTGAACAGTAACAAATGGACCAAAAATTGTAAACTATGTCAAAAATTCCCTAAAGGGGAGAGTGAAATAGAAACTAGCAGAATGGAGGGGTATATTAATGAGTTCCCAATGGACTAGTTTTTAAAACAGTTCAACTGCACATCAGCAAACAAACTTGGAAGCACAATCACCAGCAAAGGCTGGGCAAAAGGACACACAAGGAATTCTGTAGCCCCAGAGCCTGGAGCAAAAAGCAGAGTTAGATGTAGCAGTACAAAGCATAACATGAGGATCATTTAACATCATATACACCCAGGGAACAGTCAAGAATTTCTATATGCTAGTAGTGCGTAAGTCGGAAGAAGAGATTGTGCATACATTAACATATCACAAGATGACTGACTCACCAGCCTGATACATTCCAAGATCACATTTGCTTCTTATGCCTGTACCAACTGAAGTATTTTCAGACATGAAAGCGAAGCATTAGCGTCTTTGTAAAGGGTGCTGGCACATTTCACATGTGCTTCATCCGGAACAGGGTGTACAAGAAAACTTGCAGAATTATGTCTCCCCAGTTTGAAGCCTCCCTCATACTTTATCATACACCTGCTGAAGTTAATGTCTTAATAGTGAAGTACTGTAATAAGGATGAAGTGAGGAAGTAGCCTACCTTATTCTTATGACTGCTTTATTCCAAGACAGATTTTTAGAAAGGAAGATACTAAGTTTTAAAGCAGGACTTGAGAAACGTAGTGTAACCTGGCCCTGTGCATTCATCTTTCTAATGCACTGCTGCTACCTTCACCATAGTACAGTGGACCAAGAGGCCACATGGCTTACCAGATATACTGTGTATGGTTATCTTGCCAATCAAGATTCAACAGCCGATAAGAAAAAAATGTAAATAAACCCACAGGCTGCATGGTTCAGAACTGAACAATCAAGTTGAGCCTGAGGGAGAAAAACAACAAAAAAACTCCATCTTATAATAGAAGGCAGCTAGAAGAATTTCCCCGATAGACTGGTTAAGAGGATTCTCTGAACAAGGAGTTCTGAATGATTGATTTTCATTTCTTTAACTTCTGTACTTAATGAGAGACGTACTGCAGGAAATCAAGACTGCCTGTGCAGTGTATCCTCTCCTTCCACAAACAGGAGTGAGGTGAAAACGTCTAGGAGAGAAGCAACATGAAACTCCAGGTATGGAAGTACATCCTCACAGAATCAAAGTTATTATCTGGAAGAAACCTCTTGAGTACATCTATTCCAGCCTCCAGTTCAAAGCAGGAATATTGTCAACATCAAATGAGGTCAGCTGAAAACTGTAACCTGTGCCAATGATGGACCACTCTCCTTGAAGTTTTTTCTATTGTCCAAATTGAACCTCTCAAGCTAAAACTCAGGTTGCAGCCCCTTCTTTTATCACCTCTTGCAACCGAGAAGAGTGTGCCCCTTTAGGTAGATATAGGTCACTATTAGATTGTCTCTAAGCCGCCTCCGTCTCCTCTTCACAAGACTAAAGCCCAGCTCCCTCAATCCCTCCTAAATGGTCATATGCCCTATGCCCCTAAACATACTGTCTGCACCCTCTATAGTTTCTCAGCAGCTTTCTTCAACAGTGGTGCACCAAACCAAAGAGCATTCAAAGTACAGCCTCACCAGTGTCACAGAAAAGAAGCAAAACCACATCCCTCACCGCCAGCCACATTCCCCCTTACACAGCAGACAAAGCAAACTATGTTTTAGCATACTAAACTATGCGACATGATGTTGGCCCTTTTAAGCAAGAGCTTTGTATAGATGAGAATCAAATTAAGCTGAAAGTTCAAGTTAAATCTGCAGTAAAGATAATCTGTAATTATACATTCCCTAAAGCCTTAAGTTGCATCTTAAAGCAAATAAAAATGCATGCAACTTCAACACACTAACACCTACAATATATACCAATAAACAAGAAAGCTACACTCTGTTCTAGCTAAGGTTTCTAGGTAAATCCAGACCTTAAATACATAGATACTAGCTCTTTTTAGAAATTATCAATAGACTATACTTAGAAGTTATATTTCAAAGCCCACAAGGCCTTTTTTTTTTTAAAGAAATTTTACACTTTGAAATGATTGGTAGCACCTTTACTAAAGCGAGATGCTTTCTCCAGAATTTCTGGTTCTCTTTGCATTTTTATCCTCCACCACAACCACTACAAGACCAAATACCTTTCTAAAGTTATTTCACTGACTTGGCTGCTGACACAAACACTGTAAACTGGTTAAACAGGTTTACAGACTCCTATGGCAATACTCAGTCTCTCAGTGCCTCCTTTCTCCCTACTAAGAAATACTATAAACTGTTCTGCACGTACCCAAAGAAGTACACACGCTCAGAACAGCTTTGGAACAGACTTGACTCCCTTAGCAGCTGTTCAACTTGTTTAGAAAAACAAGCAAGAAACAGTAAACTAAGTTTACTAATACTACAGGAATAAAATTGAGATATTTTATTGTAGAAGTGAATTTAAAAATAATTAAGAAAAAAAAGCTTGGTTTTTGTTTCAGAAATGTGGAAATAGGGTTTTAAGGTATTTATGAAGAACTGTTCTTTTAAGAAGTAATGCACAGTCACAACTGAAACATGCAAAGAAAATGAACACTGAAAAGGTCCTTCTGAAAGTCCTAAGTGGGGTGGAAAAAGCTAGAGTAAGATGTAGGCCTGGATCCAGAACACCACATACAGAGATTGAACATTTGGAGTAGCTAGAATTTGCCATTAAGGTTTAAGTTAATGTCAGGGGACCCATCTCTAATTAAAGAGAGGTTGGATTTCAACTAAAGTATTGTAATGATTGTTACAGCTTCCACAGTGCCCATTACCAGGGCACGGGTGGTTTGTGAAAGCCAGCAAAATGTTTGCCAGAAGAACTCTACAGTCACAAGAATTTGTTTCTGCCCATAACTGACAGAAACCCCATGAAGGCGAAGACAGCACGGGAGGGCCAGGATCTAATCGCCTCGCATGGTGTGCTTTGCCTAGGTTAGGAAAACCCCAAAGTATGGTTTTGTCAAAAAGGCACATCAAATTCTATACGCACAGAAATACACCATGCATTCCAGAACTGCAGTCACTTTTCCTTAACACAAATTTTAGGTACTGCATTTTGCAAGTATCTGAGGAAATACACTTCCTGCTCAAAGCCAGGGGAAACCCCCAAACAGTATAATGCAGCCTAATTTAAACCTTTGTCCCACAGAAAGAGGGGAAGAACAGTTCACAGAGAGCTTCTCCCCCCAAGAAATCACATGTATGACAGGAGACGCTTTAAACTCACAGCTCAACACATGGCCTTGTAACTGATTAAAAGACCAGAAGATGCTAAAGAGTTTTACTGTCATTTTGCTTCTGCAAAAGGGTGTAAGTAATCTTTGTCAACACGTCTTTGACAGTTGTAGAGGCCTCATTCAAGGTACTTCAACTAGCTGCTGCAACACAAGTTGCTATCTCTTTCTCTCCCTTCTCTTTCTGAACAATACTTCAATTGAAATCCAACCTCTCTTTAATTAGAGATGGGTCTTGGGAGAGAGGGAGATGCAAAAAGGAAAGAAAGAGTGGCACTGTCAATATAGCTGGTTACTGATTCTCCTTTCCCTGTAAGAAGTGTGATCCACACAAGACGACCTCATCTACACCTGACAGACTGCATGGGCATTTCTACTGCCTTGTCTACTACAGTAAGTAGAAGACCTTGTTTCTCTTGGTAAAAAAACAATTTTTTTACTCTTCCAAAATAACCAAAAGTAGCAAAGAAACTTAATGGTCTTCAATATTACCTTTTAATTGAAGCTTGACTTCAACCTTACCTATGGACTATAACAAACGTGATCATTCACTTAGCACAGAGATTCTTGAAAAAGGAAAAGAGGAAAACATTTACTATTCATTTTATACTGCTCTTCAGATTTTTTAGAAAGCATTTTCACAAACTGAACTTCATCTGTCTGTCTTTCCAAGCAGTCCTTAGACCATGCCGCTTTTAATAGTTACGTCACGGTTTGTTTTTTCTCTCCAGTCAATAGCATTACCACCCTAGAGTGCTTATTGCCCCGTCCTCTTCTGCATACACAGTCCGTGTACATTCACCGCCCACCCCTCCACTTTTCACGGTATTTCTTGCCAACCCGAGTGCTCACTTGAGATGAGTGAGTTACAATATCCAATACAGTCCAACGATATTATGGAGAAAGGAGGTGACAAAAGCAGCCCTCCTACTCCCACAGGGCAAAAAAAGTTGCTCACTGTCTCCCGACTGACCTCTTTGACCACTGGAAGGCAGACGAACTACTCCTGCCCTCACCATCACCAAACCTACTGCCAGAGCACTGCTGCCTGCTCTTCAGGAGCACATGAGAGACAGAAACCACCTCGAACACGAGGGAGATCTCGGATCTGGGAGCTTGTCCTCCCGTCGCCTTCCCTCACGCCGGTCAGTAGCAGCACTAGGAAAGCGCGCGTGTGCGGGGCAGGGGGGCGGTAACCACAGCAAACGCAGCAGCACCGCCGCTGAGATCAGGCGGACGTGCAGCACGAGCAAAGTTGGGTTTTCCTGTCAGAACCGTCTTCCGGCGCCAGCGCTGCGGGGCGCAGCCCCCCGCGGGCGGACGCGTCGGCACGGCGGCGGGACAGGCCGCGGCCCCGCTGCCGGCCCCCCACGCCCTCCCTTCGCCGCCTGCTCCCTCGGCCACGGATCGGAGCCGCCCCGCCGCGGGAGCGAAGGGCGCAGCCCGCCCTCGCGCTCCCTGCCGCGGCTCGGCAAGGCTGCGAGGCAGGGTCGAGGTGGGGGGCCCGCGGGCCGCGCCCCGCCGGGAAAGGGACCCTCTCCCCGTCCTGCTCCCGCAGGCTCGCGCTTCCGCTGGAGCTCACTCCGCTCCGGGGAGGCTCAGACGGGGCGAGAAACCCGCCCCAGCGCCCGGGGAGACCCGCTACCCCTTGCCACCGACCCCGTCCCCGCCGGTACCTGGCGCCGGCTCGGCGGGGCCCGCTGCCCCGCGGCTCCGGCCGTCCTGGAAGCGGACCTGGCGGAGGCCGCCGGGCACGGCCCCCCAGAGGCGGCTGGCGGTGCCGCGCAGGAGGCGCCCGCCCTTGCCGGTGAAGGCGGTGAGGTAGTCCATGGCGGCGGGGAGCTCCTAACGGCCGGGGGGACCCATGGCCGGGCCGCACACGCAGCTCCGCGCGGCCGCCAGCCCCGCTCCACAACTTGGGCAAACTTTGGGGCCCGGCCCCGCCTCCATTTAAAGGGGCCGCGGCGCCGCCGCCGGCGCTGGGCGCGGACGGGCGCGAGCCAGGGGCCGTGCGGGGAGCAGGCGCCGACAGCCGAAGCCGCGGGGGGAGGGCGGGACGGGACGGGACTGCGGCCACCGCACCCCCCATCCAGAGGCGCGGCCGGGGCCGAGGCCAGGCCGGAGGGGCAACGCCTGGGCGGCGGGACGCGCCTCCCGCAGCTGCCTCAGCGCCCCGCGTCTCTCGGAGGTTCCTTGTGTTCCCGCAGGACGGCGGAAGGCGGCGGGCAGCCGCCTCCCCCCGGCGTCTCCCCGCTGCCAGAAGCAGGCCCGCCCGCGGCCGCGGAGGGCTTTCAGAGCTGTAGGCGCGGAGGGCGGTTTCTTAGCGGCCAGGACGAGAAGCGGTGGGCGCCGGGGTCTCCCCGCCGTAAGCGGGGCGCTTGGGGCATCGCTTTCCTTCGGCCTGGGCAGGCTCGCGGCCACCTGTACGTCCCGACCCGCAGTTTGGGGTTTTCGGGACGTGTTGCGGACGCTCGCTGCCTTGCAGCGACGCGCTGCGAAGCTTTCTGTTGACTTTCAGCTTTTGTGTCTCGGCTTCCCTTTACTACGAAGTGTGAAGACCAAGAATCAAGGCAGTCTCTGACTTTGGAATCTTGTCGCAGTCGTGGGTATTACGATGTTTTACCACCGTAGCTAACTGTAGCACAGGACGAGCTGTGACACTTCTTCTGCTTTTGATCCCTCACACTTCCAGGCTTCCCTGCCACCTGGGACACCACCATCGGTGCGGTGCCAGCCATGTTCCCCTGTCCTCTGAGCATTCCCCAATGCCGATACGTGACTCAACCTTTGAACTGACTACATCACTTGAGTCTCCCAGCAGAACTTAACTAGGTATACAAGTGTTTCTTTTTGAAAAAAGACGTTTGATTTGTGGTGTTCATGCGTACCTTCATGTTCTTTGTCCTCAGAGTTCTTGGAACTTTTAAGGTTTGAAGAAATAAAACCAGTTAGAACATGATCCAGCATTTTAACAGAGAAGGAAATATCAAAGACATTGAACCTCATGATTAAGATCTGCCTTACCATGTGCATTCTGCACGTATTGAGGCTGGAAAAACAGCCATATCATATTTACTACCTGTGCCATAGACCTTAAGAACACAGAACTGTAAACTAATGGGCTTATATTCTAATCAGAGTATGATGCAATTATATGCTGCATCTAGCCACAAATGAAAGCATTGTTTAATAAAAAATGCTCTTGTTGAGCCAAATCTATTGTGTACATGCAGAACAGAGGAACAAAGTGCTGAGCTATCTCAATTCCTATTCACTTGTAGCAGCTGCTCAATTAAATCAGAGGTTAACGTCAGCATTTTGGAGTGCTGATTTCTGAGGGTTACTTGATGTAAACAGGATACTCAAATCAACCTTTCTACTACTTAAATCAGTTCCTGCTCAGGAGATAATGATGTTCAAGACTTTTTTCCAAGTAGAACGTTTTCACTGAAACAGAACAAGAAATTTTCAGCAGAATTAGCTCTCCCTCCCCCCGCAAACCTGCCAGTAGAAATTGATGTGTAATCTGTCTGTTCCATGACTAATGAATGAATCTGGAACTGCAGTCACTGCATGGTCTAAGTACCACTAGATGTTTAGTATATAAACTATTCTGCCTACCAGATCTGTCTTGCCCTGAACACTGTAATTGGTTTCCATTTCATTACAGTGTTTCTGCCGTGAAGAACTTACGGTTGGTCGTTTGCCCTGTTGACTCTATTTTAGGGAAAATTTACTTAACGTCTTTGTACCAGGCATGAGTTTACAACTGTGGTGCTCAGCACTTTTGAAACTTTGAGCTGGCTTGTCCACCAGTATTCTAGCCACATACACACCTCTGTTATTGTATTGATTGCATGTATTTCCTCCGTGGTTCGAAATAGTTCTTTTTTCTCTTCTGAGCCCATATTATGCAGCGTTTATCATTACATTGCAGTGCTACAGATTCAGTCAACGTTTTGATGAAGTATTCAAGGTAAATGTTTTGATAACTATGAATTAGTTACATTTTAGCTGCTTTCATCTGCTTTGTTCACAAACAGTCTAACTGAAGTATAAAATGATCACCTAATTACTGCAATGCTGTTTTCATAGTCTTGAGAACCATGGCCCATACTCAAAAGCATCCATTTAGCAATGTTTTTACTTAGGGAGAACAGATTCTTCAGTTGAACTGTCTCAACTATAAAACCAAGATTTAGGTATCTGTGCTGCTGAAAAGTAATAGTATTCTTTAAGATACGTGACTCTCATTGACTACTGATAAACTTTCAAGGCACTGAGGTAATACAATTCTTATTACATTGTGAAGACTAGTCAGAGCTATACTTCAGTAGGCATTTTCAACACAAATATCCAGAAGTACTATTAGGAGCTTTAAGATGCTCTTTCTACTTAGCTGTGCCACACCTATGACAGCAAGATTTTTGACAATGCTCTCTGGTCTGAAAACTGACCGGGCTTAATCCTGTGTCATTTATAAAATCTAATATACTGGGACTTAAGATTATAGCACACGTTTCCATCTGAAAAGCTTTGCAGCATTCCTCAACTTTGTAGCTGGTACGAGCAACGTAAACACTATGTACATAAGCAATGTGTGTCCCTTTTGCCATAAAACTAAAACAAATATAACTATGTTGTACAATATTTATAATAATTTTTACACATATTGTTCTTGAACACCTTTACAGAAACTTGATCATATTGCCTTTACGTCCTGAACATCTAGAACAACCAGGATTTCGCTGAGAAGGGCTAATAAGTTTGTATTTGATCTCTGAATGTGCAACCGGGATCTCTCCTGGGTTTATTTTCTAGCCTGCGGTATCAGTGCAGAAAGTGTATTTCTGTAACTTAATCACTTAAAACTGGCCCTCTAAAAGAAGGAGCTGGTCCTACCTGCTCTTAATTGCTTGTGCCTGTTCCCGTGCTACCTGTGTGAGCACGAGCATTCGTCAGGTGAAAGAACTGTGCAGTAAAGCTGATCCATTTAAAAGTATCATTTAGTTTAGTCAAAACTAACTAAACTTTTTTTTTTTGGGGGGGTGTTAATATTATCCCCAGTTAGATCTGCAGATCTGGTTGTGTGTAAACACCTGCGGAAGTGCAAGTTGCAAAGCAGCGGAAGAGTAGAAGTGGCTGGAAGAGAGGAAAGGGAGGGAGAAAGCTGCAGGACAGCCTCGTACCTTCAGTGCCACCGCTCAAAGTGATAGTGAAACTGTGGCACAAGTGGAGGTGCCATCGTATCGGTACTGCACACAAACACACCTTCAGTAGCTACAGAAATATCTGACAGAATACGTCTGCATTTACGATGCAACACTTAATAACACATTATGCTAATCTGTTGCTGTAAATAAAGGCACAACCTGGTCTTGTAGCTAGATTCCACAGTCCCAAACCAGAGCAGGCAGAGAGCTGCTTGAGCAGCATCCTAAAAGCCCTGGTGGTATAGAGAAGAGAACAGGGATCAGTTTTGGTTAAATAGAAGAGGACACAACGAGGAAAGAATATTTCCAAGGTCTGGACATAGAATTACATATAAAAGTATTTCAAAGGAGGAAAGAAGATGAAAACACAGCAAGTGGTAGTGACCTGTCATTTCTTTGGGGACAAATCTGTTGCTTGTGAAAAGAAGTGCAAATGGCAGCAACTAATCCAGGCAAAACACCAGCAGATGCTGTGCAGGCTTCCTTAGGTCTTGGGCAGTTCCTGTGCCTGGGGTACAGGATATGGGCCTCTTGCAATTCATCATGCCAAATTTCCAGCGCTACCAAGCTGCAGGCAAAAGGACACTAGGCACTAACACGAAACCCCTATTTTATTTTGTGAGAAATGAGGTTTGTATATGCTTTCCAAGGTGAAAATCTTGATATCAGTCATTTGTCAGTCAGCCAGCGTTCATTTGTATCCAAGCAACCGATACCCAGCTATGTGATTTTGACAGTTTGAACCAAACGCCTCATTTAAGCTTCCTTACTCATTCTGGAGGCACCGACTCTCATGTGATGCTATGAGGATGCTGTATGCCTTTGTTAAGTATTCTAAATTACCATGTCTGGTCAAGACCCTACCGTTTATGTGGTTGCAAAACCTATAATGAGTGGCTAAAATAGGGATTTGTATTAAAACATGCATAAAAGCCTAACGTCTCTCTTAATTTTTAATGAAACCTATTTTTAGCAATGTAAAATACCTCAGGAATTGTTTTTTTTTCTAGTGAAAAAAGTGAAACAACACACAGAAAAACAGACTGCATGTTTGCAATGCTGTTTCAGGAAAAATTAAGCACAATGCAGAATGCCCATGCAGTCCCTGAAGGAGGGACTGGAACGGAGGCATGTGGAACTCCACATTCTCAGGCATATTTCTCTATGAACACACTAATTTGAATGATGAAGTATGGAAGTGCACAGTTCTGGAAGTAAAAACGATTCCACGAATCTATTTTTGGGATTGAGAAGGTCCAAATAGTTCCAAAGGGCATGTCACAATAAATTTGAGAGAAGTTTAAAAGAGATGGTGACACTAAGTAAATGGGTGTGTTTAAAACAGGTTCTTTACAGAGAACTGCGTGTTAGGTGTGTCTGTCCATACAGGTTTCACAATACCACATCCTCTTTTCAGACCAGACACTCAGCAAGAAGGAAGCTGTCATCTGCATACTAGCCTCAGAAATGGTAAACTTGGAATTTCAGACTTCAGCAGCTAGGGTTATAATTCTGTTTTTACTAACCAGCTCCCTGTAAGATGAGAATGAAATGCTGGCCAGTCTTCACCTTGACCTTGATGCTGTTTGCTGTTCACTGTTGAGCAGAAAATGTCACACTGAAGGGACAAGACAGAATAAACAAGGGGAACAAGGAAATTTGGCAGTCCTTGGTTCTGGAGTGGGATACTTCAAGTATAGGTTATGTTTTGTATCTGATTGTTCTTGAAAGAGCACCAAAAAAGACAGGAAGCCATTACAGCATCTCTTCTAGGGGAGTTGCTTTCTCAGTAGAAAACTGTATCAAACTCCTACTGCATTAGTATTTCAAGTCTAGCTCAATAAATCTTTCATTTCCTTTTGTAGAAGCTGTATAGAATAAAGGTACCACAACTAGACATTAGGTTTCTCCAAGCTGAGGACAACATTTGGGCGTCGGACACCTCAGCCTCCCCCTACAATGCATTTAAGCATCAAAACACGCAGTCCTAAACACTGCTTCTTAGGTTTAACTTAATGATATTTAAGTACAATAACATTCACTGTGTTTAGTTTTTGTCTTATCAAATCTAAAATGTTTCAAGAGCACAAGTCACTCCTGCCAGATGCCACTGCACCATCTGACCCGTTTGCACTTTGTCTGTTCTGATATAGGTTGTAGTTTCATAAATGTTACGGTTTTCTTTGTTAGGTTGGTATCTAATCTAATCCAAGTCAGACTATTTATATTTAGGACAGCCCAACAAGTCCTCTTCACCTTTGAGGAGAAAACAATTTTTGCTTTTCTAGCCAGATTTCAAAAATCTTCACAGCGGAGTTTAAATTAGACAGTAAAGATAGAAACACCATACAAATAAAATGTACAATCAAATCTAGGGCATTACTGAAACAGAAAAAAAAAAGTTAATTGATTCATAAATGTCCCGTACTGGCATACACAACATAGTTACAAAAATGCTTACTAAGCATATGAAACTCAGTAGAGGTGAGTGTAAAGTACGTGAGTGTATTTTACTCCCTAAAATACCCTTAACCTCACCCTGCAAAATAATTTTATCAGATTTCAAAAGCATGCCACACTTTTTTGACACTTTTCAAAGCACCAAATTTCAGCTGCATATGGTCTGAATTTTCAGAGAGTTGGGTAAATAACAACCTTTGTTGCCTGCAGTTACCCATCTTTTCTGAAAAATTCTATCTCATAGTGCCTATCCAACTCTCGTTTCTGCTAGCAGTTTTTTTCAAAAAGAGTGTCAGGATTAGCATTACAAAAATGCATATTCTAAAACTAAATCTGCATTTTTCTTCTTTTCCCAAAGTATAATATTTATGCTTAGATGTTGAAATGGTCCATTCTACAATAACATATCATGTCAGCATTTGTTAGAATATCAAAGATACCAACACGGAAGTTTTCAAATACGGCCTTGAGGACAAATGCGTATCATACTGGGACTTCTCCATGTTTACAGCTGAACTTTAGTTTCAGCTGCAATTACACAGCTCTATATATAGACTACCTTATCAAATAAACATGAAATGACCTCCAGGTCTTCAGTTCATACTTATTTGGTCAATAGTGGCTTATTATAAACAGAACATTCTGTTCTGTTCAGGGAATTTAATGAAAATTAATTTGGACCCTGAGGGGTGTGCATGCATGTGCATGCATATACAGACACCCGTGCAGTTTAAGGATGCTCACTAGGTGTAACACTAGCTGAACAAAATTAATTTTCAGTAGACACAGATGTCTCCCTGTCTTC
The DNA here is from genome assembly GCF_964289735.1 of Phaethon aethereus. Classification (NCBI taxonomy): domain Eukaryota; kingdom Metazoa; phylum Chordata; class Aves; order Phaethontiformes; family Phaethontidae; genus Phaethon; species Phaethon aethereus. The sequence goes on from NC_138582.1 coordinate 21,623,056, forward strand.
ATTGACATTTTGCTCTTTCATCATGTGTTTTGAAACTGAATGTGGAAAACACTGACAGTGTAATTGATGACTCCGTGGTATTTACTACAGAGTAAGTACTCTGTACTTACTAAAGTAATACTCCACAGAGGCACAAATTTTGCAAATGGTAAGTAACTGCTTACGAAAAGTGATCAGAAAATTGAGTATACATCAGGTATTCAATTCTTAGGCAAACGGTCTTGACTCAATCCTTTTTTTTTCCTTTTTGCGGTATAACTGTAACTATTCTTTCCTAACTACTCATTAAATGATTGTTGTTAATGTTGTTAATGTACAATAGAACCGGATTCCAATTCACAATAGTCCTTTTCACATTGCCAGATTGGTTCACAATAAAACAGAATGTCCCTCTGGTAGGACAGAGTTTGTTGAAGTTCAGTTCTGCTGTACACCATTTCTGAAGAGTAAGCAATCATAACGCAACTGAGATTTCAAATCAAAGCATTCGTTCAGAGCATTAAGAAAAAAAAAGTCTGCTTTGTGACTGATAACGTGCCACCTCATGACCAGCTGTATTCCTCATATTTATAGCATACTTCAGAAAGCCATAGTCCTGTCTTGGAGGGAAAAGCTCTCATTAATAATCACTGAAGTGACTCTATATAATGAACAGGTTCTGTCTGTTTGGAGACATAACTGAATGCTTGTCACGTGTTCCCTTTATATTCGGCTGGCACCAGATCAGTTTCCAATTCAGAAAGCATCACGGCTTTTAGTTACAGGTTATGAGTTTAGTTGCAATCTTTACACATGAAGGTATCTAAGATAGAAGGATCCTTTTCATGGATCTGAACAAAATGATTCTTCTCAGACACCTAGAAAAAGCCGACTCAAGGACAGCTGATGAGCAGCTGCATAATGCCAATTCTAAGTAGGAATGCCGTCTGAAGTACTGTGATATTTTTTAGATAAATGGGTCAAGATATCGTAAGAATTTATCAGGAGCCAGAATAAGACTGGCAACATAAGAATGGCACAGCTGATCCTTCTGGTTGCAATTTTATTCTTGTAATAAGAATTACTGATTTTCTATTTTACTTGCTCCTGCTTAGGCAGTGCGTTCTAGGATTGAGGATTAGTTAAAAAAGAGTGAATTCTGTGCCATTCTTTGCTACCTGTTTTTGTGGTTGTTTTCCTTAAGTAAAGTAAGTGTATGAAAGCCTTTTGTACATACCTTTTCCTGAGCCATCTAAATCTGTGCAGGACATTCCTGAAATTTTCTTTTGAATGAGAAGCCAGAAGGAGTATGTTGATCTTACTAGGAGGAAGTTCTGCTTTTTTTTTCTTGTTAAATCTTGCTTCTTAAGGAACATCTGGTCTCTCTCCTTCCCTCCCCCACCGGCACCACATCACAAGCATATGCCTGATTCATTTGCTCCCATAATATCATGTAGAAAACCTATGGATGTTACTTACTCTGTCCTTTTGGGGATAATTACTACAATTTATCCTCAAAAATCAAATATGTTGTTTCTAGCTAGCTAAATCATTTAAGGTTGTCCATTACTGTATGATCTCTGAATTAAGAAACTGTATACTATACACATTAGTTTTCCCCCTAAGATTTAGCAGCTTAACTCTTGCCTCTCCCTCATGTTTTAGTATCTTGTCTTTGATTACTGTCACAGTTTTCCCCAGAAATGATTTGCAGCATGTTGTCTCTCTCGCATTCAGCTACATTTAGCTGCAATGCTGTATACACCATTGAGAACCTATACACATGTACAGCTTTACAGATCCTACTTGCCTCTGATTAATTTCCTTCTCTTCGTTTATATAGGCTCTTCTGTAGGCTTTATTTAGAATGTCTGATGGCATATCTCACTGTCTTCCTTGTGTTTCATCGGAGGATGAAATATCGTGTACATATATCGTGTACAAAATCCCAAAGAAACACAATTGTTTAGATAGGTAATTAATGGTTCTCTCTCAAGGTTTTTTACTCCAGTGCCTCAGGGTCAAGACTCAGAATTCGTAGGTGATTTGGCTGACAGTGGTCAAGTGTGAAGCACTAGTGACATGCTTCTCATGAAGGAAACAGGTTGCTGTGTTTGCAGAAGTCAAAAGGTTATTTCTCCTACTATAGGTCCTAATGTTAATGAATTATACTAGCTCAAGGTTGGAAATATATAGAGTGTACTGGTTCAGCCATGAACCTTAGTAGGGTCAACAAACCTCAGTGAATGGAAAGGTGATGCTGAGAATAGAAGGGATAAAAAACTGTTGTCTAGCTTTGACCTGTTCTCTTATTAAATACGAAAAGAAAAATTCAGATATTTGAATAATGATGCAACTTGCCTCTCAAGTTCCTGCTAATTTGATGTTGAAGTCCTGCGTTGGGTATGGCTCATAGCTCCAGGTTACTGAAGAAAGTTGTGCTTTCCAGTAGCACAGTACCCTAACTGTAGTGTAGTGCAACTGTCTCATTTTTGTTCCAGAAGTCTGAATGATTAGTCCAGCTAATCAGCTGGGCTGGGTGCCTGATGGACTGGTGCAGGAATACGGTAAGTGGTGTTGAGTGCTGAGATGTCGATGCTGTTGCAGGCAACTGGGGCCATATATAAGTAAGTCTCACTCTGCATAAAATGCAATTGCTTCATTTTTATTAGTAACCCACCATAATACTGGTTGATTATAAAGACTCAGTTCTTCTTAAATGTAGAGTATTAAATATGCTGTTGTGGACTTCCTCATCTGTCTCTTCAAGCACCAAAATTACAGCTGTTCATTTTGAAGTTCAGTAGTGCTGACAGATTCTTAATTGCTGTAATTAAATATCATCTTTACTAGAAGCCCGAAAGCAATTCTGAAAAAAAAAAAAAACTTTTAATATTTTAGACTTGTTTTAGATCCCCAGTAACTTTCATTTTTTTGCATAGAAAGCTTTGATGGATTCTGTGGTAGTAAAGGACCTCTGGTGTTACTCAAGACTTCATGAATAAATTAAATTGTAATAATAGAATTAGAAGACATAGCAATACATAGCAAAGTATCAACCACATTTTTAAGTCTTGGTTTGTAAATCTATCTTTTTTCTTCTAAGGACTCAATAATTATGTGGACAAGAATAATCACTTGATAGCCAGCAGTGTACTTTTATTTTCAGGAAGCTTTTTACAAAGTCCCTCACCAAGGAAATGAAGCTGTTGTAGGATGAGAGGGCTCATCATTTAATAACCTTTAAAGTACAGTAAGCAAGAGGTCAGATTTCACAACAGAGGAAGAAAGATTATCAGTGCAGCCCAACAGAGATCCATGCTTTTCAACTTAGTGGATTATTAGGCTAGGAGGAGAGAACAAGAAGTTGATGGAGTTTGCTGGTGATACAAAATTAGCCGGGAAAGTCAAGTCCACTGAAAAAAGTTTATAAAATTATTTCATAATACAGGTCATCAACAAAATGGCAGGTGAAATTCACTGTTGATAAATGCAAAGTAAAGACAAGTTTTCCTCCAAGTGTGTAACTATGTTTATACATACACATAGTAATGAGCTTTAAATAAGCTATTACCATCCAGTAAAGAGATATATGAAAATGTCAGTCAGCACGACATCAAAAAGGCAAAATAAATATGAATTACTAGAAAAATATCGTTACACTTCTTTTAAATTCTTCTCATGAATATAGATTGTACTGCTGGTCACCCTGTCTCTAAAAAAGGTGCAGACTGAGAAGAGCAACAAAGGTGTCAAGCTGCTTCTAGGAAAGTAGAGAAAAAAATACAATGTAGGTAAGTAGAAAATAGATCAGACAAAAGCTATTCACTGTATCTCATGATACGAGAAGTAGTGGCCTCTAATGAAACTACTAAGAAGATTGAAAGAAAGGGAAACGATTTGTTACACAACATAACTGAATCACAGAATTCATTACTACAGGATGTTGTTTATGCCAAAACTATGACTGGTTCAGAAAGTAATTAGAAAAATTAATAGAAAGTCCATCAAGACCCATTAAGCACAAGAATGCAGATACAAACTCTGGTTTCTGGAAGTCCTATGCCACAGATTGCCTAAAGCTCAGAGGAAATACCAGCAAAGCGTCTTTCCATACTGATCCTCTTCTGTATTCTTTCCCTAATTGCCACCTGCTGCTGGCCACTGTGGGAAACAGGACACTAAGTTGGACGTGAGCAAAACGTTACCTTTTCCTCACCCCACCCAGCCATTCTGATGTTAGGACTTGCCATGACACTGCCCTGGTCCCCTTGCTCCAGAACCAGGAGAAGTCCTCCACAAGTTCTTTCCTTGGGCCATTTGCAGTGTGAAGGGGGTGACCTCTACAGACTGAGGAGGCTCAGAAGAACAGGTCTGGGGGCTCAGAGTGATACGAGACACCTCAACTGCTACAGACCTTGAAGCACAAAGGGAGAAAAACTACTGCTTCGCCTTCATTTTTCTCTCTGTTTTAATCTCCTCAAGTGAACAGAAGTTGGGTGTGGCTTCTCCGTCTCAGTTATCTTATCCAGAAAATTGGAAATCTCACCAACTGCTGGTGTTGATAACTTCATTTAAAGAGGAGTCATAAATATAAAGTGTATGGAGTAGCAAAGTTAGGAACCTGTGTGGAAAAGAATCCAAATGGACTGCCAGGAAATTCTCAAATATCTAAGCATTAAGGGCACTGAAGTTGTCCTCTACGAAGGAAAGCAAATGTGGAAAAAAGCAAGAACAACCACCAGATTTTGCCAAACATCCTAGGTATAGTATAGTAGCTGTGGACTGGCCTGAGAAGCAAGCTGAAAGGGCAGAGAATATATCCTATAGCAGCTTTAGACGTAGCACAACAAAGGTCCCTCTGTGCTGGCCGGCGGGGAGAGGAGCCTGCCCAGGCCCCGGCGCCGCACGCTGCTTCACGCTCTCCAATACAAAAAGTTGGCACAGGGGTTTCACAGCACCGCTCCTCCACGTGCAGACATAAGTGGTTCTTTGGTTTTCAGAAATTAAAGTGAATCTTCCCAATTCAGGGCTTTTAGGAAGACAGATCGTATTTTACATTTTTTGTAATACAAAATAGTATTTTACTGTCATGCAAAGTTATTGTCAGGAACGGAAGAACTGTTACAATTGAGAGATTTTAAGTGGCCTACGGAAGAGAGTGTTACTGAGAAAAGCATGTAACCCAGTATGAGTATTTAATCTTTTTAAAAAATTAACCTGGAAACAGTCTATCGTCAGGTGTAATGGTCTACTCATGTATGACTTACCAACCAGAATATGATACTTTACCAAAAGACAGCAGTGGCAATAGCCAAGATTTGCTTGCCAAAGTCTTAGAACCGTGTCAGTCAGTCCTCGTATAAGCTACAAAATTCCTACCTGAAGAATGTACAAGATTGAGCTAAAATAATTTCAAAATACAGAGGGAAGCTATTCTTACTATTGATGCACAGCACAAAGCACTAGTTACTTTGCTTTCTTTGGCCAAGCACAGAGACTGTGAGCATGACCATAATTTTTTCCCCAAAAAATTGTGGTCTGTGCCCAAATGGAGAGAAATCTGAGGACTGTGCCAAACAGCTATGATCACTTGTGACTTAAGCTTCCAACACTCAGGAGTTCTGATTGCACAGCACTTTAAGAAATTGCCTAGGAACTATGGTTTACTTTCTATCGGTTTGGTTCAACTATCAGCTGTATCAACTGGTAGAAGGCTACATTTTACTTTACCTCTCTTACTGCATTAGTGCATTTTCTGTCTTGACACACTTGTTGCTGCTGAGACAGTATGGGATAATGTGGAGGGTGCTGGCTGGTTTTTTAGAGCATCTTTCTGATAGCTCAGAGATTGAATTGTCAGAATTAATGAAGTATTTTAATAAATACCATCATTATTCTGACTTGTTTTCAACACTTCTAGGAAAAGAGAAGGGAGGCAGAGAATTTGGATTCATTTGGCATTGAGATTGTACTCAGCTCTTTACAATTCCTGCAAGCTGAAGTCATCCTGGCTTCCTGATGCTGAAATCCTTTCTGACGAAATGATTTTGTTTCAAAGGTGAATACAGACGTCACAGGTGTGATTCAGTAGATGCATAACATCCACTCACCTACAAATATTTTAAATTCTTAGTATCCTCCATGCTTCCCATGTCTTCTGGATTAAGAATATTCTACGTGATTATTCTGTTTTGTGTATACTTCCTTATTTGACTGTTTGACTTCATTTGTGTTTTTCAAGGAACTGTATTTTCTGTTTTTATGAAATTCAACTGTCAGAAGCCTTAATAAATATATGTATAATTTTTTAAATTAGTAAGTGCACCACTTGTTTTCATGTGACACACATTTCAATTTATATGTAATGAGCAGTTCTTAAATTCAGGTATGCTCCTCTAAAAAATTCTTCTAGCCTCAGTACCATGAAGTTTCCAGGCTTTTTACTATGTAATTTGTATTCAGCATTCTCTGCATAAGGACATCAAACTCAACACCAGTTCAGGCATTAAATATTTTATTTCAAGCTATTATTCTTTTACTATCAGATGTGTTTTGTTTTATAAGTCACAGAAAAACAATATTCTTTCAAATGAGATGTATAATAAGTTTTACAGTGAATACTATTGGCTTTTCCTTAATTTCTGTGAAGACTAGTGTTTTGCCTTTACATTTTGAAGCCAGCAGGTAGAAAACAAGACAGCAAGAAGTCTCATTTTAGAAAGTGTGCTTCATATGCTTTTTATGCATGCGGCGTTTACTTACGTGATCAAAAATGTTGAGGTCAATTAGAACTTGTAGACAGCACATCACAATTCACTATTTCTCACCAGACTTAACATTTAATATTACTTTTAATAGGCGTGATGACATCAGGGAGCACCAGCTATAGCGTTCACTTTCCAAGGTTATTCAGACTGGATGACACAAGGACTTGCTGCTCCCCACCCCACCTCCATGGACTGCAGGTAAGCCTGCAAAACGAGCTTGCAAGTGCTGCAGGGCCCTGGATGAGTGGTTTGGCAGATGCATAGAAAAGATTTTTACTGAATGAAATAGCAGCGGGGAGTAAGCCTCTCGTGGTGATATAAATAGGGATTTCAGGAGCAATGTAATGATCTGCGTTCACCGTCACTAAGTGCCACCCGTGACACACTGTGACCGAAATGCTCTGGATGGGGAAGCTGTCTTTCCATTTTGTAAACTGGCCTGACTCAGGACAATGGTGTCTCCGTCAACAAACCAGCATTAGGCTAGGCGGTCAGCACGATACTCTGCGCTGGGAAACAGAATTCATTACACCTTTGATATCCACAGCAGTGCTTTGACTGTTTAAATGCTTTTCCTTTTGTTTGGATAGCAAGATATTTCTTCAAGTATCAGCATTATTCCCCTACAGAAAAATTAGGAAGAGAAATTGTTGTGTGCAGCTTGCATAATCACACCAGTCTTTTGAAAGAGGTAATTAGACCTCAGAGGGCAGATTGCCATGGCATATTGCAGATAGGAAAATCTTGCTTAATTTTGTGGTCTGCCGTGCCTCTTACATTTTACAAAAGCATTTTGCATCATTGAGGGTAAAAATTCTTATAAACATTAAAAAGCAGAGCAGCTATGGTTTGTTTTCATGCAAAGCAATATTGTCCTTTCCTCCCCCAAAATTCATTTTTCCCTTTTCTTAACAAAAACATTCATATAAACAGATGTTAGTACCACTACATTCTCTGTGACTCCCCTTTAAATGAACTGCTCTTCTAACACTTTTTTAAATTTAGTGTCAAACAGAATCTTGCAACAGTTCTGAGGCAATGAAAGTGTAACCATGCTGGGCAGTCAGCCCCGCTGTGAGTCAAAAGGCACGCCATAAAAAAAATATTTTACTGCCATCTACATATATAATGCAGAGAGTTGGATCTCTTTACTATGAGGATTTTCAGACTGACTTCCAGTGTTTGAAAGTGCTTTGTTTTTAACATCTTTACCTTTTGTTTTCCAGAGCTCGTGCTTCAAGAAGAAAATCCAAATATTAGCCTAAGGTTAAGTGCCAATAGATCCATAGGGATGATCTCCAAAACATTTTCAGATGATGCCCTTCCTCCCTTCTTTCATACTGATAGACACTCAACTACACCCGAACCTACCTGAGCTACTGCTCTTTACATTTACTCCCTGTTACAGGTAATGTTTTTAGGAGGGGAAAAAAATAAGTTAATTTCAGCAAACAGTTACCAGTAAGTGCAATAAATTCTCCTTCCATTAGTTAGCAGTCGAATCATCCTGTGAAACACTTCATTACTTACAGCAAAGTAGCATGCGATTGATTCTGTTGTACTTTGGTACTTTACATTTCTCAGCAGTCTTTTTTTTAGCTCTTCCATGGTTTCACTTATGTAAAACTTATGAAATATTTTAACTAATGCCGTTGTACTTCTCCTAATTAAGTTTTCAGATGTTCAGTGGCTGGTTCGGTAATGAAAGTATGGTGCACTCAGTGAAAAGAGTGCATTGCGGTAGTTGAGACTGAGCAGTGCTGGGGAGAGAACATTTGATTTCTGTAGCAACCGATCAAACTATCGCAGCAAGGAGTCAGCAGAAAACTGTGAGTGGTAAAGTGTTTTCACGTATAACAATAAACAAATTGCGGACTGCCCGCTTGGAACGCTTGTTCTTTACATAATGAGTGAACAAGATATTAAAAAGAAAGTGTACAAACAATCCCAAAAGAACAAATTTTCCCTTTCAAAATATATCTGTCAATTAAAACAGCTTTACTAGAAAACAGAAATAAACTGCCTGACTCGCCCAGTTTTTTCAGGGAGACATTATGTTACCTGCTGTCAACAAAGTACAGCTGTCTTTCAGATTTACAATGCTAAATGCTTCAGTTTTTTCCCTCCCTCATCTTTGGTATCGGTGTTGAAGGGAACAGTATCTTTTCCCACATAACCACTGTCTGAGCTAATAATAATAGTTTTATACAGCTGATGATCTAGATACACATAAAGTGCTGCATTAAGGAGACACTTACCGAAGTGTGTATCAGCTTAGTATCAAACAGCATCTTTAAAGGTTTTCTTAAACGCTTGCCCTCACTTGGTCCCTCTTAATATGAAGGACTGTGTACTGGATCATTCAGTGGGCATACTGAGGGGGAAGAAGCAAAGAACCGTTCCACTCACAAGAAGTGGAGTTCAGTGGTCTTTTTTTTTTACTGTTAAAAAGTTTGTCAAAGACCGTGAACATTTAAGTTTATATCTTCTATTACAACCCGTGGCTATTGTTCTACAGGACAAAATTAACAAGTGAAGGAGGCAGTTATTCACCACATCTGCTATGATTTTCCGAAGAAAGGACACAGTATGATTCACATACTCCGAATGAATTCCTTATACATACAGGAACAAATCTTGCATTGCTGACCTAAGAAGGTACAATCTCTGGCATTAGTTTTATAAATTGTATTCTTGAAACTTCTCCATAGGGCAGTCTCATGCTGGTACATTCCTCCAGAGCAGAAGTACTTGACTGGAGATGTACTGGTGTGGTGGCTTAACTCCAAGGCACATGAATAGGGAATGCGCACGGTCAAAAATGAAAAAGATGCTCTGGGCCAATTTCTTCTGGTTTCTTGGGTCACACTTTTAACTCAGCTTTGGTTTTGGGTCAAGAGGGAGGTTGTTTGAATAGCACAGAGTGAGATGTCTGGAAAGCACTGAGTGGGGATCCATGAGATTTTATGGCAGAACTCCTGCAGTGCTACTGCAAGTCCTGCACTTTGCTTCTCTTATTCCACTATAATATCTTACGTCCAAACGTTAATAAACTGGCTAGTACCCTGGGCAGAAGAGGGTTAATCAAGAGAAAAGTGAAGGGGGAACATTCTCTTCTTGTTAATTGCTTTCAGAGCAAACCCAGCATGTAGTAGAAGAATTGAAGTAAAGCATTTAACCAAGATTTGTGCATGCCAGACACACCTTTTCTTGCCTCCTTACTGAATACAGAAATGCGTGTCTTCCTGAGGGCATTCTGCAGATTTTTGAGATGTAATGTTTTGACAGTGGAAAAGTACATGTCTAAAAATAGTACATTTTGTCAAACTTTGTTTAAAAGAATGTTCCTATAGGTATCTGTTCAAAACTGTACCTTGCTATTGGTACCTATGCAAAGCCTTTTATTAATGGAAATCCTGCAAGCCAGTAATGCCAATATGCGGCCATAGAAGGGACTGATTGTTTTGGCAAGTATTCAGGCCAAACACAATGGACCTTAGGTTCACATTTATCTTTGTCATAGTCTGGAGTGCAGGAGGTCTTACTTTTTTGTTTCTTCCTTTTTGTTTACTCACTGGTTCCTCTTCTCTGGCACATAGAAACTATGTCCATGAAAAGCACAAAAAGTACAGTTAGCTACTTTATTTTTGGAGTATTTCTTTCCATTATGGATTCTAACCCACAGCTCTCAAATTTCTATTTATATGGAAGGAGAAAAACCTAGCAGTGAGCAGGCAAAAAGAAGGAGACTATAACAAGTCTTTGAGGCATGGAAATTCAGTATCTGAAAATCCACACAGCACTGAAATCACAAATATCAGAGATGGAGAGTTTTAAGGAAAAAGGGTAGAACTAGTAAAAAGACCACTGTCTCTAGCAGTATGCTTCCAGCATTAGAGGTCCCTCTTTATATATGAAATTTCATGATACCACACATTTCATACATAACCCTGTGAGGGGATAGTAGAGGTATGAGCACAGTTACTGCAAGAGAAGAGAGGAGTCATGTCCATGCAATTTTTATTGCTCTCTTGAAAGGTTTTTCTTAGTGCAAATGAAGGATTCGCAGACGGCACTTCATTCCCTCCCCCACTTCTGTTTTTGATGTAATCCCCTGAGCAGCAGAAGGTCACTTCTGGGAAGGGGGGGACACCCTCCTCCACCTTCCACCAGCACTTTTTAATAGCCATTGAAGACCCAGCAGGGGACAGAAACTGAGCTACGTTTTTCAGTTCTTCTTCCCCCCGTCCCTCCAACCCCAACCCAAGAAGTGCTTAGAAAGCCCCCTGATCTGGCCCTTGGCACCACAGCATTTTCTTGCCGAGGAAGAACAAACTTTTCAGTGTTCCCCATTCCTCTTTGGGAAATCCTGCGCTGGCATTGTGACGAGTTGACCTCTGTGGAGTGGCTCACAGCCTCCATCCACATGGGTTATGAGAAACTGATGCCACACGTGGCAACAACAATGGCACAACCTGAAAAGAAATACTCAAATGCTCATACATAACTTGGTACATAATATAACTTAGCAAAGCTGCAAGTCACCCCATGGCTCAGGCTCTTCTTCGAGTCAACTGTGAAGGCTCAGTTATATTTAGCCAAGGATCATCCTCAATTTTTAGTCTATCTTTTGTCATCAAACTTTGACTGCAGTGCCTTCTCCTGGGCAACTCTTCAACCTACAGGCAGTACAGCTCTGCCCCTGGTCCCTTGGAGGGCAGGACAGGATTGGAAAAGATTGTCTGGATAAATAAACACTTGGAGAAATTTCTCCAGTATCCATAAACATATATGATCATTTCTGTGAAAAGAAGAACTGGAAAAGTGCAAAGAATTCTGGGTGTTACAGACATTTTTCCTCTGAGTCATTTCCACATCTGGGAATCTTTCGTTGCAGCCACATTGGAGACAATGTACTCAAAATGAAGAATCCCTCAGGAAGAACTGTCCAGAATGTTATATTTCCAAGCAGCTCACACATGCAGCTCTCCCTTTGTAACTGACCTTCCAGAAGATATTTTTTAAATAAACAAAATGTTTATTTCTTTACTGGATGGAAAGTTTTTGTCTTTAAAAATGCTGAACACATAGCCTTCAGAAGAGATGTTCTTTTATCCCCTCAGAAATGGATTGGCAAAGAGAAGAGCCCCCAGTATGCGAGCCCTAACAGTGGCCAGTAGCCATGCTGAGATGTGTTTTGAGAAGTCTTCTGTCAGGTCAAGTCCCAGCCAGTCCGTAGCTGATGTTCCCATCCATCTCCAATTTAGTGGCAAGAATATTACGAGGGACTGTAAATAATTCACTTCACCAACATAGCTTCATTAGTTGGTCCCTTTTAGGAGGTTTTGAAAAAAAGAGAAAGAATCATGTGGAACTTAGGGGGGCTCTATGATTTTTCTCAACCATGTAAGCATGGGCTTTCTCCTATAATATGGCTGGAACTTCCTTCATTGCAGTTGGGAAAGACAGAGGACTTTTCCTTCCCACTGGAATCCAGGAGGTTTCAGAGATTTTTATTTTTATTTTTTTCTAAAAGCCATGGGCTGGCAGTCTCCATGCGGTGGCTTAGGGTTCTAGGGATTTCTAAGAGATTACTTCAGATTTCATGCCACTAACTAAAAGAAGCTTCTAGCTGGCCTTCTGTGATCCCCACCCTTCACAGATGGACTGGTTAGATGAATAAGGAATTAGCTGGATGGTGGCATCCAAAGAGTTAACAGTCAATGGCTCAATGTCCAAGTGGAAACCAGTAATGACTAGTGTCCCTCAAGGGTTCATACTGGGACCAATACTATTTAGTATCTTCATTAACAACATAGACAGTGGGAATGAGTGGACCCTCAGCAATTTTGCAGATGACACCAAGCTGAGTGGTGGAGTTGATTCACTTGAGGGAAGGGATGCCATCCAGAGGGACCTTGAGAGTCTTGAGGAGTGGGCCCATGCAAACCTCATGAAGCTCAACAAAGCCAAGTGCAAGGTCTTGCACCTGGGTCGGGGCAACCCCCAGTATCAGTACAGACTGGGGGATTGAGAGCAGCCCTGTGGGGTGGAAAATGAGTTGGGGATACTGGTGGATGAAAAGCTGGATATGAGCCAGCAATGTGCACTCACAGCCCAGAAAGCCAAGCGTATCCTGGGCTGCATCTGAAAAAGCATGGCCAGCAGGTCAAGAGAGGTGACCCCTCTACTCTGCTCTGGTGAGACCCCACCTGGAGTACTGCATCCAGCTCTGGGATCCCCAGTTCAAGAAAGACATGGACCTGTTAAAGGGGGTCCAGAGGAGGGCCATGAAGATGGTCAGGGCACTGGAACACCTCTTGTATGAAGAAAGGCTAGAGAGTTGGGGTTTTTCAGCCTGGAGAAGGTTCTGGGAGACCTTCAACATACAAAGAAGGCTTATAGGAAAGATGGCAGAAGACTTTTTACCAAGGACTGTAGTGACAGGACAAGGGGCAATGATTTTAAATTGAAAGAGGGTAGGTTTAGACTGGATGTAAGGAAGAAAGTTTTTATGATGAGGGTGGTGAGATACTGGAACAGGTTGCCCAGAGAAGCTGTGGATGCCCCATCATTGGAAGTGTTCAAGGTCAGGTTGGATGGGGCTTTGAGCAACCTGATCTAGTGAAAGATGTCTCTGCCCATGGCAGAGGGGGTTGGACTAGATCTTAAAAGGTCCCCTCCAACCCAAATTGTCCCATAGCTCCAGTAATATTTCATTTGGTGTGAAGTTCCTACTAGGTCTGGTGAGTGGGCTGCATAAGAAACAAAGGGTAAAGTGAATCAAATCCCATTTTTCTGGAGGTGGTTCCCTTTCCCTTTCCTGTCCTACTGAATGGGGTCGCAAAGTTTTTGAATGCTTGCAGTTTTATTCAGGGACACATGCAATGCAGGCCTGCACAGTGTCCTTTCAGTTTTCCTCAAATTGCATTCACCACTGGTCCCTCTTTTTTTCTCCTTTTTTCCTCCTCAAAGATGAGTAGATTACATTCCTTTTAATCAACTTCAAAAAGAACAAAATATTCAGATTTATAATCATATCTCTAATCTTCCAAAGAAAAGGAGAAGACTCGAAAGCTAAAGCCCTACATGAGCTGTCTGTCCCAAAATCAGACATGAATGAGGGCAAAACATGAAGGCTGTTTGAATATGACAGCATTGTACACAAAAAAACCCACCACACCTTGTAAAGCAGAAGTTACAGATTTGTTTTCTGCTTGGCTTTAAGGTAGCAATCACTTATCAAAGTGTAAATGTATTCTAAGGACATAATGTTTTCATTTACTATTCTTCTGAAAGAGTGCTCTGTAATTTCCTTAGTCAAGGGTGCAGATAACTATTCCTGCCAAACAGACAGGCAGGAGCTGAATACTATCTCTGACTCAACTTGAATTCAACAGTGTGAACCCTAAAAATACTGGCTTCAGTCTGTTATTGTAGAAATTCTTGGTCCACCAGAGGCAGATCCTTCAGGGAAGGCACTGCACCAAGAACTTAAGAGTCTTCCAAGCTGTATCCTGTGACAATTACAGTTCTACACAAAGAAACTGGAATCACAAGCTATACTTGCTATGTTCTTCCAAAGGTTTTGTCAGTAAGTAAAGACATAAACTGTCAAAGAAGCTTTTGAAAAGAGAAGTAATTTCTCCCTGCTCTCCTCCAGTCCCTTTTACCTTCCACAGAGAGACTCTTCAATGCAGTTTGAATCTGCAGGTGATCCTTTTGCTGTTACTTCCCTCAAATTTCTGCATTGCACTTATATGCCTACAGAGGGGCATATTTGCCAGTAGTTGAAAAATGGCATTTGGGAGTCCATGGAAACTGTCCACAGCTTCTCTTCATTTAGAGCTTTTCACATCTTGGCTAAATTGCTTTACCAGGATGAAAAGCACCACATAAATGTTCTCAGGAAGGATATTTAACAGAATACAGTTGCTTTCTCTATGACAAAATTATTTTTTTCCTTAAAATAGTAATTAGTTAACCAAATATTTCACAGCAATAAAGGATATGCAGTACTACATAAGGAAAACACATTAAAAATAGGAGCTGTGGTTCCTCTCTATCAATTATGAATGTGAATAAATGCAACAAGCAACCTTTTTGGTAACTTTCCAACCCCTGAATTTAAGTTAGCACCTAAGGAAAAGACTGCATTCATTTCGGTTGACTTCTCTCATTTTTATTAGAGATGATGTAAAGGTAATTGAATCCTTCTCCTATAATGCATGAAACAGTGCAACCTGTACTCAAGCAGTAAGAGCAGCCTGCCTGATGCTGGTGTAACTCTGGATCTAACGGTGACTTCCGAGTACTCTGAAAGCTGTAAGTTTTGACTGCAGATTGTTTGTAGGCACAATATTGATGCTAGAAGGGGTGTCCATCAGTACAAAGTCAGTTGAAGCAAAGCACATTTCTGTTTCACAAGGTGGCCAGACCTTGAAGCCATATGAAAATACAAGCCAAAAGCTGCAGGCAGTGGAGAATCCCTCATCACTAAGGTGAGCACCATCATCTTCAGCCCCAGATTCCTCTCATCAGGCTTTTGCCACTATGCGGGTTTTTCATGTGACCTTGATCTGTTTATTGCAAATCATAGCAAAACTACATTTCAGCTTCACAGATGGTAGGTTTGGTCTTCTGGCTGAAAGTATTACAACTTGTCGTGGAAATTTTAGGTTTGGGCTTGCTTTCAAGGGAATCTCAAGTGTGTGTTCCAGCAATTTCATTAACTAGCCAACCCTCCAATATTAAAACAACCCCAGTCTTCCTTCTGTGGCAGACTGTGGCACTGTTGACAATCTGATTAAATGCAGATGTCCTAAGGATGCAAAATGCAAACTGTAAGAATAGAGACTTGTAGGAATAAATCTGTAGAGACGTGAGGAATTCAAAGTCACAGATACAACTTCTCTAATTACTCATTGCAATAGAACTACATTTTCTGGAGAGATTATATGCTTGCAGCTATTTGTGATGTTACCAGCAGAAATGTAATCCTTAGTTCATATTTATAAACCACATTCTTGGTGATTCAATAGATGGCAAAAGTGTTTTTTAAAAAAAGCTATCTCAATAAACCCTAAGTTATACTTCAGTCCTTTGAAGGTAAGTTGAATAATTAACTTGACATGGAGAGGAACGAGAAACAGAAGATTCTAGTTGAAACTTTATGTTAGAACGCTGGACCTGCCTGGACTTTTATAATTAGGTTATTTTTCTTGCTCTTGCTATCTTAGGAATAGAATTTCAAGTTAATAGTTCCATACAGCTAGATTTGACATTTGAAAATGCTGCTGTTGCGACGAGTTCTTTCTAATAGATGGTACCAAGCTCACACTTGTCTAAGTTTCTTTGGTGCTGGCAGACACCAAAGAGATCGAAAATGCCCCTAGATGAAGGGGTTGGACTAGATGACCTTTAAAGGTCCCCTCCAATGCTAACTATTCCACGATTCTCTCATTCTAAGGTCATTTCTCACAGACTATGCTAGACTGGAAATGTCCAATAAATGTAATGTATACAGACATCACAATCGTTTTTAAAGGAAATTTGCACAAACTGGAATGAACAAAATAATGAAACATATATAGTACATCAAAGTTGTTTAGGGAACAAAATAAATATTTCCTTCTGGGAAAAGAGGAAAAAGATTTAGAAGCTAAATGTTTCCTACGTTGCGGCTTGTAATGAAAAAACTTAAACAATCATTCAGCAAAGCCTCCTTTTGCCCCAAGATCTTCTTTGCCATTTCAGGTATCACTTATAGCTGAATATTATAATAATTTATGGTGAGGTTATTAGACACTCATGCAGATTCGTATTTTAATCTTTTTTTTTCCTATAGCAGATTGTTTCTAATTATACTAATAAAATATTTTGAGCACTAAACTCTTTTGCTAATCTTTTGTAATACCTGGTATTCTGGAAATAATTATTTCAATTTTTTCTTTTCTTCTTTTGCATTCATAGCTACACAGCTTTATATAGGAGATAAAATCTTTCTATAAAACTCTGAAATGCCAGAGATATTCCTGAAACACTTGAGCACAGTCCCAAAGCAAGCTATGGTTATCATAATTACTTTTATAGAAATCAAGTGTGTGTTAGGCACTTCACAAAAATAGGGTTAAATTCTAAACCACATCTACAGTCTTCTGCATCACTACTGTTCTAAGGATGGTTCATAAAGAGCCCCAGACTACAGTAATCAAACAGCTATTCTGAAGTATGCCTGCTGGGAATGCCCCCAAAATGCCAGCCACCAGCTGGGAACAAGCTAAAGCACAGTAGCTACCACTCTGATCCTTTCTGTTCCTCCAGTTTTCTTCAGGGAAAAAAAAACTAATAACCATCACCAAAGCTTCCTCAACAATATTATTTAATTTATGAGTATCTGCTCTTAGCATTTTGTCCAGCTTTGTAAACTGCCTCTTGTTATTTTCATTGGCTCCAAGTTACCCCCAGCTTTCCCATTCTGACCTCTTTTATGTCTACATCTTCACCCACATCAGCTGAGAGAGAGCGATCCAAAGGCGCTTGCAGGGACACATTCCCTGGGCGTCCACCGCATAGGCTTGGGGGGCTCTCAATGGTGCTAGTAGAAAGTCTTAACAGGCACAAGGGACTAACTAAGACCTCAGGACTGCTGTTCCTTTGCAGCACTCTCCATTGGATACTCGCTGTCAATTTGGGATAAAAATTTGCATTCTGAGTGTGCCTTAGGTCACTCCCATGCAGTGACCCACAAAGTACCATCACCTACCCTGTGCTCCCTCAGGGCTTGCAAACCTTCATGCATAAGAAGGTCCTTGGAAAAAAATTAAATGGACAAAACAAACAAAGGAGTTTCTTTGGCTTGCATTAGACTATCTTGAAAGCCAGCCCTAGCAGAGCCTGGTTTTGAGCTGGGACACAGCTGTGCCCTGGCCACACATGCTTGGCAAGGCTGGGGCTGGAGGCCCCCCAATAGGCTGGTAAGAGGACTCCTGTTACTGGTCCTCTTCCCCTCCCTTCAATCTTCATTTGGAGGCTGATGGAAAAATACAGAGTATGGTTTTCTTTGGATGGCTCCTCTGCTGCTCACAGCCAAATGTTGCTGCCACGTAGTTTCTTTGGGGGAAAGAGAGGGCTTTTGTAGAGGACAAGAGGCTGATCTTGATATTGGTGATGAATCACATGCAAAACAGGGAACCCCATATAAGATGGGCTTGAAAATGTTTCCTTTACTGCCAGACGTGCCAAGTGGTCTCAAGGCACTTGAACAAGATACCTCTAACATCGTCTTCAGAGTTCATGGCCTGAACAAGAGACTGGTTGGTAGAATGTGAGATTTATAGGAAGCTTGTTTTCTGTCATGTGTGGTTCCAAAGTTCATACTAAGTTGTGACACATTAACTTATAAACGTGGTTCATCTCAGACAAAGCATTATCTAAAAAGGCAGGGCATATACAGCAAAATCAATAAAAAGTACCAAAAAAGAGGGAATAGTCTTGCTTTGCAACTCTGCTCTGTGTTCCAGCGAGCATCACATCCTTTGGGGCTTGACAGTATTGATTTACAATTACAGCAGAACTAATCAATTTAGCACATTTAAATGGAGTTCTTTTGCAGGTATATATGCTACTAATTCACTCTTTGATACTCTGAACTTAATTCTTGTTATCTGGTTTTCAAGTCTGGTCCAGATCAGAAGTAACAGCAACAAATTCGACAAGAAACTAGTCTGTTGCAAACATGTATTTCCAGGTTGTGTGCACTGTGCGAAGGAGCCTGTTATCCCCAAATATAGGTGCCTATGGAACTGAAACTGTAAAAGTCAACCTTTATTTATGTAAAGAAAATCATTTTGCAAAGAACTCAATATCCTGCAGTGGAGTTCACATTTCAGACAATCTTCTGCAGTCAGTGCAGTTTTAATATCCCAGCATGTCGCTCTGCAGTGAACTCCAAGCACATGGGCCACGGGCTGAAGCAAAACCCCAGTAAAGCTAACGCAGGGTCATGATCTGCACTGTCACAATGTCATGAATGAGGAAAGATGGAGAATTATGATGTGCACCACAAGAATGCCACCCAATGTGGCATTCATCTCCTCTCCTCACAGCTGAGTAATTTCTACAAACTTCTGAGAAGTCCTAATCAGAAAACAGCTTTTCATTTTCACAGCAAGGTAAAAATTTCACCTTTTATTTAAGCAACCAACTTCAATAAATTCACCAGAACTTTTTTTTTTACGTAAGGCTATGAATGCACATACACAACTAAAACAGCTGACTTGACTTTGCATTAGCCCCGTTGAAGTTAGTTAGACATTTAACTGCTGATACATTTCAAAGGAAAAGAAAAAGCAATTTTCTGAGATGAGGAATTTAAATTACTAAATTCTTTTCTTTTTAAGGATTAGAACTTCCATACAGATTTTAAAATCAGATGAAGGAATGTATGTTTTGGAATTCATAAGCAAGTTCACTTAACAGCAAAATTAGTGTTCCTTCCTTTAAGAACCAAGGTAAAAATAGATTTTCTTGTATATATGCAGAGAGTTATTGGTAAAGAATTTATTCTGTATCTTGGAAATGCAACAAATGCTGAGCCAGCTAAAAAATAAAAAGAAAACAGAGAATGGAGTTAGCAGTATTGAACTGATGTTGTCTTGCTTCCTTTACCAATCAAAACACCCTGCAATAACAAATCAATCACAACGTTACTCGATCTTTATAAACAGACCATTAGAACGGTTGTCAGTAGGCTTGCTGACTCTCTGTCAGGGCAGGCTGCAAACTGCTTTTGCGGGCACATATTGAATGATTTCCCATTTCCCTTTTTTTTTAAGGATAAAGTATATTCAGGCACATTTTGTAAAATACCAACATTGACTGTAATACATAAAAATAGCCATAATGGGTAGTTCAACTTTTTAATGAAAGATGCATAACTGTCTTCCTTCAGCAAAAAGGTCCTTGATTTTGAAGACAGACACTTCCTTGCAATTTTACAGAAGAGATATGTGCAGCTCTCCTGCCCACTTACAACCGAGTGATAAATTGCATTCAAATCTCTAAGTTTTCCAAACAGTTCTTTTTTTTAAGCTGAAATAAATAAAATCCTGTCTTTTTTTTTTTTAATCTTTCCATCCTGCAGTATAAAACTACCACAGAAAATTGTGTTGTCTTGCTTCTTCCTTCCTTCAAAGAGGAACAAAAAGATTATTCCTCTGAGTCCAGCAGAATCTAGTAAACCTCTTATTTACGGTACGAGTATTTTCGGTGCAGCAGTCTCCTTGTAATCATGGGTGCGCTGCTAGCGGGGGTACAGCAGGCTGCAGGCAAAGCCCGAAGAGCCAGCGCTGAAGCACTAAGTGCCTCCTGACAAGTGACCCTCTAGCTGGCCCATCCTTCCCCCAGACACGAGGTAGGGACCAGCCACCAGCTCGGGGCACCTGGATGCATGCTGGAAGGGACGAGTACAAGGCGGTGGAGATGGAGAAGCCCAGAGGAACATGATGTCCTGGGAGAGGAGGAGGCTCTGAGGGGAGGAGCAGGGCACAACATGGGTGCTCTAGTTGTGACCTGTTCCTTGCTCGCTGAAACACAGACGTGTGAATACTACTTATAGTCACCTGCTTGTTGTACACTGACCCAATTTGTATTGAATTATGCTCAGATTCTTACAGAGTTGATCTGCTGTAAGCATGTCTTTGGCTTGATTCTCCACTGACTTCACTTCTGGAGGGAAGCAGATGACACCAGAACACACCCATTCCTAACTAGGATTTACCAATTTACACAGTACCAGAAGGAAGGGATAGAGGGTGGAAAGATGCAGTCATGCAGCAATGTGGAAGAATGACACATGATAATGCCACCTTATTGACTCCTTACATGTTCAGCAGCTTTTTGATCAGAACCAACCTCGCCTGAAGGCATCATCACCACCTTATACGATGACCCAGATCCTTTTTCTGGTAAGTTTTCTTGCCTTCATGTACCTGTTTACTTTCCAGAGTGAAAAAGGTGGTAACTTCTAATGATTCATTCTCTGTGCCTTTTACAAAACGCTAAAACACAGGTTTTTTTCTGCAAGGCTTTTGAAGATTGAGATAAAATTATAAATACCACTGTATATATATACACACACACACATATAAACATATGTCTCTCCAGTACATTCTAAATGACTAATCTGAAGGGACATGATTCTCCTAAAATAGCGATGTCTGCAATGAAGTACAGCGAAGAAGTACACTAAGGATCACCAGACAAGTCAGGAAGTAGCATCAGAAATAATCTGGCAAGAAATAGTCTGATAAGAGAAACAAGCATGCTATGAGGGGGCAGACACTTCAAACCCTGGAAGTGCAAAGGGCAAGGCATATTCTTGTGCAGAATTCATGTTGCTTCGGGGTTTGAGCCACAGGACATGTCAATACTACTGTTGTTGCTACAGCAATTTAGGGTAAGTGTGAAACTGAAGCAGGTCAATCTAAATTAGGTAAACTTTAATTAACAAATACAAAGGAATAATGGAAAAACTAATTGTAGAAAGAGCTGGTACCATCGACACAGGCAGAAATCTGCCCCCATTGGCGTCTCATAAGGGGGAAGAGCTGCGGTGGATGGCAACCAACACCCCGTAAGCAGAACCCCTGATGGTGTCAGCCTGCTCTGAGTGCCTTCTAATGCCTCGGGAGAGCCACAACACTGACACCCGTCAGCTTGTATTTCAGGTTGTGCCTAAGAGGAAGCAAAATGCTCAAAGGGGGAATGCTTGCGGCAAGAAACAGTGGCTGAGGAGGGAAGTTGCCTGCATGCAGAGCTGCCGGCAAGGCTATGAGGGCCCACACCGATGCCTCCTGGGACATGCAGCGAGGAAGGACCTGCCCCACCACCATGTCCCCAACGGCAGACAGCAGTGACTGAAGCTATGGGCACTTCAATATGCATGTGAGGTGAGGAGTGGCTCATGAGCTGTATGGATGAAACTACTGAAGAAATGGGATCTACCCAGCAACTAGCGGCAGTGACGCAGAAGAGGTTTTGCAAAGATACTGAAGTAGTCTTTTACAGTATGTCTGCATTATATGAGAAACTGAGAAGCTACATATGCTGCCTTCTACCATCTGTAGTCTGAGGAGGTACAGAAGATCAGCACTACACACTAACTTGGACTTGCCCAATTTTCCTTTAATTAAACTCCACTGAAATTTTACAAAATATCACTAACGCATCACCCTGTGTCACTGAAGGTGAAGCCCAAACTCATTTACCCATGCTTTTTAGAACCGGTAGCCAAAATCGGTACACCCACGAAAGCAGTGGGTTGTACAGTTGAGTGGCCCAGGATATTCCTGCCTGCTTTCCTAAGGACCTCTTCACAGCAGGAATTTTCGCTGTAAAATATAGGAACCACAGTATTTCATCTGCACTCAGTCGATGGAAACTGAACTTCATCCTACCACTTACACTTCACTTCCCTGAAGTTATATCTGTGATAAAGATAACCCTTATGACACTCTTACTCTGAGTAATGTTTTATAAGCAGTGATCAATGTAAGCCACATTGAAGAGCCACATTTAATGCCCTGGGGTACCTCCAACAGAGAAACCACCTGGCAGGCAGGCCCAGGCAGAGAGGAAAGCTGCAGCAACCTGACCCGCTCGTCTGTCCTGAGGAGGGACGAGAACAAGACATGAGACTTCACAAGTAGAGAGTACGCACCAAGGAAAATTTAGGGGGGGACCTCCTCTCCCGCCTTTGGGTTGGCAGCCACAACATATCCAAGACCAAGCCCATCGGGGGGTAGAGGCAAAGAAGGGCCAATGGGATCGATGGTGAGATGAGGCAAGGACATGACCTTGCTTAAGGGAGATGCTCCAGGGACCACCTCAGAAAAAAAAGAGACAGTGGTATGTGAGCCTAAAGAAAGGTAAAAAGTCCAAGGTTTCTTTCGAGGAAGATCCTGGTTTACATGTGTATTTGGTGTCCATACTTTAAAAAAAGATGTACTGCAAAACCATTTTACTCAATTCACTGAACTTAAACAAGAAATGCTGCTGAGAATTACGAGGTAGGTTTGCAGACAGAATCCCAGGATTTCTTGTACCAATCTTGAGTTGTAAAGTTTGTACCGTTGAAGCCACCATATTTTTCCCTTAATTGTGACTATTTTGTGAGGGTTATCTACCTTTGTAACTTCATTGTTTGTATTAGGATTGTTTTCCCATTTTGCAATATAAAGCAAACAGTCCGCCTCCTGCCTCCCTAAAACAAAAATACAAGCAGTGAAGCAAGGCAGAAATGTTTTTTGAAGGCTCAGTCAGTGCACCAGTATACTGCAGAGCCATTGAATTCACTCTCCATTTTGTAAAATGTTGAAATTATTTGTGTTAATTTCACAGAATCACAGAATCACTAGGTTGGAAAGGACCTTCAAGATCATCAAGTCCAACCATTAATCCAGCGCCACCATGTCCCCTAAACCATGTCCTGAAGCGCCACATCCACACGTTTTTTGAACACTTCCAGAGATGGCGACTCCACCACTCCCTGCGCAGCCTCTTCCAATGCTCGACCTCTCGGTGAAGACGTTTTTCCTAATATCCTCCCCTGGTGCAACTTGAGGCCATTTCCTCTCGTCCTATCACTAGTTACTTGGGAGAAGAGACCAAAACCCACGTCGCCACAACCCCCTTTCAGGTAGTTGTAGAGAGCGATAAGGCCTCCCCTCAGCCTCCTCTTCTCCAGACTGAACAACCTCAGTTCCCTCAGCTGCTCCTTGTAAGACTTGTTCTCCAGACCCCTCACCATCTTCGTTGCCCTTCTCTGGACATGGTCCAGCACCTCAACGTCCTTCTTGTAGTGAGGGGCCCAAAACTGAACACAGTTCATCCTGAAAGCTAAGTTGCTTAATTGAACTAAATCTCTCTGACACAACCAGACTTACTCCTTTATCTAAGTCAGGAATAATCAAAAAATAAGATCTTCAGTGTAGTGAGGTGCAGCCTCACCAGTGCCGAGTACAGGGGCACGATCACTTCCCTGCTCCTGCTAGCCACACTATTTCTGATACAGGCCAGGACGCTGTTGGCCTTCTTGGCCACCTGGGCACACTGCCGGCTCATGTTCAGCCAGCTGTCAACCAGCACTCCCAGGTCCCTTTCCACCAGGCAGCTCTCCAGCCACTCCTCCCCAAGCCTGTAGCGTTGCATGGGGTTGTTGTGACCCAAGTGCAGGACCCTGCACTTGGCCTTATTAAACCTCATACAGTCGACCTCAGCCCGTTGATCCAGCCTGTCCAGATCCCTCTGCAGCACCCTCCTACCCTCCAGCAGATCAACACTCCCACCCAATTTGATGTCATCTGCAAACTTACCGAGGGAGCAATCGATTCCCTCATCCAGATCATCAGTAAAGATATTGAACAAGACTGGCCCCAGAACCGAGCCCTGGGGAACACCGCTTGTGACCAGCCGCCAGCCGGATTTAACTCCGTTCACCACAACTCTCTGGGCTCGGCCATCCAGCCAGTTCCTCACCCAGTGAAGAGTAAACCCGTCTAAGCCACGAGCCGCCAGTTTCTCCAGGAGAATGCTGTGGGAGATGCTGTCAAAGGCTTTACTAAAGTCCAGGTAGACAACGTCCACAGCCTTTCCCTCATCCACTAGGCGGGTCACCTGGTCATAGAAGGAGATCAGGTTGGTCAAGCAGGACCTGCCTTTCATGAACCCATGCTGGCTGGGCCTGATCCCTTGGTTGTCCTGCACATGCCCTGTGAGCACTCTCAAGACGAACCACTCCATGATCTTCGCCGGTACGGAGGTCAGGCTGACAGGCCTGTAGTTTCCAGGATCCTCCTTCTGGCCTTTCTTGTAGATGGGCGTCACATTGGCAAGACTCCAGTCTTCTGGGACCTCCGCTGTTAACCAGGACTGCTGATAAATGATGGAGAGTGGCTTGGCAAGCTCCTTCGCCAGCTCTCTCAGTACTCTCGGGTGGATCCCATCCGGCCCCATAGACTTGTGGGTGTCCAGGTGGTTTAACATGTCCTTAACCACTTCCTCCTTAACCACTTCCTCCTGGATTATGGGCGGGTTATTGTGCTCTCCATCCCCGTCTTCCAGCTCAGGGGGCTGAATACCCTGCGGATACCTGGACTGGCTATTAAAGACTGAGGCAAAGAAGGCGTTAAGTACCTCAGCCTTGTCCTCGACCTTGGAGACAATGTTCCCCACCATATCCAGTAAGGGATGGAGATTCTCCTTGCCTCTCTTTTTGTTGTTAATATATTTTTAGAAGCATTTTTCATTATCCTTTACAACTGTGACCAGACTGAGCTCTAGCTGGGCTTTTGCTTTTCTAATTTTGTCCCTGCTTGACCTAACAAGAAGTTAGGCCTTTGCAAAGTTAAAGGGTGAGGTTGAGCAGGAAAAGTGAAGATTGAGTTTGCACAGTGAGGAATTATTCCGTATTAATAGAACTGCCAACTAACCGTAAACTGATTTTATCTACTGTGGAAATCAAAGTCTAAAACTCTCTCGCATTACGCAGGAAGAAAAAATTAAAAAGAAAGAATTTTCCCCGCTTTCTACCTTTTTATATGAAAGACCTGACTGATGGAAAATAGTGCACGGCAACGCTTTTTAGTCGAGGAGCCGCTCTCAGGGAGCTGCCAGCCGGGAGGCAGCAGGGACAGACCGACGACACCGGCTGCTCGTCCTCCCTCACCACCGGCCTCCGCGCGTTTCAGTCGCCTGCCAGGTATTGGCCATGTAACGGGAGGAACAGGTTTGGCTCTTTCAAAGTACGAAGGGAAGGGCAGGTTCCTCTCACCTTCCACCCAAACAGCGACCACAGAGGGAAAATCCTTGCGTTGTCCCTGCGCTGGCAGCGCATCAGGCCTTCCAGCACAAAATACCGAGGAAAACTTGATGTGCATTGACATAAATGAGCTGTCGCGGGTACACACTTTCTGCTTGTTGTATTAGAATGTCAAGGGAATCAGCATCTGAGTATAATGAACATCCTGAAAGCTAGGTTGCTTAATTGAACTAAATCTCTCTGACACAACCAGACTTACTCCTTTATCTAAGTCAGGAATAATCAAAAAATAAGATCTTCAACAAGTAAACACTCCAAATCCAAGCAATGGTTCAGCTCATGAAATCAAGGCTAGAGATCTTTTTTCCATATTAAATATGTTATTTGTCTTTGAACACCTAAGTCACACCAGGTGTAAGCAAACTCAACCACAGCAATGGGACAACTAAACAAGACCCAGTCTTGCTCCCTTTTTTCTGGAAATTGTACGTTTGTTTCTCCTTGCAGAAATGCATAATTCCAGGGTCAGTGCAAATACAATGAGTCAACTCCAAGCACTGGTACGATCATATAAATATCTTTTTGCATCTTAGCAAAATGTTTCAGGCCAGCAGAGTCGCGGCTCTTGGAGCAGGGACTTTCAGACACCTGAAGACCACAGCAGCGTGGGGAACCTCCTGGGGCTGCGAGTGCCCAGGGCTCAGCGTCAGGAGCCTCCTGGATGTCGGACATCCCAGTCTGACCTGGCACACGCATGTGCATTGATGTGCAAAGGCACACACTGCGTCTAAACATACCCTTTTGGCCAACCTATTTGCAAGATGGACTCATGACAGAAACATATTCAGTAAGAAGGTCTCTCTGTCCCAAATTAACTGTCATCAAATATGGATGCAGAAGATTTTAATTAGTAGTTTATTAAGAAACACTTCATTAAAGAGAGAGAGGAAAAGAGAAAGAACAAAGCAGGCTTATCTCCTGAAACATGAAAGGAACATATCCACAAATGCTGACAAATTTCCTCTAATTAGTCTTTAATAAACAGCTGATGCCTCATTAAAAAAGAAAAAAAAAGAAAACAAAACCTGACAAGCAGCCCCCCAAAATATACATTCTGCTTAGTAATAAATCTGTCATATCTGCCGTAGACTTTCCTGAGGGCAGAAAACTGCTCTCTTCTGAGAGGTCATTTATAGGTCATTTATACAGACATTTATCATAATTTCTTTGAAGTTCATGTGAAAAAGATCCTAAGAGGTCTTAAAAGGATATCACCTATATTTTACCGCTAGTGACTACAGAGGGTTAGTGACTCATTCTTGAGCTCACCCTAATCAATGGCGTTGCTCATTCACTTTGATAGGCATGAGATGAAACTCTGAGTCGAAAACCTAATTTCCTTAAATCCACATCATTTTTCTATCTATTTTACTGGGTTCAGGATTTCAACCTGAAGTTTTGAAGAGGACAGAAGTTATTCACTCCTTTGCAGAGGCCTAACACAGTGTCCGTGTGCCTTAAATCCCTCTTAAATTTGCTCTGAGGGCTCTGCTAATGTATAGCGCTTGCATTTCTCACCTGAATAATGACAAACTTGTCCCCAGCAAGTAACAGAGCCACCTGCATTTCTGGCATATTGTAAAATGCAAAAGTCTACAGAAAGAGATACAAGTCTGATTTTTTTTCAAACAAGAGTGCATACCCTGTATGTGCACCTAGTTAGTTAGCAGTTTACACCATATTTATCCCTGTGTTGAATGCCAAAGTCTGTTTCCTACTTACACAGATATATCATTTACAGACATTGTGGTATCAGCCTCATGGATTACACATGTGGTTCCCTGGCTGCCTTGTTTGACAATTAGCCCCAGGAGCAAACTTCTTCTTCTGTTTGGGGGGGGGGGGGGAAGGCAGGAAAATACTCCTTTTATAAAGTCACTTGTCTAGACAGCATGCATTATAAATAGATCAAAACACTCTCTTCCATATCTATTTCTGATTTTCATTTGATTAAGTAGGGAGAACCCCAAAGACTTCGTGGTTTTATATTGTATATTCAAACTATACCTTATACACTTCAGAGTCAGTCTAAATCAACATATAAGAAACGTCAATGAACTCACTGGCCAACACTTAAACCCTGCATATATCTCATTTGCACAACTCCAACCTCCTGAAATGAGGTGGTCCATGCCCCTTTTAGAAGTTTTTCCTGTTTGCTAGATTAACATTTTCTCCCAAGCAAAAAGCACTGATGTGCCATGTATTTCTAGAGAGTCTTCTTGGGGAAAAAAAAAAGAGGAGTAAAGTATTTACTTTTCAAAAGGACTATTTAACATTGGGCATGCGTACTTTCCTGTTTCATTTCTTCTAATATATTTCTGATGGTATTGGATTTGAGAACAAGACTATTAGACAAAACGACAAAAGACAGCGTCGAAGTAAAAATCTGACTTCAAAATCCAGATTTTTCATTTACCTAAGGAAGACTCAGAAACATTTTTGCTATTAAAAAAAACAACAAACAACTTCAGGATACGGTATTGTGGCTTTGTACTATTCCGTTTCATGTATTAACTTTTATTTACTCACATTATAGTTTAAGTCTCTCTATGTTGTGTTATTTTCCAGATGCAATCATTGCATAAAACCACAAGATGAATTCTCAGATTCAGAAACATAAAGAGAACCCCAGAATACCCAGTGCTGGATAGCTGCCTCGTGTGATACTGCTCTCCCAACACCCCAGAACTCTGAGTGCTCCCAGCCTTGGCGGTAGGTCTCTTTTCCTTACCAGCCCTCAAAAACTCTTCTGT
Organism: Phaethon aethereus; assembly: GCF_964289735.1. Lineage (NCBI taxonomy): Eukaryota > Metazoa > Chordata > Aves > Phaethontiformes > Phaethontidae > Phaethon > Phaethon aethereus. The sequence continues at coordinate 21,651,441 of NC_138582.1, forward strand.
TTCTCCCCTTCACCAATGGGAGTAACGCTGACAAGTCACGGATAGACCTGAGTGCTGAGAGTACTCCAGTCAGAGCAGCATGGATGAAGCACCTAGCCTCTTGGCCATGCTGTCCTGCAGGCACCAGGTTTCATGTTGTTCCAGCTACGTGGCCAGCAGGACTTCAAGCTACTCTGGATGTGTCTCCCATGAGCACAGTCACCATTAAAGAGAGGAGGTGCTGGGATCCTCAGTCCGCAGGCCATAGCATCCTGCATCCCTACTGGGATTATGCAGCAGACTCAAGACTATTTTAAGTCCTCACCAGTGATATGCAAGGCGACCCAAACAGCTTTTTCACAACAAGGTATTCTCTAACCAAGCAGTAGGATGGGAACATAAAAGAGTGAGGTGTTAGAAATAGCCAGTTCACAGTAAAATTTGTTTCTTTCTAACTGAAGACAAAATACAGCAATAGGTTTTTATTGCTGGTGGACCAGGGACAATATCTTTATGAAAAACAAGTTCCAGGTATACAGTTTAAGACCTAAGCCTTCATTACTGTGTGAATATTTGAGGAGTATTATTACATGGGTCCACGAGCCCATGCACTATAAGCTGAAAATCACATAATAATTTAGCTGAAAACCACAGCATAATTTAGGTCAGGAGTAGCCTCTGGAGGTCACTCCAAAATATTCACTGCTCTCCCTTCATCCAGTGGGGCAGCCATCTCATCAGAGGATGCATTCAGTTTGCTCAGTCACTATTTGCCCTTGGTAAATCCACGCTGGGTGTTCCCAGTCATTGCCTTAGCATCTGTGGGCCGGGACATGTCTTCCCTTTGCTCCATCCCAGGGACTGAGGTGACTTGACTGTGACATCTGTTTATTTCCAGTCCTCGGGAACTTCCCAGATCTGCGTGACCTTTGAAAGATGACAGAGTGCCTTACATGCCTTACAACTGGCCAGCTCCCTCAGCCCCTTCAGATGCATCCTGTCTGGTCCCATGGGTTCATGTAAACTCTGGTACAATCTGCGTGTTTAATAAATGAACTGTCTTTAAGACTTTGACCTTACAGACTGGACATTTCAGACATGTCCTTGCGTATTTACAAAAAAACACTTTTGTTCTTATTTGGTTAACATACCCAAAAATGTAAGGAATATATATAAACCTGCTTTAACAGTAAGTTATGTAGCTTCAGTTTATTCCAGGCATCCTGGCCCCTGGCGTATGAGGTCTACTCAGTTTCCTATTCACCTCTTCCACCTTTTTTCCTTTGCTTCTCTGGTCTTTACTTCTGTTTTTATCTATCCCAAAGCCTGGGGATTTTTTTCCATATCTTTTATCACACCCCAGCCACTCCTACTGATGTTACAAGCCATACCCCTAAGCTCAGGAAGGCTAAGATGAGCGTTCACTACACTGCAGAGATGAAGTTATCTTTGTAATTAACCTTTTGTAATCATATAGAAAACAAGCTAAAACCAGAAAACATAACACATTCTTCTTCCATACTTCAAAAAAGTAATAAGCAACTTTCATTTATAAGGAAGAGTATTCAATTGTAAACAAACTTTTTGTGGTAATAGCTGTCACAATACTAGTGTTGCATTCACCTAGTCCTGGCACATGGGACATCCAGACAACGGTACTACGGTACTACAATAATTCTCAGTCCATGCGCTTTAACTATGTAAATGTGAAGCTTTTTATCTTATTTATAAAATACTGCAAGGAAGCAATGAAGGATCTCTCCATCAGGTCCACGACCATAGACACGCATTCCTTCACAGCATGGCACCATGCCTTGATTTCAGAGCGTCCTTACTGGTACCGGTGAAAGGACAGAGTCTGAAGGAGCGGCACTTGGATTGTTGCGGAGGCCCCAGATGACAGTGCTGGTGGAAACCAGCCACAAATTCAGTAATGCTAATCAAACAGTTCAGCTATCGTCCCAGTCCAGGGGTGAATAGGGGCGCTGGATCACATAGGTTAACTGAAAAGTTATTGAACCTGTCGGTCTGGATAGACTACATGGACATGAAAATATCTTAACCTGCGATGGTGTTAATGGCTGCCATCAGTCAAGGCTTTGATCTCTAGACAATATTAGATCTTGTCTCTAGGCAATGACAGTTCTTAAACTTAATGGGTATGCTAACAGCCTTCATTCAGGCTACATGAAAGCAGCAGCTGAACACTTCAATGGACTGAGATAACGAGACAATGGAAGCTGCTGCCCAAGGCAATCGTGCGCATGATAAAACCTAAGTAAGGCGATACTTTTAATATCCCCTGCTATCTTATTTGAAAAAATGTTTCATTCGTTCTCCATTTATCCACGGAGAACAGAAGTCAGTATATCCATTAGCTTCCACTGTATCTGAAATTGCCTAAAATAGTTCACAGAAGAGCCAGCATAGCTTATTAACTGGAGGGCAATGCTACTTTCAGGTTCTGTGGACAACCTGACCACTTCGTGTTACACAAGGCAAGCATCCCGCAAAACCAAGGCAGCTCACAGGCCCACTAGACATACAAATGGCTCTGCATAGTCAGCTAAACCTAATGGGATTTTCTTAGCTCTGCTAGGCCTAGCAGAATCACTATTTTGCCCCGATTTTCTCCGCATGCATGGCTTCGTCAGCCTTCTCTCAGCTGGGTCTGAGGCAGCTGAGTGCACCTCTGCTAATGAAGTCTTCCAGAAATGTGAGTGCCGGGAAGCAAAGAGAGGAGATGCCGAACGGCTCTGAGAGCGCCGGGCTGTCCTTGGCATGGGTGGCAGGCAGATCCTGCTGCATCCTAAGCAGCTCCACGTAAATGCTGCTCTCACACCTTTGCAGCATACTTCCCACCCAGGCCCTCCCCTACCCACATGCCACAGGTCCCTCTCTTCCCCCTCCCACTGCCCCGGCAGATAACAGCTTGCGGACTCACCTCTGGCAGCCACTTTGCCGGAGAGACAGAACAGGCTGCTTGTTTTTTTCTGGGGTCAAATTATTTTTTTTTTTTTCTCCTTGTTCTTTCAGGGCCTGTTGTTTTTGCCAATATTATTTCATAAAGAAAATCTTAGACTTACTCTAGCATGGAGTAGTAAAATACTCTGTGTTTTAAAACACACTGTATTTTAAAACACTCCTCTGAAAGCTCAAAATCATCCCAGTCTATGAATGCAAAAGAGCATATCAGTGAACATCAGCAAAAAATTCCCACACAGCAATCCAACAAAAAAACTATTGAGAGAAATCAAATGAACTCATATTTCTTCCTGATTTTCTCTAATGTGTTTTCCAGTAAAAAATTAAAAATACCCACCAAACTTCTAGTTTTCTGTAGTGAAGCTGTGAGATTCTCAAGCCATATTAAGTATCACCAGTAATTAATGTTATATTGCAAGATACTACCATTGTATGCAGATTTTAAAAGAAAAAAGGCAATGACAAGCTATTTACTATGTTTCTAGAAGCATGAGGCATTGATTTGTTTCAAATACACTGTAAAGTGATTGTTTCCTCAGAATTATTATACAGCTAACATCTCATATAAAATGGAATGATTAACATGGTAAACCAGACTTACTTAGCAGAAGAAAAGCTCTGTCACAACATTGTCTTTTAGGCACAACACTGTATTTAGAAACTCTCCCCAAAACGTACTGGAAGTGCCCAATCTACGCTTGACACACAATTGATACAGCCCCGCTAAGAAATGAGTGAAACCAGGCAGTACGAGGGGTGTAGGCGTGCAAATGCCATCTGAAGGCAAATTTGTGGGCAAGTGCCATTTTGATTGTGTAACCAGAATTCACATCAAGGAACAATTATATTCTCTACTATAATGGCAATGATCTGATTAATCCAATCTAGTTGATAGATGTCACTAGCGATTTTTATTAGCAAATTGGCCCCACTGTATTTGCAGACATGACTTTAATGCTATTTGGGGACTGTGCCATGTCAAAAGAGCAGGATTTGTGCCTGACCTACATCTGAGAAAGTCATCCACATAATATGTTAAGAAGGAAGCTTGCTGAACACATTGCGCCCTTAAAAACGCAATTCCAGGAAAAATCGGTCACCGTACAAGTTGTTTCTACAGTTCCCTACCGCAATTGCCTGTCATGCATGAACTCCATAGGCTAATAGGAATGATCTCATCCGGAGCACAAAACTAAAAGAGAAATTAGGACTGAAATATCCAGCAAGGAAACACTCACAAAAAAACCCTGGGATGTTTATGTGTTAGTTTTAAAGGTTAAAAATCTTTTCAGGCAGAGTGACTGAGTTCTGCGTGCTTTTGCAGCCAGTCAGAATCTTTGTGGTTGCTGCAAAGACATGTATAACAAACATGACACAGACTTAAAATTTCAAACAATCTTTCCATTATTCCACTCTTTTTGCATGCTTAGAGATCGCAGATCCCTCATGACCTCACTTCTGCTCATTTTGTATGACCACATAAATTTCCAGTGTGTTGTGTCTGCAGACCTCGTAGCCATTTAAATATATAACTGAACGCTGAAGGGCCGACTGTGTGCACCGAGGGCAGAATAAAGCTGTACCAAAATAGTGGGGCTGCTGAGAAGACACTTTATCTAAGGAACACTCAAACGACTGAGTCTTTGGGAGTGACTGCTGCAGGGGAGTGAGGCAGAGCACACAGCTCGCTCCCGCTGCTCCCCGGGCGCCAGCAGCGTGCTCTGTACGAGCTTGAATGGGTCTTGTTCCAGCTTCATCCCAGTAGGATGGTTCTGGGCCAAAAAAGAACGGCAGGTCCTCAGCAGCCTTCTCCCTCGTATAACCAGTCAGAGGCTGGAAGCAGCTTGTCCCTAAATCCCTACACGCATTCGTAAAAGATGCATCGGCTCTGAATTAACGCACCATACAGTTATAAGTGCATAGATGCTTTCTCTTTAACCATACAGTAACTGAATATTTAGAAACAGGAAACAAAAAGGCATATTGTCTTGATTTTTTTGCCTGTTTTCAACGTGCTTATATGCTCAAAGTTTGGGCCAGAGTCAATTATGCCTGATAGCCCTCCATGGTATAAGCACAGGTTAGGCAATCTTCAAACTGAGCTGTAGGTTTTGTTACCATGAATAAATAAAATGCTTCCTTGTGCCACACACAACAGGTTTCGTAGTCATTCTCTGTGACCTGCAATTGAATGCAATGATGGGTACATTAGACCGGAGCACTGACGACTGGAGACCCTGCTTTATTAGCATGACAGACAGACCTGAGCGTATTCCCAGTACCTTCTCACCCACTAGGTTAAACCCAGCTCTGGTGAGATCACTTCATGGTGAGAGACTAATGTTTACTTATGATTCTCCAGCGCTCAGTCTCTGTGCTGTGGCTGCTACCACAGCAGCGCATTAGTATTAATTGGTATAGTCTTTTATGACACACTTGAGCAGTAGAAACGATTCCTGTCACCAGTTCATTCCAGAGACACAGATCTCATCCATAGCCACCAGCCTAAATTAGTTCTGGGCTAGTGACCAGAGTGGAAAAGTTTGATATCCTGTTGTTAAGTCAGTGAGCCCTTACTAGCATACTTGCAGCATATTAGCTCAAACAAGTGTAATATTACTTTATTACTTTTCCTAGCATTTAAGTATCTTTTTTTTTTTTAACATTCAGTGTTCAATTAGGAAGCTAGTGATACTCTCTACAGAATCACAGAAGAGTATTTGACCTCTCAAGAATAAAGAATAAGTACATCTGTAAATTCAAAGTATCATAACACTGTTATCATTACACCAAAAAAAATAATTCCAGTCCTGCAGTTTAGTATTTCAGAAGAAAAGAGTACTGCTAGAGTTTATAATGATTATAATATACGGCATTGTAAGGTGAGTTGCTTTTCACAATGGAGGACAGATGTGTCATATACATATATGTATATATATACTCCCTATATATGTATCTATATATATATACACACACTCTTTATATACTCCCTTGCTGCGCCAATACAATCATCTCATATAAAACGTTACACTGCTGTGTAAAACATAAAACACTAAGAACAGATTTTTTAAATACCCGTCTGAGAAGTACAAAAACATTAGATAAATAATAAACAAACTCTAAGAAATCATGAACATCTACAACTTCAGGACATAAAAAATGTCAGTTCAAGCTCTCACCTCATGGCTTATCGGTCGACTAAAGATCTAATTCAGCTTGCTATGAAAAAAAAAACAAACAAAAAAAAGACAAGAGGAAAATGAGGTTCGGAGACTCCAGATATATTCAGAAGCAACTCCCTCCACACCCTGTAAATCCATATTTTAAGCGGGTAAATAGGCAAAATCTGTTCTGTTCATTTAATTGACATTTTAAAATATCAGTAAATGAGCAAAATTCTATTCTAAAAACTTGTAATCATTTGTTACAACCCATTCCTCTTAGTCCTGAATACTGTATAATACCTTAAAGTTATTGCCTCCTGACCCTCAGATGCCCATAATAGCAGAAATTGGCTTCTGTCTTGGATATGCCAATTAGGCCAGCTTCAATTAGCCACTTTTAATTCCCCAGTAGTTTTATTCTTCTCGTACTGCTCCTTGGAACGACTTTCTCAAGCACACTTGAGATCACTTAGTATACTCATATATATTACTCATAAACTACTAAATGTGATAGCTACTCGGAAGACACTGTGTTCATTCAAGACACTGTCATTACTTTATTAAGTAGTCTTATAATTAATTTGAATCAGTCAAAATTTTTAACTCAAGAAGTAAATCATGTGCTTTAACAATGTCAGGGTGTCCTTACTATCGAACTTGAATAAGTGTCCAATATTTGAGAAACTTTGCATGATGAGGGAAGTAGTTAATTCATTACATGCTCATTAGTAAAATATTTAGAGCTAAAGATGTTCTTAATCAAAAACTTCTAAGGTTTGAGAACAGAATATACAGAAGTATTTTTAACTTTTGGAAAGAGCCACTTTTCCACATTTACATCACTTTTCTAGGTAACAGGAAAAGTTTACGTTCATATTTATCACTGTTGTGAAAATCACAGCATTTATTTACATGATGGACACAGAGCTTGTGTCTCACAAGTTGTACTTCCATGCTGGCAACCTGGTGCAGGAGCTGTAACAGAAGACCTACACTTAGCTCTTGAAGAAGTATTTTTGCTGTCACATTAATGTTACAGCAGAAGTTAAAAACTCTTTGATTTCATTACACATAGGCACAGGACAGATATCTACAGATGGTTTTGGGTGGGTGGCTGTGAAACTGCAACAACTGTGCAATCACGTGCAAGAAAGACCTGGAGCGAAGAAGTGTATTTCCTTGGCTGCCGCTGATTACTTTGCACAGCAGCCGGAACCTAATTTCCACTCCAGTTTGTGCCTCGAGAAGTTTTACTTCAGTGATCAGATTCTGACTCACAAAGTTATTAGAAATTCAAACGGGTGCTCTCACTGCACGTTTTTATTTGAAAAGAGGTCAGTGGTTTCCAAGAGGGCCACATTTTCACTCTGCAAACAGTACAAGCTGCTCCTTCCTAGACTAGCTTCAATGCTGCAGAGTGGCGTGGCTGAATTCTCTCCCGAGTCTTGTTCAAGGCTAGGGATTTTTAGAGGAAAAAATAACACAACACATGCAGAAAATAATTATTAAAAAGCACCTGTTTATTAAAAATCATCATAATTTGGAGGGTCCAAAAGCAGATGTGGATACCGTTTGGGCACCACGGTGGTAAACAGCTAGAGAAAGCAGAATTAAACATTTCCAATTAAGTCAGCAAACAATTCAAGTTGCCAGAGGAATTCCAGTTCTTGGATTGAAGCTGCGAACTCCGTGGGGCTTATTTACTATTCTGCACCGTCGGCACAAATCTGCTGGGGCAAGAAGTGGGGGAAGAAACAAGCAAGGTGCATCCCGCGCTCTCGGCTCGAGCAGCGCGCTACGCACGCACGTGCCCTGCCTAGCGGGTAGGGAGCTGTTGGCCTGTTCCCGCTACCAACACAATTCCATACTCCTGTTTCAGTCACAGTAATGCCTGACACAACACCTTTATGCCGGGAAAGCCAATTTCTCCCTTACCCCATACCGCCTACTGAATAGCGTTTTGCAGAAAAGATGGGCCAGATTCTAAAGCTTTGATGAAGCAAACTCAGAGTAAACTTTATGAACACTGACAGCTCGTGCAGGTTTATACCTTTACCTAGGGGTCATGACTGAATGTAGCATTGTAGGTTATATCTGTACTGTACACAAAAAATCATACATTTTTGTATCTGCCCCCAAGTTTTGTGAGACTTACTTGCTGTTTTTAAATTATCTGCATTCACAGATTCTACACGGCTACATGGAAGGTGTTTAATCTAATTTGATAATCAGATTTGTAGGCATTGATATTTTGAATCGGTTACCTGGGTAACAGCTAGTTTTCCTGTGGGATGTGCAATGCATGAACTACCCTCTCTTCCCCCCAAATGATGGCAGCTTATAAATACCTGCTACATTTGAAAAATTCTTAAATCACTAGCCATTAAGAAACACTAATATCTTGACTGGTGTCATACATAAGTTATTATGAAGAGACTATTGCAGCCTGTATCAGAGCATGTCTACGACCTCTGAAACTGTTGGAGTTTCTTCCCAACTTCAGTGACTTCTGCTAGGATTTCCAGTTGGTACAAACTACCAGGCTGCCAGTACTGCCATCTACCAAGACATTTTACTTCTCTGATTAGGACGGTCTGCCCTCACATATCTGTACAGTTGTTCAACTCAGTAATCACAATTACGAGCTGGAATCAGGAACAAGGAATGTTATAAAAGAGCAGAGCAGATAATCTGCCTGGCAAAACTAATGCTGGTACTGTCAGCATTATGAAAATGAAGGGGATCAGCATTCGTACAACAGAGGAAAGCTACCCATTCACTTTAGCTCATGATCACAGTGACTGAAGTTGAATTTCATGGGAGCAGTTCAGTTCACTTGGACAAGAATTTCTGGCTATTTCAATACAAAACTTAGAGCATTGTGGGACTGGAAGACGGACGCTTGGTATCTATAGAAATGAAATGATCTCATTGATTTCAACAGCCTTTTTGGTAGGGTTCTGCTAAGAAAGGTGGTGACAAATTGCTTGATCCTTCTTGCACCAGTGAAACAAAATTTTAAACCATACTGAGATGAAGAGAAATGATCTGTGTCGAATAGTTTGAGCTGAACCTGTTCATGCAGTATTAATGGCAGCGGGATTACAACTCTGTTGAATTACAGCCTAAACAGACCAAAAACCATTCTCTTGAAGATGGCTTTGAGTAAGTCACTGGAATACAACAAGGCAAAAGTACATTTGATGTTGGGATCACGCTGCAAGGGCTCGGCCTTGAGGAGAAGGAGCTGTGGCATTGAGAAGCTGGTAAACAGCTGGACACCTGCAGGGTTCAGCCTTGAGGAGAAGGAGCTGTGGTAAACAACTAAGAGGAAGCAAAGGAACGCGTGGACACCTGCAGGCAGCGAATCCTGAGTGGACTGAGTGTGGTAACCAACCAGGACGTATTTTGTGGTGCGTGAAAGAGCTGTAGCTGCATAAAAAGTGGACACTTGTGGCAATAAAGGTCTTTGGCCTGAATCCCCGCCAGAGTCCGTGCCCTGTTACTCCACAAATGGCGCCCGAACAGGGACCGAACCATGGGAAGAGAACAACCGGTGGAGTAGCCCAGCTGAAAGGGGAAAATAGCAGCGGACCAGAGAGCTGTGGGAGAAAATAGCAGTGGGACAGAGCTGCAGTCCGGACGAATAATCACCAGAGGTGAGCAGCTGGGGACGTTAAGTAATGGGGTCGCAAATATCTTTGGAAGAAAAAGCAATCCTTTGTATTATAGTAAAAATTTTGAATAAAAGGGGGATTACTTATGATGAACAAACTTCGTGATTATTGTTAGCATTTTTGAAGAGCCAGGGGCTAGCAGCAGACTCTGCAACAGCTTTTGAGCTAAATACTTGGGACAAAGCAGGTAAACTGGTGTTTGAGGCAGCCCTAAAGGGGATCATACGGCTGCGAAAGTGTTAACAACCTGGTGATTAGTCAGAGACTCTATAAAGGCCATAAAATCAGAGTGGACAGCGGCGGCGGCAGCAGCTGCCGCTGCCACAGCCCCGGGAGAGAAGGGAGGCTGAGCTGGGGACGATGAGAACGAGCGACCCCCGCCCCCACACACACACCCCCGCACCCCCGCCCCACCACTAACGCAACCAACGGAGGTGGCGAGTCCTCCTTGGCCCCCGCCTCCTGGCCCGGAACCTGAGCGCTGGTCGCCCGTGCCGCAACAGGACGGGGCTGCCTGGGGCCATCCTTCCCCCAAGTCAAGATACGACCCTGCCCAACATTGGCGAGGCATGAGACAAGAGGCCTTGGCGGGGGATGGGATGGGGGGGGACACGACGGAGTGAAGTGGGTACCGGCCAGGTTGGTACGGCGGCGGTAAGACCAGAAGATCCTGTCACACGTCCCACGGACGCAGTCAACTCTGACGTACCGCCAGCTGATGCTTTCGCTCTTCTGTATGGGGAACGATGGCTCGTTGACCATCTCAGCGGCACTCCCTGGACGGTCAAGCGCAGGAACTTCAATATACCATGTTTGTAAAACGGTGTTGTGGGTTTGTTCTATGTCGTCATAATTATTGTCACAAATATATCATTTCTTTTGCAGGGAATCAAAGAGTATATTTGAATAAGACACTCTCCCCACGGTGTGTACAGTGTAACAGAGTTGGGAGGATAGAGAATTTCGGGTATATTCGATATATCTGTTGTAATATAGAACGATATATCAGGCAACAATGATGGAGGGAGGCAGTAAGTTCATGGTAAGAGGGCAGCCATGGGCGGACTATTTCTGGGGACGAAGCACCAACAACAACAGCAAAAGGATAAATACCACTTGCAATCTGCCAGAAAGGTTATGGTGGCTGTGTGGAGATCAATTGGCTGGGAAACACCTGCCCGGGAACTGGTCAGGGGATGGTACTGCGGGCGTCCTAGTTCCTAATTTGCAGATAATTAATCAGGCTGAAATTAGCGGTACCATTAGAGGAACATGGAAAGCTTTTAGGGCAAAGCGCTCTATAACTACAAATGCTTTGGTGAGATATAATAAAAGTTATCATAGCTTTGTACGGGCGCTTTTTCCATCGCTAGGAGTAGTACAGCTAGGAAAAGCAATAGTTAACTTGTTGGCAGAGATGGAAATTATTGCTAATCGCACTGTAAATGCGAATTTAGGCTTGCAGCTGTATACGGAGAGGTTAACAGATGGAATTTTGGCCTGTGAGAAAACTGCAGTTAGAGTAGGAGGAAACGGATGGCTGGGTAAGAAATAGATACTATGCTGGGTGAGAGAAAACAGCCCACAGAGATAAGAAAGTTGATCAAGGTTATGGGAGGATGTGGAAGATGGGCAGTAACGGAGGAATATAAAGCACAATTGACAATTTTGTTTGCCTTGTAACGTTCTGCTATTGGCTTGAGCATGGTTGATACGTGACTGCTGGATTATGGTAATATGCCGCGTGAACAAAGCCTACGAACCAACATGGGATGGCTGTGGCGCGTGCAGCGCGCCTGGCCAGCGGCCGCATACGCCATAGGCTCCCTGTGTTGAGAGGTGGCAACCAAGGCGTGTTCCAACACTCGCTGGCCACGTGTGTCGAAACCCACTCCTCTGCAAATGTATAAATACCGGGATTTCCCGAAGGGCAGTGGGCCGGTGTACGGCAAGGCCACCGTTGCATCCATGGGGACACCCACGTAAAGCTGGCACCTACCGACTGCTGGGCTGAGCTCGCAGCACAGGACGACACAAGAATGTACAGATGGTCCATCTTCCTCACAGTCCTCGGGTTGCGAATGATCCATCAGGTTTTGTTTATATATAAACAAAAAGGAGGAGATGTTGGGATCACCCTGCAAGGGCTCGGCCTTGAGGAGAAGGAGCTGTGGCATTGAGAAGCTGGTAAGCAGCTGGACACCTGCAGGATTCAGCCTTGAGGAGAAGGAGCTGTGGTAAACAACTAAGAGGAAGCAAAGGAACGCGCGGACACCTGCAGGCAGCGAATCCTGACTGTGTGAGAAGTGCATGGACTGTGTGTGGTAACCAACCAGGACGTATTTTGTGGTGCGTGAAAGAGCTGTAACTGCATAAAAAGTGGACACTTGTAGCAATAAAGGTCTTTGGCCTGAATCCCCGCCAGAGTCCGTGCCCTGTTACTCCACAATTTAATCCCTCTACCCACCAACAAATATTAGAGTGGTTTACAAAGTGTGCTTCCATCAAGCTGTGTTCACGAAGAAAAGGAAGACATTTTGGAATGTCTTTATCTTGCATACAGTCCCACTTTTTCAAATGAAGAAGGATCTACTCCAAAATCACAGAAAATAACAAAATGGCAGGTAAGGACTCTCACAAACTTTAAGACATGTAGCACAAATTATAGAGTTTATAGAAGCTTACAGAAAGAAAGTGTAATTCTCCATCAGTTGTCTTCTGTGGCTTTAAAGCTGAGGGGGGAGCGGGGGGGGAAGAAAAAGGCAAACATATTCTTCCCTCCCGCTCATGAACAAGAAATGTAACTTCCAAGAGTGGGAAGACTTGTTCGCTGTTTCTTTACCTCCTTACACCCTAGGAAAGAACAAGCTCTTGTAGAGGGAATACAAGTATTAAACTGAAAACACATTGGTTCCCTCACCATCCATTAATTCAGCAACTTGTAGCATTTCCCTGAGTGGGATATGCACTGAGGGCAGGTTGCTTCAAGCAATGAAATCCAATTACCCTTTAACTGAAGACCCTGTTTTTATTAACAAACATGAATATAGCTAAACAGGAAATTATTTAAAAACTTTAATAATTCTATATTACCTTTGTCAGGGCTTCCTGAATATAGTCTGCTGTAAGGGACTCCTGTTTATTTAATTTTCTCTTGCTACGATGGTAGGCTGCATGGCAACAGGTTTCCCATTATACCAGTATGTCTAGAGTGTTAGCAAACAACTAACACTAGTTAGCTAACAAACTCCTCAGAGTTGCAAATATCTTCTTTTATTAATAGATCCCACTAGGATGGGATCACATCCCTAGCAACTTTTCTACATAAATCACTCCAGCAGGATCATCACAGGTGTCACATATAAATTAAATTTGCTTTCAAATAACATTACTTCATGATAAATAACCTTGATTCAAACTGGCATCAATAACAACCAATACATTTATCCCATATGCCTTGGGGTTTCACATAAATAACATTAGACTGATATTTGTTAGAATATTGTCGTGATTCTTCTCTCATCTGTGCCATATCAGAACAAGCTCAAAGAGATGGATCCTTCTGCCATAACCTGAACATGCCTCCCTGCAGCCCACAAACATTGCAAAGAATCCCAAAAGCAATCCATTCTTCCCCAACAGAAAACCACCACCAATAAAACTCCCATACATAGACACTGTCTTTATGATGGATCTTACAGCAAACACAGAGTAGTTACATCTGAAGATCCACACACACGAACCTAGGGAGGAAATTACGCTTAATGCTTTAGAATAGAGTCGATCTGCAGATAATTGTTGAACTGAGTTACTCTAGCAGCAAACCTTACCTTTTATGCTATCACCTGGTGGCACTGTTAGCCTTCTAAATCTCTGTTTTCAGCGCCTGGCTCCTGGGAAGGCACATCGCTGCTGTTCCCCTGGGGCCACCCTGGGGTTACACAGGGCCTCCCAGGAAGGTTTGGGATGGAGGAAGCCAACAGACCTGGACACTGGTTTTTGTTTCGGACTTTAAAAACACAGCTGCCCTCCACACAGGCATGTTGTTGGCTTGGTGTTTGGGAAGAACACATATCTGAATTATATCTTCAGGTTGGTGTTGGTATAAATAATAGCAATTTGCACATACATTTCATATTGCTGATATTTCTGCCTTAAGCAACAAATTAGCAAGCTAACTGAAGACCTGGGAGGTTTCAATGAGATAAAAACCAGATGAAAGCTGTAGTATTACTGCAGATGGTTTTAAGGGAACTTGTTTCATTGAGCAGAAGATCATGGAATATAACCCCCAGAAAATAAGAATAACTGCAAATATTAACAATCTGTCCTGTTTGTAGAAATAATATTTTTTTCATTGTTTCCTTTAGCAAAGATAGAACAATCTACACATTGTGCTAAAAACCACAAAACAAAACACAAAACCACCATAATGTGCATCTCCTATCTTCCAACACAGAGATACTATATGAATTTACAGGTATGTAAAACTGAAACATCAGTTGTGCTGTTAAGCAACAGATACCTCTTCAGTGTATAAGGTTAGATACCTATACATAGCTGTGCATTGGTTAGAAAAACATGATCCGACTGAAATCTCTAGCAACCAAAAATCAAATTATATTTAGGTTTTTGCTCTCTATTTTTACATCCTATTCATACATAAGTCATCCTGGCAGTAGAAAAGGGGCAAGTATCAAGTCTGCAAGTGGGTGAGTACCTAAAATATGCTAAATGTTTCCACCTTTTACCTCTCACAAGAATGTAAGTGAAGGAATGCACTTCTTATCAGTATATTTGAAGTGAGATTTCTGTATTTTTACTAATAAAGTAAATTACCCAGCAATTCTCTCCCTATTCTTTTAAAATTAACAATGTCTTAACACCACAATCATATGATTGACAGGAATGTCATCAGCAGAACAAGAATCAGAAGTACACTGGCTGATTTTATTTACAGAACGTTAGATTATGGCATGAGACAGGTCTTTTCTGATATATTGCATCATTATTCAAACTCTTCTCAAGTGAACTTTTTGATAGCTCCTCTCCTCACTACCTGGGCTCCCTTTTTACTTGCTTGCGCTCCTACCCTTTTGCTGCTTTCTTCTCCTATCGGTGCTTCACTGACTCTACACTCTTCATACTTGCAGTGCTGCCCACTCCTTGTCTCCAACACCTTTACCTCCGCAATCAGGTATCCTGTACCCAGGCAGAGCTTAGTAACTCATGGTTTGCAGATGAATTATAGATCCCTCAGACATATGATTTCAACCATATTAAATCATCTCTCAGCCCTTCTTTGCTACGTAGAATCATAGAATCATTTCAGTTGGAAAAGACCTTTAAGATCATTGAGTCCAACCATTAACCTAGCACTGCCAAGTCCACCACTAAACCATGTCCCTAAGTGCCACATCTACCTGTCTTTTAAATACGTCCGTGATGTATTTAGATCACCGGGATGGTGACTCAGCGACTTCCCTGGGCAGCCTGTTACAGTGCTTGACTCTCCCTATGTAATATAGCTTCACTATTCATGTTAAAAACACAAAATTAAACATACTGTTTTCAAGTTGTCCCTCACTGTCATTTAGCAGCTCCCCCTCTGAAAAATATAAAAATTAAATCATTACAAAATAACTTACTGGCAGCATGTTGTTTCTGCCAATGTAGAGAAATTTTGTTACTGCCCTGAAGAAGGAATTAGCAAGCTATCCAAAAGCAAATGAAGTTATGCTTTTTCCATCTCTGCTAAATGAAAGATGTAAATCAATTTGATGGTGTTTATGGCAGTAAAATAGTGAAGGAGATGGGGCTTCTAAAAGACCATCAAACATGAATAGGAACCCTATTCAATGAATACCAAGACACTGGGCTGAACCGAATCCACCTTTATTAATGCAGCTTATTGGAAAAAGTGTTTTCTGGCAGGTTAGTTACAATCAAATGTAATAAGGACATGTTATTCCTAAGAATATGCTATTCCACCAGATGTATTCTCAGAACAACCTTATCATGGAAAAACATATTCTTCCTCTCTTGCAAGAGACTGCTGTAGGGTTTGAGGTGCGGCCTTTACTTCTCAAATTATCTATCTTAACTCTCATACTTTTTGCTTGTGATGAGTTACAACCCCATCTCTAACCCTTAAAGAGAAATGTAGTATGTAAAAAAGGCCAAATTTCTTGGCTTACTTGCCTTGGTTTCTTTTTCAGCAGATAGTGAAATCTTTGCTAATAAGAAATAAGGTTTATCTTTTACAGCTGCTATATTATCCTCTTGTATCTGACAGGTTTGGAACGTATGTATTTAGTATTGACAAAAAAAAAACAACCCACAACAAATTAGTACAGGTTTACATCAGTGTCAGATAATGCAAGAAAGTTGTTCTACCTTAACTAAAAACTATCAAATCCAACTCTGCTGTGGATTATGTAGCTGCAACCCCACAAGGATTCATCTTTTTCTACTAGAGCTGAGTTTGGGCCACACCACTAGATTACTTTTGGTTAGCACAGAGTCAGCAGTGGTGTCACTCAATATTTTCTCAGGGTTCACACTGGCGACGGTTTCTCTCCGAGATCCTAGCAGTTTTCAATACGCAGCTGATGTTAACGTTAGCAGCTACGTCGGGAAGTCTTGACTTGTGAACAATCAGCACCTCATGTTCTATGAAAACGAGAGTTTCTTCTTCTTAGATAGAACATTTGTCATTTAATTTGTCAAATGAATTTAAGCCAATTTCTCAAAACATCATTTAATTTTCTTAATAGTATGTTTTAAAAAATTACTATATGGCAGACCTGTTTTCTCTCAGGCTTATTCAGAGTAAGAATATCAGAAACTTGGCAAACTATCGAACAACCAATCTCAGCATGGTTTTACATACAAATGAAAAGAGAACACCATAATTTAAACTGTAGGTAGATCACAAAGGCACCTAATTACATACCCAAGTGGTCACACATGTTCTTAAATGAATATATGTCTAAGGTGCCTGAGAAACTGTAAGTCAACAACTATTACAACACATCATGCTTGCCACATTTCCTCTGGCAGAGGAAAGAGACTGTCATCCTATCTTCTGCAAATTAAAAGAATAAAAGAATCGCTCAAGCATATTAATTAATAAGATTCATTGGAAACATAGTGGGCTGCTGCCACTATTTAGTTTTCATGAACATATCTGGGCAATTATTATCTAAATTTATAAAAAGGCTTCTTTCATAAATGTTGAATATTTGATGCTTGTAAAGTCTTTGCATACTCCTATGTGCATACTAATGCTCTGTAATTGTGGAATGCTCAACAGTACAATAACTCCATGATAAAATCCAACTGTTCTTCCTGGCCAAAGATAGAAATCAGGGTTTAGCAACAATACTCAGTTCCCATAGGTTTTTTGGGTGAAGATCATAGTAACAAGCCAGTTTGTTAAAATCCAAAAGGAATTTCATAGCCAGCTGTCCTGGAGATGAACCTAATCCAGCAGCTCTGTCTCCTGAAAATTGCATCTCATTCTAATTTATCTAGCAATATAAAGAGAAAGATTGAATAGAGAAAAGGGTAAAAATTAGTTGAAAAAAAGAAAAAAAAAAACCAGTAGCAGAAGAGGAAGCTTTTCAAACAGCTTGTTTGGAGCCCAGTATGTGCTGGGAGATATTTGGTAGCTCCTCATGTTCAGGAACCAGAAATATTAAATGGTGGGTAGGGTCTGTCCCAGTACAGTAAGAATGGCTTGAATGGTATCATTGCCAGACTCACAGGAAAGCCATCTGCTTGTAGGGGAGGGACACGGTACCACCCCACATCAGCACAAGCCACCTTGCCTTGAGACAACCACAATATTTGAAACACTGTTCATGGCGACAGAGACTGGTCGTGCCTCTTGTGCCAAGGGTTGGGTAGGCTTGGAGGTTGTCCAGTGTTACGCATTCACAGCATCATCCGGATTTGGCCACCCTGTCATTGTATTCCAAACTGACTTCTGCTTTACTGTAGTTATCCTAGAATAAGTAACATCAGACTTTGATCTTGGGATTTTGCACTCACATATATACTGTACAGAAGGAAACTTACTGGCTTCACCATCTCAACGTTAGCTTCACAGGGAAGGGAAGTCACTTTCCAAACTGAGATTACCTGCAGCATTTGTGCTTTGGTCCTTTCCAAAATGTCTTTTTCCACCCCCAACCCCATCTCTGCAGGCTTTTTTATGGATTTAAAGAAAGCTTAAGGGAACAAATAAAAATATGCCAAGACATTTGACTCTATCAATAAACTTAGGTCTCTGATTAACGCCCAAAAATCATAGCTTTCATAATACATGGAGAACAGAAATGATCCCTAAACTAGAGATACCAGACTCCTCTTGCACTAATGGTCACTTGCACGGTCTTCCATTATATTTTAAGAACTTTTAAAAAGTCCTTTTTTTTTTTTTTAAGTGGGGGATTAGAAGAACAGGTAATAAATTCAGCTACTTTAACCTTTTTCTTTTTAATTTTAAAAAATCACACATTTTTATAATCAATTTTAGTGCATTTTTTTAGATATATAGAATTAACAAACTGTCTGGAAACCTCCAGTCACATTTGACTTCAGAATGAATACAATAAGAATAATTAGAACAGGTGCTTTGGTGTGATAATATTCCTTCTTCTCATAGAGAAGTTTAACAGATAAAATAACTGGGAATAAATGTAGCCTAGCAGTCCATGATGAAGACTGCAAAATTTGGGCTCTTATAGGTGGCTGAGTAGACCGTTCTCTGCTGATGAAAGCGGTAAGCTAGGAACAGCCCTCTGCCTGTGCAGGAAAACTGTCCAACCACCAATGGCCCAACATGGACACAGGGATGCTCTGGAAGATGATAACCATGACAAAACAGGGTATTTGCAAAAGTTATGGTTGATGGTATCTACCAGTCTCCCATCATCCACTGATCTCTTCATTTCATCTGAGAGGGCAATAAAGTTTGAAAAGCATAGTTTACCCACGGCAAAGTCATACTGGCTATTCCAAATCACCTTCTCCATCACTTTTCCAGAAAGACTTTCAAAGAGGATCTGCCCCACAATTTTCCTAGGGACTAAAAGTGAGGCTGAACAGCCTGTAGTTCCCTGGATAATCCCTCTTGCCCTTTTTGAAAAGGGGTGCAGCATTTGCCTCTCTCTAGTCATCGTGGACCTCCCATGATCTCCACGACCTTTCAAAGATGATAGAGAGCAGCCTTACAATGACCCCAGCTAGCTCCTTCGGCATCCTTCATATGTATACCATTGGGTCCCATGAACTTCTACAGATCAAGATTTTTCTCAAGAGGTCCCTGACTTAGCCCTGTCCCACTACCAGTAATTATTGTCCTCCATGAACCCTGCCTCCAGGCTCAAAAGCCTCAGCCTTATCTGCATCTGCTATCACTAAATCACCCAGCTATTTCAGCAGTGAATACACATTTTCCTTGTTTGTTCTTTTACTGTTAGAAGGAAGACTCAGCTATTCCACAATATTCAAAAGGCTGGTTCTTAAGGCACGTTTGAGGTGTTACAAATCATGTCCTTTTTTTCAGTCATTTTTCCTTCATACAGAAGACCTCCAACGAGACAGAGACTGAAGGTCTCTATCAGCCTAGAGCTTACAGGTTTCTCTTTTTTTTCTCCCCCAGAGATTCACATTTTAGTATCCCAAGAGTACATACTATTAGCTGATCTTTCAAATTGAGTAGCTTGCCTATAGAACTATAAAGGATTTTAACTTCGTCCTGATGTAAAGCAAGGAAATTATAAAATCCTGAAATACATATTGCCCAAAATGACTCAGCAGATGATATGATAGCAATCTATATGATTAAAAACAAAACCACATGCTAAGAAAAGGGACATGCTGAGATGAAAGGACATTAATGAGCATCACTCTTCTGGTGGATGCTGTCTCTATAGCTCAGAACTCATTTATATTCAAACGATACACAGAGTATCTGTAAAGGACAAAAGAAGGATACAACATTAAAAACTGGCTTTTAATGGCTCCAAGTTTTAAATTCTAAAAAAGAGAAAAACAAAGACATGAACAAATGCTTGCTTGCTCATCCAGAGTAGCTATGCGATCTGAATCACTAATAAAAATCTTCAGGAAAAGTGAATGAGTAAGAATTTTGCATAGTTACTGTTGCTATGAAAGCCACTTTCCTCATCATCCACACGTTCCACAAATTATTTCCCTTTCCTTATCACTCACAAACAGGTAATGAGGTTCGAGGAAAATGGCCTCCTCCTCTAAAAGCTTCTGAGATCATACTTGAAAGGAAGCAGTCAGAATGATGTTCCTCAAAAAGCAGTGAGTGTTCAGTAAGGAAATGGTAAGTGTGTTGAATGGGACAGAGTCAGACTCTGCAAATGTGTGCGAACAGCATCTGGATCCTCTGAGAGTGAGTTGGCAGCTTCATCTCCCACCTGTCCTTTTCTAAAAGGGAGAGAACACAGCCCAAATTTACAGCATCTACTGCACCAAACCCCACCACTTATCTAACAACTTCTAATATACCTGCTTATGTTTCATGCTTTGTTAGTATTAACAACAAACAAGAAAGGTTATTGTGCAAATAGGAGAATATTGGATATTTGGGAGCTACTACAGAAAGAAGCCTCAGAATATATATACACTCAGTATTCTGCAGAAGAGGAGAAGCAAATACTTCCAAAACTGCCAAATGATAAGAAGAACCTTTCAAAGACACGTTTGGAAAGAAAGTGGAGTATTATTTGCAGGAAAACCTCTCTACAGTGAATACACCAATTATTATCAGATTACGTCCCCTAAAAGGAATAAGATATTTCCAGAGCACCCCAAATAAAATCTCTCAGAGCAGGAAGGTATTTGAGCACTAAAAAAGAAATGCTCCAATGCTCTGCCCTTCAAATAAGTTTTTAGAGGAGACAGCAAGAGGCAACCCCCTAACTTTTAGTCAGTGACTACAATAGCAAGTAGTCGCATGAGATAAACCCCCAAAGATTCTCAGCTTGACTGTAAATAAGATACACTTTCAGGTGCAATGATGTTCTCCTTTTCCAGTTTCGAGTCCAACAGCAGACTCACTGTGATGTCTGACCAATGGTCTATGGGTGCCACACCAGCTCTCCAAAATGTCTCACTGGTCCATGGGTGACAAAGCACCATCAGGATAAGAGATCTCTGACATATGAGATCACCACTTGAACTGATGTTAGTCCTGCATAAGAATTATATTAGCAGATAGTGTACACCATATAAATTTAGTAATAAATGTGGGTGAATTCATACTTAATCTGGTAGCTCTGACATATTTTAAAGTAAGTAATAATTTTATGGAAGCGGCCTGGAATGTATGTAAACAGAAAGAAAGTGCATCTACTGCACATGTAAACAATATGACATTTATTTATGCTTCCAAATCATTGTAAAAGTCATGACTTAAATGGACTCACTCAAAAGCATATAGCACAAGAGTTAGGTATAGTTATATCCACTAAATAGTAGCTGACCAGCTTTTATTTAGTTCTCCCTTTCATAACAGGAGGAATAGACTATGACTTATTAATCACTTGAAAAAAAACATTTTGTTTTAGGTGTCCCCATAAAATTGTCTCTAGAATACTCTCTATCACTCTATAAATACTCTCTTATACTGTTTTGTGCATTAATAATAATTCTTGTGACCAGTCATTACTTACATTGTATGCCATTAAATTCTTTGTAAGATACATCTTCTTTTCACAAAATACATTTTGAAGTACTAAATTATTAGTAATGACTAAACTAATCCCAACTAAATTTAAAGTGACTACCCACTGAAACTTTCTGTTACAAACGAGATTAGGAGCCCACAAGAAAGTCTGTTTTCCTATTTATCACTTTGTCATTAGCTACTAGACACTTGCTTTGGAAACTTAGTCAATTCATATGTATTTATTCAGAGTTGCTTATGCCAAAAGCTTCATTTCTCTTCCACACTGATTTTCCATCAGTCAATTCCACTACTCTGAATATGTTGATATTCAAGGAATATACAAGTGTAGAGTACTAATATGGCCAGGTCAAGCTAGCAGAAAATATTTTCTCTATTAAGATTTCTGCTGACCTCATTTGCAAGAGAGATTGGAGAAGAAAAGGGCTTGTTGTCTTTTTTTTTTTAACAAGTGGAACATGAAATACATTTTTAAAAAATGAACCACTAGAGTGAAGGGAACTTTGGCAATTAGTATTTCCCAAATGTCCTCATGCTGTATATTATGTATACATATACATACTCATGCATTCCGTCTAAACTACTAAGTGTATGTAGCTGTAGCAGCAATACCTTCCACTGACGACAGAGACTATACCAACGAAAGATGCCTCCTGGGACAGTTGATAATTGTCTTCTAAATGAAATAAGCTGTGTTAGCAGAAACCTGTACAGCAACATTTGCATTAAGGCTTTTATTAGAAGATATAATAAAAATTGCTGCATTCTTCCTCTCCCCATCAACACTGTACACTAACATTTTCTAGTATGAACTACTGTCCTGCTCCATGATTTCTTTTGCCCGATTCCTAGAATCAGGAAAATACTTTTATGCAATCATCTTATTTTTAAATGATGTATGCATTTACTATATACCAGTGCTGCAGTTTAATGGCAAATAGAACAAAAGAAGGCCTTTTACATCTACACAACTAGGGTTACTAGGCAGATAGTCTACTGGGTATATCCTCTTAGAGGTATCTAAGCACTATATACCAGGCTTTCATGGCTTAACGAGAAGCAGAGTTTAGACCTCAAGTGCATGTCTTTATAGGGTAACAACATTAGCTACTTCAGTCACCTTAATAAATTGCTAAGCATATATTCTGAGGCATCACACCATAATGTATGGTCCTGCAACCCTTCAGTTGGGTCCTACAAGCAACACAGCTGTGATGCTGCACCTGGGCTAACTGCAAGCCAGCTAAGAAGAGCTAGTTGTAGCCTGGGCATGGCATTGAGCTGATACAGCCTTACTGCTCTGAATTCAGGTTACCCATGTAATTCTCCATTGTATACTATTCCAGCCCACTTTTTAGAGTGCAGAAGACCCAGATAGCTTATTTTTCTCTTTCGAGGGAGTTGCTCAACAATAAGCACTTCAGAAATAAGTGGCCTGAATTTTTAAGTGCCTGAAGCATCTAAAGAGTCTAATTTTAGTTTTTATTTTTAAGTGTCTTGGATGCTGTTTCTAGAGTTCTCCAAAAAACTTCACCCAACCCACCACACAGACTGTTTTTCCTACACTTGCCTTATTAATCTCGGAGTTCCCACTCAATTTCTTCACACCAGTTCAGCACTGGAGGTGCAGGAGCCTTCCTGCCTGCTGAGCCTGCCATATGGAAGAGTTATTTCTCCCCCTCACTGACTCTCCATTTTCCGTTTCATTTCATCTGAGCACACAACTTGTTCCCTGTTGCCTATTCCTCTCAGTTCTTCTCCCTCTTACCTAGTTTTTCCCCACTTTTTAAAAGGGCAGCTGCATTCATTAAGTTTGGGAATCATCTGAGATGCAGCCTGTGGGAAAGATGAAATGCAAAATAATTATCTTGTGGATAGTTCTCTACAGGAGGAGCAGTCCTGATAAAATTTTATAATCTCTTGGAATTACCAGGATATTCCTTACTCGTTACACATTCAACTTCGAAAGGTCCGAGGTAGATCTGTGTACACATAAAGTGACACAAAAATTAATGAGTATTCCAAAGCTACAGAATATTTAGAAACACAGGCTGGTAGACAACTGCCTCTATTTGCTCACGGTAGCTGGAAGCACACACAAGCTGCTACAATTTCTTCTGCAAAGCATGTGTGTGTAAGGGAAATGCTCACGTGTCTTTGGGTCTGCAAAGCAGGGTTAGTTCTATGTAAAGGTCTCTGAAGTGCTTTCTGCATAGCCAAAACAAAAAACCATAATTTAGAAATCATTTTAATTTTACTCTTTCCACGAGTTGATAAAGTAAAGCTGGTTACATATTTCTTTAAACATAATTTTAAGCTGCACGGCTATTCAATAAAATGGGCAGCCATTCATAAATCCAGCTAGGCCTTAAGTTAAGTTTTAATAGGGAATGTGATGCTGACATTTACTTCTGTGCTGGTTTTGGTTGGGACAGAGTTAATTTTCTTCACAGTAGCCAGTACGGGATTTGTGCTGAAAACTGTGTGGATAATACAGGGGTGTTTTCGTTACTGCTGAGCAGTGCTTACACACAGTCAAGGCCTTTTCTGTGTCTCACCCCACCCCACCCCACTAGCGATGAGGCTGGGGGTACGCAGGAACCTGGCGGGGGACACAGCTGGGACAGCTGACCCCAACTGACCAAAGGGACATCCCATACCATATGACATCATGCTCAGCATATAAAGCTGGGGGAAGAAGAAGGAAGAGGGGGACGATTGGATTATGGCGTTTGTCTTCCCAAGTAATTGTCATGTGTGATGGAGCCCTGCTTTCCTTGAGTTGGCTGAACACCTGCTTGCTGTTGGGAAGTGGTGAATGAATTCCTTGTTTTGCTCTGCTTGTGTGTGCAGCTTTTGCTTTCCCTATTAAACTGTCTTTGTCCCAACCCATGAGTTTCCTCACTTTTACTCTTCCACTTCTCTCCCCCACCACAAAGTGGGGCAGTGAGCGAGCTGCTGCGTGGTGCTTAGTTGCTGGCTGGGGTTAAACCACGACAATTTTAAAACATACAAACCATATATATGTATGTGTCTAAATATAGATGTTATACTTCTTTTCTATATCCAGATTTGAACTCAGTTCTCACATCTATAAAGTACTTTGAAGATCATGATAATTACTGAAAATAAGTTGTTAAGATGAGAGTAACACAAAACACAATTGGCAGTAGTTTGCTTAAGCTCCGTTAGTCACTACCATAAACACTGTCATCTGCCAATTTGGTCTGAGGTTAATGCCACAGAATACTAACTTTAAAATGAAGGAAGCAAAGCCAGCTGAGAGCATTAGTTTTCTAACACATTTTCTTAATCCATTTATCACAGTAATGATTAATTCATGTTGCTCGATCTTGGACACAGATTGCTTTTAGTAGAGAACAACGTGCAAACAAGGGCAAAACAAGTTAAAACCCTGTGTAATTGTATTAGGTCAGACAGGTCTAATGTGCTTGTTTACGCTATTTAACAGCCAACTGTACATAAAACATCACTAGAATTTGATATTTTTATATTTTAGGGTCCCAGCCCATTGCAGGTGCGTCAGCTCATTCATCCTCAGAAAGTAACAAACCACTTCCTTAGACTTTGACTATTAAAAATAATTTTTGAGACAAGTCATAGAAATTTACTTTTAAATCAAGGGGGTGATATAGGTCATAACTTAAAGTATGCTGGAGTTGATGGGAAGCTCTAAGAAGATAATTACTGTTTCTCTCAGATTATCAAAACCATAGACTCAATATCAGAACAACTTAGCCAGTACAGTAAACATGTTAATCTGGTATCAGTACTGTGCTGTCCGAGATGAAACCTTTCATTTTCACAATATTCAGGAATGTGTGCCATTAAACACTTGTGAAGATACAGAGAACCTCTTGTTTCTTCAATTTGCCTGTCAGCAAAATTCAAACATTATGTAGTATGCAGTCATATTGGCCCTAGCAATTTACTCCCTGTGACTTAGGCAAGTCACGTAGACAAGGCTGTATGTATAAGAACATAAATCCAATATGTCTCCCATAGTGGGTCGGTCCAGCCGGGCTACCTCACCCGGTATTCTGTACAAGGATAACAGAAGATGATATTTCAGAAAAATAAGGAAGCTTGGCCACTTTCTGTGGTCTATTCCCCTCATACTTCCCCAGGGTCTACAACTGTTGTTCACAAAAGTTATCATCTGTTTATGGGCAAGTTGCCCGTGAATGCTGTTGTCTATGGACACGCTGTCCATGTTCCAGCACGATATGCAGAGAGGCTGTGGAGTATCCACCCCTGGAGATTGTCAAGACTCGTAAGACAAAGGTTTGGCTGTTCTGATCTAGTGTTGGCTTAAGTCCCACTTCAGAGAGGACACCAGACTATATAACCTTCAGAGGTCTTTTCCAGTCAACAAATCTGTCAAATCAAGTGCTGCAAAACATTCCAACAAATTAATCAAATGTATGAAAAACATCTGTTATTCCAACACTGAGTTTAGATCTTGAGCATCTAGTGCTCAGATCTTGTGATCGCTAGAAGCACATCTAGGTTACCAACATTCATGGAGTTCACGTTATAAGGATTTTGTAAAGGTTCCCAACAGAAAATGCAGGTGAGTCAAATTTAACAAGTAGATAAATGCAAACTTGAGTCTGTGCTTCCATGCACAGGCTATGTTTTGGGTGATCACAGCAGAACATTCAACTATGGTCAATTTACCAATACTATTTTTTAAACCCGAGTTAGATTAAGAACTCATTTTGGTGATGTGGTGGATTTCTACTTGCATTATTACTATTATGCAAAGCTCTTCCATTCCATCTCCTGCTTTAGGTATGAAGCAATCTTGGCATATCTTTGATAGTCCTTTAAGATTATTTGGAAGAAGGAGGAGAAAAAAGCCAGAGAGCAGTATTTCTTAGGGAATATCTTTTAACAGTAGAAAGTCACTCAAGTGCACTGTTTTAACTATGCTTTGTCAGAAAATATGTTCTATACTTAAGTATATTTATTTTTATGGTGCTATTCTCACACATGATATGACAGAATCTTCTTTAAAAAAGAATTATCCAATTTGAGATTTTTAAAGTAAAATTTTAGACTTATTGTCCAAGATGCCAATGAACCCATCAATGTCTTCACTTTGCCTCATTTTTATTTATTTTGGGGTAGACAGGATTGACTGATAACTGAAACTTCTATCAGTTTTCAGAAGGCAGTTGCACACCCCATTTTGAATGCAGGGCATCAAAAAATGCAAACACATACAATAATTAACCACTTAAAACACAGCCTTCGTTATTAAAATGTGTAAATTGCTAAAGCAGTTTCCTTCTTTAAAAACATAATTTATGATGACAGCCAACTTCAAGGGTTCAGACATAACACAATGAAAGATGTTTAAGGCAACACATTTTTCTTTACCTCTTAGACAAGTTAAAGACATGCAAATAGTTACCTTGGAACAGAAGAAATGATCACATTATAATGCAATAATTCAACAGCACACAAACCCACAATTAAAATGTATGACGTATTTCTTAAATCTACTGACATTTTGTCTCTTCAAAGTACGGCATTAGCATCCATCCCTCTTGTTTGTACCACTCCCATTAGCACATCTGCCTCTCACAAGCGCTAATGAACCCAGCACAAACACTATAAGACCACTCTCCACTTTGTTTTAATCAGGCGAGAAGCAAAATGTTGCCAAAGGGATCAGTCAGACCCAGTCCCAAAATGATTTATGGGGAAGCAAGTTATGAAGCATCTTCTAGAGTGCCTAAGATGGTTTTACAAGAATCACATAGATGCTGAAATCCCAGAAGAATATCCAGAAAATCAAAATATTTAGAGAAAGATATCCAGAGCCCCCCTTAATTAACCCTTAATACTCAGCTGGCCGCCTCCCTCTCCAAACTGGAAATCCTTTCTAACCAGGAGCCTTACAAACAATCTCTGCCAAAATTCTGATGCAATCCATTGTCAAAGGCAATTATGTTCTTCCTACATCCTTCCTCCCAAAATTGCTTTTATGTTTTCTTTGATACTTGTTCTTATTAAAAATAAAAGGTGGAAGAAAGAATTCTTGTAAACAGTGGAAGATAAATAAAGCAAGTTAATTCTTCAGAGTAGTTTAACATCAGCATTAAGATATGACATCTTAATTCTCGCTGTGGGCATTTGTAATCTTAGCAGCCAACTGGAATTAATCAAAAGAAATAAACCACAAATAAGCAGGACGACCTTGCCTTTTTAATAAGCATATATTTTTTTTTTTTCTGTGAAAGAAAACTCACCAATGGTGTAGTATCTTTTCAACTCACTCCTCCGTGGATTGCGCCGTTGGGTGTTTGCAGTGTTGTTCTGTTCCTCCTCAGAAGCAGCTGTCTTAGTGGCAAGTAAAGGTTTACTAGGCTGAGGTGTCTGAGCTTCTGCTGCCACTGGGTTGCATCCTGGCCCACTAATATCCACTGACTGGGACTTCTTCTTTAATCTAAAGGCAATTTAAGGCAGTAAGGTATTATTAATCATCATCCTATACCTAGATTATGTATAGAATGACAGCAGTATATTCGTTGTACAACAATTCATGCATGCCACAGCAAAACACAGAAGAACAGCAGTGATAAATTAGGCCTTGTATTAATTTTCCCTTTCTGCTCCTGCTAAATCACTTACAGGACTTGCATCTCACATGTAGCTACAAATGGTAAACTGCCCTCAGATCAGCCTGCTGAGCTGCTTGAAGGATCAGTCCCTAATCTATTTCAGAGAAGATGTCCTGCCAACAATTACCCTATCATTAAGCTGCCTGGCTTAAGTTTCCACACACAGGGGTGTACAAAGAAATTAAATCATTTGCACAAAGTTGCTGAAAGCCCCAAGAGAAAAGAACTGACTTACAAACTTCTGAATTCAGACGTAGCTCTACAACTGCATTTCTCATTCTGCAATAGTTTCAATGTTTTGTTTCTCACCAAAACTCAAGAATCCCTCTAACCCCAGGTACCATTTTGTACACTGCAACAGCAGTGGACAGAAGAAAAGAAATTCTCTGTCTTGCAGAAGAAATCAGTGTTACTCAACTCGGTACTGGCATCCAGGTAGAGTACGACTTATTAATCACTATCCTCATGCAACCAGTTTTTTACCCATCTAGCTGTCCACACATCCAGACATAGCATCATAACTTGGGCACAAGTATATTGTGAGAGACAGTGTCAAGAGTCTTGCTAAAGTCAAGGCAAATGACATTATTGCTCCCCACTCCTCACAAATCTAGTCATTTTATCAGAGTTCTGTGGGAGAGAGACTTAGATAAACTCTCAAATCCTGCTTCAGAGTGGTGGTGAGTACTCCCATCACTGAATCACCCTAGTTCTGGCATCTCCTCTATCTCCAGCAACATAAAATAGAGGTGATTATGCTACTAGTGTTATTGAATAGAGACAAATGCTCTGTTATGATGAACCTCACTACATACACACTGGATTTTGTCAACACTTTTCTTAAATTAAGTCTCTGTAAACGTATATAGTTGACTACATTATTTGATCCTGGAAATAAAAGAGGTCTATGGCATTGCAGCAAAATACTGATTTGAGATGAAGGGATCATAAGAATTCTGAAATTTTGAAGTGAAGTAAAATAATAAAGTTCTGTAATGCCGACGGATAATTTTATTAGGGTAACAATTCAATGCTAAGCAGCATCCCTCTTAACTCCACGCTTCCTCATTTTTAAAACATTTTCTCCAGGTATTGGTTGCAATTAAAGAGCATGGATTCCTGCACTGAGAATAGAATCTGCTAGTTTAAGAGATTAACTGATTAAATATCATAATAATAATTACTGCTATTAGTAGACTGGAAAATCTTCAGGTCATGATCAAGCTCTGAAAGATATTTTAAAGTACAAAAGTGCATGTAGAATTTTATGAATTACACTATGAAGGCAAAATTGCTATACTCATATAGGGTATTGCTAGTCCAGGGAAAGGACTAGCAGTCTGAAAGCAGTTAGAAATTAACTTCTCTTCTTGGTCCAATGAGAAAGACTACTTCCACTATAACCTTTTTCCCTAGACTGGCCTAGTGTGTGTTGCGTTCAACGCCACGCACAAACAGTTCAGGGTGGCAGGGACCTTTATCCCCATAAGAAAGGCTGTACTGGGTCAAAGGAGATGTTCAACTAGACAAATGTCTTTAGCAACTTCAACAATGGAAAGAGTACAAGCAGGTGCACAGTGCTACCTCCCCCTCCAACAAACTCTGGTTTATGGGTTTCCTGAGTTAGATGATGCACCTTTTTTAGCTCTTGGGAGTTATTTTTCTCGGTTTATCCTTAATTACTTGTGAACACATCTAAACTTCTGATATAGGTGGCATCCCACCTTGACAGGGTCTGGTTTAACTATGCACTGTTTAGCGTACAGTAGCCACAATAGCTTATTTTAATGACTTGTAAAAGTGGCATTATGAGAAACAATGAACAACTACTACTCCATTTATACCAGCAGCTTACATTAGCTCCTGCTGTTCACAGAGCCCTACAGATATAGGAAGAACAACTTGTCACTGTGATAAAACTGTCTTTACTTTGAGGATCTTGGTCGATGGACCCATGTATGGAGTCAGCGGGGACACCATCCTGAACAGCTTGGGGTGAACTGAATACTTCTATGAGCACTGATACATATAAAAATCAAGATAAGACTAGGCAGGTCATTTTCTCTGAGTAAACACTGTGTGAAAAGGAAAGAAAGCACTGTTGTTTGAAATGATGCTCCAGAAACTGAGACCTTGTTTTAAGCAGTTCGAGCTTTAAGCCTACAGCTGGTCAAGTGCATTTACCTAAAATGAAGGCTGGAATATTTCATTGACTCATTAACAATGAAATGGTGTTCCATTATGAAGTTGAATTCTGCTACGTTGTGAATATGCCATATTTCAGGTGATATAAAAAATCTCTATAATTCCTTACCACTTGCAATCTTTGAAGATTTAAAGGATGACTTTTGGGAAGAAAATCACTAGTTTTCAAGAATCACAGAATCACTAGGTTGGAAAGGACCTTTAAGATCATCAAGTCCAACCATTAATCCAGCGCCACCATGTCCCCTAAACCATGTCCTGAAGCGCCACATCCACATGTTTTTTGAACACTTCCAGAGATGGCGACTCCACCACCTCCCTGGGCAGCCTGTTCCAATGCCTGACCACCCTCTCGGTGAAGAAATTTTTCCTAATATCCAATCTAAACCTCCCCTGGCGCAACTTGAGGCCATTTCCTCTTGTCCTATCACTAGTTACTTGGGAGAAGAGACCAACACCCTCGTCGCCACAACCCCCTTTCAGGTAGTTGTAGAGAGTGATAAGGTCTCCTCTCAGCCTCCTCTTCTCCAGACTGAACAACCCCAGTTCCCTCAGCCACTCCTCGTAAGACTTGTGCTCCAGACCCCTCACCAGCTTCGTTGCCCTTCTCTGGACACGCTCCAGCACCTCAAGATCCTTCTTGTAGTGAGGGGCCCAAAACTGAACACAGTATTCAAGGTGCGGCCTCACCAGTGCTGAGTACAGGGGCAACCAGTGCTGAGTACAGGGGCAACCAGTGCTGAGTACAGGGGCAAGAAGTAATGCTCTACTTCACATTAAAGCTTCCACTGTGATTAAGGCGTCTAGCTTCTGTGTTGTGCAAAACAGTTGTGGGCAATGAAGCTACAAAGTGTTTAGTATCTCCATAATCTCAAATCAAGGCAAATGAGGCCTAAAGATCAGTAAGTGTACATATGTCCTGCATTACGCATTTCTGTGCTCTGCCCCAGAGGAAGACAGACAGCAGGTAAGTTGAAATAAATTATACAAATTAAAAAATACCGTTATGATTTATATTGTTGACTATGTTATGAACACATTCTTCACCACCAAGGCTGTCTGAAAGACAGTCCAATTAATAAAGCTGAGAGTTACAGTGTGGAGGTAGCTAATAAAATAGCTCACTGCGCTGTGGGGAATACCAGCTTGTTGTTACAAATAGTATTACTGTGTCTATTCTTCTAGAACCACATGGGAATAAAGGGATAGTACATGTCACCTGAGCAGTAAAAATGTCACATGGCCTTTTTCAGGTGACTTATCATTAATAAAAGACCCAGCTGAAATGCCTATAGCAAATTGATGTCCAAAAAATTATCTACTCTTGCAATGCAGAATAATTTAAACGTAAGATTTCAATCGTTATAGGCACTCAAGTACTAAAATTAAAGAACAGGAGCATGAAAGACAAGCAAGTGCACATAATATTGTCAAATAGTTCTTGAGAGACCGTGGTGACAGTGCTTTTGCTGCCAGGAAAGACGGAAAGATACAGGGTCTGAATTAACCCAGACTCTGTGTAACAGGGTCAGCTGAGTAGGACACAGGTTCAAGTAAGGACACAACTTTATAGGAATGACTTGACAAAACCAAGCAACTTAACTTACCCAGATGCCTCTTCCTTCAGCCCACCTGAACTGTATATTGAATAGTCATGGCTGGCAAATGGTTTGAAAGAACACTGCAGCCTTTGAACAACAACTTGCAGGCATCTTCACTAGACCACCACATCTTGCAAAGAAAGCCCGAGTACTGTGTATGTTTTGAAGCCAAGAGAAAGAATTCTTTGTAAGCCTGGCCCTTTTCCAGCACCCTGCTTTATTACTAGATTTGTGTTGCATTTGTTCTTGGGTTTTTACATTAAAGCTGCACAGTCAGGATGAAACAAGATTTATTCTCTGACAGAAAGAAATCTGAACATGAAATGCCTTGGGATCACATTCCTGGTTCTCCCTTTGTTTCAGGCTATCTGCTTGTAGAAAAATAAATAAAAAATCTAAGAAATACCGTGGCAAAGCTTTTTTATCTTTTACTCTATGTATTCTGTAGTAGCTTTCAACTAACTTTTTGATGACAGGCAACACAGATCATTCAGTATTGCCTGGTGTGACCCCAAATGATGCTGCTGCCGACAGCTGGCAGACAGCATGCCAGCGAGGATTTCAAAGTCAGCAGTGCACTAGGTGGGCTTGGAAATGTGTATCTGATAGCAAGGACAAAGTCCTAACTTTGAAGATCTGAAGTAAAAGGGGCAAAAATTTCCTCTTTTTTTCTCCATCTATCCTTAAATTATAATAGTTCCAGGAGAGGGCAAACTATGCAACATAAAAATAGGAAAATTTGCGGCCTTTGAGAGGTGTGAAACCCTGAGCTAGCCACCATATCCTGGGCTGCATCCAAAGCAGTGTGGCCAGCAGGTTGAGGGAGGGGATTCTGCCCCTCTACTCCACTCTGCTGAGACCCCACCTGGAGTGCTCAGCTCTGGAGCCCTCAGCACAGGAAAGACATGGACCTGTTGGAGCGGGTCCAGAGGAGGCCACCAAAATCATCAGAGGGATGGAGCAGCTCTCATGTGAGGACAGGCTGAGAGAGTTGGGGTTGTTCAACCTGGAGAAGAGAAGGCTCCGGGGAGACCTTACTGCAGCCTTCCAGTACTTAAAGGGGGCCTATAAGAAAGATGGGGACAGACTTTTTAGCAGGGCCTCTTGTGATAGGACATGGGGTAACGGTTTTAACTAAAAGAGGGCAGATTTAGACTAGATCTAAGGAATAAATGTTTTCCAGTGAGGGTGGTGAACCACTGGCACAGGTTGCCCAGAGAAGTGGTAGATGCCCCATCCCTGGAAACGTTTAAGGTCAGGTTGGATGGGGCTCTGAGCAACCTGATCTAGCCGAAGATGTCCCTGCTCATTGCCGGGGGGTTGGACGAGATCACTTTTAAAGGTCCCTTCCAACCCAAACTACTCCATGATTCTATGATTCTATGATTGTCTTTTGGCTACTGGTTGCTTCTGTGAAATATGGTCGTGCTCTCACTTGGGTGTTAAAACAGACACCCAAACAGACAGGCACCTTCATAGCAAAAGTGGTAAATTCAGAGGAGAAGATAACACGGAATGATTGTGAAGTCCCAATTGTTGACAATTAATTCAAGCAAACTATCCTGGGTCGAAGCTCAAGCAGGGCCAGAGAAGGGTTACTTGGGTGCTGCTGACTGGATCTGGAAATGCCATGTTTTCTTGGAGCACGGCTGAGCAGTTTTACATAACCTTGTTCAAACGCACGTTTCACACACCTATTTGTGTAATTCAGTTGCACTATTGCTAATAATCCCTTAAGGCCCCATTTGCTCCTTTCATAACTTGCTGTGTTTTCCTAGAACAGATGTTGCTCACCACAGTAACTCCAGCCATCCAAGACCTTCTACGCAGTCACCCCTCAGTGCCTCTAACCTACCAGACAGAGGCACAAAGCCCAAATCTGCCTTTCAGCACCGTGCCAGTTACCGATTGCAGAGGATTTGCTCATTTAGCTAATTCAGGAGGAATGTGCATCTCCAAGCTGTGTGATATGACATACCTGTAGGCAGATGCACTGACTAGCAAAAGCTTCATTTCTCTTTCCACTCTCTGCATACAACTGCAAAGTCTTCTACTGCATCATAGAAACAGCCTAACAGATGGCCCCAGCTTTTACCTCCTCCTGACCAGCTGGCGTCCTGCGCTCCCCAGCCGCACCTCCCAGGAACGGGTCACTTTGAACAGATTCTTACCATTTCCCTCAAAAAAAAAAAAAAATGTGGTCAGGTGGTCGAGTGTTTGGGCATCGACCTCCAAGTGCTCTGGGCATATGGGAAGTCCAGAAGTCCTGGGGCTAGTGAATTATCTGGCAGGTCTGCTCTAGATTTCAAGAGCATTAGGATTTCATCCCCAGCATTCACTATCACAAACCTATTCCGTTCCTAATACAATCCATGCACTTTTTCATGTTCTAATTGCAAACTGAATTTTTGTAAAGCAGCATGGGGAAAAAAAAAAGGCATTACTGTCTAAACAGATCTTGAAAGTACCTAAATCAAGCATGGCTGGAAGTCCAGTTGGAAAGAAAAGGGGAAAAAAAAGTATTTAAACCATTTATGGTGGAAACAAATAAGCATACAAAGCATTCCAGGGGCTGGGAATCTGTACAATTTGGTCTTTGTGAATTTCTAAGTAAAAATTCCTTACTGCAACAAAGATTTGGAGGAAAGCCTCGCTCATTCTTATCTACAGAATACAGAAAAACTCCCTGCACTCCTTGTGACTATCACAGAGATTTTACTACACGGTTAATTGGAGAAGCAAAATCATTCATTTGAAGAATGATGCTCAGTTTTCAGAGATGCATTTAGTATTCCTGGCTGCCCAGAAGAGCTGGTTATGAGTTTGACTTCTTTGTAGCAAGAAATGTGATTTAAACTCATGTCAACAGCCAGGATTTATCCGATTCTGGAAAAAAGCAAACGCCTTCTGTTTTCAACACAGCACTGCAAAGGTCTGACAACTTAAACACAGCAGAAGGCCTAACCCCCCCGCCCCGTGCCTGTGCAGACTAGCCCCAAAACCAGTTACTTGTTCCCCTCTGGACACGCTGTCCCCGCCAGCCCCTACCCAAATCTGCATGTGCAGATGGCTGGCATTCTTTGGCTCCTGTGGCAATTCAGAGGGGCCAGGTAAAAGGCTTGTGGTCTGCAGTCAGGCTCCATTTACTGCCTGAGCCTCCTTCTGCAGGCCGGCAGCGCCACGCGGGGCTGGCGGAAGATCTCCTGTGTAATGCTCTTCAACACCACTTGCAGCTCTGGCCGTCCCCTCCCAAAAAGAAGATAGCAGGATTAGACTGATACAGACAAAAACCAGCCCTGATGACGATGGGTCGGTTCCTCATGGGGCGAGACGAAACATCCTGTGGGAAGTAGCTGCCGGCGGGGATCAGCGCAGGGATGGCTACAGCCATCAGGCATGGGAAGCGGGGCTGGCAAATGGTTTTTCACCACGGGAGATTTAAGAAGCGCCAAATGAAGGCAAGTAGCAAGTTTGAAATAAACACAAAGAAGTACTTCTTTGAATAGCACGTAATTGCATGATGGAAATAATTGTGCAGGTCTGGAGTATCGCTCGGTACAGAAACGAGTGACACGAGTCCGTCAGAAGACATCCATCAGGGGCTGTGAAGCATGCCGGTACTTCAGCCAGCAAAATCCTTGAGCCAAGGATTGCTGGAAGGTAGCGGGGTTTCACGGGGAAAGAGCCACTCCCTGCATGCTCCCCCTCTCCTATTATCCCTACGTACCCACTACTACTTGCTACTACACACAACCAAGCGCAACATACCTGCAATTCAAATCTGAACTGCTCTTTATGAATTGCAGAGGGAAACAAAACCAATCACCACAAAGCATCTAGAAAACAGAATGCCACTAAAATCGGTGTCTGTCAGCAAACAAACAAACAAAACTCCACAGAAAAGCCCTTCAGACTGTTACTTTTCGCATTGATCACGCAGCAGAGTCTTCTGATCATGCAAAGCGGCTTATGAGATCGTTTGATGGCAGAAGACAAGATGACCTTCACAGGGGTGGCATTGTGAAAGGGTTAGGAATGAATTCACACCTACACAGCCCAGAAAACAACTCAAAGCAGCAAGTAGGTATCAACAATGCAAAACTCAGCCCAGCTTCAGGAAAGAAAACAATGCAAAAAAAATAGTGGCATTTCAATGTCATATTTTGCTCTATACCCCCATCATATGTATTTGAGCATGTACAGCAAGCATACAACACACTCTTTTTTGCATCTTTACACACACGACCAAAAATTACCACGTAAATTAGATGCAACAGCTGTTAATCATCAGAGTACCAGAAAGCAAACCAAAACCACCCTCTCTCCACTTCTCAGTCACCCTTATGGAAGTGGTCCCAGCCCATTCAAGGAAAACTGCCACCATCCCTCATTCTGTAAGAAAAGACAATGCCAAACCACAATTTTCCACTGGCCTTCAGGGGAAAAAATGAAGAGCATCTCAATGATTAAAAAATTGGTTTTGTGATGTGTGGAACAGGCAACCCACACCCTTTTAACAAGTTCTATAGGCAACGCTGGCACCTTGTCTTTCAAGGACACATCACAGAATAAAGACTTAGAAAATGAACACAAACCTTGTGATTATTCCCGGGAGCATGACAGCACTGCTACAGGTAAACCCTTGGAGGACCATTTACAGAAGACATATAGATTGGTTGCTGCCAGGTTACATCCATGAACTCCAAGCGGGAGAATCCAGAATCTACTTGTGGTTCAGGTGTGACAAGGCATTCTCACTGCCTGGGAGAGAAGCGTTAGTGAGTCCGCGGGCAAAGGAGTCAAAGCGTCTACACACCACGGATGGGCCTGGAGATGTACATTTGCAGAAGGGTGAGGCATGGCAGAAGTGGGGAGGGAGGCAATGGTGATGATGGAGAGGAAGATGGCAGCACTCACGCTAAATACATAACGTAACTCAGATAGTCACAGCATATACAATTCATTCTTTTTTTTCCTGCCTAAGTTTTTGTAAGGATTAAGAGCTCAAGATCATATGGCTTCGCCATGGCTGTAGAATATTTCACAGCTGCTCTACATGGTGGAAGTAATAAGCTCTGCAACTAGGGTGTGTGTTTTGTCAGGGATGAGAATCTCTTCAACATTTCTTTCAGGATTTTGAGAGGGTGGGTTGCAGTGCTGTACTATTTGCTGACAGTTATCTTGATTCTGGACATGTTTTAGCAGAGATGTGTAAAGTAAATTACTATTTTGAATCTTGCTATTTTGTTAATAGCTGCTATACTGTTATTTAAATAACTCCCACTAGTTCCATTTTCACAAAAGCTCTTCCAATGCTTTATGCAAATCTACCTCAGTACAATTTGCATGGGTCTTGAAATTTCCAGCTCTGTCATTTCAGCACAGAAAAATTTTGCATAATGGTTTTAAAGTAATGATAATTTTTATTTCATTCTTATTTATCTCATTTATGCTGTAGCATTATATATAATGCAACTTCATTTACAAGGATGGATTCAAACTGTCCGAACTATTTTAAGGTTGTATCACTAAGTCTTTACTTCACCTGATTAGGAGTAGCTATTTCTGAAATCTCTTTATTATAGGTTATGCAACCAGCACCCAGATCCTATTCCCCTGAAAATTACTGTGAGGTTTTCACACATCCTACATTATCCAGGACCACATCCTTCCTATACTACCATCTTCTCTTTCCTAAACATGGAATTCAGGGTTTTCAAGGGCAGGTGTAACTGGTGGTCTGGGAGCTGCGTGGCATACCCTGAGACATATGGAATACCTCACCTACAGTGAAGCCATATAAACTCGTAGCATTTTTCCATATAATTAACTTTGTCATAATAGCAATTATTTTCTGTGCTAACTGCAGGTAATTTATGCATCAACAAAGCTGTTTTATCCATAGCCTTTAATTTAGGCAATTGCATTTGCGTTTCTGATTCCAACCCTAGGCTTGATGCTTTTTCTGAGTTGTTTACAAGTCAGCTGCAATATCCCTGGGCACTTAATGTTCCTGACATTGCTACAGTATATGCAATCATAACACACACACATTTATGTAGACAAATTTGGAAGCAAAAGGGCTTTTTAACTTCTCAAAGAGACAGCAGAGGAGGTTGGAAGTTACAATGCTCTTACAGTACCACAGCTTTGTGTGTTCTAGTCCTATCATCTCAACAAATAAGCATCAGCACAGCAGGCGACTGGAGCTCAGGTTTGAAGAACATGCTGTGGATATGCTTGTCCTACAATGTGGAAATGCAAATCTGAACATTCTTCTGCCTTGCCCGGTAGCTCATACAACTTGAAATGTACACGGTGAAAGAACTTAAAGACTTCTTTCAAAATATAAAACCAATTTATACATCGTTATTATCTTTATTCCACAACACATACCTGGGATAGACATTCTGATCTCATCACTGAAAATTCAGTGAGTTGTACAGGTATTTTGTGAAAGGGGAAAATATTATAAATAAGCAGTGAGTGAGCTCCAGCCAGGAGCATCTCAGCCCAGGGAGATACAACAGCCCATCGGCTGCAGTGCCTCCAGGCAAGTGGGGACCTTCTGGTCTGGTCTTCCTCCTAATACTTCTAATACTTAGAAGTCTTTGGAAGTACCCATCTGTCTACATTGAATACAGGTCAATGACAAGACTGGACAAAGGCTAGCAACTTCAACTGTAAGCCAAACAGTAGTTATCTTAGGCTACTAAGTTATACAATTTGTACAAAACCCGTGTCCTCAAGGTTAGCCTTGAAATAAAAATTACATAGATTTGCAACATGCGCATCATATATTCTTCTATAAGTCCTCACAGGACAAAAAGAAACTGTCATAAAATGAAGCAATTAGCACCAACTCACAAAGGGCAGACTCTTGTTACAGTGAAGAGAGAGACAGAAGCTGTTCCTCGAGGAGACTAAAACATCTAGCATTTCTCCTTGCTAGGAACATAAATTGGTTCTCAGAGTGCTCTGCAGGATATAACAATATCGGATAAAGCTCTGTGGAAGCACCTAACTTATTAAAGGCAAGTCAGAAACGAGGCAAAATGAGAATTCTTTCATCATGAGAGCCAAAGAAGAATTGAGCTTTTGCCTTACAACTCATGCATAACTCCAGTATTTTGAATAGTAAGTATAATTTTAGCATTTTAGTGAAACGTGCGGAAAATACATAGACTGTATAAAATGAGCTTTATATTGGTTGGCTGTTTTGACTATTATTTGATATATACACCACATCCTCCACTGAAAACATGTTCATTCAAGGTTCTTTTTCTTGAGGCAGTTTCATTGGGCACTAACCACACAGGTTTGAAAAAGTGCTTGTCTTGTTCTTTTTGCATTTCTGATTCATAAATCAGGTTAGCCAAGCATATACCAGATGGGAAAGAAACATCTTCAAAGATCCAAGAGTATTTTGTACTTAGACAAGCCAAAATTATCCTCCTACCTTTCTGGCAGGAGACCCTCCTGCTCTAAGTATTCATCTCCGACTAACCCCAACCAGCTTTCTCTTTTCACCCGGGGTCAGTAACATGGCAAAGCAGTTACCAGCATTTCGTCCAGAGCTCCAAGACGAGCTCCACGGGCTGACTGGGGATGCCAGCCCATACTCTACTCACTCGGACACTGCAGCCACACCATAGATAGAGATCCAGAGCCTTGTTAAGGTCCCATCAGATGCAACTAGAAAATGGGAAGTCTGTTAATTGCACCTATTGAGAAAACGCTATCTTAAGCATATATGTTTTCATGGCCTGTCATCCCAAAAAGTAAGAGATGCCACTTGGTAAGCTGATTAATAACAGGTTGGACTAAGCAAATCTATATATAAAGGAGAAACATCCATCTGAACAGATAGGTTGTGAAATAGTTCCTACTTACTTAAAAACAAACTGAAAACCCACACAACTATTTTGTTTCGCAGTTCTGTGGCAGTAGGGGGAACATTTTTAACAACTTCTTACTTTGTGCCCGGAAAAGTGTAAAGGCTGTAAAGACATTTCTTTACGTCTTTGCTCTCCAAGGAGAGCCCACAAGCGTTGATGATGATACACCGCCTTGGTGTAGAAGAGTCCTTGGTGCAGAAGAGTCTGTGCACTGGGGGAAGCTCTCTTGGGCAGAGCAGCAAGAGCCACAGGAGTGAGAACCAGGGTATGAGCATCCCCAGGAGAGAATGAAGTGGTTCAGGCAAACACCGAAATCATGTTCGACCTGAAACCAAGGAAACGTATTCTGGGGACAACAAACTATGGTAAAAAAAGGAAAAAGAAAACCCTTCAAGAACATGAAAGTTTTTATATTTTGAGAAAGTTTGAGATTTCAACAGTGATTTGAACATCCCCTAACCATGGGGACATAAAATAAATGTGATGTGATCACAGTAAAAATTCCCACTCCCAGTAAATTCTAGGTCTGCGGAGCTGTAAGCAGGAGCCACTGCTGATATCTATCCTACACTAAGCATAGTGTAGGATGTATATTTTTTATTTTTTATGATATTTTTTATTTGGATATTGGCTCGCAATGGACAGTGCCTATGAAACTTCATCAGGGCTGTGAAAGCTCTCTTCATTCCTACCAGTGCAGTTTTCTCCTCGTCTTAAGTTCTGTTTCGAACTAAGAATTATGACAGCCAATTTCTCTTTTCAAGTTTCCTTACAAATGAAATTCCTCCTTGCCTCTTAAGATGACTTGGTCCTGGGTCCTTTCAGGTCCTCCCCTGTAATCCTGTTTTCTGCTCCCGTTATCAAGACACTGTGCTTTGATGACCCAATGATCAAAGCATATTGCTGGCTGCTGGAAGCCACCGGAGATTTAGATAGCAGATTTCCACTATTTTAAAATACCCGTCCTTAATAAAAGTATCACCATTTATTTTGATTTCTCCCATTTACTGAACGTAAAGGCACTTCTAGACTACACAACATGTTGCCACCACCACATCTCCTGCTGGACAAGGCAGCAAGCGCCCTCAATGCC
Source organism: Phaethon aethereus (assembly GCF_964289735.1). Classification (NCBI taxonomy): domain Eukaryota; kingdom Metazoa; phylum Chordata; class Aves; order Phaethontiformes; family Phaethontidae; genus Phaethon; species Phaethon aethereus. The sequence continues at coordinate 21,692,424 of NC_138582.1, forward strand.
CTGTCTATGCACAGCGCCCGTGGCCTGAGCTTCAAGCAGGTAGGGTGGGCGTTCCACTTACTTACTTACAACTGTGATGGACAAAATAAATACGTAGTCCAGTACTTACATAGTCCAGATTTATATAAAGATGTAGGATTCTAAAAAGGTGTATGCTTAAAAAATTTACACATTTTAAAATATTTAAATAACAAAAAATGTATCTTTCCTGTCGTAAAAATATATAATATGTTTCTACAACACGTAGCAAAATTTTAACATTAGGAAAGGAAATTGCCCTAGAAAGGAAGGGACACCTCTATTTTATATCCATAGCAATGATATCAATAAATATTGAAAAAGTTTTTAAAAATATCGCAAAGTTTGCTTTGTTAGGAACAGACTGAAGGCTTAATTTTTAAGTTGTGTGTTTAATAGACCCACCTTGACATCAAGTACTGCAGTTACCAAGTTTGTCAGAATTTTCTCAGAAGCTGAACTTTCTTCTGACAGGTGTTGCCAGTCAATTAAATTAAAGTAGAGAACAGCATGATGAAGTGTGTTACTGCTCAGTCTTTAATAAACCAGCTCCGCATTTCTGAGTCTCTCCCAGCCTTCTGACAGGGGCCCTGATTCAGTGGCATCCTTAGGTCCCTGCCTAACCCTGAGACCACCAGCAAGGTGGCTCAGCTGTCACCGTCCTGGGAAGGAGGTCACCATTAACGCACAGCACAGCTTATCAACAGATACTTTTTTTTTTTACATGTGCAATGTAAATCTCTAGTTGTCAATTTGCATGTCAATAGTAAAAAGAAAGATCAGATTTGCAGGAGTTAACAATCTTGGGCTCTTTTCAGCATCCTAATACGGAAGAAATTTATTTCTTGAACTAGCTGTGGAGGCAGGTGACAGCTTGCCAAGGACCAATTGGCTCAGTAGGCACATGCACGTGTTGAGATTCAAGGGCAGACAACTAGCATCCTTCTGCAGAGTTATCTGCCAAGCCGCTACACCATAAAAACACTTAAATATCAAACCTCTTCATTTATGTTGCAGAGCATCTAGAAGCCTTGTAAGAAATTGCATTGATAAACATGAAGTAGTTGACGCCTGAGAGGCAAGTGCGTGTCCAGGATGGTACAAGCCTGTTCACATCATCGCCTTAAGGCTCAGCTCCCGGTAAGCAAAACATTCCTGTGCAACACCAAAGCAAAACAATCCGTCTCAGCTTTTTCCTAATTTTCTTTCAGGATGCATCTTGCATCTGTGCTCCTGTGCTTCAACATGTTTCAGCTGTCGTGTCTTCAGTAGCGGCACTCTCTGTCATGGGCATGAAGAGGATTTTTTTGGGACCGCGGCTCCTGGGTCTGCACACTGCAGTAAGCACAGCTTTTTCATTCTTCCTTTCTCAGAGATTTACAGATGAGCTGCTTGACCCTAAAACCACAATCCTACCCTAAAACCCTAATCCCCACTCAAACCTTGGTGGATTAAGCAAGGGAGGAAGATCCCAGCAAGAAGTTAAGATACCAAGAAGGGCAGTCCTCACAAGCGCTGCAGTGACATTGCAACAGTATGAAAGAGATCATTAAGTTTTATCCACAAATTGGGTGTCTTCTCAACCTTTTAGCTGCAGACTGGGGAGAGACACGGGGGTAGAGAAAGGAAAAACAGGAAGGCAGGGGAAGACCAGCAGCGCTCCCGGGCAGCCACCTACGCGTCTGCAGCGGCAGTAATGGCTGTCAGCCCCTGGGGCTCGGGCTGCAGCTTGCGCCAGACAGGCTAGGAACAGCTTCAGCACTGCTTATTTCTCTTCTGCAGGTGAGTTACAGGCAGCACATACTGAGATTCAGGAAGAAATCTGAAACCTAAACCACAATTCAGTTTCATGCTGAAGGAAAGACATGTCCGCACCAGCAGAAAAGGATGACCTTGCCCTTGAACCACCGTTTAGATTTATGCCTGAGGCAAGCAACAATCTTTTCCTAATTTTTTTAATCACTCACAACGACACAAAATAGAGTTGGACAAACACAGAAACAAGAGATTGAAGAACACTGATGCCCTGCAGGGTTTTTTATTATTATTTTTAAATCAATAAACCCAGAGAGCAGAACTGCTGTAAGCACTGCAGCCACACCCACTACCAGACACTAGCAATCTATAGGCATCATAGTAAATGACATTAAAGACAAATCCAATCAAAAAGCACTATAGTGTGGCTTTCCAAAGCACAGTGAGGCTTTTTTCCCCCTTAGTCCAGAATAAAGAGCACCTCAAGGCTGGTCTGGCATTGCCGGGTTAAGATCCATATGATCAGACATAAGCCTCGACAGGCAGCAGAACAGAGAAGGTACAGGAGACGAGGAGCTAGTGTCTGACAGTATGAAAAAGAGAAGCCAAGGAGAGATTTAAACACCGTTGGAAAAGATCAAAACCAGAGCCCAGAAGACAAATGAGGCCAGAGCATTTTAAATGAGGCAAGGGAGTTTGGAAACATTTATGTATTTAGCTTCCTAACTAGAGCTCAGCTCTAAGGCAGAACTGTTAAACAACCACCTGATAAGCATTTGTAAGAAAACAGCATACAAGCTAAAACATGGAAGCTGCATTTTAGATGCATGCAATAAAACTGTCAAGATTTTAGAAGTCCTACCATATAAATCAGAAGCTTTTCTTCTAAATGCAAACTAAGAATCAGTAAATCACACTTTGTTTTCAGGAAGTATTGGCAGGACTTCAAGATTTATTCAACAAATTTCACAATGTGTGTTTTTTCCCTTGGATAATCTTCTATGAAAAGTAGCTATTAGGAAAACAAAATATCATGGCAAAGCCTTGCTAATTGCTCTTATGAACAGAAAGGTAAAACCTCTTGCTCGCACGTGAAAAATGTGAGGAAGAATTTAGGAACATAAATCAACAGAAAAAAATGAAAGAGCCTGGATCCTATGCCCTCCATGCACTTCAACAGCCCTCTGCATTTATATATACTTAGTTCAGATCCCCAAAAAATTGGCTAATTTCTTAACCATATTAGTAGCCTGCAAGAAACACCTGTTAAAACCCGTGTAAGTCTTTACGGCAAACTCGAAAGAATAGAAGGAGGAAAAGGCAGTAGAGCTCCTCACTCTCCTGCCCAGCCAGCCTGGACGCAGGCTCCGCTTGGCACCTCCGCTCACCGAGCACAGACGGGAAAGGGCCAACAGGCAGCCCATGCTCCTGCCTGTTGCGGCGCGTACGAAAGGCTCTGCTCCGTCTCCGGCTGCCAGGCAGGGTCCCCTCCTTGAAACCCAGCAGCACAAGCACCGTGCCTAGCTCCTTCAGCCCAGAGCTTGAAAGCTCTGGTGTTTCATGCAGTCAAGATTTCCACTTTCAGAATGGTTTGGGCTCAAAAAATAAACTCTCCACCAAAGTCAAAACCCAGAAGAAGTCAAGCTTTGCATTGGGAAACTCTTATGCTTCCCAAGTTTTATTTAAAATAATACTTTCCTCTAGAAAAATGCATGGTTTTGGTAAATGAAATCCAGATTGAACTGACTTAATTTGGCTCTAAGGTTAATGCCGGGTTTGTATTTTTATAGAAATATTTTAGAGCAATGCAAAGATTCATATGGAGATCTCTAAAATGAGACAGAAAGCTTGTTCCTACTCTGCAGCAGGAATATGAATTACATACACCAGTTCAGTGTCTGTCTTGGTACTGATCATTACTGTGACCTCCTGCAGATCCAGTCCCACAGCTTTTCCAAGATAACTGGGTGTCCAAATGACGTATATTTAGAACATCATAGTACTTATAATTTATGTGAACAAAATACGGAGTTTCTTGACCTTCCATTGCATTTATTTTGCAGTATATACTGCAGAAAAAAATTGGCTTGGAATTCAGTAATTCATAGAATTACACATATTCTGAGAATATAAAGCTTTAAATATTATTATGGTAAAAATTAGTCATTTGCTTTGATAAAAAAATAGGACATGTAACATACAAGTGGAGAAAGGGTAAACACAGTATTTCGTGTATGAGAACCGACCTCTTCATCTGTGTGCAGCTACACCATTTCAACTTTACAGAGTGCTTAGAAACCAAGAAGTTATATAACTCAGTAAAAAGCTGATAGGGCCAATGACATTTTAAGTTCCACTCTGTTAAAATCAATTACAAGATGTGAAAAAAAAAAATCTTTAGGAACCAAAATCTCCATCCCATAATACATCCCTATATACATGTATATTTTTAAATAAGAATGAGCAATAAAACTTTGAAGAAAAAGAGAGTGTGGGAGGGAAGTGGAAGGACAGGCAGAGCAGAGAAGGAACAGAATAAACGACATCATTTTGATTTTGCTTATGCTAAATAGTAAATAGGTAAAATAAGTGTGACTTACAACATGGAGCTTAATTGTAAGAAAGCCAAACAATTCTTGTATACTTTTGTAGGAAAGTATATGCTTTTTTAACCTGGAAACACAACACAGTCCTACTTAAATCAGTCTGTACTTTCGTAAGGGAAAACAGTTCCATCAAAAAAATTTAAAGCTATCTTTGATTGGAGGCTAAGCCAAGTCAACAGATCTATTTTATTTTCCAGTTCTCTCAGCAAAGGAAACCAAAACAGACAATGATACTAGATCAGGAGCCATAAAAGAATCTCTAGAGTCCACAAAAATTTATCTCTTTTTAATCCCTGCATTGACTGATCTCACCATTTCTCCATTCAAACCTAGGCCACCTGGAAAAAAAAGATCGGTAATTCTCTTTTGATTCATTTACAAGTGGAGTGAACTTTTAGAGAAGGGAACCAAAAGAAGACATTTTCTGTATATGGGTATAATGGAAGAAAAAGGAGCATATGAAAATATGACCAAAGTACATGACAAGAGAATTCACTGAACCAAAACCAAATTAAAATGACAGCATTGCACAATCAGGAATTCAGGGTGGTTGACACATTCTACCTGAAGAAAGTAACTGGATAAAATCATAGAATCATATAATGGATTGGGTTAGATGTGACTTTCAAAGGTCAGCTGGTCCAACCCCCCCCGCTGTGGGCAGGGAAATCTTTAACTAGATCAGGTTGCTCAAAGTCCCGTCCAAATTGACCTTGAAGTTGTCCACGGATGGGGCATCCACAACTTCTCTGGGCAACCTGGTCCAGTGTCTCACCATGCTCATCATAAAAAAATTTTGTCCTTATGTCAAACATAAACCCACCCTCTGCCAGTTTAAAACCCTTGCCCCTTGTTCTGTCACTACAGGCCCTGCTAAAAATTCTGTCCCAGTCTTTCTTAGAAGTACTTTAAGTACTGGAAAGCTGCAAGAAGGTCTCCCCAGAGCCTTCTCTTCTCCAGGCTGAACAACCCCAACTCTCTCAGCCTGTCTTCATAGGAGAGGTGTTCCAGTCCTCTGACCATTTTCATGACCCTTCTATGGACCCACTCTAGCAGGTCCATGTTGTGTACTGGGGACCCAAGTTGCATCAGTTGCACCTCTTCTATGGTCTAATCCAGCCTAAATTCCTCCTAACACAAATAATTTCAACAGGGAAGTACCAAACAGAGAAAAACTTAAAATCGAGAGGGAGCTTGTGAAGCTCTAAGTTACAGAGTTGAATCTATTCAGACCAGCCATCTGTATTACAAGGACTTTCAAGGAGGCACTTCTGGACTTGGGTATCAAAAATCTGCCTGTGTGCCTTTTCTGGGGGAGGAGAAGGGTCTGCCTCTATGTAACATGGCCAAGGTTAAATGCATTGTTCACGTCAAAAATCGATCTCTGGCTCCAGTGAATTACCAAACTGCTCTATAAACAGGGAAACTACATCTCTCTCAGCACCTTTCAAAAGGAAGTACCAGACACTGTGTTTTTGTGAGGTGTTGCTGCCCATCTATTAAGCAGCTACTTCAGAAGCCCACCAGACCAAGGTCTTCACATTCTTAGGCACAGAACTCCATCTGGATCTAGTCCTGTGAGCAAAAGTGAGAGCTGCACAACCGCATGGCGACAAAAGGCACCACTGTCCATACCCAGAGAATTAAATCTTTGCATTGAGGATAAATCTCTTGCTTAATTATCAGCATCAGCAAACTACAAGTACTTTCGTCAGATGGTCTGTTATAAAATCAAGGCTGAGACTCTTGAGCACAGCAAGCTGGAGAAACATGTACTTGCCCTAGCTGCACAACGCTGTCCTAAAGGAAATAAAGAGCAGTTTCATTTACCAATAATCCTTGTGTGATCAGGTCAGCTGCCAGCTGTATCTGGACTCTGCTAAACTTGCTTTCACAAGAAAGCTTTCACATTTTTTACACCCAATATTATATTTAATATATTTTAGAAGCATAAAGAAATGTTCACTGCATTTTGTTCAGCCATGTCAGGATTTCCCACCACTCAAAGAGCAGCAGCAGAATTTTAATGACTGGGAAACTGCAGCAGTGCCATAAGAGAAAATTGTAACACAACAAATCACTACTTCTGTGGGTTTCCTTCACGTAACTCTGATATTCTAATCTGCTACAGTGCCAGTACAGATTTCTTCAAAATACAGCTTCTAGGAGAGATTAATTTAAAAAAAAAGAAAAAGGCTTGAGAACTACTTATTCAAGTTCTATAATTACAATACCTGGGAAAGACCTAACCAAAAGCAGAATTCCCAAATAGCTCCCACTGCCATCTGATGATATGATTTCTTTCTTTACTTCTTTCTTTTTAACTAAAATGCCTTTGCATTTTAAAATAGCCACATGTTCACTGTACCCTCCTGCCAAAGATGCCTTCTGGGTAGCAATTAAATGTATAATTGAGATCTTCAAGACATTAGAAGGCAAATTCAGTGTCTTTTTGAATAGCTGCAGGGAATGAGATAACAGAAATCAATTTTACGCCAAGACACACTTTGCACACATGCATTCAATATGCATTGCATGACCACTCATAAGCCCGAGGGGCTGCTTCTTCCACAAGGTTTTCAGAGAAGGGATTTTCAAAGCTTTAAGATGAAGTTCGCAACTGTACTGTGGATGAGATTATCAGTCGCGTGTTAAGATTTTAAACTTTTTACTGGTAGATAAGAAATAATACCATAGATAGATGGTAGATATTTGAGGCTAGACTTGTAGACAGCCATGTTGGTCCAAAGAAGACTTGACCTTCTCCTCTCATTTTGTTCACTAGTCAGTATTGGAGCTGGACCAACTGTCCTTTCAGACTCATTCCCCCGTTTACAACTGAAGGCTTCCCGCAGCAGACTGACTGGAAGCATTTTATCCACATTGCTGCCTTCTTACAGTTAATATTCTCGTTTATTCCTCAGCACTTCTGTTCACCACTCACACAGAGGAACAGATTATTTAGTCATTCACCACTACTCAGAGACGAGTCATTGATAAAACTGTGTCTCACTGGGGGTGACAAAGCTAAAAATTCAAGGCTTCCAGCTTTTGCCAGAGCACTGCAGAATTGCAAAAAACAATCTTTCCTTTTATCACTTCTTCCTATCACTAAATGCCTAAAAAGTTTCCAAGCAAAGACAGTATTAACTCCCTACAGCTCTTTTCATCTCCCTATGTTCACATCCAGACAAATGACCCACGATTCAGGATTTGAAATTAATCTCAGCAGAACAGTAAGTGCTGTCTTTCATCTGGCTGACCCAGTAAAACCACAGCAAGTCTCCTGCTTCCCACGCTTAGCTGCCTTCTGATTCCTCCTCCCATCAAGCGGATGGTACTACTCCAAAGATCCCCCCCATCTTAATCTCCTTGTTTCTCTCTAGTACTTCTCCATTCATGTTGCTCCACTTCCTCCATGATAACAGGACTAAAGGAGCACATAAGAAAAAGTCAGATAAGAAAATTCATGGAACTGAGTTAAGCCACTTCAATACTATTTTTACATGGGCTCTCCTCTGCGGGAGGGATTTTATTATCTTTTTTTAAAGAAGACAAGATGGATGGAGAAGTAATATAAGCAATCAGATTTTGGAAAGCTTCCAAGAGCAGAAATGTCAGGAGAACTACTGCAGATGTAGTAGCCTGTGCATTTCAATCAGGAATACAAATAATGGCTACAAAATCCATTTAAGCTGGATGCACGCAACACTCCGATAAGAAATCACTTCCTTTTTGTTTCTTAGGCCTCTATCCTGGCAGCAGTTTGCAATTATCATCCCCCAACAGCGGCCTTCGCTCAGGAGGGCAGGGCTCTGTCACAAAAGACGTGCCCAACAGAGCTGGGAGGTCCCTGCCATGTCATTCCAACTTCTCTCTCTCTTGCTTTAGCAGACTCCTCTCCCACCCCGAAGGTCCATTCTGGGAGTTCCATGCCTTCTGCACCCTCAGTTCCTCCCCTCTCCTCTTTCTTTCCCCCCTCCCTTTCTTATTCCTCCTCTTGGGAGGCAAGGAACTGCAGGACATGGATACCCATGTAGTCCCTCTTGAGATTTTCCTTTGTTTCCTCCCGGAGGGTTTTTCTGATTGCATCCCTGATAGTCCATATTAAACTACACCCACCTGCATCCATTGTCTTCTGCTGGAACAACGAGAGGAAAAGAGAGACAAGGTGTCATCAGCATGGAGGGGGAAGCAGGACTCAATGAACACAGGTTAAATATTTCATTTCTGGAGACTGAGGTGTTATACACACACACAAAAAAAGTAAGAAATTATTGATGTCTGTACGCTTTAGTTTCTGGTGTATGACCACCTTATTTAGGCTACCTGAAAAATTAGGGGAGAGAAAAACAAGTCTGTGTGGGACAGACTTTCCATTGACATTTTGAAAGATTTACAACCATACAGGGAAATCCCAGAAGTGAAAAATCGTTGTACAGCAGCAGAATACAAGAGACACAATTAATAAGGCAATGCCCTCTCATTCCTCCCACTTCCTTTCCCAGATTTCCTGAGGGTGGAGGCAAAGAAACATACCCATGATTTCAGCCTGGAAGATGCTGTGCTTGATGCTGGACCAATGCCCAGTGAACTATCAGTCCTGCAAGCCCCTCACCGCAGGCATACGCCTGGGCTCTCCAGATCCTCGAAGAGGTCAGCACAGACACCTGGCTGCATGTAGCATCTTACATGATCATTGCCTATCTGGTGGTTTTTTTATTGGTGTTTTTTTCCCCACAAATGGCTTTAAAACAGAAGATAGCCCCTCTGTTAATGTAATAATGTGCATCTGTCTTCATAAGTCAACTGGAATTCCTTTACCTGTTAGCCTGCTTATGAGAAAATGAGAGCTTTAATAGGAAAGCATAAAGGCAGAAGCATCTTTGTCAGTCAGGATGCTGTCACCAGTCCTAAAGAAAAAAGCCCACTCCATTCAGAAACTGTGGGTACCTTCAGATACCATATACCAAAAGGAAAAGCTGTTTTTGACATATTCCTGTACTCAGCAAAACAAGGCCTGCATTAAGAAATGACAGCAGCTTTCAAAAATAATTTCTTTGCAGAGTCACTCCAATACCAGGAACCCTCAGCAAAAGCAATCTGTTTTCTAAGTGACTTTCTCAGCAACTACTTGCCATGACACTGACGTCAGACATCTCTCAGGTCAATGCTGGTCTCTTGTAATGAGAGTTTATCTCTTGCCACTCCAGAATTCTTTGTGCCTTCGCAACTGCCAAATCAGGGGAGTGTTTAATCAGTGCTATGATCTAAAATGCCTGCTTGCTATAAAACTGTATATTTTGGAAACGTGTATCAGTTCAGCTCTGAAAATAATAGAAAAGAAGGCTGAACATTTCCTCCTCCAGCTACAAGTCTCTTGATCGTCCTCTACTCTGTGAACCAAGACTGTCAAAGAGGCCACATTGCCACTGCCATATCCAACTCCCTTCATCAAAGCTGTTAAGCTCATCAAGGAACTACATCAAGGGTTTGGTTTTGTTTTCTTTTACCCCCAGATATGCCGTGGAGGAGGAATGCCTTAAGTAACTGCTTTTCCCTATCTCTCATTCCATCTTCTGTCCCTCCTCCCAAATAGGCTACATGGGACAGGCTCGAATGACAACTCTTGGAGCCAGTTGCCTTCCCTCACCACAAGTCATCTCACTTCTACTTCAGTGACTCATCCAGGACGATCACATAAATAGGAACTCTTCAGCTTCTCTGCAAGTCACATTTTACTTTTCATGCTCTTCATTTTCATCAGCAGTTGTTGAGTGTGCTAGCTAGCTCTTAGAGCCAGCTTGACACGAGATGTGAGAAGATAGCGAACCACAAAATTTATCAGGGATAACAGGCTTGCAAAACTGCAGTTTGAAAGAAACCTTGCAAAAGAGATCACTGCCTTATAGACCCCATGAATCACACTTTACAGTTTTAACGAACAATAAGGTTTTATTCTTGTTGGAAATTGGGGAACTGCAATATGTCCCTTTTTCTGATCATAGATAGGTTAGAAACACTGATGGTCAATTCTGAAAGGAGGCATACATCCCTGATTTCCCAGAAGAAAACCAGTTTGAGAAATAAACAACTTTCTCGCATTGACGTTAACTATAAATAGCACAGGGAGGCAAAGCAATACCAGGGCTGTTAGTGAGCATCTCTGAAGTTCAGAAAGCAGGTGGCTAAAAGTGACATTTGGAAACAGATAGGCAATTTATTCCCGTTTAGCTGTCATTTACAGGAAGAGGGAATATAAAAGTATGAAATAATTTGGTTATTTACCCCATAAAATGATGTATCATTGGCAACACCTAAACTTGTTATGTTTAATATTCTGTAAGAGTGATCCATCCTCGTGACACCAGTTTTTTAAAACAAACCTTTGGGGGTTAAAAAAAGGGCATTTATACTTCTATTTGATTCCCAGCTGCTGTAATAAAATTAATGTTGCAAAGGCCGTAACCGTAAAATTCAATTATGATTTTAATCGTTTTGGCCTCTTACCTGCATCTTGAAATAAAGGTTTCAGTTGGGAACAAGCTGACTCTTAGTCTAAATTTCCTTCTGAAATGGCATCTAAGGGACATATATTGTATTTCAACAGACTTTTAAAAGGTGGAATGTAAATTTAGGAACTGATATCACTGATGACCTTAGGTTTCACCATTTTCCTTTACTAAAACAGCACTGACTGTTAAGTTCAGCTTCAAAACAAACCAAAACACATTATGCAGCCCATGGTGTTAACATCTATGCTATTATAAAATATTATTAATGCAGTTTTGTTCTTCTCTAATGGTTTCTTTCTTCCTGTCCTTTCAAGGAGAATACATGAACATCATTATAACTAATGCAGGCCCTGTCCACTGCTCTTCTTCACTTCCACCTCAAAATCCATCAGATCAAATTTCTACATCTTGCAATTTATGAAACAGAAGTACATCATTAGAAAGGCATATTTCCTAAAGTAAGTGGGTTGCTAGCATCCTTCTTTGTATTACACAAAGGACTTTACAAAAAAAGTACCCAAATAAGAAATAGCTATAAAAAAAAAAAAGACCACTCATGCTATAATATTTTCAGTATGGTGTTTTCTAAGAAGCTATGTGTACAGCACCACCTGCAAACCCAACGCTAAATTGCTTGGTGTCCTCCCTAGAAAAAAGGTCTCATTGCAACTTCTCTTTTTCCCTCATAATGTAAAAGGTACAGGAGGGTATAGACATTAAAGCATGTGGCCATAACTGAAAGAATACACTCAGGCAGAAATTAATATCTAGAAATGTGGAGCAGAAGAATTTCCATTCTCTGTAAAATTTACTGACGAATGCAGACACACCAGCAGACTGATAGAGCAATCACCTCTCTCCAGTAATTCAGGCAGTGCTTAAACTCAGCTTCCCACTAGGGAACCTTTTGCACCACTGGTCAGAATCCTCTCAGCTGAAGAGCTACAGGTTGACTTCTCCATGCTTCTCACTAATCCTTCACATCTCCCTACTCCCCTATGCCCACCACGTGGGTGGAACACCTTTCTTTGAAACATGCAGTGAGCCCATTGTTCTCACTTCCAGATGTTCCAGCTCCAGGAACTTGTGTGCTAGGAAATTAAACAGCATTTTAAAAGTTAAGAAGCACAAATAAGCAAATAAGAGAAAAAGGGATGTGCTGTGATATTCATGGCATGGACACTCCAATTAATTTTGTCCTAGCAACAGTTTTAGCATCAACCTATCAGGAAAATGTGTGTACACATTGTATCCCCACTGCTTTGGAAAGCAAAGCTTTATCAAGTGTACCACCTCGGTAGGTATTTCCCAACTTCAATAGATAAAAAGTGGTTACACAGTGAAGTACAGTATTTCTTCTCTCATTATTTACATTGACATGTTTCCTGTAAATTCAGGAGGAACACTGAGAATTAGACCACTGAAAAAGCACAAGCTTTTCTGTTCTCTGCAGCACAAATGTTTCTCTTCAGCAGATTTCTCTGCTTTGAAAGGCAATGCAATCAGATGCTGAGCGGCAAAATGGAATTATTTCAGGCCATGAATTGCACTGTGGACAGTGATACAACCATATTCCTATCTAGAGGAACATCCTGATGTTTGAAAGTACTGAACAGCCAGAAACACCTACTGAAATTAGAGCTAGTTAGTGCTGAGAACCAAAGCTAAGTAATACTTAATTTTAAATTTTTGCATTGAATGAGGAGTCCAGTTTCAGCATCCAAGATGTTTAATCCAGGGATTCGAGTTTGGTTTGTTCATAAACAGAGCGAATGACTTCGCCCCCATCTTTACCAGGCAGTTGCCCACACCTCCATCTGTGTGGCGCAGCATGCTGGGCTTCTAAAATCAGAAATAAGCCAGACAAGAGCACAGGAGGGTTCCTGTGCAAAACCTCCCTTCACTGCACACCTACGGCATCTGCCAGTGCCATTCATCTTCCACGGTCATAATCACCATCAAATACAAAGGGAGAAAACTAAGGACAAAACAGAAGCCACCAGCCACGCAAGGTGAAGGCAGCTAACTGGGACACCGAGCAGTTCTGGAGAGTGACACTCACAGCAATTACAAAAAACACAGTCTCTCTGACCAAAGCCTAATGGCCGATACAAAGCATTTCTTTTTATTGCCATAAATTTATGACATTAAATAAGGACCCCTAGCCATGGAATGTAGTGTCTATCTAATTAACACAAATTGAGCTGGGAGTCCAGGATGCAGAGGTGGCACGTGGTACATGGGCATGAGGTTCCTGAGCTTCCTTTGGAAGACCAGGCCCCTGTTCACTCCCCTGCCAAGCCACATTTGAAGCAAACCTGAGCTGTGACAAGTCTATTTATGAGTAAATCGCCCCTACTGAGAAGCTGCCACCGTCTCTGCTCAGCCATTTTCACAAAGCTTGTATTTCCTGCCACTGCTCTTTAACCTTCTCTCTTCCTACATTCACAGCCTCATACTTGACCCACAGCTTCCCTAAATAGCACCAGCTCCTTAGAGTGTCCTCTAAAGCTTAATGTCATGGAAGCCACTGAGAGCTGAAAGGTATCTGGGTATACCCAAGCCTTGAGCCTGTCCATTCCCTGGATCCAGAAAGGAAGACCCTACAGTGTGACCTAAGCTGATCCCTTCTTCCTCAGGGCCGTATTTCTTTCCCAGTGCTCATTGCCTCACCTCAACTCAATTCTTTGTAAACTAGAAATGGTATCTGCGTAAACCAGAGGAACCTGTATTCCCACCTCCAGCTCCCCAGAACACCCACCTCAAAAAGGACAAGTAGGAATCAGCCAAAATGGGAACAAGCATGGCAGCATGGAGGGGGATTCAGGTACTGTGAAATCTCTGGAGCTTCTACCACTGCTCCTGAGGAAAGGCAGGAGTGATACCCCACTAACACTGCATCCTCAAAAGCCTCTGAGAAGAGAATAAATGCCATGCAGCTCCTCCCACTAGTAGATCTGACCTTTCACTCCTTTGAGTGGACAAGGATACCACAGAAGCATACACATCCTTCTATCTATGATGGTCGACATACATCTATAATGTAGAAATAGTTGCTCTCCTCGCACGTTCAGTACCTATGCATCCTCTTGTGCCTTGCAGGACAATAAGAATTCTAGACTAGCAAAGCCTGACTGGCAGTGGTTAAGGCCTAAATATACCTCAAGTCACATACCTCAGTTGATACATTTTCCAAACTCTTAGTGCAAAGGAAAAATGTAAATAAAGGCATCACTATTTTTAACACCAACTTTTTATTTCTTTTTCTGAAGATGACAGTAAAAGAATTAGTCCTAAATTACAGCAGCCATCTTCCATCTTAAATAAGCTGTTTAAGAAACCATAACTTGCAGCAATAAAGAAAGGTGTTAGGAAAATCCAGAAACTGAGGTCCTGATGTGGCTAGAAAAGCAGAAGTATGCCTGCAAACTCATGAGGGGTTCCTTTGGTGCAAGTACGGGATGATGACATGAAGACCACTTTCACTCAGTTCAGGATACAACCTATTTTGACCCAACATACGTTAAGGCCAGATTCTTGAAGCAGAGTAAAAGGAAGCAGAACCATTTTGCTATTCCAGCACTGCACTCATGAGGCTGGAACCGGGGCTTGCGTTTCTATAGGCACACAAAAAAACCACAGGTGCTAGCAGAGACTGTGACACATTTCCCCTGCCGCCATGACCTGCTCTGACCACAGCTGGACTCTACAGGTACATGGACATGTCCATTACAACTTCACTACTCCACTCTGCCAGGGACACAAGACTTATACATAACTGGAGGCAAATTCATACACTTCAAGATTTTAAGCCCTATCTGAGCCCTGTCACAAGTGGTTTAACATCCTGTTATCTATTCACCGTATTGCCTACCGAGGACAATGAGAATCGGGCCCATTGCTTCCAGACAGTGGGTTACTGGTATCTGGTAGAGCTATGCCAGAGAAATAAAACTTGGCCATAGGTAGGAATGTTAATGTTTAACTTTCTAAAACTAAAATAAACATTTGTCAGCCTCTGATTGAATCCTGCTTAAAGAACTGTCTATAACTCCATGTATCTACTGCTCACAAGTCTTCCATAGTGGAGAAAGCAAAGTAGGGCAAGTAATAAAATATATGCCTTTGTAAACTGACAGATAAAATGAAATATTAGCTGAGGAAAGATCTGAACAACTGGGGGTTATTTATTTATTCATCGCCTTGTAATATACAGAGGGTGATATGGCCATTCATTCTACGGCACCACCAGGTATATTTTGTCCCTCACTAGCTAGTCACGCTATTTGACAGAACTCCAAAGATTTCACAATTCTAGATTTAAATCTAACATTTGCATAGTAAGGACACATCTGTCTGCAATGGGCAAACTTTGGATTTCCTTTAGGCTACCTGATACACTCTGCCCTCCTGTGTGCTCTCTCAAGTCACTTAGATGACAGAAACTATACTTTTGGTGAATACTATTATCTGACATGTACTGTAAATTCTCAAAACAGTTAATAACACACCTTTACATCATGGGAACATAAGACTTCCATACGACACTGCAAGCATGAGCAGAAGCTATATGCACTTGAATGTAAGGTTATGTGAAATTAATCCTTTTGATCTCACATTTTCCATGGGGTTTTCCACTAAATTTTTTTCCTTTCTCCTTAATTTTGAAGTTGCTCTTGATTTTTTGCACAAGTTTTAAGTGATTACAAGTATTGTACTGGTCCTCAATGAAATAATACATTTTGGCTCCTGTGCATTATCACTTTCTTTAGCCTCTGTCTTTCTTCTTCCTACATATCCTACATCTTAATTCTTTATAACTTCTGTCTTTGTTCTTCCAATTCTCATGTCTCATTTATTGTATCGTATTATTTCTCTTTCCATTTTCATTTTTCAGCAGACTGCAAAAAAAAGTTTGCAAGAACTGTAGTTTTACAATGTACTAATGCTATTTGAGGGATGCTTTAGAAAAAACTCTGAACTGATGACATTTTTTGTGAACCGCTGTTCTCTCTATGGGAACATTTTTATGTCCTGTCATCATAATGTTGCATAATCGGCACTCACAGAACATCACGTGGACATGAGCAAATTCTGCCTGCAGTGGTGGGCTGCACGGAGGGCTCAGACTGATGTTACAGCATTCATCTCATGTCTTTTCTACCTGACAATCTAGAAGAATCTTGGGGAAATGCACTTTCCTGGAGAAACAGGGTATCGTTAATGTCAGAATAGGAATGTTTCTTAAAGAAAAATTTGGAGAACTCTCAGATAAAAGAAAGGGCAACATTTTATGATATATCTAGATGAAGATGTTTTTCTTCTCCTGCTGCATTATGACGGCAAAGCCTCCCTCTCCATGGCATGTACTGATAGCCTGCCTCCCAATTTACTCCATTCCAAATGAACCAGTTACACAAACCAGAACTGGACCTGGCAGCCTGTTAGTGCGGAATCCAAGCAGAAGCTTAAAATGTCAACTATATTCAGCAGTGGGCAAAGCAGCAGCTTTTCACAGGAACAACTCTGTCGGAAAAGACTGAAGGAAACCTAACAGATGAGCAAGGAAGATCTTTGTCTACAGTCTAATAGGCTTAATTACACTACTGTAGGGCTGCTTTATCCTGCTGACCTGCAGGTGATCAGCCGTGTAAGAAGATGCCACAGCCCATCATGGTCTTCAATGCATCAGAGCATAACTGTCCTCCTCTCACTACTGAATGGGACAAGACCCATAACGTAGGTAGGGAAAGAGGTGGTAAAATACAGGCTCCTTTAGCTACTGCTCAAACAGAAGCAGTCAGGGCTGTCTCTGCTAACAGTGTGCACCCTCCATGAACCCCCAAGAGGCATTGGTTCTTCTGAAAACCAAAAGAAATGCATCTTATCTATTCCTGGGAGTCCAGTGTTCACTGTGTAATCCCACAGTGGCAATGTTCCACACTAAAGCACTACTTAATCTCAAAAATTCTTTCCTGTTTTGTGTAATTCCTAAGGTTTTTTTCTGCTGCCTTCATCCTGGATCCTTAGGGCTGTACAAGAACCTGCTGGGATGAGCAAGAGAGGCTGAAGGCAGCCTCAGCTTAATGAATTTCTGAAGGGAAAATTTATCATTGATGAAATAACATCCCTCCTTTAAAATCATATTAGACTTCTTGTCACAATTCACATGCCATTCGCAGGTCTAACTGTGAGCAAGGGGCAAATTTAGACCCAAACTTCAAATAAATTCTCCATAATTAAAAAGGGCTACCTGCATAGACACCATTGCCAATTGAAGGTAACAAATTATCTCTGCAAAAAGAGGTAGCTTGAGGTCAGAATCTTATCACTTTAAAACTAATCATCATGGTTTTGCTTTTCAACAGAAAAAACTTCTCATTTCTATGCCTATTCCTTGTTAAGATAGATTTTATATTTTAAAAAATCATACAAATTTCAACACAAACCTTCTAATTCTGTGAAGTTTAAGTCAGGTATTTCCCATTCTAGTCAGTGTCACATTTCCTTTTTTTAAGAGCAAAAGGGGGCAAGTTGATTTCAAATGGAGCATCACTGGAAGCAAAGTATTTTGGGTGTCACTTTTTCCCCGATAGTCTGAAACATAACTTACGGGTATAGTGAGGCATCAACACATGCTGGTGTGCTGCATCAGTAAATTATTTTTATTATATATAAAATACTTGGAAACAGTAAAAAATATTTAGCAAGGAAATGCATCTTAATTGCAGAGTTTCTAAAAGGTGTAAGGAAGATTGATCTGGAAAAATCCACTGGTAATTGACCTTTTGTAATGGCAGACAGTAACAAATACTGGGAAAGCAAGTGTGAAGAACTGCAAAGATATAGATTGCTGTGGTGGTTTTGATCCTGCCTGGCAGCCAAGCACCCACCCAGCTGCTCGCTCCCTCTGTCCCCAACGGGACACAAGTGAAAATAGGAAGAATGAGAATGAGAAAACTTTTGGGTAGAAATAAAGAGAGGGAAATCTCTTACCAAGTACTGTTGCAGGCAAAACAGCCTTAATTTGGGGACACTTAATTTATTGTCATTTAGCATAAATATTTAATTAATGATTCACATATTGAGAAATGAACAAAACAGACAAATATTTATACACTTAGGAAAAAAACCCCCTCTTTCCAGCCTCAGTTTCATTCCAGACGCCTCTCCTTTCCCCTCCCTGGTCTCCACTCCCCTTGTTATCACCCCAGGTTACACTCAGCCCCTTCAGTGAGGTGATGGGAGGTGCAGGGAGTTACCAGTGTAGCGGTTCGTCTCAGCCACTCTCTGCTTCCCACTCCTCTCTTCTGTTGCTCCTTCCTTCTTATTTGTTTCTTCTGCTCCAGCATGGGTTGTGGATAAATAACTTCTTTCTTGGAAATATTCCTGAGTCTATTGGATGTTGAATTTTGTGAGTATTTTTTAAAAGAGGCGTGTCACTGCCAGTGCTTCCCACTACTGCCTTTCTTTAAATAATGAAGATCCAGTTTTGCTCTTTTTGAAAACAGAGACATGTAGCCACTGACAGTTAAAGTGGCAGGGAATAAGACTATTCCAAACTGCAGGTTTGTGTATGTCTTGCATCAGTGCTTAATTTGAGAAATCTTAGGAAATGCATTTTTAACTTATTTTTTTCATGTAATGATTTTTATTACTTCTTATAAGGTCTTTCTATTGCACTGTTTTTGCTAAG
The DNA here is from genome assembly GCF_964289735.1 of Phaethon aethereus. NCBI lineage: Eukaryota > Metazoa > Chordata > Aves > Phaethontiformes > Phaethontidae > Phaethon > Phaethon aethereus. The sequence goes on from NC_138582.1 coordinate 21,711,014, forward strand.
GTAAATAATTTACATTGTTGAGAATGCAACATGTTTTTTAAAACTACCCTCCATGCTTCCTATTTACAGTTACAAGAACCTTATTCCAAATGTTTTAAATCATTGGTCTGTTTCTTACACTTAGCAGTTGTATCGGGTGTCCATGCCAAGGTTTTGGTAGAGGTGTGCTTCGGGGATGGCCTCGGTGAGAAGAGGCCAGGGCCTGCCCTGTGCTCAACACAGCAAGTCCCAGCCAGCTCCGCAACAGCCGCAGAACACAGCTGAGACCATCAGCCAACCTGGTGGTACCTCTGTGAAATCTTATTTAAGAAAGGGCAAAATTTTCTTAAGTTTATTTAAGAAAGGGCAAAAGGGAGAGAAGGAAGATGGAGGAGCCAAAGGGAAGAACAAGGCCAGAGCAGAAGGAGGTGCTCCACAGCAAAGGAACTGGGGCTGCAGATGAGCCCATGCTAGAGCAGGTGCACCCCCAAAGGGACTGTGGCCTGTGGAGATTGAGGAATCTAGAATTGCTCCTTGTATGAATATTTAACAGGAGAAGGATCAGTATTTCTCTCTGAAAATAATGTTTCTAAAAGTTTTTCCACTTCTCAGGTTTCAACTGATAAAATTTCTTAAAAAAGAGAAAGATGTTACATCATTTGCTCTTCCATCATTAAAACCTTCCCATATAGTGCTATTTCTTAGCTTTATATTTGTTTTGTTTAATAAATAGTTAACAGCAGAAAAAGAACTCTGGACGTAGTTGATGGCTTTGGTCATCTGTTTCTCCAGATCTGTTTAGGCAAATTGTAAAGTTTTGAGAAATAGCTTCTGAAAAAAAGAAGTTCTCACATTCAGGGCTTCTTTTCCTCCCTCCCTATTCCAGTTTTATCTTGCAGCTTCCAGTTACTATGCTCACCTAGAAAGGGAGGGAAACACCTCACAAAGGTTTCGTTGCGTAAGTCTGCACATCATGGGGTGGATTGGCCACAACTCTTTAGGCTCCCCGGGGTACTTCTTTCAGACAGCTTATTTTACTGTCTTCTTGTGGAGTTCAAGGCCCGTATGAGCTACTGCCGCACACAGCATTTGCACACATCACTTGGTGGTGTTTTGGATGGCAAAATGCACTGATTGTGAAACTCTTCTTGATATTTATTGCAAATAAAACAAAGAACAATTGTGGGAAAATTCTCCTGCAATAACCTAATCATAAATCTGATACAGTCAAGCTATATTCTGTTTGACAGTGTTTGACTTGAGCTATCAAAGGCATGAAAACAAATGTGAAAACACTCTGAAGTATTGTTTGAAAATGGCAACAGAAGAGTTCAGGTATTGAACTAGAGCTACTTTATCTAGCAATAAAGTAAACTCCAGAGGACTTCAGTGGCCAGGTGATTCATATTCTTATGAACTTGCAAACAGTTTCTCCCATAAAAACAAAGTCTTTTAATAACATACCTGCTGCTTATCTTTCCCACACACACTTAAATCTAACAATTCATCTCAAACCTGAATTAGACACTACTGCAGAACACAAATCTTTAAGATGTTTTGGGTATCGGTCAGGATGCTCTTAGACCCAGTAAATTCCTACACAAAAAGCGTACTTCAACAGTGCACAATTTTATACACAGTTTCCCAAAGGCCAGCGTGTCTCAGGGCAGCTGCAGGAGAGGAGACAGAGGTAAAGGCAGATCCACCACCACTTGGCATTGCACGTCCAACCAGACAACTCAGGCAAGGCCTTTCAAGGGCTTTCAAGCTAACAGAGAGGTTCAAGTTCTGATCAGAGACATACCAGGGATATGCTGGCAAGCTACAAACTACAAGCGACAAACTAAAGCATGTTCTTAGTTCTTTGTTGCTCAGCATCAGTGACGACTCCTCTGCCTGGCTCAGCTAATAACAAGATACCAAGCATACTTAAAAACCCCTGCAGCACAGCTGGACTGAGCACTATGTTTAAGAACAATGATCTGATCCCAATTTCTCACCGTGTTCAGCGGTAGGCTCTTGGAGTTTGTTTCATCACCTATCGTCAGTGACTTCAAAACTGAAGAGCAGCTGATACAAATATATGCCTTACGTGCAGAGTTACAGCTTCAAGAACAAGTAGCATCAGTGCTTGTTCTGGATAGGACAATGACACTGTGAAAGTACCACAGTGCTGACCAACCTCAACCGCAGCGACAAAAACAAGGCTATAAAACATGTGCAGTGACAAACGCATGTGTCCAGAGACGTCAGTGATATGTTATGCCAGCCAGGACCACCAGATTTGCAAAACTCCAGGTTCTTTCCACCAGTGACAGGAGGGCTTAAGGACTTATCTCCAAGATAACTCCTCCTCCTCCTTACCTTTCCTCTGCCAGGAGGTCAGCTCTACCACAAGTCCCAGCTGGGAGCGCAGCAAGGTCATCAGGTCCTTCCTTAGGGCTGTATCAAATAATGAGCTCAGCCCAGCCCTACTTATTCAAGGTACATGCATCTTTGTTATGACAACCAGTTCACACATACGTGTGCTTCCAACACCAGAGAACGTAAAATGCATCTAGAGCACACACGTACGCAAGCCTGGCTTTGCTGAGGTAGAAGGATGACAGCATAAATCTAAAAACATTTTCAGCTTCTCTTTGAAAAGAAACTTCCTTTTTTGGCTAGCGCCTTTTATTCAGTGCAGAAGAGTCACTGAGTTTAAAAGCAGGATGACTCATACTTGTTTAGAGGTTTATAAATTACCTGCAGTTAAGGAAGATGTCAGGAAAAAATGTCAGGAACGTTTAAAAAGTGTTCTTTGAAGGTGTGGTGAAGTGATAGCTAAGATATTGATTTCTGAGAGCAGCTAGTTGAGCATTAATATCAAAGTGTATGCTTTTCCCTTCATCATTTTATCAGTGTACAACACTTGCTAACAAAGAGCAGTAAGTTTTATAAAGAAACTTGCACTGTTTAAACAAATAGAAAACCTGATATGGATTGTCTTGACATTACACCCTCAAAAATGGCACCTCAGCACTGCCATTTTACAGCAAAGACACACAGCTATGGCTTTGGACTATAGGATTGACATAATTATGCCCATATTACCCAGAGGAAGGTTGTTTCTTAGTCCCATCAGTATAATTAGAGGAGCACAATTTATCTACCAGACACAGTGATACATTCATTAATGTCTTTGGTTCATCTACTGAACTTCCTTGGGTACGAAGGGCAGAAGACGACAGTTGTATCATACCATCTATTACCAGCTACTCTCGGTCTCTGCTGGTCTGCACTCAGCACGGTCCAAAAAACCCACAGAAGATAAGACAGACAGATAAATAATTGTTTATACCATGTGGAAGTGGTCATTCTTTTTACTTACTGGATGGTCTTGCGGAGGCTTACTCCAAACCTTCTTCTCCTATCCCCTAGGAAAGGAGGCAAAGCAAAGCAAACGCATAGCACACTCAGATAAATCTCCTCTCCCCCACCCTTCATAAAAGCTGAGTAAAGACAAACCAATCATAGGATAATTAGTTACAATTTGCACAATTTTGTCACTATAAGTAACAGAACTTTTTCTCAAGATAAAAGGGACTGGAAAGCACTATATAAAACATTTATTGACTTTTTCTTCTCAGGGGGATTTTTGTTAAAGCTTTTCTTACAGTACTTCATGCAAGGATCTGATTATGTATTTTAATTTATTTTGTCTGCAATTAGTCTAAAAAGCTGGGTCATATGAATATTTAAGCTACTTTAATTTGAGCAAATCTTCTACAGGGATACACAATATATGAGTTGGAATTTGGGGCACTGAACTCAGTATGCCTGCTTGTTTAAACAGGACTACACAACCTTGGAGGATGGTGAACTGCAAACCAGATTATGGTCCTCTCCACCCTAAAGCAACAAAGAATGCATGCATTTGCTTAAATTCAGAAAAAGTCTAAAGAGCATGTTCTCAACATAGCAATCTGTGTCATGCATAGGGAGATGGTCAAATGTTCACCTATTAAGCAGCAGCAATGATTTAAAGGAGTTGCTCCTCTGCTGCTGAGATGTGATTAATTCACCACAGAGCTCTCATAATCTGTGTTAAACTAATTTGTCTTCCTTTCCACTGAAATACATCACGAACACTCATATCTTTCAGTAGAGGGGACAGCAATATCTTGAACTACTTTGTCTCATAAGGAAACAATTTTCTAAGAGGGAGACTTCCTGGCTGCATACCAACCTAGCTGGTAGTCGATAGCTGGTCATTACGTAGTGCCCACCGTACAATGAGCTGGCCATCTCTTTAGCTTCCACTTGAATCGTCTGCCCCATGACCAAAATCAAAATTTGCAAGACTGATTAGCCTTCCTAAACACCACACCGGTGGCAGAGATGGCAGAGGCATGCACTCCTGCAACACTGATTTTATTTAGGATTGAGACACAGGGTTAAGAATTTTCTCTGATTCACCATCATGGAGAATTACACACAGGAATTATTCTGCTTTGCTCTGAATTCCAGACAGTGCGCTGAAGAGCTGCAAGATAACAGATATATGTAACTCTTAAAAAAGAAATATCTGTGATGGGAGTCTTTGCTTGTTGCATAGCATAGTCAGGAGGAGTCACGATTGCTTCAGGGGTTTTAGATTTTCCTTTCTTCTCAACTTAGAGTATTTCGTTACCACAGCAAGATGAGTGGTGTTAGTATCCTAAAAGTTTACAATCCTCTATTATTGTGTTTGAGCAAGAGATGATTACATTACTGGCAAGTTCGATAAATCTTTTCCTTTAGGAAGACTGACCTGAAATATTAGGCATATATTTTTCCTTGATGGCCTTACGATGTCATCACTGTGGACTAGTGGATTATGCTAACTGTTTTACTACACTTCTTGTTCTGCTTTAATAGAATACACTAGTCTAACACTGTATTAATGCACTACTTGATTTGGTATTTTAAAATTTTAATCTTTAAAAGATGATCAAACCCACATGTTCAAAAATGTTGCAAACTTAGAATCTGACAGCAAGTCTTACTACCCCAAAATTTCTCAACCTAACATTCTTTTAAATTGAACTGTTTATTCCACAAATCTACTGACATTCTGAAACCAACAGATTTCAAATCAAGTGTCCATTTCAATAAATGGACACCAGTTTGTCAGTATGACTGACAACTGTCAAAAATAAAGGATTTTTACATGCTAAAATGAGCTTAAGTCAGATGATGCCTCACTGAAAAAGCAATCCTAGAAAGATAAAAACAGAAGAAAATTGGAAGGTTTTTGCACCTGTGATAGAAGTGGGACAATTAACTGCAACCTGTTACTACTAGCAGAAATGCAGATGAATCTGGCTGGAGAGCTGACAAAATCTAACCCAAAATGAAATATAATCTAAAATGAAAATCTAATCTAAAAATGAAAATATGAATCAGGGCTAGCAATATTTTACATTTAAATAATACCCCAGTCTTTGCATTTCTATTGATACCTACTTGTACCTTATCTGTAGCAGAAATATGAACATAATATTGATACTGTTATTAAATGTTTTGCTTATATCGGTATTTTCCAGAACTGTGCTTTAAGTAATATTGCAGAGAAGTATTTCTCCTTAACACTCAACCATAAGATGAGGGTCTTTTAGCTTGGACAAACTAGTTAATTTGCTGGAGCACGCCTCATTATAGTCAGCCCTTCTCTAATTAGGTCAGCTGTCAGGTCCTCCATCCGTGCCTACTTTAGGTTTCTTATAAATTATGACAGTTATTTTCCTTCTCACACAAGAAGTCCAGTAACATGTCTTTTTCCTCTTGTTACACATGGAGGGGGTTCATGCCCTATCACAGATGTGGTGCAACTAACACGCACATATCTGTTCCTTAACATTTTTTGCATACAATATGAATCAGATTTTATAAAAATCAGCACTAAACTGCTTTTTAGAGAGCCTCATCATCAGTAAAGGCTTTCATTACCTGTAAGGCAAGGTAGAAATACCCCACCTTACACTTCAAAGCTGAGATACAAGACAGATTTAGGCCTAAAATGCAATATGGGTAAAGCCTTTGCCTGAGCCTGTTCTTAGCTGACATCCAAAATACACAGATCCAACCAAGCTCATGCACGGCTTTCGGCTCTGTGCAAGCCTCAGGAGCAGATCTGAGCAGCAGGCTCACGCACAGCTGCAGATCATGGAATTATAGAATCATTTCAGTTGGAAAAGACCTTTAAGATCATTGAGTCCAACTGTAAACCTAGCACGGCCAAGTCCACCACTAAACCATGTATGTCCCTAAGTGCCACATCTACATGTCTTCTAAATACCTCCATGGATGGCGACTCAACCACTTCCCTGGGCAGCCTGTTCCTGTGCTTGACATCCCCTTCTGTGAAGAAATTTGTCCTGATACCCAATCAAAACCTCCCCTGGCGCAACTTGAGGCCGTTTCCTCTTGTCCTATCGCTTGTTGCTAGGGAAAAGAAATCAACACCCACCTCACTACAACCCTCTTTCAGGTAGTTGTAGAGAGCGATAAGGTCTTTCTTGAGCCTTCTTTTCTCCAGGCTAAACATCCCGAGTTCCCTCAGCATCTCCTCGTAAGACCTGTGAATAAGCAGAGTCTGGCCAGGACACCCTCTGCTCAGCCAGATTTTTAACATACAGGCAATACTCCTCTGTGGTGACAACACGGTATAGGAGACACTCAACAGACAGGACGGCAAGACTTTTTCCAGCATCACAGACATGAATGCTATGTGGGATTTGCAGACATTTCACTTGAAGACTGCATTTACACAGAGTACAGGACAGGGAGTGGGAGTGTGCTGCTTTGGAGGCCATCTCCTGAGCCACATCACTGCCAAAGGCATAGATAAGTGGCACAGACAACCCAAACGAATAGATGTCGTGGTTTAACCCCAGCCAACAACTAAGCCCCACACAGCCGCTCGCTCACACCTCCCCAGTGGAATGGGGCAGAGAATCAGAAGGGTAAAAGGGAGAAAACTCATGGGTTGAGATAAAGACAGTTTAAAAGGTAAAGCAAAAGCTGCGCACACAAGCAGAGCAAAGCAAGGAATCCATTCACTACTCCCCATGGGCAGGCAGGTGTTCAGCCATCTCCAGGGAAGCAGGGCTGCATCACGCGTAATGGTTTCTTGGGAAGACAGATGCCATCACTCCAAACGTCTCTCCCCACCTCCTTCTTCGTCCCAACTTTATATACCGGCCACAATGTCATATGGTATGGAATATCTCTTTGGTCAGCCTGGCTCAGCTGTCCTGGCTGTGTCCCCTCCCAGCTTCCCGTGCACCCCCAGCCTTCTTACTAGCGGCCAGCATGAGAAACTGGACTGTCCTTGACTACCTAGCAACAACCCAAAACATCAGCACGTTATCAACATTTTCTCATCCCAAATCCAAAACATAGCCTCACACTGGCTTCTGTGAAGAAAATTAACTCCATCCTGGCTGAAACCAGGACAGTAGAGATTGTGGGAAAAAATCAGGGATAAACCAGGAGGTAAGCAAGCTCAACCACTCCTCCCATTTTGCTTCAATTCAACCTTATATCTTGCCGGATCACAAGATGTTTCCTTCCTCCTCCTCCTTTCAGACACTCAGGCAACTCTTAGTCACAGCTCCTGTGGAGAAGAAGCCTTTCTTGCACAGAGCTGGAAGTTCATACTTCATTTTGTTTGCTGAGACACCCTTCAGTCTATGCAAAGCAGAGACTTGCCAACCAGTTTGCATATTTCCCTGTCTACAGTCAGCAGACTGTCTCACACCGACATGCTACTCACCGTCACAAGTCTACGGCTGGCTATAAAAAGCTTTACGAGGCACTGACAGCAGGAAGACAGCAGTGCTGCGGCACATTCTGGCGACCATGAAACAGATGTGGCTTCAGAAAATGTGCTGCCTGCATTAGGTCCTAAGCTTTGGGGAGGTTTGTATCTCAGGGAGTACACGGGATAAAAATGAATTAATTTCTCATTAAAAGTTTTAAATGGCAAAATACATAGTGCTCACTCTCCTAATGCAGCTGGGAATTTGTCCTTGTTTCTAAGCTGTAGTTTTCCTTCTTGTTAATATTCTGTTTTCACACAGTCCTGCATTTGGTAAAGTCAGCCTTGTCCAGAAGGATGAATCCAGAACAATAAAGTAAGTGTCCAGCTCCTAAATACTGTTTTGTCGGCACTGTTTCACCTTCTGCTCAGCTACCAGTTGAGTTCACATAGTCCATTTCTCAAGTACTAAGTGCGACTCGGGCTTTCTAATGTTTTCCAAGACTTGTAATGTCTTATTTAAGCATTTTATAACAATGGCAGAAAGAAAACAAAGAAGTGCCTGGACACAGAGTGGGAAGCTATGTCCTTCATGTGTGATACTGATACAGTAAGACAGAGTCAGGCCAGGAGGATGGAGGACACAGGAATAGGAACCATCGTACTCTATTTGGGTGTCCACATTTGGCATAATGCTGTCTTCACCTCGCAGCTCAGAGTCTTCAAGTTCACAGATTTTCTGTGCTACTCCTGTACAGGCTTTCTACAAAGAATACACCCCTGATCAAAAGCACTGAGTGACAATTTAATGTTTAATCCCCACTGTGACTCCTTTGAGAGAAATGACTAAATGCGTTTAGGTTTTTTCATGATGGATGCACAGGTTTGGGATTAGAATAAGAACCTGCCTCTATTGTTACCAAGGCACTTGGAATTGTCCTTGTATAGAAGCAAAGCATGCAGACAAACTACAGAAGATTTTTCCAATATTTTCTTTGGGCACTAACACATCAACTTCTACATTTGCAATAGTCAATCTCTTACTATAAATTAGGCAAAATAAGGAAAAAGAGATACAACTTTATTGGATTCTAGCTTTCCTTCTTTTCTTTTTGTAGTTAAATTCACTAATTAAATGTAGCTAAAATAAAGAAAAGCATGGAAGAGAGTCTTGGAAATTTTCATAGCCTAACAAACACTGAAAAACAGCTACAAATGTAAAGGTTCACAGCACTGGTAAGAACTGAAAATTAATGGCACTCGTGCTGAAACCTCATTTTACTCTAGTAACCTGAATGTGTATGAACAGAAGTAATATAAAAGCTATTTGGATACATGAACTAAGTGAAATTTTAGAAAAAGGTCGTTACTTAAATTATAATATGCATACCATCTTTTAAGCAGTAAAGAAAAAAAACCTTAACAACTAAGTGTTTCTGACCTTTTATCTCCCCCGGGGGTCTGTTCCAAAACCTGCTGACATTCAGCTCCCTTGACCACAGTTGATTTAATGGTCTGACCCAGAGAGCTGCTTGGGCTAGATCCTCTCTGACACACCAAGGAAAACACCCCACTGGAAATCAAAAGGGTAAGAGTCATCTCACTTTCCTCTTGGCCCTCTTCTGCAGCTGTGCGACCAAAGTCTTGGGCAGTTCTGTTTTAGGAATAATGCTACTATTTTAAAAAATCTCTTCCCTCCTAGTGTTTTCTGTAATTTTGACAAAACTTTAATTAAAAACGAAAACATTTTAAAGCAGAGGAGATACCAGTTTAGAATAGTGATATTTTCAGTGCCTCAACAGAAGAGCGAAAATACACTACAGAAACAATCCTTCAGATATACTTTTCAGTACCAGCAATTTTCCTTCCCTCCTCATTAAATCAGAGGCTAACTGGCACTAGTAACTTTAGAAAGAGCAATTTCTTCAGCTCCCACGATACCTGGTGAACACTGGCAATTTCAAACATTTACAAAAGCACATTACACCTGCTTTACTGCTTACTACTCTCTCTGTGGGATAAGATTTTTGAAGAAAACACATTAAAATATTTAGGAAACAAGATGCAGAACAAAAGTAACTTCTAGTATTATGAAACCACATGAATAATTATCAATCCTGATGAAAAGATATTACAGACAACTACTGTAAATCTCCTTAAAATGTTCTCAAGTCATTCTAAAAGATCTATGCCCAACTTAATTGCAAACTAAACACAAAGCAACTACACATAAAAGCTCTTGGATAGTCCACATATGCCCACAGTTTCCTGGATACCAAAAATACTGATTTTTATGCAAGTTTCATAACAGCACAGTTATACACCTGGCTTCCATGAATTATGCAAACTCTGCGACATATGGCACACATATTGCTGTGAGAGAGCAGAGCATACGCAATTTAGACTGTCCACTTGCAAAACGTTTAAATAAGCCGACATCTTAAACAGAATAGGTTTTCCAAACCTTAATATTGAACAGCACTGTAATTGGCAGTTTGTTATTCTACACACCCAACCGCATGCAAATAGGTATTTGTTACTACGTTTATATTTTTGATCAAGCATTTGTAGCTGAGCAGTCAAAACTGCAACAGCATTTATAACGGCTTTGGAAATGCCAGTCTTACCCTCCATGAAGTCACTGTAAATCATGGCGTCAAAGAGAGCCAGCAGCAATCCTGTGTTCCTCATCACAATCAATGTACAGGCTCATCGATATTACATGGACCTTCCTGACTTCATGCAGAGCCTTAGAAGGAGGCAGGCAGGCACAGCCTGGCTAAGCAGGTATGTCTGTATTTGCAGAACAAGTTTGTTTGTTTGTTTGTTTGTTTGTTTTTGTTGGGTTTTGTTTGTTTGTTTGTTTGTTTTAAATGTGTCACCTGCAGTTTACGTACCCAGTGTAACTGTGACAGTATGGGAACTGCCACGCCGGCCAGAACAACTCCTTTTCTCTTCCTCAATCCTATTCCCAAGAGTCGCCAAAAACTGGAATTTATAAAGAGGGCGTAAGAAAAAGGGCAAACTTATTATCCCGCTGTATTTATCCTTCTGAAAATGAGCAGGTTAGGAGCTTGCTGAGTAGATCCAAGAGATTATATCTGGACCACTGTGTCTGATCCCTCTTTCAACCTAGTTATGCTTTTGGCATTCATGGGAACCTGTGGTAATTTACTCAGGTTTGAGTGAAAAATAACTTCCTCTGTTTCTGAGTCTGGTACTCCCTGTTCCCGACCCTGGTAACATGGTTAGCATAACCAACACCCCTTTCTAAGACAAACGGACGTAATACGTCAGCATGCTGATCACGTACCACCCCCTTCTCTCTTCCCCTTTTCAACACTGTGGTTGTCACCAGGATGTGATGACCCCTCTTATAGAACAGACAGCCCCCCTGTCAGCATTGCAACAAGACCATTTGCCCACCAAGCACTGTTGCCAGGATGTGGTGACACCCATTAGGGAACAGGGAAGCGTACCAGCACGTGAGGTATTGCCTAAAAAATCAAGCAGCTGCAAGTCCTAAGTGGGACATAGACCAGAACTGCTGCTGGACGGCAAAACCCGTCATCCCCCGGGGGTCTGGGACACCCCCACCATCGCCTGCCTCCTCCGAGCCTGAGTGACTCATGTTGTTTTAGGTAGAGTCTGAACCTACATCATGGTTATCGTATTGCACTCTGATTATTAAGAATTTGACCCGATCTGCAGAGGACCCAGGTAACTAAAAACTCTAGATAGTAAGAAAGGTACACTAATTACTATAAATTCTGTTTAACTGATAATTGCTAAGAATACTCTATAACACTAAGACATGCTAACCGCTAGAAATTGTAGATAACAATAACCTACGGTGATTATTAAGTTTTTGATGTAATAATAAGGCTCTAATTATAACTGCAACCATGTGGCCAGTCCTCATTCTGCCAAGGATGCCTAAAAGAACCTGTGTGTCCCTGTAACATCAGGTGACAATTTCAAACCCACCGATAGCTAAATTTAATGGATGCTTTACAGACACTATGTATGTGTGTATATATATATGTATTCTCAAACTGAAGAGTCCCTGTTTACTCTCTCCTTGTACAGAGGTGCGCTGTTTTTGGCTGGGATAAAGTTAATTTTCTTCACAGTAGCCAGTACGGGGCTGTGTTCTGGATTTGTGCTGAAAACTGTGTGGATAATACAGGGGTGTTTTCGTTACTGCTGAGCAGTGCTTACACAGCGTCAGGGCCTTTTCTGCTTCTCACCCCACCCCACCAGCAAGGAGGCTGGGGGTGCACAGGAACCTGGGAGGGGACACAGCTGGGACAGCTGACCCCAGCTGACCAAAGGGATATTCCATACCATATAACGTCATGCTCAGCATATAAAGCTGGTGGAAGAAGAAGTGGGGGACGTTCAGAGTTATAGCATCTGTCTTCCCAAGTAACCATTACGTGTGATGGAGCCCTGCTTTCCTGGAGATGGCTAAACACTTGCCTGCCCATGGAAAGTAGCAAATGTATTCCTTGCTTTGCTTTTGCTTTCCCTGTTAAACTGTCTTTATCACAACCCACGAGTTTCCTCACTTTTACGCTTCCGATTCTTCTCTCCATCCCACTAGGGCAGAGTGAGTGGGCAGCTGCATGGGGCTGAGTTCCCGGCTGGGGTTAAACCACACCAGGAGGGCACGCCATACCTCTGAGCAGTTTTGCCTCCCTTTTCTGCCTTTTCCTGGTAAACAGGGATTAAACAAACGAAAGTCTAACAAATGCCAAAATCTTGCTAGCTACAGCAACCATCCATCCCTATTGGTAACCACTTGCCAAAGCAAACATGAAAAAACTGCTTGGAAGTTTTCCACAACAGTACAGACAGATGATGCTGGCAGTGTACCAGCTTTTCAGGTTTGTGTCTTTACTGAATTGTTGATGTAGTTGAAATAGCTAAAAAACCCAAGTTATAGTAATTTCACTTTACTTGTTGTAATACTTCCCACATATGGCTTTCCATACATGGGAAAACACAGCTCTAGATACTCCTTATGCAAAGTAAGCATGCTGAATAATAGAAATACAAATGAATTAAGTACTTTGAACACAAAGCTGTCTTTCAAATGCATCATTTGAAATAAAAAAATTAACCTTCAGTTACATGGTAAAAATCATTACTAAGACTTTGAGTTCCAGCATTGGTAACAATTATGCATTCTGGAGTCTTCTGCAGTGCTCAAGCAGAAACCTAGGGTGGATCTGTCTGCTGGTTAACAAACTGCTACAGCTGAACTTACACAATCTAAGAGTGCCCAAAGACTTACATTTTCTGCCTGAATGAGCCATTTCTGTCACCATGGAACACATGATTTGCCCTTCCCAGGATATAGTATAGTGCTTTCCCTTCAGCTGCTAAGTGGGTGTCCAAATTGTTCATTTTCCAAGTATAGGTAGATTGATAGAGAGCTATCTTATTTATTGTTCCTTTTACCCAGTGTTTCTGAGCATAACAAAGGGAAATAACAACCCCCAGAGAGATATATGACATGCCACTAACACACTACAAACTAGACAAAATCTTTAGTGAACTCTAAGGAGTAGTTCCATCACCACCTTTCCCTTCTGCAAACACTGAGAAATATGCATCTGTTTTGTTTTGAAGCCTAATTTGACACGCAGTTTGTCACTACGTCTAAGCAGGTGGGCCAAGGAGAACTTTGAAGCACTAGTGCTCTGTAATTGGAGACTGAGCCATATAGCAATGACCTCTTCCAGACGTTGGTTATTTGAGGAGACAAAGCCATGTGGGTGAAAAGGAATAACCACAGAATCACAGAATCATTAAGGTGGGAAAAGACCTTTAAGATCATCAAGTCCAGGCACCAAACCAACACCACTATGCCCACTAAACCACATCCTGAAGCGCCACATTCACATGTTTTTGGAATACTTCCAGTGATGGTGACTCCACCACCTCCCTGGGCAGCCTGTTCCAATGTTTAACCACTCTTTCGGTGAAGAATTTTTTCCCCAATATCTAATCTAAACCTCCCCTGGTGCAACTTGAGGCCATTTCCTCTCGTTCTATCGCTAGTTACTTGTGAGAAGAGGCCAACACCCACCTTACTACAACCTCCTTTCAGGTAGTTGTAGAGAGCGATAAGGTCTCCCGTCAGCCTCCTCTTCTCCAGACTGAACAACCCCAGTTCCCTCAGCTGCTCCTTGTAAGACTTGTTCTCCAGACCCCTCACCAGCTTCGTTGCCCTTCTCTGGACATGGTCCAGCACCTCAACGTCCTTCTTGTCGTGAGGGGTCCAAAGCTGAACACAGTATTTGAGGTGCGGCCTCACCAGTGCTGAGTACAGGGGTACAATCACTTCCCTAATGGTACATCTTGGGTTCTCATTTGGGACAATGGTGAGCTCAGAAGGGGAAGACAGCCACCACTCAATCTAGAAGGAGCCATCAGTCATAGCATTAAGTTTGCCAATAAAGGCTCAAATCTGTAATAGGGCCCAACAAACTCTGTAGGTTCACTGCCAGACTTTCCTACTGCTCCACTCAAAAGGAATACATGATCCAGCCATGAGTTTACAAAATTCATTTTCAAACAAACTAAGCACTTCTGGACAAGAGTGAGCTAAACAGGTCTATTCACATGTACGAAGAACACAGTGTTCCATATTTCAATTTGACATAAAAAAGGAGCTCGAACCCTAGGACAGGCTCTGTTTTGCTGTATTGATAATGCTCCCATCCAGGCATCTCTGGGGTCAGTCTACAGTCTTGGCCATTTGAGAAGTGTCTGTTTCTCAGATCTTGAAAAGAGATGTAATGTGATATGAAGTGACAGAGTCAGCCTTTAAAAGATCACCCAAAAGTTTTAGAGAAAAGCATGACACACAGAACACGTCTTGCATGCAAAAAAGGTCCTCTCTTCTTTCAAAACTATCTGTCTTCAAGGAAAGGCACCTCAGACTTCAGGCACTAGACGAAATGGTATTAGACCATTTACACCAAGTTCCTGTTTCTTTCATCAAAGTTTTCCACTTTTAGGCTTGTTATTACTTAATTCAAATATTCCTGTCCAAGACACTAAAAGGAAAACTGAAAAGGTAAAAAACCAACAGGAATGAGCAAGACACTACCAGTGCCTGGGGCACCTCTGCTATCAGGGAAGTAATTAGGTTAAAGATGCTCAGATGAACCCAGCAAGGGAACCCCTAAATCCCCAGGCGAAAGATCTGGAAGACATAAGATATTAAGAGGTTTGAACTGTCATTTCTTTGGTTTTGTTTTGCAAAGAAATAAAACTTGAATCAACAACTCTGCACAGAAAATTTTTCTACAAATACTTTTCTAAACATTTAGTCTCAGCCTAAAATTGCAGTCACACCGAGAATTTAATTCTCTTAATATTAAGGGACCTAGGAATTTCCGATTCATTCCCCTTTAGTTCTTTGGAGGGGGTCAGGAGGGAACAAGAAATACAGAGCTACATTGTGGCTTCATCCCCATCCTTTCAAAAGAAGTATGCAAAAAGTACAACCAAACCAACCCAGAATAACAGAGGAATAACCAAAAAATATACTGAGACCACTGTAAATTGAAGTAACAACCCATTAATTTCTAAAGGACAGGAGTTCTGAGGAGTGCACAGAATCTACCAGGGACTTGTTATTGCAGCCAAGTTTGCAAAGAAGCACGCTTAGTCGCTAAGGAAAGTACAACAGTACAAAGCTCCAACATATGTCAGGAAGACCTTGGAAGCAGAGAGCCCAGCAGTTTTGCATCATTGTCAACCAGTGTCTGTGTCTCCCCAAGCATCACTGAGACCTAATTCTTTCACCATCCAATGTCTAACTTTTGTAGTGGCCTCTGGGACCCGCTCAGAACAGCCCAAGGAAAACAAGAAAAGAGGGCCCTTCAGGCTGCTGCCACCAAGAAGCTGTAATAACCACAATATCTCTGTATAAATCACTCCAAGTCTGTCAAAGAGTATCCAGACAGCTTAGCTCTCATGATCATGCTGCATTCCCTGGTGCTCTTACATTGCATATTGTAATAGAAGTCACTGACACTAGCAGGGCACATCCCTCTTTCTTACATATCTCACACAGCACCATTCCAGATCAGGCATGACAGCTGCCTCCATCTGCTGGGAAGGAGGGAATTTTAGCACGGGAAGCTTCACCTGTGCTCTTCTGCCTGTTGATAGCATCCTCAGGAGAAGAGAGTATCACCAGCAGTGCTCGGCAGAGATCTGCAGGGGTAGCACCAGCACCAGCCACTTCTAACCAAGTGGGAGCCCTCTGACCGAAGCGGCCACCAAGGATGGCATGACCATGAAGAGGTTCAAGAGAAACAAGTTCACACTCCCTGAAGAGGGCTGAGGATGGCAAGCCCTGTTAGACAGCGGCTGCAACTCTGCGGGGGTCAGGGCTGCCTAGTGCTGCTGGCAGTGTGACGGCACAGCAGTGCGTTCGCCTCCCCCGCTGCAGCTGACGCTCCCTCTCACCCCTTCCCAACCCAGAGCAGAAGTTGCAGATTGCCAGGGGCAATCACAGGAGACAGGCTGCAGAAAGGCACGAATGCTCAGCGGCTCTTGCACAGGACAGCATGGCCTGGGGGACGCACCGCTCCTCAAAATCTGCGTCAGGGCCTGCAGAAGGGTGGGCACCTTCCAGGCTGGGTATCCTTTCAAGGATGCTGCTGCAGCATGGACTCTGCTGATTAATTTCAAGGTAGCATAAAAGGGCCTCCTGTGTAAAAAAATACAATACCGTATAACAACACTACAGATACGTATTCCCCGCAACACATTTTTGTGTTGTTTGCTCTTATGTGACAGTACGTGAACAAAGTTACTTTGCACTGATTTCACTAAGAATAGTGCTATTGGATTAGTGACAGTAAGATCCAAGTAAAAAGCCTTAAATAGTTTTTTAACAACATTTTAAACTTGTTGGTTAAGGTTGCTAGGGGATTAGAAACGAGTTTAAGTCACTTAGGGAAAATGATCTTAATTTCTGTTTAGAAATAGGTTCAGATAAATAATCCCTTCTGCTTCAGGAATCTTGGAAAAATTTGGGTCAGGCTAATTTTCTTTCCTTCTTCACCTCAACATCTTAAAAGGGTACAAGTTAATATATTAATGCAGCAAACATATGCTGGAGAGCCCCTCATTCCTTGTAAAAACCATAACTGTTTTCCACTGTCCAAGCACCAAGTCTGTACTTTAGCAATTCACATCCTTCTTCAGATAACTAGTTTTCATTATCAAGTCATGTATGTGTATTTTTATATCCTATAGAGCACATCAGTATATAGCTCAGCCTCTGTGAATTTGTTCAAATGTCGGGAAATGGAATCATAAACCATAGAAACATTTAGGTTGGAAAAGACCTTTAAGATCACTGAGTCCAACTGTGAACCTAGCACTGCCAAGTCCACCACTAAGCCATGTCCCTAAGTGCCACATCTACACATGAAGAGATAGTCACAGCACCTGCCTGCTGATTAATTTGACTTTCCCTGACTGAGGGTGATTTAATCTCTCTGTTGATGAGGCGGGAGCCAAGGGAAATTTGACAGCAAAGTGAGGTTCCAAAAATGTGCAGTGTGAAAGAATGCAACTCCATGTGCCAAGCACTGTGCAGTTCTCTGGAGTCAGGCACAGAGCTCTTGTGAGCGGACGCTGTGCTTTGAGGATTAGGTAGCTTTTGTTAGAAATGCTCACAAAGCAGAAATTTCTTCAAATGGCAACCAAATAAAAATCAGGAGGTGTGAGAAGATCAAACATCTGTATCTGAAGAAACAGCTTATGATATTTTCAGTGTAATATATTCCATGGATTTTCCTTTTCCAGAGTGAAACATTGAGTCAAAACTTAGATTTCTGGGAGAGGGAAGGTGGGTAAAGGAAAGTAGACAGGAAAGGAAAACAGTCATAATGAAACAAAGCAAGAATTCCTTTGATAAAATTAGCAATCTAGAGCTAATGTGCATACATATGCTCTGTGCATCTATATGCTGATGTGCATATACACCTGTTTTCCTAATGCCTCCACTGATTGTATATAGATCACATGCAGAAAAAAACACAAACAAACTACATGGAGGACAACAGATGCTCTTTTTTTCAGTTTGATGCCTGGAATGTAATAGGATTTTGTGGAAATAAATCCTGACTTTGATGTTACATGCAAATTTCAATACAGCATAATTTCTTCTAAATGCTCAGTTAAGTAACCAGAGCAGATACTTATTTTATTCATCCCAGTCACGAAATCATTATTTAGGTCCCTGCAAGGGGTTTATGGGAAACTATTTCTGAATGCTAAAGCCAGAGAAAACAAAAGCAACAACACTATATTAGTAACTTAGAAATTTCATAGATTTTTTCTTTGTATAAAGCTGGAAGTATAATATACATTGCAGTCTCTGTCTCATTAAAGCACATACTTTACACCAAGTCAAACCAACTGCATGGGAATATTGTTTATCCAAAGTGACTGTGTGTTCTCATTGCTTGATATGAAGATCAGCTCTGATGCACTGGCCTGACAAGTTCTATTTGCATTGGACATGGTGCCAGGTTTTACTGATGCATTTATCAGTTCTTGAGGCAAGTTAAGCAATGGACCACGAAACATAGCAGCTTACTTACAACCAATGAGCCAAAGTCACAGAAAACCTTCTAAAGCTGGCCCTAAGTGGACTATCAAAATAAACTGAACAAGCACCATGAAGAACACAGTGGTTTTGCTTCTTTTTTTTCTTCATTCTGAAAATTAAACTTGTTTAATGCTTTCTACACAAACACGGGTTAAACCCTTAGTGTTGAGTCTAGATATAAAAAGTGATGCGAGACATTGGTTTTTGTTTTATTTTTTTAGATTTCAGAGATCCTTTCCAAAAACTTTGTTTTAAAAACTGGTTTTCTTAATGGCACCTGCAGTAAAGCAAAGTTTGTGTGTGGTGGGTTGACCCTGGCTGGCTGCAAGGTGCCCACCCAGCTGCTCTTCCTCCCCCTCCTCCGCAGGACAGGGAGAGAAAATAAGAAGAAAAGCTCCTGGGTCGAGATAAGGACAGGGAGATTGCTCACCAATTACCATGACAGGCAAAATAGACTCAACTTGGGGAAACTAATTTAATTTCACTGCCAATTAATAACAAAGTAGGATAGTAAGAAATAAAAACAAAACTAAAAACACCTTCCCCAGCCCCTCCTCCTTCCTGGGCTCAACTTCACTCCTTCTATCTCCTTCAGCGTTTTTTTGCCCTTTCTTAAATGTGTTATCACAGAGGCACCACCACCGTGGCTGAGGGGCTCAGCTGTGCCCTGCGGTGGGTCCCTGGGAGCCGGTTGGAGCCAGCTGGAGCTGGCTGGAACCAGCTGGAACCGGCTGTGCCCAGCACGGGGCAGCCCTCACAGAGGCCGCCCCTGCAGCCCCCACTGTCAGCACCTGGGCCTGACACCCAATACACAGTGGTTGGTTTAAAACAGATGAAAACCTGTTTTTTTTAATCCTATTTACAACTTTAGGGAAGAATGGTAAAGCCATGTTAATTTACATCTCCTCTAAGTTACCTGAAGATCTTAGATGCATCCAAAGACTTTCAGAGAGGTCTGTGAAACAGAAACTATCCGGAGTTATAACCACAGGCCTGGCACACCCACAGCAGCTAAACTGTACAGAGATTTTATTGAAAAGGGGTCCTTACAGCTTCTCTCAGTGCAAAAAGATGCATTTTCAGGGAAGAGGAAAGCCCTACAGGATTCCTGTGACACAAAGTGGGGGTTCGGGGGGAGGAATGGGAAAAACGGTACCTCAGGAGGAGAAGGGGAGGCATTTTTGCTTTGCTAACATTCTACTTTCTCTTCAGGCTGTGAGGAGCAAATGCATCTTGGACAGTTGTTATTAAGACCAGAGAGCAGAGATTTGCAGGGCTGTATCATTTCACCACATGGCTTTGGATGGTTGAAATACAAGTCCTATCCGCTTTGTGAGGTTTATTGAAAATACCACGGTTTCACAGGAGGAGTTGCTTTCTGCAAGTCACTCCCAAGTGAAAGCATCTGATGATCCTGCCAGGATATTCATCTTTCACTATGCTCTCAAAGCCTACTGTCGGTTACAGATACCTTTCCACACACATACAAGCTAGGAGTACGGTAATAGAATCATAGAGCAGTTTGGGTTGGAAGGGACCTTCAAAGGCCATCTGGTCCAACACCCCTGCAGTGAGCAGGGACATCTGCAACTAGATCAGGTTGCTCAGAGCCCCGTCCAGCCTGACCTGGAGTGTTTCTGCCTCCGGGGAACCGCCTCTCTGGGCACATATAACAGTCTAATTCAACTTTAATAAAAAGCTCTTTGTCTTCTATATACAGAACAGTTTCACTAGAGGAGTATATTTTCACTTTAAGAAAAGAGAATGCACAAAATTTTCACACAATTACAACTATGCTTAATGAATTACAACCTATGGAAACACCATTTCTCATCAAGAGACCTATGTTAATTAAACATTCCTTTGTGATATCTGTGCTACATATCCAAAAGCACAGACTTTTATTTTTTCCAATTCCAAGGCAGACTTTTTTGCCCCACATCTTCCCAGCATTTATGCAACCTTGTAGACAGTCCAGTCACCTCCAGAGAGGTAAAAATCAAGAAAAAGAACAGCCCAGGCCAGTCTCGTGTCTATGCTATCGTTATGTCCTCTGTGGCACTGCAAGAGCTGCTCAGCTGAGCTGGAGCAAAGCAGAGTATCCCTTACCCCCCTAAGCCAGGAATTTGGTGGCCAGGGGCAGCGGCGAGGGCAGGGCTTGGCTCAGCCAGTGGTCCGGGGCAGCACTCAGGGAGCAAATCACAGCTCCTTGATACCAAAAAGTCAGCAAGAAAGCCCTCTAACACTTAGTTTGAAGTTTTAGAAGGCAAGCATTCTTTATCGCAGCGCTTCCTGCACGGGGGATCGTTCCACCTAACATGCATACCCTGAAACAAAAGTTCATCCTTTATATACCTTAAAGACATGAATATTCACACATTTTCCGAGAAATCTCCACCTCCCTGCCTATCTACTACATTTACATAATGCTAGCATTGCAAAACTACACTAGGCATGCGCGGGGGTCTCGGGTGGTGGTCGGTGGTTGTTTGGGGAGTTAGCTCCCTACTCCTTTTTCCCTTCTATAGTCTCAGGTCTCCTGAGGATAGTTTCTTCTCCTCGGATGTTTGCCCCTTCTGTTGTGCAGCGAAGCAGTTCTTTCTTATCCTTGTTTGAACACTCCTGCTAGGATGTTTCTGTTCTCAAGGTTAATTTCTCAGTTCTTGCTCTTAACTCTTCTTTGTTTTAATTTCATGAGGCCTCTTGGTTCGACACGCACGCGCTTCCTTGTGATTTAGTATTTACACATAGGTGAAATGTTAGCATTGAGGCAAGTATAGCCTAAGGACTACGCGAGTAGGCTGTTAAACATAATCACACAGTTATTAGGCTAAAGAAATCTGTACAGAAGTTAAACTAATCACGTAATCAATAACCCTCCAGAAAGTACATAATAGTATCATCCTAAACAGAGGAACCCTCCATTTTACGTGCCGCTTCCCCGGAAACGGCCCCATAATCCTGCACAAGGATTCCGCCTCTGCCTCCACACCGGCGCGCATCTCTCGCTGGCTGCAGGGAGAGGCTGGGCGCACGCCTGCCTGCGCGCCCTCCATCCCGGCCCGCAGCGCGGCAGCTCCGCGGCGGCAGCCCGTCGCCAAGGAGAAGGACGGTAGTTTCTACTGCTGGGTTGTTCGGTTGGTTTGTTTTTTACGCATAGCTACGGGGGCTTTGAAAGCGTTTTGTACAGCCGGAAGAAAACGGAAGGCAAACAGAAAGCCAATCCGCCATCGCAGCGGGGGCAGAAACGTTCTCCCAGCTCGCAGCAGCCCTTCGGTGGAAGGCCGAGGCGCGCGGGCGCCGCGGGCTGCCCGCCAGGAGGCGCCGGCTGCCGCCCGGCGGTGCGGGGCTGCCACCTGTCGGCCGGCCGCGGCCCCGGCCCCGGCCCGCCGGGGAGCGGGGGTTTTACCGAGCCGGCCTCCGTCCCGGCCCCGGCCCGCCGGGGAGCGGGGGTTTTACCGAGCCGGCCCCGGCCGCGGCCCCGGCCCGCCGGGGAGCGGGGGTTTTACCGAGCCGGCCCCGGCCGCGGCCCCGGCCCCAGCCCGCCGGGGAGCGGGGGTTTTACCGAGCCGGCCCCGGCCGCGGCCCCAGCCCGCCGGGGAGCGGGGGTTTCATCGAGCCGGCCGCGGCCCGGGGGGCGCAGCCTGCTGCCGGCGGCTGCGGTGGCGTTCTGCCACCGGTGCTGTCACACCGACACTGCGCGGAGGATGCGGCGAAGGAAACCGGAGATGAGGCATGTGCGTTCGTCTGCGCCACTGTTTCCCGGCACAGGAGGCTGGACTTCACTCGGAGCTGGGTTTATTCATGAAAGCCAAAATAAATTTTCCTTCGGCGCGAGAGGGCTCCCAGGTCTGTCCTGGTTTGCTTTTGTTAACAGTAAGTCGGCTTTGCTGGAGTTTGCCCACGACTTGTAATGACTTCTTTCTTTTAAATAAGCTGATCAATACAGAAAATAGTATCATGTATCACCTGGTGCTTTCAAACCAGCAGTGTGAAATAAGGCACTATGAGATTATTAAAGCAGCATTTTATTTTTCAGCTGACAAGCCCTAACCACTTGGACTGGTGGCCCAAGGGATGTTTGCAGCAACAGAATTTTGACATTTACGTGGGCAACAGACTGCACATGCCAATGCATCTGATCCCCCAAAACATCACCAAGCACTCGGTGTTGCCTCCTGTGCACACTCCTGAAAGTAAACCAAATCCCTAGGAGGGATCAAGAAACATCCACTCACATATGTTTCTTGTAGGAGAAAGACTGTAAGAGAAACATCTGTAAGTAAATAAAGGAAATATAATTAAATGCCCTTGATACTGCTTCCACCCCAGTCAAAGTCTTACACAATCCTGGGAGGGGCCCATGAAGTGAGAAACCTTAACAGCATACAGTGAAGATACAGTCTGCTGCTGTAATTTGCAAAGATGACACTCGCTTGATGATAATTATTTTTTAAAAGCTTTCCACCATAAATAAATGGTAGCATTTTAAAATGGAAACAGGACAGATTTCTCAGGAACCTGCAAACTGATGTTCCCAGGCATCCCTTCAAGCCCTCATGCTGATGGCAGTAGATTTTAGTCAGCAGGATGAGAAAAGTAATCGGCCTATGGGACAGTCACACTGGGAGGAGTGGGGAAGAGCTTGGATGCAACAGCCTAATAGCTGGGAGGGAAGGAATGATGTGCCTTTGCCCCCAGGCCTTCCTCACTTCGTGCACAGGGAGTGGCCAGGGGTAGGACAGGGACATGCTTCCTTCCTCAGTAATTGTAATCCTCAAGTGATGTTTCTCAGTCTCAAAAACTATTTCACCTAATCCTTGGAGCTGCCACACATGCTGAAGAGTTACATGCAATCTTCTGTGAGCTCCCAAAGGCAGACAACAGCAGTCTCATCTGGGGAATCTCACAGGCCTGTGGGATAGAATCACAGAATCATAGAACAGTTTAGGTTGGACGGCACCTTTTAAGGTCATCTAGTGCAACCCCCCTGCAGTAAGCAGGGACATCTTCCACTAGACCAGGTTGCTCAGAGCCCCGTCCAACCTGACCTGGAATGTTTCCAGGGATGGGGCATCTACCACCTGTGTGGGCAACCTGGGCCAGTGGTTCACCAACCTCATGGTGAAAAATTTCTTCCTTATTTCCAGTCTAAATCTACCCTCTCTTAGTTTAATATCATTATCCCGTGTCCTATCGCTACAGGCCCTGCTAAAAAGTCTGTCCCCATCTTTCCTCGAAGCTCCCTTTAATTCCTGGAAGGCTGCATTAAGGTCTCCCCAGATTCTCTTCTGCAGGCTGAACAACCCCAACTCTCTCAGCCTGTCCTCACAGAAGAGGTGTTCCATCCCTCTGATCATTTTGGTGGCCCTCCTCTGGACCTGCTCCAAGAGGTCCATGTCTTTCCTGTGCTGAGGACTCCAGAGCTGGATGCAGGACTCCAGGTGGGGTCTCAGCAGAGTGGAGCAGAGGGGCAGAATCCCCTCCCTCGACCTGCTGGCCACGCTGCTTTGGATGCAGCCCAGGAACCGGTCGCCCTTCTGGGCTGCGAGCGCACATTGCCGGCTCATGTCCAGCTTTTCATCCACCAGAACCCTCAAGTCCTTTTTGGCAGGGCTGCTCTCCATAGACTCTCATAGGAGTAGACTTGTTGGCCTTTTGTAAAATCATGTACCTGTACCTAAGCACTAGCACCTGTACCTGAGTTATGTATCCCTTTCTAGCACGCATTTGAACTAAGCAGTTTTGTCAGTTTGTTCTTTCATACATAGGTCTGTAGTCTAAGGAACATCAGGAAGCAGACTTTGCTAGCATCCATTGCCAAATTAGAAAAAGACAAATGATAAGGGCACCTAAGGAGACCTTTAGGTTTTCTAGCTATCTCTTGTAAGCCTGACTGACATTTTTGTTCATGTTAGTTTTCAGTGAGACATTTGGTTCCAGGCCGGTCATTTTTTATATCACCTAGCAGGCAGTGCTAGATGCACACTTGTGTCAAAAGGCTGGAAGCCATGGTATATTTTTCAAAAAATATCTTTATGGCAAAATAGTCCTATTAAGGAAACAGAAAAAAAAAAAAAGAGAAACAAACAGCTTGAATTAATCCATTTACTCTGAGACTTCTCTGAAACGAGACTAGATCTTGTCAAAACTTGACAAAATATTTTGGGTGCTGGGTTTTTTTCCCACAGAATTATGCTGTTTCATCAAGGCTGAAATGTTTCACAGGGATGTATCAATTTCAGTGGAACGGTTTCTGTAGTTCATGGTACATTTCTGTCACTTCCAAAGGGAGATGCCAAATAAAAAAATTAATCTTTCCGATCTGAAAACGGATACTTTCACAAAATTTCATTTTGTGATGCTGCTTTGAAGGCTTTGGATCTATTCCAGCACAGAGCAGAAACACACTGCAAAATGAAATCACCATTGTTCAGAAAGCTTAACTTGGAAATGCTAGATCTGTGTTGGCGTGGCACTTGTGTGGCTAGAAGCATACAGACATCGACACAAGCACCTCTTCATTTGCATGCACCACAGCAGATTCTTGGTCTTCTTTTAAACCGTATTAATTTAGAAAAAACATATGCAGACCTTCCTTCAGAGGCTGTTAGTTAAAAGGCTGTAGCTGTTCTGACAATTTCCATGTGGCCCAGGCAACAGTGAAGAGTGATGCTCTAGAAATGCAGGCTGTATTTTCACATTTTACCATCGAGCAGTGGATGTGGACTCTTTTCCATCTTGGGATCTATACCCAGACCATATGTCTGTGTTACATAAATCTGTCAGATCTGAGGTATATGAAACTAATCCCTATTGCTGCCCTCCCCTCTCATTTCTCTGACACTGGCGATTCATGCATTTTATTGCACTAATGCAGCATCTCCCCTCCAACAAAACTCCACATTTCAGATGTAACTCATTGGCTTTTCCAAACAACATGTCCCTGGAGAACAGGGGAGGCTGTGATGCTGGGCAGAGCTGGTTACCGTTTGTCTCCTACAAGCATTTTGTGTTCAAAGGGTCTCCCCAAGGAAAAAAAAAACAACACATTCTTGCTGGTTACAGCCTTCTGTCACAGCCTACGATATGATGCATAAAAACAGTTTAATTACAAAGGGATAAAAAGCTGTTAGAACTTAACCCAAATCTGAGAATCCATGTATAAAAGCTGGACAAAGTGTCCTTGGCCAACATGAAGAACCAGTGACAAGAAGGAATAAAAAAAAGCAACGCAGGCCCAGCAGCAGAGGTTCAGCAGCTGGCTCCTAGAGTAAAACATTGTTCAGGCACCCCGTTTTGCACAACACGGAAATCCACCTAGTCCAAAGAAGTAAGGGGTCTAGTTGCAAATGCCCTTTGAATAGGTTTCTATTACACCACTCATTTCAAGTTTGCATATATTCTTTTCTTATATTGGACTCTTGAGAACAAAGAATCTTTGCCTGGTAAGAAGTAGCCACAACAGTAGCAGTTTCAGAAATATCCACCGCCAGTGCAGTGACATTTTGCTAGTAGTTTTGGCAGGAATCATAGGACCTATAATTTGTGCTTTCCCCATTCCTCCCGTTACAAGTTTGCGAAGCACAACAGATGGAAGGAACATGAAATAACTGTTTCTTACTGAATTGCCAGCGTACCTGATGCATAAGGAGATTTATTCCCCAGCACAACAGAAAATTGCTCACAGCTGCAATGCAAATTGGAAGGAAATACTAAGGTGATGACTGTCATCATCCCAAACAGGGATGACCCTATTAGGACTAATAACAAAAAGATTAAAACAAATATATAATCTGTGCATGGAAGTAAGTTTCTCTAGGTTAGTCCATTCTTGCTAAAAACCTCTCCAGCTCTGCTCCTAATGTATATTTTCTTTCTACGTGTGTTCCTACTGCCCAGCTAGCAAGCTTACAATCAGAATAATGAACAAATAGGAAACTGCTGGAACATACCTAAAAATAAACACATTTCCCATTCATGCTATTGTTGCTGCAGTGTCACACTATTCACATGCAGAATGGACTGGGAACCAGTTTGTCTTTAACTCCCTTCCTCTCCAAACAGGCCTTCCTTTGTTTTCCCTGGCAACCATTTAAACACCATAACAGCAGAAGATGTATGAGGCTCCTCAATACAAGGGTTTCATGCTCATGTTGCTGTTGCTAGATCCCAGCCATCATGGACAGAAGAAACTGTGACAGCTGGACCAACACTTTGCATGTGAAAGTCGGGTACACTACATCAGGATCACCCAGTCTGCCATCACCCATTACCAGGGTAATGGCTTTTTCTGTTTAAAAGCATATTCTGCTAGTTTGTGAACTGTCAAGTGGCATTTATTTTTTTTCACTCAGAAAATAGTGCAGTACTAATAATAGCCTAGAGATTTTTAGTACAACACAGGGAAAAAAACCCACACCAAAATAAATCCAAACCCCAGAAACACAGCTAATGTAATCTACAACCTATTTTACCTCTAAGGGTATTGTGAAAACAAAAGAAAATATAAATATTCGGTTTGATTACTGTATAATCTCTTCTAGGGATCATGCATTATTATAGGCAAAAGTAGATACCTGCCTATTGAGCAAAGGAGACATCTGAGATTCCCCGGTAAGAATTACAGTGGTGCTACACCTGCTCCAAATTATAAGTACCTTAACTAAGGATGCAAGAGTTGTTCTTACATCATCCACCTCCAGACAGCTCAGGAAGACTGAAATAAGATAAATAAATAGTAAAACGTCAGTAGATTTTGCACACGCAGCCTGAGTGCTATGCAACCTGAAGAGTTGAGGAGGAGGAGAAAGAAGAGAGGAAGAGAAGCTGAGAAAAGGACCCCTGCTGTGCTCCGTGGCAGTGTCCGGCAGGGAAGGAAGGGACTGAATGCCCAAAACAAGGCTTGGGTGTTGCTGCCGCTGGAGTGTTAGGCTTCTCAGTGCACCAAACGGAGATTTATGGGGTGGAAATCTTTTGCCTGCGGTGAGGGATAAAGGAGAGGAGTCACAATCTCCAACTCTCTGAAAGTGTTCATGAGGAGGGTACCACAACAGTGGAAGTTTCCAGATATTTTCCAGGTTCTTTCTCACTTGCAGGATGACCTTGCCCAAAATACTCACTTCTGTTTCTTTTTAAATCACTGATGAAGTGAGACTGGCATGAGTACCCAGTCCATCAGATTGTACTGGGAGCTGCCCTCACAGGAGGAACAAATATTTGTCTGAACAGACAGAAATTGCTGTCTGAATTCTAAATAAGTTTGAATATTTTAATAAACAACCATTTCTAGCTTTCCTTAGACTTCACTGCCAAGGAAGAAAAAGTGTTTTGTTTTACATCCCCATACTGAGTTTACAGCTTTTACGCAAATCTTTCAGAAATAGGTAATAGCATAAATAATTACAGAAAATTAGCCTTAAGGGAAAAAAATCAGTCTTAAAATTCAAACAAGACAACACATTAATATTTACAGAAAGAAGATGGAAAGGCGGGAAGGGACAAGGATTACCCAAGGGAGAGACTGAATGCCAATATAATGATTATCTCTGTCCTTCTGCAGAGCAGCAGCAGATGCCCCAGCCCCTGCAGGTCTGCCTCTGGGAGAAGGCAGGAGAATCAGAAACTAATAAGATGTTGCAATAATTTTATTTGCATACATTACCACCCCTTTGAGGACAAAAGTGGTCAAAGAAGACTTAGAGAAAGTTCCTTTTCTTAGTATTTTCAGGTCAGACTCATAAAAGTGTGATGTGCAGAAGGCACTTTTTCTTCCAGAACAGATTAGGTAAAAGGCTGATGCAGCAAGCAACTTCTTTGCTATTCGTTACACTTCTCACAAAAGACCACAGAAAAATCCCCCACAAAACTATTGTTTCACAGAGAGACATGCACTCTAAGGCTAATAACTTGCTTGACCACTAACACAGGATGTTCTCTTATTATTTCCCTTCCATAATAATATTGTACAGCAAATATTGAACTGTTTGAATGCATCATTTAACGTCAGACTCTAGCAGAAATAATGTATTTTAATAACAATATTTTTCCAGCTTTGAATAGCAGTTTTATGGTGGGACAGTCACTATTTGAATGCTGAACATCATCTGACATAATAAAAATCAGGCTTTAAAAAAAGAAATAAACATATAAAGTAACAAACTTATAAATCATTCAGGAAGATGTTTGGCTTTAACTTTTGCCACTACTTGCTTGGGTTTTATTTAGCTATCAGTGCTAACAAAATAGCTCCATAGAATCTACTATGTGAACAAAACAGCTCCCTAAACCATCAACAGCACATTTACATCCCCCGAGAAGGAAAAAAATATGTTTTTCAGAAAAAAAATTCACAGATTGAAATAATTTTTCAGAACGTGTCTAAAAATCCTCCGATTATTATTTTTCATTAAAAAAGCCAAAGATTTTTGTTAAGGAGTTTCTAAACTTTTCATAAAAAAATAATTTAAATACAGAGAGATTTTTCTTTTCTTCTGCTTTTCAAGTAGAAATGCTCCCAAACTGATGTTCAAACATGACTGCTACTTGCTTAATCTCTCATTTAAAAGAACAAAATTTAATTTAAAAGTTCATAAAATATTCTTTATGATATTTCAATTAAAAACCATCTTACTATTCAAATTGACTGTAGATAATTCAAGGTTTCTCTGTTTTCAAAATATTCAAAGGTTTCAGATGTCCATTGGCCATTAATTTTTATGTTGCTTTAAAATTGGACTAAAACCATTCTCACGTTTTTGCCAATTTTTTTAGCACAATATGACATTTGCAATATTTGCCGAATGAGGCTTTTAGCCCCTACTCCATTTCTCCAAATGCAATGAGTATTCTTCCTCCATTTCAAGGATTAATTTTGCAAATGACACTTTAGGCACTCCAAGCACAATGGAAGAAGTCAAAAATAAATCCCACAAGTGCAAGGAGCCAGTGCAGATGTGTGTGAATCTCAAACGCATTTCATTCCCCATGCTGACAGTCTTATGTGACCAATAAAAAAAGGCCATCAAGACCACCACAATGATAATATTAAGCTTCATCCTCTTCTCCGGCTGGAAGGGTGTTCTGGTTTACGTAATGCAGCTATTTTATTTTCATCACTATTCACTTGCATGGCTGGGAGATCTGGGCAGAAGGCAAAAATGGTTGGCCACCCACATCTGGAAGTGGATCAGCCCTCCAGCAAGGTGTCCTGGTTTCAGCTGGGATGGACTTGGTTTTTCTTCTCAAATAGCTGGTACCGTGCTGTGCTTTGGAGTTGGTATGAGAATGTTGTTAATAACACACTGAAGTTTTAGCCGTGGTTAAGTAGTTGTGGTGCTTATACTAACTCAAGGACTTTTCAGTTTCCCAGGCTCTGCCAGCGGGGAGGTGCACGGGAAGCTGAGAGGGGGCATGGCCAGGACAGCTGACCCAGCCTGGCCATGGCAATATTCCCTACCGTATAACGTCATGCCCAGTACATAAACTGGAGTTGGCCGGGGGGCGGGAACTGCTGCTCGGGGACAGGCTGTCGATTGCCGGGTGGTGAGCAATTGCTGTATTGGGCATCGCTCGTTCTTGTACATGCCTTTGTCCGTATTATTACTAGTAGTAGTAGCAGTAGTAGTGGTATTGTTATCATTGTTGTTTCCTCCTCTCTTGCTGTCCTATTAAGCTGTTTTTATCTCAACTCACGAGTTTTTCCCAATTCTCTGCCCTGTCCCACTGCGGGAGGGGGGCAGTGAGCGAGCGGCTGCGTGGTGCTTAGTTGCCGGCTGGGGCTAAACCACGACACAAGGATACTGGGGGTTTCAAAAAGACTCTTAACGAAACTGCAAACCTGTGAGTCGCAAATTCTCCCAATTTGCAGCTGAAGGTCTACCCCACACCGGCTCTTGTGCCAGTGCTTCAGCTATTCCCTCCAGTCTTCAGCCTCTCAGACTACAAAACCAGGGGCTGATACAAGGACAGCGGAGACCTGAGCCGGCAGAGGCTGTCACGGCTCTTTGGGCCACAAAACGAGCAGGACGACTGCTCCAGCTCAGTGCCGCACACAGCAAGTAAGAGCTGCTGAGGCAACGGGGTTTGCGCACAAGCAGGCAGGGCTCCTCACCATTCCATAGCTCCCTATGAACTTGTGGCTAGCACAGACCTACGCCACACAGCAAGGAGCGAGACATGCCGTCACAGCAAAGGAAGCAACACCACCCGTGCCTGCGGGAGTCGCTGGGCAGCGGGGACATGCGCTCACTCGTTTCAAGAAAGGTCTGGGTGGATTCTTTGTTTTTTTCAATCCTTTACTTACTGGAAATAAAAAAAGTTGATTCACCACTTCTATCATTTTCTAACTAGTTTTATAATACTCAGAAGAAATGCGATATAAAGTTTCTAATGGGTCAGGCTCCTTCGAGCTCACCGCAGGAGCTGGAGCGAGGGAAAGGGACTGCAGGCAGAGCTCAGAGCCAGGGCTCAGTGCTGTTGAAGACTGTCTGATAGCCACAGGCAAAAACGCCCCCAAGGACAGTGACGTTCCCCCCTCTGTTTCCTGAAAGCAGATCACAGAATCACAGAATCACAGAATCACTAGGTTGGAAAGGACCTTTAAGATCATCAAGTCCAACCATTAATCCAGAACTACCATGTCCCCTAAACCATGTCCTGAAGCGCCACATCCACACGTTTTTTGAACACTTCCAGGGATGGCGACTCCACCACCTCCCTGGGCAGCCTGTTCCAATGCCTGACCACCCTCTCAGTGAAGAAATTTTTCCTAATATCCAATCTAAACCTCCCCTGGCGCAACTTGAGGCCATTTCCTCTTGTCCTATCACTAGTTACTTGGGAGAAGAGACCAACACCCTCATCGCCACAACCCCCTTTCAGGTAGTTGTAGAGAGCGATAAGGTCTCCCCTCAGCCTCCTCTTCTCCAGACTAAACAACCCCAGTTCCCTCAGCCGCTCCTCATATGACATGTGCTCCAGACCCCTCACCAGCTTCGTTGCCCTTCTCTGGACACGCTCCAGCACCTCAACATCCTTCTTGTAGTGAGGGGCCCAAAACTGAACACAGGATTCAAGGTGCGGCCTCACCAGTGCCGAGTACAGGGGCACAATCACTTCCCTGCTCCTGCTGGCCACACTATTGCTGATACAGGCCAGGACGCTGTTGGCCTTCTTGGCCACCTGGGCACACTGCCGGCTCATGTTCAGCCGGCTGTCAACCAGCACCCCCAGGTCCCTTTCCGCCGGGCTGCTCTCTAGCCACTCCTCCCCAAGCCTGTAGCATTGCATGGGGTTGTTGTGGCCAAAGTGCAGGACCCTGCACTTGGCCTTATTAAACCTCATACAGTTGGCCTCTGCCCATCGATCGAGCCTGTCCAGATCCCTCTGCAGAGCCCTCCTACCCTCCAGCAGATCAACACTCCCACTCAGCTTGGTGTCATCTGCAAACTTACTGAGGGAGCACTCAATTCCCTCATCCAGATCATCTATAAAGATGTTGAACAAGACTGGTCCCAGAACCGAGCCCTGGGGAACACCACTCGTGACCGGCCGCCAGCCGGATTTAACGCCATTCACCACAACTCTCTGGGCTCGGCCATCCAGCCAGTTCCTGACCCAGTGAAGAGTAAACCTGTCTAAGCCACGAGCCGCCAGTTTCTCCAGGAGAATGCTGTGGGAGACGCTGTCAAAGGCTTTACTAAAGTCCAGGTAGATGGTGGAAGAGTTTGGAATTCATGGCCCTGCGGCACCTGGCTCGGCACCGGCTCCCTGCAGCCTCTTCTGCTGACAGCCCGCGAGACCGCGCTCAGTCCGCGTGGCAGAATGTGTGCCCGAGAACCGCCCTGCAATTAAGATTTGGGAAGATACATCACTGAATGGCATCAAGTGCCTTAAGAGAACCTGATTTCTTGTTTGTAGTAGAATTTATTGTGCAATTCTGTCAAAGCCACCAACTCATCTTTTTTTGTACAGTAATAGGGATATTGAATCGGGCCCAATCCAGTATTTTTCTCCAATGATCAGTGTAGCAACACAAAACTTTGCTTTAGAGAGACACGGGGTAAAAGGCCCCCCTCTCCTCTCCTACGCACGCTTTAAAACTAACTGTGAATCTTTATATTTAGATATAAAAGCTAGTTCAAAATCTTTTATCCTCATTAAAATGTGATAGTATTTACTGTTATCTAAAGGTATCCTTACCACCCACAGAAAATTTCAAGTCCTCTAAGGTTTTTCTTCACTGTTGTCATCATAGTGACTTATCAATTAGATGCAAGAAAACTGATTAATGCCAGTCAACATGGTTTTTTTTTGGAAAAAGGTTTTGCCACTTCAATGTTCTTTTCTTCCTCCAAGATAACGTGTTTCCAAGTCAGGACAAAAGATCCTGTCTTGGAACGAAACAGCTCAAAGACAGACTTGGTTATCTAAAGCCATGCCTGCTTTCTCATAAAGGTCTGGGTTCAATGCTGGCGTAAAAGAAGTTTCATACATGGTTGAACTCAAACACTACCAGACTAGAATAACATTTCTGTTGATAAAGTTTATTATTATTTCCACTTACTTCCTGAAGACTTTGAAGGAGAACAAAAGTAACCCTGAGGCTGAGAAATAAGCCTTGCAATGCTAAATTAAAGAAGTTCAATCTACTCAGCTCATAAGGGAAGGATGAAAGGTGAATTGTCACTGAATTTTTATGATTACATATGGAAAACGCTTGGAGGAAAATTACTTTCCAGTCTTGCAAACAAAGGCATAAGATTCGATAGGTGTAAACAGGCTTAGATGAACAAAACCTTAAAAACATGAAATTTCCTGACAGTAAGAGAAATTAAACTTTGGAGTAATTCACTAGAGGGAAATCCAGTACGGGTGAGCAGTGTTGCAGCTGCACTGCTGCCATGCCCGTGCCTGTCTTTGCACCCACTGATCCAGACCCTGACCTGCGAGCCAACCTCCCAGCCGGCCCTCAGACCTGCCCCACCACTGTCAGCTTGCGGGGTGACTGCCGGACTCGGGGCTGACGCTGGCTACCATCACCAGCCCCGCCCACCCCGCTCACATGGGGATGGCTACCATGCTGGCCTCCCCACGAGCGGCCTGTCCTTTCTCTCCTCCAACAAAAGTGGCACTGGATTTGCGCTCAGTTGTTGCCACCAGATCATAAGCACCGCCATTTTGCAAGATCAAGTATTGCTGTGCGTTATCTTCATACATCTGCCGATAGCGGAGACAGGGAAAAGAAACGAGAAAGGTGTCGTCAAGCCTGGTGACTCTCCTTATCCACAGCATCAATACAAACTGGCCTTTACGTAAAATGACGGCAAAACCCAATGCAAATAAAGGGCATTTATGCTGAGGAAACTCTTTGCTTCACAGACGACGTACACAGCTGCCACACAGCTCCCAGGAGCGGCCCCCTCTGCCACCCTCCTCCTACCTCCCATGTTCTTCGACTGCACGTGTTATCCAAGCAGCTTCCCGTATTTTGCCCAGCCCATTCACCCGACATTTAGAGTGTCTCCACATTCTCCTGCACAAAAGAGCCTGGTGTGTTCACCCAGTGGTACCTGCTCTGCTTGCATCAACAGAAAGATGTACTGAACACAGCGGGAGTTAGGACAGTCCAAAGCAAGGTGCCTGCACTCTCCGTTCCAGAAAATATTTTTAGCTAGAGGACAGTGGAGAGCCATGTGCAGAAATTCAGGACTACCTGTGATCTAGCTCAAAGCCTCCCAAGTCTTCTATACACAAATGGAGAGCTCAACTCTCATGGACTTCCCACCATCCAGCAGCTGCTTCTTCTGCCTCTGCCTCGCCGCAACTCGCAGAATGCCTGGTTTCCAACTGCTGCGGGTACTTCGTACCCCACACCTGCCTCCAGTGCTGGCACCTTTTGGAAATAAAAGCCATGAGCTGCCGTAGACAGTGAAAACAGGATAATATGCAAACCGCAGTGTCCGGCAGAGACGTAGTATAAGAATTTTTTGTGACAAAGACTACTGGAGAAAAAGCAATACAGTGCTCAATTTTGGGGGGTATTTTAGTTCCCAACACTCCCACCCAAAAAAATGCAATTACAAAGGACTCCCAGTAATGGCAGAAACTGCTCCTGAAATCACAGTTGAAAAGTGAGTATCTTCAGGACTACCAATACAAATTGGTTGCTTGAAAAACAAAAACATGGCAACCCCCCGCCCCACATGTACTTTTTAAAGCAATCCAGGCTTCTGCTCTGCACGTCACTCGCAATCCACTACCAATATATCAGGGCAGTACTTCTCTCTCTCCAGCATACAAGCGAGGCACTCCGCAGGCCTGCCAGCAGCACGAGTCACAAGGGCTCTGGCCCTCGAAAACTCAAATACTAATAAAAGAGCAAAGTCAGTCCTTAGAAATTCTGAGAACTGCTCATGAGGAATACTTGCATGCCCAACAGGACTATTTCACAACCCTTCATGGAATAGTAGTTCTGATTATGAATATTAGAGAAATCTAAAATAGCTTTTGGGTTTTCTTTTAGTCCTACAGACATAATGTTTCACAAAGTTATGATTTCTGGTGTCACAAATTATTTTTTTATCCCAGATGATTTGTATCATTATTAGTCTGCAGATGTATTCCATACGTGACCTATTTAAATATGCAAAGAGTTTATCACAGTGCAGTTTTACTAAGTAAAATAAACTAGAAAAATAAAAAACATTCTTTTAAGTCCCCTTTTTCTTTGTATAATTCATCTGAAGGACTCTTGGTTGAGCATCTCTGCCGATTTTCATAAAGTCTATTACATAGTCTGTTACAAGCTCTGTGAAGTAGCTCTCTCATTTCCCAACACACTCTTATAAAAACAGAAGGAGAAGAGATGGAGAAAATCACTACAATATTCAAACACAACTAACAAGATAACATCACTTGAGAATTTGCAGGTTAAGGTTGGTAGGACAGATGATAAATTGTATAAATACAGCTTTAACATACACCCAGAATCCCTTCCCCTGGTCTTCCAGGAAAAAATCAAACATCTCACTGGAAAGAACAGGATGTGCAGTTTTAGGAGGTTGGGTTTTTTTGAAAACTGGGTTTATCAGGGTAAAGCAGGCATCAGCCTTAATGGTGGGATGGATGGCTACTGCAGCTCCATGGTACCCTCTTCCCCTGAGAGTCACCTATCAAAGCTGCCTGTGAGATGCTGTCAAAAACTCAGTGCCATTTCTACTGGGAGTACAACTAAAAATACCAGTCCAAATTAGCAGTGTGCAAAGACAGTCATTAAGTGCCTCAAGACATTGCTGCCAGAACACATGCAGATCTTCTACTCAAATTATATTACCGTGTATCTCTATGAAGCCTCCCCTCACCTCCCAGTAGTTCAAACTATTTTTAGGCTACTGCTGGGAAAATAAATCAAACCAGACCAAAACAAAACAAAAAAAACCCCACAACCTGACAGCAAAAGTACTAAAAGGAGCCCATTCCAAGAAAAGTTCCCTTGTCCTTTCATATATCCATGGAATAACTGTAAGTAACATATTGAAGTGTATTCACCTTAACAGAATATCCAATATCCTTTACAAAAGCTGAGGTCTGGAGACACTAAGCTCCGCTGCACTGTCTTCAACTCCACAACTCTCTTTTCCTTCCTATTAAACTGTTAATGTCAAAAACATAAACCATATATTGTATTCATTAAATTACTTGTATTTCCTGACACAGCTGCAGCTGCTCCTGTATCACTGCTTGTTTTTATCTTCTAAAATCCAAATCTGTATATATGCTGAGGACAGCTGATGTCCTAGAATTCATGTTATTAGTGACACTGTTTCACCTTACTAGCCAGGTGGTTTTGCTTTTTTCCCCCAAGCCTATTTCTGTCAAAGCGATGCTCACACAGAATGAGGCAGCTCGGGCTTTTGCTAATTCGGCGGCTGCGGGTGTTTGGCCAGGGGAGGAGAAGGGGTCAGCTACCCACCGCGCCTCTAACTACTGGGAAACATCGGTGGCAAAGCCAGCACTGTAACCGCGAACCTGCCACGCATTTTATATCACTTCTGTTGGCTTCTGCTGCTCATAACTGCCCTTGTTTCTGGCTTTGTCAGGGTCAGCTCTGCCTCCACCCGTACTGCTTCCCTTTCCACTTTCCATCGAATGGACTCACATCTCGAGAGCTCTAACACTGACCGTCAGTAATATTAGTGATACTACCCTCACCCGTAAATATTCCTGTATTTTGTTTTGTTGTCTCAATGTCATTGTCCTCTCTTCAGGTAACGCCACTGTCATTTCAATGCCGTTTCAGCACCGCTCTTGATGTTGGAGGCTGAGCTCCGCAGGCAGCAGAGCTCTTCCACCCCCCTTCGCGTTACAAAGAACAGCTTCATGGCTCCGCGGCAGAGGAGCGAGCAGCAGCCAACGCTCAGCGTGCTGAACTGGCCTCTGCTCCAGCCGTGCTGTTGCTGCTCCTCTGCTGCCTGTCAGCGGCAAGTGCTCAGATAAAGACCACTGGTTAATTTTAAAAACTCAAACAGGAGTATCAAAGACTTCAGTTCCCCTTCAGAAATAAACTGATTCAACTCTTCACTGAATCACCTCAGAGGATTGTCTGGTTCTACAAATTTTAGGATAGAAGATGGTAACTGCTACGCTATTTTGTGTCATTTTCTCCTTTCCTTTTTCTTCAGATCCTCTAGCTGGCAACTACCTCACATTCAAGAGAGATGGGAAGAGGAAGCGAGGAACCATCATACTTGTTCCCTGCTATTTATTTTGGAGTTTTGTGGAAGACCATCTCTTACAACACTCCTCAGGGGAAGCTCTGCAAGGCTCTGACAAACTGTTTTGCTCACAGAGCCACAGGCTGGCTGTGCTAGTGATGCTTCCTTGCCCCGGCACCGGCTCCTCCCCCTCTCCTTGCAGGCGCTGGCTGACCAAGGCAGGGTAAAAAGACCTTTTTCCTCCTGCAGAGGCAGGAGCAGCCTCTGCCTCAGCTGCTGCCAAGCCCCCGCAGCAGGGGACGCGTGCCCGGTTCGACAGGGACGGCGAGGCTCCCAGCACAGCCCTCTCCCACCGCGGCTCCTGGGCAGAGCAAGCAAGCGCAGCACCAAAGCTGCACGGCAGAAATTTTCATGTGTGAAACATCGTACATAAGCATTTGGGCTAATCAATCTTGTACGGATTTAGTTACAAATTCTCACGCGTAAGGGTTTCTAAATCCAGGCGCCCTCAGTGCAGAGACCAGTGCTAAAGGCTTTGCTTTAGCTGCAGTAGAAATGCTCATCACGATGTTGCGACATAGCTTCAGATGGTGGCATTAAAACAAAAAGGATGGAATACTTTCCTTAGCGTTTCATCAATAAGCTGCAATCTAATTTAAAATGACATTTTTACAGTTCTTGCAGAAACATGAAAATTGGAGGGTCAACTTGCTTAATAAAATATTACAGGGGTTTTTACTATGACATTTTTCTTTTTTATATTCTTATTAGAAATTTAATTAACAATTGATCATCAGACTCAATGTCTCTGATGAAGCCATTACTGTCCATGAATGAAATAGGCTTTCCTATCAGTGTCCTAAAAGTAAATTGAACTTAAGGCAAATACCCTACAGACAAGATTCTCGGTGAGCTTACATTGAAGTTGCGCTTGTTTGTAACAGGGTGGTGTTGACTTACATGAGCAATTCTGGCCTTATACCTCCTGGGTACAATGTTCCGAGTTTAGGTGTCCTACAGTCTAACCTTCCTTGTGAGCATCTTCTACTTTCTGGTTAAAAAGGAACCTCTAACTTCAAAAATTCTTCAAAGTATCTGATTTCATTCTGAAGTTCTGTCCTTACCTAGGAGTGAAAGCGGTCTGTCATTTGTTGTATGTATAAGTGAAGATCTAAATAAATAAACCTTCTTATTTTATAAAATCAGCATGACAGCATCAGAACAATAGCTGTACTATATAACAATGAATTGTTTTGAGTATGTCATCAAAATAATTACAACAATGACTCAAGTGACAATTTAGTAAAACACTTCATTTTTGACCCAGTTACTGGTTTGCAGTAGTCCAGGATGGCTATTCAGGCCAAATGAATTCCTCCTAGCCAGAACAATAAAGTCAACACAAACAGATAGAAAATATCTTTTTCCAAATTATCACTGCCCCTAGGCTTTCATACCTGAATTTCCTCCTAAAAGGAATATCAATCAAACAGCAAATCTAATTTGACAAAAGAAAAGAAAGGAGATTATTTCTCTGATACTCAGAATGAGAGAGAAGCTTCAACAGACATGGGAACAATTCATTTATGCTTGTATATTATTTTGACAAAGCAAAGCTCATGCTTTGATCACAAGAATTACACCACTCACTCATAAAAACTTGCCTGCAGTTAGGAGCTTAGAACATAATTTTTAATAACTCAAGCACACAGAAGTTACATTGAGACTCTCAATGCAAAGGGAGAATGAAGCAGTAAGGACATCACCAGCCACTGCTCCTTGCTCTTCATCCCCGGTACTGCTGATCCGCCCTAGCTGGGTTACTGAGATGCCTTCTCCTGCACCGCCGTGTTTGCACAAGGAGGAGTTCGGAGAGGGTGGCTCACCCCTCATTTGGCTGAGGGTAGGGAGTTTCACACATGGGTGGCCATGATCACATGTACAACGTGATGAGACCCCAGGCAGTACAATTTCCCCACCCACTCAAAATCTGTCCCAGGCACCACAACCATAGGTGATAGTAATGGAGAGGAAAGAGAGCTCTCCTTCCACTGCAGGAAAATGTCTGAGGCCTGGCACGTACTAGTTTATATGCCTCATCCATCTCCACTCAAAACCAAATTACTTCATCTCTTGCTTTACTGTCACAGTGGCAGGAATACATCACAAGGTGCAACGGGCAAAGTGGAGTGATCCTGGACTTCCCATGGGATACCTTCAGGAAAACTGGCCCCAGGGCCTACAGACATATACATCATAAGAGATTTCATTCTGGATTTATAGTCCATTTTAGCTTTTTGTCTTTTTAAGCTTCTGTGGAGATGGGAAACAGCAATAAATTCTGATTCAATAAATAAGCTAGCGACTTGTAATGCGAAACAACTGAAATTCTGGAGTTCTGCACAGGTGCCCCGTTTGTTTCCCCGAGTCAGTGATCACGAACTCCTCAGCACAGACACAGCAACATGGGAAAAGCTGTCAGGTGCCAATTTCTTTAGGATACAAGACCGTTTAAAGTTCAGGCCTATCATTAGTCCAGATGCTACACTGCAACAAGCTGCACAAAGCCACAGCATCGCGTTTGTGTGACAGAGATGTCTATAGGCATTCAAAAGTCATGGCAACACAGATCCATGTTATTACTAAGTCACTCATGTTTTAGCAACTAGAGACCTCACACACGCAGCCTTACGCCAAGGAAAAAATTTCCTGAATAATACATTACGCTCAGTTACCTACTTTTTTTTTTTTTAATAGCTTTAAGCCTATAAAACCTCTGGCAATTAGCACAACCGTCTTCCTTTCATATGTGTCTTTTAACCTAGCAGGGACACTCAACGGGCAATGACACTAAAAAACTACTCCTGCATAACACAACAACTCTTTTCATGCCAGTCTTCTTTGGAAAGAAACATTTACCGATGTTCCTATGAACGCTACTATGTTCCTACCCATGAACAATAGCCGCTTACAGAACAATTTCAAATGCCAACTACCAATACGCTTGCAAAATCAAACTAGCAACACTTCTTTAATCTCAGATTATGGACACTGCTGCCTGGAACTCCAAATGTTTGACCTACCCAGTAGAAGTGCACTTTGCATTTTGTCACTTGGCTCAGACATCTCACTCTGCACCGTACTATGCCTGACGCCTTCTAAAGAAAAACAGTGTACTAGTATCATTCATTCCCCCTCCTCCAGTGATTAAAAAAGCTGTGGTTTGTCCCTTCACAGTCTGAGTGATGATGTTAAGTGGTCACCAGACCATTTCTTGCAATGCCACCACTATGTGAGGACATCATTCCCAACTGTAAATACAAACTCTGTCATTTTGTGAAGTGGCGATAGAGCCCAGGACACTAACCATATTGATTTTTGTTGTGTTCATCTGTCTCTTTAGATCTCTGCAAATCCCTAGTAATTCTGATACCACTTTCTAACAGTGCATTATTCCTGTTTTCCACTAAATTAAATGTCAGCAGATGACAACTTATGCTTTGTTGTTGCCATTCGGTATTTTAACTGTACTAAATAGGGAACAGCATCTGATTGCATAATCTTTTTGCAGTGGCTCCATGTTATTTTAACATCTTTTTCTGCCGTCTTACTAGGTTGAAGATCAAAAGCGTAAATGGTAAACCTGTTATCAGCCTGCATTTCAGTATTAACCACTTAACCTGTGATTCAGCAACTTTGCAAAACTGACAGGTAAAAATTTAAGAATCACAATTTTGGCACACATGGTTAACTCCTCAGATTTATTTTTTTTTTTTAATAAGATTATCTCAGGGAAATATGAGTAAACAGTCCAGCACATTATATACTATTTTCACCAATGTAAACAAATCTCTGCCTGTTTTCTTGTACAATACCAAATTTTTTATTCTGTGCCACCACCACTTCTGTTTAATTTGGTCTGTACTTTTAACAGCCGTAGAGTTGGTTCAGCATCCCTGTTCACTTCAAGTTTAAATAACACAGCTCTGCTCTTTCAGTCCTTAAATCCACTTATACTGTATTTCCAGAGAACCTTTAGGAATATTTTCATAAAGACTAAGGGAACCATAGCACCTTAAAAGAGGAGTTAGTTGCCTCTAGTGGTCTTTTAAGCACTATTTCCTCACCTTCTTCCTGGGAGACGCAGACTGTTTATGGAGGACCCTCATGGGGCTCCAGGCCAGTGGATGTGCTGGTGGGGGGAGATGGGCCGAGATCAGCCCCAAGGGTAGGAAACATCCCATGCCTGTGGGAAGCTTGTGGCTCAGGAGGTGACTTGTGATTTCAACTGGCCTCAAGTTGTGCTGGGCTCAAAATCCCAGAATACTTTCTCCCACATTGGAAAACAAAAGGGTAGCATAAGGCTGGGAGTTTCAACGTACTCAATTTTTAATCTGGGCAACACAGGAAATGGAAGAATTTGATAATCCTATCCTATAGACAGCTGCATGGTAAACTCATGATAATGCAGCATCGCTACCAATTTCTATCCACAACACTGCAAAAGCAATATTACTGCAGAATGTTAACCAGTTTGTATTACATTAATGCTAGAGGAGAGTTTGTTTTATCATGTGCTAATAGTATATCTGACTCCAGCAACTGATTATAATATTTCCTTGCAGATTATTGCAGCCTTTCAGTACTTATGGGGGGCTTGTAAGAAAGATGGGGATAGGCTTTTTTAGCAGGGCAGGTTGCCCAGAGAGGTGGGAGATGCCCCATCCCTGGAAACATTCCAGGTCAGGTTGGACGGGGCTCTGAGCAACCTGATCTAGTTGAAGATGTCCCTGCTCACTGCAAGGGGGCTGGACTAGATGACCTTTAAAGGTCTCTTCCAACCCAAACTATTCCATTATTCTATGTACCAAAGTTTCCAAATGAAAGAACAAATTCAGGGTTATTTATTAAAAATAGCTCTTTTCAAAAAGTGGATAGGAAAAGTTAAACAACTAGTAAAATAAAAAATCAAGACACAGTAATTTGCTCTTTGTTTTCAACCTAAGGGAATGAATGGGCCTGCAACAGGGTTTGCTATAAGCAGCTCAAGACTACTTGTCATCATGTGACTGAAGACACTTCATGCCCATGCAAGCTCTTGTATCAATTCAACTTCAGAAGACTTTAATAAACATAAGCATAACTTGTCAGAAAAAAACCATAGACATTTCAGCATTGTTGACTATTCTAACAGTTTATAGGGGTTGTTCTAGATCTTAAGTAGTTCTGAGAATTAGGCCCAAAAAGTAAGCAAAGGAAATTTTTAATACTTACACAAAACCACAAGCCCCAAACATTAATGTCTGCAAGTAAAACAGAAGATTCAATGGCTAAAAATGTAAATGGCTGCTAGTAAGCCACATGCCTTAAGAACATATCAAGGCACTGTCAAATCAGAGAAAATCACGTATGCACAAAGTTGTCACCCATCACCTTGGATATTCATTTGTATTTATCGGAGCTTCATCTCTTGTGCAATGAGTGACTCAGGCTGCTCCAGGATCCAGCATCTTTCACAGGAATGGGTTCACTAAAGCTGTAGCACTGCTCTCGGCTTCTGCTCAGCAGTTGGCCTGAGGTTACCAACTGTACTGTGTATTAAGTCTCATTAAGACTGCTGTCATGTGGAATCAGCTTAGCTTGGCTTTAAGAAAATATTATAGAATTGCTCAAATGTGCAATTCCTTTTGAAGTCGCAATGCTTAGTTTGTAACATATTCCAGTGATTCTAATAATGATTCTAATCGTATTCTATGAGTAATAAATGGTCACGTGTGTTTGTTGGTTTAAAACCTGCCTCCAACAAAGGTAAGTATTTTAAATTACATATTCAATGTTCACTTAGTCTAGGCTGGCCCAGAATATTTATTGAACTGTTATCTCACATACTATAAAGCGGTGACAAAGTGAGTTCTGCACGAGTGCTATTAAATCTCCTCATGGCACCGTTACAACTGGTAGCCTTATTGTAGAACAAGACCTTAGCAGCTTGTGATATATTGTACAGTAATTAATATAACAAGCCTGTGATATATTATCATAGTGTTCCTGCTCCAGAAGTAGGCCTGGCTTCTGGGAGATACGGATGAGCAAAAAAAGCTTCCGCTAATATGTTTGTACATTCCCTCAGAACTATTTTGATGTCCACACAGAAAGAAAGTCTTAGAAAATAAGGATGGCAGACAGGGATATTTAAGCAACTGTTATAAAGATGGAACATGGGTAACAGTTTTAAGTGGCAGTGGGACAGACCTAATAATCCTTTCCAAGCCTTTTTGCTATCATAAATTGTGATAAAGAACACACGAAAAAGAATGAAGTCAAGCTAAAATAAGGAGATAATTCCTAAGACTAACATCAATGCCTGGACGATTTCTTTATTAATTGATGTTAGTTCAATGCCTGGAATTTTGCTAACATCAGCAGCAAAATTCTCAGCATTTTGTAAGATGACATCCAATGCAGAAAAATTAAAAGCTTTTTTATCAAACTAAATGCCCCAGTAATATCATCTGGGAATTAGGCTTTTTTTTTCTCTCGAGTCATTCCTATTTTACACAACATTCAATGAACTTTCACCTACACAGGGAACAGAGTTCCTCCCCTGTATTACAGAAAACCATTCGGAGTTTGGACTTAGCATTAAGCTCACATACCTTATACATGAGAGTCTAATCTTATGACCAGAAAGCCCACTGTTAACCCACTGGGTGATGCATGTGAAGAGAGGGTGGGAATGAGAAACAGGAAAATATATAATAAAAAAAAAATATATAAAGATATATTTGGTATCCTCAGGGTATAATCTCTGAGGAGCGTTACTATATCCTCATAGACCAAAACCATGTCCATAACTTGTCGATCCATCTTCTTCACATTCCTTTTTCAAATTCTCTTCAGTTTATCAGTTTTTATGTTCTTTCCTGTACCTTCCAGGGACTCTACACTACTAGAAGTTTACAGAAAGAGGAATGTCCCGCAGAAAAAAATCAGATATATGAATTCCACCTTGTATATGGAATATTTAATGACTTCTACATTTTGTATGTGAATATTTTAAGTCCAGGTATAAAATGTGAGGAAGGCTGTAGGACTTCTCTGCTAGCTGGCTTACAGGAGAAAATGTAGTGGTTTCTTTCTCCTTTCATTCTCAGTTACATTTTTTCTGTTACACAGTGAATTTAAGACTCAATAGTGCATCAGGAGTTAAACTCTTCCAACCTGACATCATCTTTACATTTGATCCAGGAATTTTCTGACTGCTTAAATGTAATGCCATTACAGTTCATAGCTCTAAATCATACTCTCAAGTAATCATTGTTTGCAGACATCAAATAAGCAGATCAATTCGACTATCCTTCCTCCACCTGAAAATTTTTATGCTTAAAACTTCAACATGAGAAAAGAAAATTGGAACCCAGAGGAAGAATTGAGTCCAGCCTGACTTATCATCCTCCACTAACTCAGCAGACCAAAAAGAACTGTAAGAAAATAATGGAAG
This sequence comes from Phaethon aethereus, assembly GCF_964289735.1. Taxonomy (NCBI): domain Eukaryota; kingdom Metazoa; phylum Chordata; class Aves; order Phaethontiformes; family Phaethontidae; genus Phaethon; species Phaethon aethereus. Next base: position 21,755,644 of record NC_138582.1, read on the forward strand.
ACCCTTCAGCATAACATTTGATATAATGATATAAATCTTGTCTTTTTTCTTTCCCTGTTTGAAAAGCTATGCAAATTTTCTTTTCAACTCTCTATCACTATGATCATTTCAAGTGAACAGTAATCTGATAGTCTGTTTTATAGCCTCTTTGGAATATTCTTAGAAGTCTAGGCTCTCTTTTTTTGTTATATCAAAAGTGGCTATTATTAAACTCTGAAAGGGAGTTTAAAAGTCAGTAATTTTTATGAAGGAAATCAAGAAGACTGGACAATCCTACTCAGCCTCATGGTATCACTGATCCATTTAGACACGTAAAAGCAATACATTAAAAAGAACTGGCAAGTTTAAGAACAAACAGATGATGGAGATGGATATGCAGGAGGCAGTAACAAAGCAGAACTTCAGCACAGAAAACCTGAACTCACGCCTTTCATTAGCAGAGTGGAGCAAACATTTAACTATTGTATAAAGGCAAAGCAAAGATAATCAGGAAAAAAACTGAAAACCATCCTATTAGATGAAGTAGTTCTATGCTGAAATAAAAAGGCACACCCTCTTTATGACTCAAGAGAGACTAAAACAAAAACCAAAGAGGCAATATTAGCAATAAATGTCTTAATTTTGTGAGTAAATTTTTGTTCAGTTGTACATAAACACCGCACACAGAAATATGAATTATTATGTTTTGACTGTGGTCCATTATTATGGCAGTTGAAACGCCAGCTGGTATGACTCACTAGACCTTCAACTAATAAGCTTTTCCTTCACTACAGAAATGGGAAGTGGATGGAGTGGTGGGCTTAAGCTGTGGTGTCTGCACTCTCCTCTTTGCTTGGCCATGACCTTAGAAGTAACTTTGGCAGATGACAACACTTTTAGAATTATTATTTCACTTAATGCCTGCTTTTTTCTAGCATGAGTAGTGTGTACAGATTTAGCCCCAGCACGTAAAGGGAATTAAAACACCAAAAAACCAGAAATCCAGGGTGAGAACAGGGGTTCTATTATTGACAAGCAGCCAGCACCAGTGAGCAGAACCCAAGGAAAGCTTCCTCCAGACTGTAGTCAGCCAGAAGTTTCATTCCCTGAGCATTAAGGTTTTTTCTGGTATTCCTTAGAAAAAGCATCACCCTGTCTTAACAAAATCCTGAGTGCTTCATTACCGTTGAGTGAATGTGAAGGCCTTTTTGAACTCCCTAGACCTTTTGCCTCCGTGGCATCAGCTCCACAGGTTAATTACTTTTTGTGTTAAAAACCCCACATGTATTTTTCATAGGTATAAAACCACTGCCTTTTAAATTCTTTTAAATTAATGTTTTGCCTTATAATACAAAAAAGTAGTATGAGTAGTATAATGAAAATTATCTTTTCCAATGCTGTCCATTGTTTTGTGTACCTTGTCCTTTTGCTGCTTTTCCACTGTCTAATGAGTCAAACAAACATATCCCTGTCTGTATTTCCCATTGACCTCTTCTACACTATGAAACGTCAAGAACCAACACAACTTCACTTCTGCTGTACAGACAAAGGTCAGCAGTCTCAAACTGGCATTGAAAATCAGGCCCTGGCAACAAAATACTCATCAAACAGATGTGCATTTTTATATATTCACAGAGCTGATCAGACAGATAGGTCTGATTGGGAAGATTAGACAGATGATACACTGTTTTGAAAACCCAAGCACTATGTAAGGAACCTCCAAATTAAGGAACTATTGTGAAGGTAATACTATACACAGAGACAGTGTATATGCAAATAGGCACATGTTCCCATATCACATGACAGACAATATCACTGATATTACACTACCTAATTACATTTCAGTACAGGAAATTAAATCTTCACTAATAAGTGACCTGTATTATAATTCTATCTTCTATTCTTAACACTAGTGATTGAAATTACACAGCCTGTAGGAACAGGGAAAGCACACTTCTAATGAAATAACTGGTTATTTTTTGGCATACTATCAAATCAGCTCATTTGTACTGGATTTTTGTTCCATTCCACCCAAAATACCACTTACTTTGAACGATAAAACAGTGTAAAGTTGACATTTTGACATAAAGTTGACATAGACAAATTTAAGAACAGGAGAAACCTAACAGGAAGATTAATCTCATGCTCATAGGAAAAACAGATACAGTTTTGAGAATATACATTTAAAGTTTCACTTTATGAACGAACATTCTCACTGAATCAAGGAGAAGCATTATCTAGCTACCTTGTTAGAAAATTATTCAAAATGTGATAGAAATAGATTCAGAACCTGGGGATAGGAAGAGACAATTTGAAAGAGGCTTATCCTGTCAAATGCTAATCAACTCTGGATGCTCCTTAACTCCTGCTGTTACCAGGTAATATGATATGAAGAAACATCTAACAGGATGATTTCTTAACCGTCAGCCCAGATGTTTTTGTAGTTCTAACCCTTGGAAGCATTGCATCCACTTATTATTGCCTATAAGAATACAAAGTGCAAGTGTTAATCAAGAAACTTCCTTGTAAGGCTAATTACAAAAACATTTTTGTCAGAATCAGCAGTATCACCCTTGAGCTGGCTCAAGAAAATCGATGCTCAGGTGCATTTACTGGCTGAAAACAACAAACATGATACACAAAGCTGTTTTCTTTCAATTACACTATCATCTGCTTCACAGAGTTATAAATGTAGCAACGTTAGATGTAAAAGTGAAGAATAGAAAATTTATTAGGAAGATAAAGCCCGAGAGAATCACATACAAAGAGCATTATTCTGGCTCCACAACAACAGTCACGCTACAGGAGTTCTGTTACAGGTTTTGTTGGTGTTTCTCTGCAACGGGGTTTGTATTGCAGTGATATCATGTGATACCAAGGTAACAATGATATTTCTAGTACAACCTTTATTGAAGAGATACTAAGGGCAGGTTTAGAATTGTCTAAATGGAGAAGTTCCTTTCAAGTAGGAGATCAATCAAAATCAATAGAATTGGTAAAGCTTTATAAATTAATAAGCTAATCAATAGAGAAAACCTTTTGATGTTCAAGACGTCAAAGCCCCTGGGCTACAAGGAATATAGAACCATAGAATCACAGAAGGTTTGGGTTGGAAGGGACCTTTAAAGATCATCTAGTCCAACCACCCTGCAATAAGCAGGGACATCTTCAACTAGATCGTTGCTCATCTATGTTTCCAGGGATGGGGCATCCACAACTTCTTTGGGCAACCTGGTCCAGTGTCTCACCACCCTCATAGTAAAAAATTCCTTCCTTACATCCAATCTAAACTCTTTCAGTTTAAAACTGTTGCCCCTTGTCCTGTCACTATAGGCCCTTGTAAGTCCCTCTCCAGCTTTCTTGTAGGCCTTCTTCAGGTACTGGAAGGCTGCTAAAAGGTCTCCCTGGAGCCTTCTCTTCTCCAAACTGAACAACCCCAACTCTCTCAGCCTTTCTTCCTAGCAGAGGTGTTCCATCCCTCTGATCATTTTGGTGGCCTCCTCTGGACCCGCTCCAACAGCTCTATGTCTTTCCTGTGCTGAGGGCTCCAAAGCTGGACGCGGGACTCCAGGTGGGGTCATGCAAGATCAAGGTAGAGGGGCAAAATCCCCTCCCTCGACCTGCTGGCCATGCTGCTTTGCATGCAGCCCAGGATACATTTACTTTCTGGGCTGCAAGTGCACGTTGTTGGGTCATGTCCAGCTTCTCATCAACCAACACCCACAAGTCTTTCTCCTAAGGGCTGCTCTCAGTCCATTCTTCACCCAACCTGTATTTGTGCTTGGGATTGCCTCAACCCAGGTTCAGGACCCTGCACTTGGCTTTGTTGAACTTCATGATATTCACATGGGCCCAGCTCTCAAGCCTGTCAAGGTCCCTCTGGATGGCATCCCTTCCTTCCAGCACCATACAGCTTGGTGTCGTCAGCAAACTTGTTGAGGGTGCATTCAGTCCCACTGTCCATGTCGCCAACAAAGAGATTAAACAGCTCCTGTCCTGATACTGACCCCTGAAGCACAACCCTCTACACTGGTCTCCACTTGGACATCAAGCCGCTGATCACAACTCTTTCAAGTGCGACCACCACCCAATTCCTTATGCACCAAGTGGTCCATCTGTCAAATCCATATCACTCCAATTTAGAGATGAGGATGTCATGTGGGACAGTGTCAGATGCTTTGCACAAGTCTAGGTAGACTCTCCTTAGTTTATAATCCTGAATCTATTAATTTTCCTAGAGCCACCAAAATGTTTATACATATGTAACTTCATTTTCTTTCAGCTCTGTCCCTTGTTATCATTCACTCCCTCATACTGCCCTCACTCCTTTCACCTTTCTTTTGTTTGTCTCCTTCCTTATTCATTCAGTCTTCTTATTAGCCCCCATTTATTTACCATAATTTGCACAGAGAGGAAAAAAAGAGTATAACAAACTAGATGATTTCAGAAAGGAGTCATAATTGAACATGGACATTTTGTAACAAACAGATTGGGAAGTAATCAGCACCTGCAGGCCTGTGTGATGCTGAGGTCTAAGATGCAGCTCTGGCTGAATGATGCCCTGTCCTCCCGAAGAACCCCCGGGGTGGACATGGCTAACAGCAGTGCCCATTTTAAGTCCAGGAACTCCATGCCAGCAAGCCATGCCATCCACGTCACAGAAAACATCTGTCATTATTCTCATCTCATAGATCATGGTCCTTAGAAGCAACAGACTCTGCACAAGCCCCGTGAGAGACAGAAATCTGAGCCAGAGCGCTAGATTCTAGTGCGTTTACCAAATACCGAATTTAAAGGTGGCTATTAAATCGCTCTTTCTCTTCTATCTGCCAAACTCTTAAAAAATTTTATTCAGTAAAACTATCTGCCCTGAAGAGCACTTCAGCTGCCAACATGTCATAAATCCAGATTTTTAGCATCACAGATGCAGCCCTACCTACATTTAATGAAAAAATAAAGGACATTATTTTACTCCTGAACACACCAACGCAGTTTCTGTTGAAGCTAATGGACTACTTACAGTGGTAACTGCTGCTCTTCATAATTACTAGCTGTGGTCAGTGGGGACTTTAGACAAGACACTACACTTGTGCAAGACCCCATATATCTCATAATAAGCGTCATACTTAGTGGCACGTTCAAGGATTGTCCATGGCCCGGGTGGGACTACAGGGCTTTGGGCAGACCACTTACTTCCCCTGTACTTTGACACCTACCTGCAAAACAGAGCAGGTTACCCTGTGGGAAGCAGAGAATAAAGCACATTAAAAACTTTGAGAAATCACTACTCAGCGGTAACTGAGCCCATATATATACCTATTGCACCTATGTTTTTCTATTCCTGAATCCTACAGCTCATCTTGCTGAAGCTGAATGTCATCTTTACTTCTTTACATCCAAAACATGTTCACAGAGGGCACCTCCCACCTCTTTGCTTTCCTATTTACTGAAGTAACTATTTCAGTACCATTATGTGTAGAAAGAAGGGACAAGGTGTTGCTGTTTTTTAAATGGCGTTACAAGTACAGCTGTACATTTCACCAGGAAAGAAAACACAAGCACTGTTTTAAAATTAAAAAGGGCTCAGCTCCTCCTTTCCCTCAGAAGACATATGTAGAGATCCCACTGGGGAGGGAGCAGCAGTGCCTGAAACCAACTGACAGCAGACCTGGTTTTGATCTTGCTTCGTCTGAGATGATCCACCAGGCTGGATGCGTTATGCCTCACGTACAATGACATGAGGCTACAGAGATTTCTCACAAGGAAGGAATAGTTATTATTGCAAATACATGCCTGAAATTGCTGGAGATTCATGAGGCTGTAATCTTGCTGTAAGTTACAGGCCATCTGCCTTTACATACATAAACCTGAGAGATTTTCATAAAGAGGTTACAGCATGTAATTAAACCCTTTTGCGGACATTACGTGGAAAGCCAGCTGATCATACCACTATGCTATTGCCTCAAAACACGAATTAACTTGGTGATTCCAGGCTGACCGCCTCCAGCTAATATAAGCACCAAGGACCACCTGAGAAATCCTTAATCAAAACACCCATTGAAATTATGTTATACCCACTGGTCAAGGCCAAATTTTTTTCCTTATGAAACACATAGAAGACAGTCAAAAGGACAATTTACTTAAACAAGTAAGTAGTAATATCTGCAATGAATTACTGCAATAGTAGAACACCACGCATATTTCAGAGAAGAGCATCTATCTTCTCATCTAGGTTCCAACGCTCTTTAAAATAGAGCCAGAACAGCATTCAGTTCCCTTTGGTAGCAGTGAATAGTTTGAAGGTTGAAATTACATTCTCTGTCGATCACTGGAAGACAGGCATAGGGACAGACTATTGAAAAATTTCACAGTGTCCTTTTGGCTGCCTTCCAGTCCCATCTCCAAGTGGCTGCTATTCTGTTTAATGTAACTGGAGTCTACCCTTAGGATGAATATCTTTCTTCCTGACAGTTTTTGTTCTTTTTCAAGGCAGGGAAACAGCCGCAGACCAACAAAGACTGCCTCTCCCCAAGCCTCTGCCGAAGGGCTCGGAAATGGAACAAACAACATGGCCAAAATGCTGCTGCATGACCATCTTGCAAGTGAGTTTCTCTACAATTCCACTGAAAACGCAGAGGATGTAACAGTTGAGGTTAGGATAATTGCCGAAACAGAAATGCTTTTCAATTAAAAGGATTTTAAAACAGCAATGTGTTTTGAGGAGTATTTGTTCCATAGCTGCAATACATGGTGACCAGTCAGGAAAAGATACTGTATTGCTAAAAGATTGTAAGCGATAGCTGATTCTTGGAGATAACAATGTGGGTATTTTTAATACAGACCACAGACTAAACCGGCTGTCTGGTCGCATGTAAGAGCTTCATACTTTTAAATAGGGATTCCAGAACAAAACCCAGCCTGCGTGAAAAGTCTTCAAAACCTTCACATATAAAAGGTGTGTAATAAAGGATAAATCTAAGTGGATAGTCCTGACTTAATTGCTAACATAATTATGGACTGTTTGTACTGACCAGATATTAAAGATATGGAAGTGCACAGGTTCATAATCATGGCTTAAAGAAGCAAACTCACAATAACATCAATCTGTGTCTAACCCACCGTGCCCTTGAGGTATATGCTACACATATAAGAGCAAGCTCTGCTACGTGATTGTTTTTCATGGCTACTGGCTTAAAAATTATCCAAGCCTCTAACTGACCAGTTTCTGCTGGTTGGGTTACAAGCTCTCCTGGCCATCAGGCTTAGCCAATTACCAATGCTCCTTGCGGACTTTCTTTCCGCTGTGCACTGCAGATGTTTGTGCAGCACAGAGGCTCTGATGCACACAATAAATTGGCACCTTCTGCTTGTTATATCTGCAAGAAGCAAAACACTAAGGAGTTCAGCAGACATTTATGCTCCCCAAAATAGCCAGGGCTGATTCACATTTACCCAGACTCACGTAAGTTATCACAATCACATTACTTTCAGCAAAAACATCAGTTAAGAGGAATTTGTGTCAAGGCCACAAGCAAAGAACTATTCCATTACAGCATGCCTGTGCTGGGAAGTTGTTAACATCTTCAGCAATTCCCTTAGGAAATATCAACAGCAATACCACAAAAAGCAAACATATTGGTTTGTCCAAATATTAAGAAGAGCCTGAAACAGTTTCTAAAATGTCAACAAGTAAACGTCACTCAAAACCAGCATGATTTCTTTTTGTTGCAAACATAAATAGTCCTTACGTTGGAGAGGAAACGATGGGGAGTCAGCACAGATACCAGAGTGAAGAATGGGTTCCCTCTTCACAGTATGTAAGGAACATATTAATCATGCAAATAGGAAGTCTTTTGAGGGAAAGAAAAGAAGATCGTGTCTCTCTTTGGGATAAGAAAAGTAAATGTGTAAAGATTTTGCTTTTAGAAAAAGAAGGAATTCTAAGGGGATGGCTAATATTTGCCCGTTACTGGGTCACTGTTTTCTGTACACAGTGAAGGGCTAAGTATTTTGCATTTAACATCTTGCTTATCTCTTTTACATAACTGATAACTCAGCCACAAGACTCTAGTATTGACAACTGCACTAACGAACCCCAGTTTTCAAACAGACCATGCTCTTGAGAAACCTTCTACACTTTATAATATGCCAATCATTATTAGGTCATTTAGTATTTTTATTATATAATATATATTGTATCATTATTAATTATCATTATCACCATTGTGTAATAATTAGCAGTGCTGCACTTGTTGCACTCTTCTGTATTGCAAACAAGCCCGTATAAAATCAGCTGGAAGCTCGCTACCTCTGTCCTCTGCACCTAAGAAGCAACATTCACTTGTGTATCGGGGAGCAAATGCCCGCAGGCCCCATCCTTTCCCTCTGGAGAGGAGGGAAAGGCTGGAATGTGCAAAAGGAGGAACCAAGCACTAACATCCAGCACCAACAGGCCTGGAATTTACTTCACAGACTTTCCCTAAGTAGGAAGTGGCTTTATTGCACGGAAATAGAAACCAAGCTGCAGGCAGCTTCCTCTCCTTTCTTTGAAGCTTGTTTATTACCCTGCAAAAATCTGGAAGAGCCATTCACTTGCAACACTCTAGATGATAATCCCATTCGGTTCTCCCCGCTCCAGCTGATTGCAGGAGGCAAGCCATTCTTGAGCTCTCCACAGCCAGGTCTAACAGCCAAATCCTGCTTAGCCCTGTGTCCTGGTTTCAGCTCAACCACGACACCCTGTTTAAGCTAAAACTTCTCTGCCATGTCTCAGCCTTCCTGGAAGGTGCCAAGAGAGGACACAGGGCCTTCAGCACAGGTTAGGCAATAAACTACTTCTGTCCCTGGTTCATCCACTTGAGAACCTGGGAAACAGGACATCATCTGATTCTTTTAACATCAATTAATTACCACAAGGCTGCAACACTTAGCTCCCTCAGGTTCAATAGTTTCCTTCCTATTGCCTTTATAAATAAGGACAGAACTTAACAGAGTGTAAATGTGCAGTTGTTCTTGAAATATTTTAGGAATTTGTCATCTAAAAATGAAAATAAATTCACTGTTAACAGTAAAACATAGTTATTCTGTCATTATGAGTTTCCATGCTTATCATATCTCCAATGAGTTACAGATTCTCTTTATTTTTTTTTTTTTTTCAAACAAGCACAAGCATATTTCTCATTGCTAGAACACTTGAGCTGGAAGCTGGAAGTCAGGTTAGATGCTTACTCATCAATTAGTAATTAGGATTTTGCAGGTCAGGTTCTGCCCCGGTGTCAGCTGTCAAGTTACCTTTTACTGCAGCCATGTTAAATACACACCCACATCCACACCCTGCATTTACAGTCATAAATGTAACCTCTTTTATCTTCCTGGACAGTAAGAGGACAGGTCGGGAACACGACTGCGCTCAGCTCTTCATGTGAATTTGTTCTAATGAAAGTGGACAAGAAATCCACTCACTATCCTCACTCATGACTCTTGTGAACAGCAGACATGAGCATTAAAATAAAGACATTTCTATCTTTTTGTTTTGAAGAACTCCCCAGTTTACACTTTGGAATTACAAGTATGAAGAAAAAAAGTTATTGCCCCTCAACAAGCAGCAACCACAGAGCAAAGAGCTCTCCAGTTGGTGCTCAAGTTCATGATGAAATAGTGATTTGTGAGGAAAAAAAAGCTGATACTCAGCATCAGTTTCAAGGGATAGAAGGAATTCTCCCTCCCCTGCCACAAATACAGATGCTGTACCTCTTCTGGATCCTGCTGATAACATACACTCCTGAGGCATTTTCTGTTATCATCACAGAGTGCAGACATTCTATTCCAGCCTTCTTTAGTATTCTCAATTTTCTATAACCACTATAGGGTTTCACACATTTCATCTGCTTTATATCTTCAAATATAGTTTACTAATTTTGAGAATTTAACGGCATATATTTAATTCAAAGGAGGTTTATGAGCGTTCGTACTTATTAGGTGTTTTGAGGATGAGTTCTCTCACATAGAGAAGACCCATGCATGTGAATGGAGTAAGACAAAGATTACTTTCTTCCTCAGCTGCCCCCTTCAAATCTCTAATTCCCACTAGAAGAGCTGGAATATGCCCAGGACAAAGCCTCCATTACTATTCAAGCCCATTCCTACCTGTGACCACAACAAGACTTGAACTTCTACTGCAAAAACAGTTGGCAGCTGAGATGACATGGATCTGATGCACAGCAGTCTTGTATCTAGCTCGCAATCTGTTTCTGCTACTGCTGTAGATAGATTTTTAATATAAAGGAGTAAGTCTGGTCCCTAAAGATTTCACAGAGCAGGATGCGAGCTTCCCAGGTGACTGACAACATTTGGAGTCTATGCACTGCTTTCTATTACTGTTTGTGCAACCGGAAAGGTCTGACAACAGGACTAGTGATACCCGTAAAGTTAAGCACGTTTGCATTTGCAGAACTAAAGTTATAAAAATATTGAAAAGGGATCATGTTTTTAAATCAGCTCTCCATTTAACCATGTTTAACCTCGTTATCATCCATATAACATACTCCACTTTCTCATTGGAAGGAGATGCATTGGTCCCACGGGATTCAGCCATTTTTTTTGAATTAGTAAGTATTTCTTTCAAGGCCCACAGGAAGAGCGCTGAAACCTAAGGCGGAAAACAACTCTCCTATTCAGAGAAAGAAGAGTACAAAAGCACAAAAGATGCTCTCACTTTGCCAGTGGCTTTGCTTAAAGCAGGACAGAAACCCAGAATGGCCAAGCAGGGGCTATCAAGTGACAGAGGCAAGACAGAAAAGGTGGGAGAGAGGCCTTTGATATCACGGGATGTTGTGAGGCCTTTTAACTCCAGTGCTGGAGACACTGGACCCAGAGCATTTAAATAGATCACCTGCTACTGTACAGTGACGTCAATGTAAATCACCACAGCACAGTAAGCTTTACCATGACATCTACAAGAACAAGTTCAAATTCAGTATTAAAACTGCGTAGCACCACTAACCTCAGACCCTGCAACTTCACTGGTGTTTGACAGAGTCGTATGGACGTAAGCTTGGGGTTTTCAGCCTGGAGAAGAGAAGGCTCCGGGGAGACGTTACTGCAGCCTTCCAGTACTTAAAGGGGCTTCTAAGAAAGATGGGGACAGACTTTTTAGCAGGGCCTGTTGCAATAGGACAAGAGGTAATGGTTTTAAACTAAATGAGGGCAGATTTACACTAGACACAAGGAAGAAATTTTTGACAACGAGGGTGGTGAAACACTGTCACATGTTGCCCAGAGAGGCGGTAGATGCCCCATCCCTGGAAACAGAATCACATAATCACAGAATCATTAAGGTTGGAAAAGACCTCTAAGATCATCAAGTCCAACCATCAAACCAACACCACCATGCCCACTAAATCATGTCCCAAAGTGCCACATCCACACGTTTTTTGAACACTTCCAGAGATGGTGACTCCACCGCCTCCCTGGGCAGCCTATTTCAATGCATGACCACTCTCTCAGGAAAAAAATTTCTCCTAATATCCAATCTAAACCTCCCCTGGCGCAACTTAAGGCTATTTCCTCTCGTCCTATCACTAGTTACTCGGGAGAAGAGGCCAACATCCTCGTCGCCACAACCCCCTTTCAGGTAGTTGTAGAGAGCGATAAGGTCTCCCCTCAGCCTCCTCTTCTCCAGACTGAACAACCCCAGTTCCCTCAGCTGCTCCTCATGAGACTTGTGCTCCAGACCCCTCACCAGCTTCGTTGCCCTTCTCTGGACACCAGCACCTCAATGTCCTTCTTGTAGTGAGGGGCCCAAAACTGAACACAGGATTCGAGGTGCGGCCTCACCAGTGCCGAGTACAGGGGCACAATCACTTCCCTACTCCTGCTGGCCACACTATTTCTGATACTGGCCAGGATGCTGTTGGCCTTCTTGGCCACCTGGGCACGCTGCCGGCTCATGTTCAGCCGGCTGTCAACCAGCACCCCCAGGTCCCTTTCCCCTGGGCAGCTCTCCAGCCACTCCTCCCCAAGCCTGTAGCGTTCCATGGGGTTGTTGTGACCCAAGTGCAGGACGCAGCACTTGGCCTTATTAAACCTCATACAGTTAACATCCCAGGTCAGGCTGGATGAGGCTCTGAGCAACCTGATCTAGTTGAAAGATGTCCCTGCTCACTGCAGGGAGGTGGACTAGATGACCTATAAATGTCCCTTCCAACCCAAACTATTCTATGATTCTATGATGAGTATGTACTACTTTCTCTTCCCAGCAGTGCTGGGTGAGAACGTTACAGCCTCAAGACCTGCCAGCTTAGCTGACCATTCTGCATATCATTTCAGCTGTAAATAGTCTTGGGTTAAATCTCTTTTTCCAGAAAGTGTTTAGGGATTGACACCCAGAAGCTAGAGCAGAATCAGAAAAAATTGTGTACCCACGCCCAAGTGCAGAATCTGGACACACTTCTGAATTTGGGAGTCCCCTTGTTGCTACCTGTTATTTCTGAATTTTGCCCAAAATAAAACCAGAATTTACAAACATTGTTTCCCTTTCTAACTGCAAAGAGCTTTATGAAGCATCATGTAACATCCATCAAATCATGAACCTCATCAACTGACATTATAGGCAGGTACCATAGCTGTGAACTCACACAAGAAAAAATACAAATGAAAGAAAAATCCTGCTATTTTATTGAGTTCTATTTGAGGAAAGACATTTTTCCCCAAAAATGTTTCCTGTTACGCTGATTAAATCCATTAATTCACTCTAATGTGAACAGCACTTGAAGCTCCATTGATCAGTGTGATCATTGCCGACATTTTCACATTAGCTTGTATGGGTTTATCATTATTCTTAACTTGATTCTTCAAATGTGCTTTCAGAGGACAAGTCATTACTAAGGATTTTATTATGCACAGCCACATTACAATTATTTTTCAGGATTCTCCATTATCTCATTGAACCTTCTAGAACAATGCTGGTTGTCATCAGGTATTCTGAAAACTAAACTCGGACTTTGTACTGCTTTTTGTTACATATACAAAAAATGCAAAACAGAGTAAGATTTTCTCCAAATATGCTATGAATAGGAGTCTATCATTGTAATTTTAGGTTGGGTACCAGCGCAAAGATGTACAAGGGAATATCGGCAAAGATACCCAACAAGAGTTGGGTTTCCTGTTCTTCACCTGCTATCATCAGAACATGTACTCAGGTACAAGTAGAGTTAACCCTTCTGATGGACAATAACAATTCACACATCCCAGGGACTTCTTTTCAGTGGCTGAGGAACACATTTGCTGGAGCCTATCAACATCCTGCAACAGAACAATCTCCAGCCTCAAGTCCAATGAGTCTGGCTGAGTGATATACAGGCAGTTAGTTAAGTCTATGTCAAAGCAGTTAGGGAATACATGTATCTTTATAAATACTTCATTTTTATTGAGGCTGCCAGTTCACTTAGTAGAGCACAATTCAGTCAGTATGGCAACTGCTATATGAAATTGAGTCATGGGTCAGCAATCAAGGCTGAATCCACCCTTTGCATACGAAGTACCACTACGTTTTGACCAGCAAGTTTGCCAGATGAGCAGGGATTTGGACAGCAGCTTGAGAGTTAACTACTGAAGTTCTGGTCCAAAAAATTCTCACTAGTAAAGGAGACACTGGTGCTGTCCAGTGGTAGGCTTGGGCCGATTCTTCACTGAGGTCACTGTATGTTGGTACACACTTAGTTCTGCAGGAAGAGCCTTCCTTGTGTGATCCAGGAGTCTTGAACACAACGGGTAATGCTATCTTTATGACTTAGGCTTCAATTTAAATTAAGACATATTTAGTTACTTTTCCCAGCTATTCAAGATATATTTAACCAGTTTTACATCATCATTGTGTCTTAAACTAGTGAACATAAGGTTCTGGAGATGCTGGCTATGTGCTGATAGGAGAAAGAGTCTAGGTTGCAACCTCAGCTCATCCTGGAGTTGCTACTCTATGAGCAGCCTTTGATGGTGATACCTCTGCCACCTGTACTTCTCTTATTAGACTCTGGCAATCTTGCTACAGAGGGCAGGAAGACTTACCAAAACTGGGATAATTCTGCTTCTGTTGACTTCAATACTTATAGCTTAAAAAAAAGACCACCACCACCACATTTACTACGACTAGGATTTGGACAAAACTACTGTTTCCATATGAACAGTTTTTGTGACTTTGTGTACCAAGTCCCTGTTTTCACAGTATTTAAATTTATTACTAATTCTAAATATAGGAAAGTTGCACCTTTGACCATCAAAGAATCCCTCCAGTAAGTCAACCAGTCCTGCTCTTTCTCCAAGACTGGAATACTGAAATGCATTACAGCATACCTTCTGTGTCCCACCATAACAACAAGCATAAAATTTCCAGAATGTTATAAAAATATTCGTTACCTAGGCCAGTCCTAACATAGAGTTAGGACTCCGACAAGATTACTTGTTGCCCTAGAATGAGCACAAGGGTAAAAATGCAAATGTTTAGGAAACATTAACTGCATATACAAGATACAGCATTAATACTCTCAATTTGTAAGAGTGTTGTTACCTAAAATTGTTCAAAAATATGGCATGTCATTGTAGAATTCCAGAACAATTTTGGTTTGAGGGGATCTTTGGCATTTACCTGCTCTAATGCCTTGCTCAAAGCAGGGCCAACTTTGAAGATAGATGTAACACTGGAGTCAGGGCAAGACAGAGCCTGGTCCAGTCAACTCTTGTGCATATCCAAGGACCGACATATGGCCAGCAGGTCAAGGCAAGTCATTATTCCCCTCTACTCGACAACAGTGGGACTGCATCACAGAACTGGATCCAGCACTTTGGGCTCCCCAGTGCAAGAAAGACATTGGCAAACTGGAGCCAGATGAACTGGTTTCTCCAAACTAGCAACTGTTTTGCTTCAATACCAGTACCAAATAAAATTAGTATCAATTTCTGACCAATCTAGTAGAGACTGTAGCCTTTTTTGCCATTGGAAAATATTGTTCCTTAAGGTTCTGGGACATAATTACATTTTGGGACCAGAGGTATACTTGCCATTTCTGATAGTCAGTTTCTGATTGTCCATTCCAAAATTTTTATACTACATTTACATTCCAAACAGCAACTAGATTTTACAGCTGACGCCCGCAAGCAAGTATACCTCTTGCTTTCTGCATTGACTTTTACTCACAAATCCTGACCAAATTTGTATGTTTAGAGCTTCCTGGACGCACCTTTCAAGTACATGAATTCCTCTTATAAAAATACAGCACAGGGACATACAATTTGTTTCAGTGTCACAGTCCCCTTTCAAATGTCACAGAGAACTCTCACCGTGAATAATCTGTACCTGTCTCAAGGGGATTTTCATAGACATTACAGGAAACAAATCAGCCTTAAGCAATGCCCTTGTGCAACACACTGCATTCTTATTCGTTCTGTACATGGCACACTTAATTTATGTGCAACAGCCCCTGCTTCGTTCTCAACATACGAACACTGACGTACTCACAGAATGAAACAGCTGCATGTACCAAAGTAACATCAGTTATTAGAATTACATTAGATTCAACACAATATACATTTTAGTTTGGAACATTTTTGAACATCCTCTGCGTGAGACGAATAGTACAATATAGCATCACTAAAAAATATCTACAAATACACCAATAATACAGTGGTAGCACTGGTATTCTGTGGGTCAGGATGGCCGAGCGGTCTAAGGCGCTGCGTTCAGGTCGCAGTCTCCCCTGGAGGCGTGGGTTCGAATCCCACTTCTGACAGCTCCTTTTTTGCAGCTGCACCTGGCTGGCAACGGGTCACTAGCGGTGTTCCTCGGGGCTCAATCCCAGGGCAGGTTCTGTTAACACACTTGTGAACAATCTGGAGGCAGGGGTGGAATGCACTGTCAGCAAGTTTGCTGATGATACCAAACTGGGAGGTGCTGTTGACTCTCTCGAGGGACTGGAGGCTTTACAGAGGGTTCTACATAGATTGGAGCATTGGGATGTGATTAACGGGATGAAATTTAACATGTCAAAATGCTGAGTTCTGCACTTGGGGTGGAGTAGGGCCAGGCCCAAGGAGAAACTGGGAAAGGAGCGGCTGGAGAGCAGCCCTGCAGAAAGGGAGCTGGGGGTGCTGGTCGGCAGCAGCCTCGACAGGAGTCAGCAGTGAGCCCCGGCAGCCAAGAGGGCAAACCGCATCTCAGGGTGCATCAAACACAGCATGACCAGCCCGCCAACAGAGGTCATTGTCCCGCTGTATTCGTAGAATCATTTAGGTTGGAAAAGACCTCTAAGGTCATGAAGTGCAACATCGGTGTTGGTGCGGCCTCACCTTGAGTATACTGCGTGCAGTTCTGGGCCCCACAGTTCAAGAAGGATGTGAAGGTCCTTGAACGCGTCCAGAGGAGGGCAACAAAGCTGGTGACAGGGCTGGAAGGCATGTGCTATGAGGAGCAGCTAAGGACTTCGGGCTTGTCTAGTTTGGAGAAAAGGAGGCTGAGGGGAGACCTCCTTGCTCTCCACAGCTTCCTGAGGAGGGGAAGTGGAGAGGGAGGTGCTGAGCTCTTGTCCCTGGGATCCAGGGACAGGACATGTGGGAACGGTTCAAAGCTGCGCCAGGGGAGGTTTAGACTGGACGTTAGGAAGCATATCTTTACTGAAAGGGTGGTCAAACACTGCAATAGGCTTCCTGGAGAGGTGGTCGATGCCCCAAGCCTGTCAGTGTTTAAGAGGCATTTGGACAATGCCCTTAAAAACAGGCTTTAACTTCTGGTCAGCCCGGAAGCGGTCAGGCAGTTGGACTAGATGATTGTTGTAGGTCCCTTCCAACTGCACTATTCTATTCTATTCTATTCTATTCTACTCTACTCTACTGTATTCTATTCTGTTCTTAAAAAAAAAAAAGGGTCTTAAAGTGGAAGAGCTAACTGTCACAGCCTAAAGAAGGGAGCAGTTCAGAAACCATCCCCAAAATCTGGTGGTGTGTCTCCTTCCTGCCCACCACCATGCCTGCACTAGTCCTGGGTCTTCTCTGCACTAGCCCTGATGCTAGGTGTCAGGCTATATCACAGAATCACAGAATCACTAGGTTGGAAAGGACCTTCAAGATCATCAAGTCCAACCATTAATCCAGTGGCACCATGTCCCCTAAACCATGTCCTGAAGTGCCACATCCACACGTTTTTTGAACACTTCCAGAGATGGCGAATCCACCACCTCCCTGGGCAGCCTGTTCCAATGCCTGACCACCCTCTCGGTGAAGAAATTTTTCCTAATATCCAATCTAAACCTCCCCTGGCGCAACTTGAGGCCATTTCCTCTTGTCCTATCACTAGTTACTTGGGAGAAGAGACCAACACCCTCGTCGCCACAACCCCCTTTCAGGTAGTTGTAGAGAGCGATAAGGTCTCCCCTCAACCTCCTCTTCTCCAGACTAAACAACCCCAGTTCCCTCAGCCACTCCTCATAAAACTTGTGCTCCAGACCCCTCACCAGCTTCGTTGCCCTTCTCTGGACATGCTCCAGCACCTCAATGTCCTTCTTGTAGTGAGGGGCCCAAAACTGAACACAGGATTCAAGCTGCGGCCTCACCAGTGCCGAGTACAGGGGCACAATCACTTCCCTACTCCTGCTGGCCACACTATTGCTGATACAGGCCAGGACGCTGTTGGCCTTCTTGGCCACCTGGGCACGCTGCCGGCTCATGTTCAGCCGGCTGTCAACCAGCACCCCCAGGTCCCTTTCCGCCGGGCAGCTCACCAGCCACTCCTCTCCAAGCCTGTAGCGTTGCATGGGGTTGTTGCGGCCAAAGTGCAGGACCCTGCACTTGGCCTTATTAAACCTCATACAGTTGGCCTCTGCCCATCGATCCAGCCTGTCCAGATCCCTCTGCAGAGCCCTCCTACCCTCCAGCAGATCAACACTCCCACCCAACTTGGTGTCATCTGCAAACTTACTGAGGGAGCACTCGATCCCCTCATCCAGATCATCAATAAAGATATTGAACAAGGCCGGCCCCAGAACCGAGCCCTGCCTCACTGACATAGCAAGAAACGTTACAACCCCGAGCTGCTCTTCTGCTGCTTTAGGGAGCGGGACCCACCTGCCAGGCAATCACCTGGAAAGCTCTGGCACTTGCTTAAGTGGCAAAAGCAGGTGCGTAAGCGGAGCAAAGCATGAGAGGGAGAAGGCAGAACTGCCCTCTCTCCCGCTTTTGCCAGAGGTGAGCTGTTATTTTGGCTCCAGATGTTTCCTAAAACTACAGCTTCCATCTCAAAACTAGTGCTTTTTTTCCCTTTAAATTGCCCTCTCAAATACTTTGGAAATTGCATTATATTCATGTTTTTTTTTAAATTTAAAAACCTCTCAAAAGCACGTATGAATCAGTAAATGAATTAAATCTTGACATCACTTATTTAGAGTTAAGTGACATTCTGGAATACAAAGTATTTCTAAAAAAAAAGGTCACAAACATCAGTCACAAGAATACTTCCCATGAATGAAGTAGAACACTCAGATATTTAGAATCATAGAATACTTCAGGTTGGAAGGGACCTTCAAAGACCACATAGCCTACCCCCCCTGCAATGAGCAGGGACATCTTCAACTAGATCAGGTTGCTTCTCAGAGCCCTGTCCAACCTGACCTGGAATGTTTCCAGGGATGGGCATCTACCACCTCTCTGGGCAATCTGGGCCAGTGTTTCACCACCCTCATTGTCAAAAATTTTTTCCTTACATCTAGTCTGAATCTACCCTCTTGTAGTTTAAAACCATTATCCCTCGTCCTATTGCTACAGGCCCTGCTAAAAAGTCTGTTCCCACCTTTCTTAGAAGACCCCTTTAAGGACTGGAAGGCTGCAATAAGGTCTCCCTGGAGCCTTCTCTTCTCCAGGCTGAACAACCACAACTCTCTCAGCCTGTCCTCACAGGAGAGTTGTTCCATCCCTCTGATCATTTTGGTGGCCCTGCTCTAGACCCGCTCCAACAGGTCCATGTCTTTCATGTGCTGAGCGCTCCAAAGCTGGATGCAGGACTCCAGGTGGGGTCTCACCAGAGTGGAGTAAAGGGGCAGAATCATCTCTCGACCTGCTGGCCACGCTGCTTCGCATGCAGCCCAGGATATCCTTGGCCTTCAGGGCTGCGAGTGCACATTGCCGGCTCCTGTCCAGTTTTTCATCCACCAGAACCCCCAAGGCCTTCTCGGCAGGGCTGCTCTCAATCCATTCATCCCCCAGCCTGTACTGATACTGGGGATCGCCCTGACCCAGGTGCAGGACCCTCCACTTGGCCATGTTGAACCTCATGAGGTTCACACGAGCCCATGCCTCGATGCCTCTGGATGGCATCCCGTCCCTCAGGTGTGTCAACCGCAGCACTCAGCTTGGTGTCATTTGCAAACTTTCTGAGGGTGCACTTGATCCCACTATGTCACTGATTAAGATATTAAAGAGTACTGGTCCCAGTACGGACCCCTCAGGGACACCACTCATCACTGATCTCCGTCTGGACATTGAGCCATTGACCACTACCCTCTGGATGTGACCATCCAACCAATTCTTCATCCACCCAACAGTCTACCCATCAAATTTGTATCTCTCCAATTTAGAGAGAAGGATGTTGTGGGGGACCGTGTCGAAGGGCTTACAGAAGTCCAGACAGATGACACTGGTAGCTCTTCCCTTGTCCACTGATGTGTTCACTCCATCACAGAAGGCTACTAGGTTGGTCAGGCAGGACTTGCCATTGATGAAGCCATGCTGGCTGTCTCGAATGACCTCCCTGTCCCCCATGTCCCTTAGCAAAACTTCTAGGAGGATCTGTTTCATGATCTTCCCAGGCACAGAGGTGAGGCTGACAGGTCAGTAGTTCCCAGGATCTTCCTTGCTTTCCTTTTTTAAAAATGGGTGCAATGTTTCCCTTTTTGCAGTCACCACGGACTTCACCTGACTGCCATGACTTTTCAAATATCATGGAGAGTAGCTTGGCAACTACATCAGCCAATTCCCTCAGGTCTCCGGGATGCATCTCGTCAGGTCCCATGACTTATGGATGTTTTGCAGAACATCCTCGCAGAAAGCAATGTTAAGATCACCATCTCCTGAACTGTTAATGCTAAATCAGTATTTAATTCCATGTTCCAGACAGCAGTTCTACCAGTATTAGGATTCTGAAAGCAGCAAATTCACCTGCTCTGAATGCACAGCAAGTCCAGTGTGTTTAGGTCTGCCAGACATACAACAAAATCAATAGGCAGCTGCCTAAAGCAGTAATCCACAACTGTAAGTTGCAGGGTGCAGGGTTGGCTGGTCTCCCTGAGGGTTCTGTTTTGGATGAAACCTGAAATCAGCATCCTGGTTGTTTATAGTCTTTCAAGTCCCACCAACACAGTTTACAGCAGCAGTATATTATCTACTTTATACAGGCATCAATACAATTATTATTAGAAGTTATTTGATCTAAACTGGTAGTTTAGACTCTTCTTAATGTTTGAGGAAAAAATGTAACAGAGAGAGAGAGACAGAAAGCATAAAATAACGTGTCACAAGCAAAACAGCACCTTTGAAGTCTCATACATCATATAAGATATATAGAAGATAGAAGATCATATAAAGATCATATAAATCAGATGTATCTACGGTACTTGAGATGGTTTAAGCATCCTAGAAAACTACTAGTGAGAAGGCATTCACTAAATAGATTATGCATTCAAACACCTATTCAGAACTGTATCTTTTTCCTATAGTCCCTTCCTGACCCTACTTCACTCCCCATTGAGAGGTTTGCATGAGGGGCTCCAGCCAGCATTCAGGATAAGAAAAACCCTAACTCCAACAGGAGTTCAGAAGTTTCTTCAGTTGTCCTAGGATTTCATCCCATGATTCAAACCTCCATTTTAGACAAGGCTGCAAAGGAGTTGCTGGACCGATGAAAGAGCAGCAACGTAACAGGATGCACAGAGCCAAGGGTTAAAAAGTCTGTGGCCGTGAGCTCTGCATAGCTTGTAGTTAACCGCATTTCCCTTCTAGTAACACCTTGTAATGGGTGAAGTAGGTATGCAGAGGAGGTTTCATTTGGATTTCCAATATAATTACAAAATAAAACACAATATTCTGCCAAGTCAAATCTTCCATGTTCGCAGACTATAATAATGGACAAAACAAAAGAGGGAGAGGGAGGGTTAAATCCAAGGCCATAACATTTGGCCTTTATGAAACATTTGTTTCATAAACAACAAAGACCACAGGATTTCATCAAAAAAATCCCTGTAGAAAGTTCAACTCCTTATTCTCTAGCAGATCATTTATCCTGAATAAAAGGCCTGCACAGAACAAAAATTCTGCCAAATCCTTTGTTAATATGTTATTAAGAACATGCACCAAATTGTGGCCAAGCACACGTTAACCGATAGTAACGATTCCTGTGAAGACGGTCTCTTCCTATAAAATGGCTTTCAGAAACTTTCACAAGATGGACTGGACAGAATCTAGAGAGGCATTTGAGGGAAAGAATAACAATTATTTTTTAAAAAATCTGATTATCAGTATGTATGCTAGCTATTTCATAATCACATACCAATATCTGCACTCTTTTATATACAAGCTGTTCAGTGAGGCTAGGTTCAAACTATTCACATGAATATGTTCAGCTCCCTAGTCAATTTAAAACCAAAATAATCATATTAGCTAGACAAGATGTCCAGACTTAAATAACTTCCATTATTAAAGGAAGCACATGATCGTCTTTTTCTGAGATTAAAACTGCATACATCTTAGCCATTGCTAGTCACAAGGACCGAGAGAAAACTCTGAACATTTGCAAAAGCTGCAACTATTTCCTGTGAGAAAATGTCACAAGGTGAAAAGTACAGAACCACAAGCAGCTCAGAAATCTTTTATCTCTCTGGAGTGGTGCACGAGGGAGTGCTTCCAGTAAATAAGATACAGAGAATGACCTTTTTTTTTTTTTTTAAAGAAAGGGACTATGCACTTTTTTAAACAAACGTATTTCAGGATGCCAACACAAACAGGAGGTAAAAGCCACAGAAAGATGTTGTGCTTTATTAAAGGAGCTGTTTTCTTTCAGCAAGCCTCTATCAAACACAATCTCTCAATTAATAAGGAATAAGGATTCCCTTATTCCTGTGCGGCAGCTGCAGCCAGAGCTGTACCTGTGAGAACAGCCCTTACTGAGCAGAAGGGGAAAGAACAGAGGCAGAACCCACACCCTATGAGAAATCCCCCTGAAGGCGTTTCTGGAAATGGATAATTTTATGGGCAAGCCAGGCTTCCACCATTACCACCACTGCACCGTCATACATGAGAGGATATTGCCACATAGTATTTTTTCCTTCATATAAAATTTTCTCCAGCAAACAATGGCTATCACCAAACTTTTCTCATCCTGGCTTTATGAATGTTGCCCATGAACTAGAGGAGAATACAGCAAGGCAGCGACCATGTCATTATATGCTCACCACAAAGCATAACAGATACCCAGATCTGACCAGCGCTTCTCACCCAGCATGAGTGACTGAACGACTGAAGTGGATGGAAACTGCTTCCAGTATTTCTCTCCTGACACCAAATCCACACGTCACTTTGAAAAAAATTAGATGAAGTTCAGCCAAGTATACACTAAGTAGGTGGACACTGAAGGAGTTTTGAGATATCTCATTATCTCTACTGCTCATTAGTGGATAGGACAATATATTTCCAACACTTTGTGGTCTTCAAAGTTGTTTTTTTTTAAAACAGAAGTAAAAGGAATAATCAGGATATATGGCTCACCTGCTCCCTTTGTCATTGAAACAAGCCTAGACTGGCTTGTTCTGAATTTGTTCAAAGCGTGTCTGAATTTGTGTTTATCTTACTGAGAAACAATCCATTACCAGCAGCTAATGAACTTTTTTGCCCTAATGAATCTACCCTGAAAGGAATCTACCTGTGGGTCCATGCTGTTCACAGTTATTAAAACATGAAAGCTGGACTAACTCCACTGAGGATGTTGACGGTTAACTCTGATGTCAATTAAATGTCAGCTTTATGAACTGTAATCAATACAGACAATGCAAGTCTCTCCTTATATTAAAGATGATGCATGCAGAAGCTCTTCTCAGTGCAGGGGTCTTGGATCTCTACTGGCATAAGCCACACTGCAGAGGGGCAGGCCCAAAGGGCAGCTTTGACATGAGGAAATACGGGTGCCCAGAAAGTGAAGTAACACATAGTTGTTTCCAATAGCATGGAGTTGCTTGTGATAGAACAGGCAGAAAGCTACCTGCTGCAAGCCAAGCTCGCACGTGGATCCACTATAGACAGACATTTTCACAATATGGGGCAGCTTGTTATTCTTTCTGCTGCTAGTGCTTTTCATAACACATACAAACGCTTGAAAAAAACCCCAGTATTTATTTGTAGATATGCTTGCCCTGAAGCCAAAGTCTTGCTCTACTTCCAAAAGTCAAATTCCCCTTTGAAAGGTAATGCTGTCTTTTTATTGTGGGCCAATCCACTGGCTGTTTGCTGCTATAAATATTCAACCTTGCCTCAGAGTGGTAATTTCACACTCACGTTTAACTGGAATTAATTTATTTTCCTGTTCCTTCAGTGCTAGTGCTAAGCTCTGACAGCTCCCGCTCTCCCCAGCACAGCACAGCATTAGCAGATGGTTCCCATTGCTGCTGCACGGTTACAGAGACTCCTCACCGAAGCACCCAGGTACTTTAATGCCTCCTCAAAGAGGAGGACCCACAAGCCTTACATCATACAACCTCTAAGAAAACAAAACTATGTGCTTTTCCACCTTCCTTTCTCATTAACTCAAATGAGGGGCAGAGTTATATTGCAGCCTTGCGGCAATCAGCACTGGGCAAAGCAGGAGATATCCAAGCAACAGCAGTGTCGAGATCCTTTACTCAGGACCCAGTGTGGGGTTTAATGAATAACAATAACAAAAAATACCTCTGCATTGCCACGTGCAGTTCTGCTTACCTTCCTTTTTATATGAGAAACACTTAATTTTCAGGAGAGAATATTATAAACACCAACTGGAAAATAATAAATAAACTGCAAATGTCTATAAACCTGCCTCTTTATCTGACTGGTGTCAGTTAAGGTAAAACAAAAATTACAATCTCTATGTAAGGAAAGTTATATAAGAAGGTGAATAGGTTTAAAAACAAAACAGAGATCTCAGAAAGTTATATTCACCTGTCAAAGAAAGTAAACTACCAGATGAAAGGGAGGCTAGGTCTGAATATGATTAAAGCCTTATTTTTTCCCCAGAGAGCACAGATTTAGACTTGCTGAAGTCTGCATATTTAAAATACACAATAACAAAGATGAGCTATTGAGTCATCACCAATTATTTTAAAAGAGCAAATTGTTTATTTATAAAGAAACTGACATTTATAAAGAAAGACAAGAAGGACTCACAGTTGATGAAGAAGCAGTCTTTGGGGTTTGTTTCTAACTTAATTTACTTTGCTTCATCTCCATTTCTAACTTCAGAAGTATCACTTTTCAAATCTTTCCTTTTTGGCTTCTCCTACTGTGGCCTTTAGAGTTTGTGGCAACCCTTTCACATACCTTAACAAGATGTCAACCGTTAACCCCGACAGTCCTATCTATTAAACAGGTGAAACTAAATAAGTGTTATAACACAAATCAAGCCTCCCAGCTGCCCAGCGGTCAAACGTCACAAACATCAATTTGTTTAGCTCTTGGGATAATGTCGGGTCCCCAGCAACTGGACTAAACACATTTAAAATTAAGAGGAAGCTGTGTTGAGCTTACGTGGAGAAGGGGTGAGCACAGGGCACCAGTCTGCCTTGCGCTGTAGCTGCCAAGCCCCAGCAGCAACCCCAGTGGATTGGGCTGGGGACACTGGTGTTGGACAGATTTCCAGCATCTCCACCCTGAGTTGCAATGCCCATAGGAGAAACACGGCTCAATGTCAGGAGTCTCCCTGGGGGGCCCTGCCTGGATCGCGGGTGGAGCCGCATTGCTTTCCTCTCCTCTCCTAAATAACCTCTCCATAATCAGACTTACTCCTTATCTGCAGTCTATCCCAGTATCCTCTTAACACACACAAGAACATCCATGCTGGATCAGACCAACGATCAGCCTAGTTCAGCATCCTCTGGGATGGTGGCCAAGACCAGCCCTACGGAAGAAATTGATACAGACAGTGGCAAACAGCAGGACAAACAGTAGGACAAAGCTTCCCTTCTCCCAGGAATCTGGGTTTCAGAGGCTCCATCATGTAGAGGTATTTCTTTGTGTTTCATAGCCTGCAACAGACTACAGGGTTGCTGAGGCTGGTAGGGACTCCTGGAGATCCTCCAGTCCACCCTCCTGCTCAGAGCCAGCTCAGCTGCAGCAGATTGCTCAGGGCCACATCCAGTTGGGTTTTGATTATCTCCCCACATGGAAACCACACAACCTCACAGCAACCTGTATCAGTGTTTGACCACCTTCACATTAAAAGAAGTTTTCTCTTGCGTTTCCTGAACTTTTTAGCACTCACATGCTGCTGCAACAAATTCCAGAGCCTGCCTATGCGCTGCCTGAGGAGCCGCGCGCAGGCCTGGTGTACGGGGTGGGGGCTGTCATACGGGCAATGTTTCTCATGCCTCCCCACACTCTGCACGGGACCACTGCTCTAACTTAGTGTGAAGTGGTGATCCTACAAAGGTCTTAAGGCAGCAAAGGTCTTAAGACCACAGCATTCATTGCTTTTATTGGAATACTTGGAGATTCTTCATTTTTCTGGGTTCTGGACTTTCCCTATGTTGTCCAAAAGCATTCCTTTCTTTGTCTGCCTTTGTCATGAGCAGTGGAGGCACCTAGCGTTGCTCCATTATGCCCAGAGAAACAAGATAATTCTGTTTACAACTAGTTTCTGGTAATAAATGCCGAAGTATTTCTCATTTCTCAGATTAGAAAAAGTCAGGCAAAATGCAATGATTTGCCAAAAGGTAAATAACCTTTTGATGGCATCTTCCATTCCTGAAACTATTCTCATAAGTAGCTTTTTTGCTTTTATGATGGATCTGTTGCATTCATTTCTCCCCTTCCCATGAGACTCCCCATCTGCTGTATACATCTGAAATGGCGTCTGATAATTCATGCTAAGAGCAGAGCCTTATCTATTCCAGTCTTCAGATTCACTTTTTCATAAATATCAGCAGAAATAGAGAAAGATATTAGGAAATCAGACCTAGAATTCTGTGTTCAGAAAATAACCTTGTCCATGTTAAGAAACAAAAAAACAAAAAAATGGGGCTTTGGGGATGAGGGAAGGTTTCATCTGACAGTACCGTTCACAGAAGAATAGGCATTTAAAATAAGCTGAATCAAAGGAGCTGACCGATCACTCGTCATACAGAGCAACAGAAGAGTTCGCCGGGATAAGGCTTAAGCCACCCGTGTTATTCTTTCACTGTGGTTATTTAATGCAAAGAGTACTTTAGAGTTATATTAAAGATGGAAGGTCAAATAGGAACAAAGCTAAGACTTGGTCATCCCCACCCCCTCACGGAGTTTGTTGCACAGGTTTGGATTGGCTCTTGAGAAAACTGCATTTTTTCCAGAAGAAAAGGTATGTGAATAATAAAGCAGGTTTTCTACCTTGGTTGAAAGATTGATAAAAGTGTGGAAGTCATGCTGTATTGAGGCCATAAAAAGATTACAGGGATTAAGGCAAGTACAGTATGACATAACAAGCCCTGTACAAGCCTGGGTTGGCCCTTTTGGCTTTGCTATAATGCAGATAGAACAATGACTCATACACCAAACATTATTCAAAATAAATCACACACCGTATCTAGTGGTAAATGAATCATCCCTGCTCCTCAGAACTGCTCTTTTCATAAAGAGCTATGCCTCTAGACAGTCTGAAGAGAACTGAGTGAATTTTCTTCCAGTAACTATGAGAAGCAGGAAATGGAGCTAAAATTCCCATGTAATAAGTTCAATTTCACCAGCTAGAATTTTAATATAGCTACCTACTTATAAAATATTTGCTATAAAAATTATACTTGTATTAACAATGAATTTTTGGATGTTTGTAACCTTAGAAACTGTTACAGAAATAACAAACCAAAAATACTGGCTGTAGGCAAACTAGCTTCCAGTGTTCCTCTGATAATTACAGTTAGGGAACTTAATGAAACCCAGTGTATCAGATTAGTTTCACAATCCCTACACCTCTGCTTGTACTACCATGACATCTTCCAACAAGTATGGAGCAAATGGATTAGATCTACAGACTGATTTTCTTGTACTTTCCAGCGATATTTAAGAAAATATTTTCCAATTAATTAAAGTCATGTAGTGCTCTCAACAAGTTATTCCTCAATGAGTCTGGAGCAGATCCACTTTCTTTTTCCCAAGTGTCTCTGATTTCTTCTCTGCACGCACAGACACGCACTTAATTAAAACTTTCCATCGAAGTGGCATTAGCTAGACACACAAGGCATACCAAGCTGCTCTTAGGCTTCCTGCCAGAAAGCCAGCAGTGCTGACGCTTCCCTTCATTTACTTTGAAGTGTCAGCAAAATAGGCAACTTACGACCACATAAATACGGAGCCAACAACCCACGACCACTATCTGTGGCAATACAGCACAGACACAGCCGTTTGGTTGGTCCCGCTCCCTCTGACTGCTTCATGTTGCCGAATGCAGGATCAGAACACACTTCACTATGTATCCTCTATAACATTGTAATAAAATAAATCACCAGGATGAGTGCTTAAAAAGGTGTCGGGGAGCAGCATGAACAGATCCCATTAGCAGACAATGGGATTTGTGCAGGTATCTGCTATGCCACCACATTGAAAATTTAACCCCAGGGCTTTATACATACAAGCAGGGCGCAGGCATATCACATTGTGAAATGAGGTTTGGTTTTTGTCAGGATACTTGGATTTTTGTTAGGAAATAAAGATACAGGGAGAAGAGCCTTTTGCTCTGATATAGTGTTATGATTGTGGGCAGGGATTTAAAAAAGCATCCAAAGAAAGCATGTAATTGCCAGAAGCATTTGAAAAGGTCTGTAGAACACAACAACAAGCTCTCACTACGTGGAACCAGTTCTGCTTCGGAAGGTTTCAAAGAGCTATCTGGCAAGCAACCCCCAAGAGAAAATGTATTTCTGACCACCAGTGAAGCTATTCTTACATGTGAAAGATGCAGCAGAGTCTAGATGATGCCACTTAGCGCTGTTAGGTGCTGATGGTCATACGTGTGCCTTTCACATTTAAGAATTGTGAATTCTTAAGTTGAAATTAAGCTAGAGTGGTTTTAAAATGAGACTAGGTTTCATGAGTGGCAGCACTGATAATTCTCTAATCTACAGACTTAATTTCCTAAAAATGAGAGAAATCTTACGAAGTTAGTTTTAAAGCCAGAACCTAAGACCAGAAACATACCAACAACTGGAGATGTCTGCAGGGCACTGAGGCCGAAGCTCAGCACGAAATCTGAGCATGAGGAAAAAGTTCATCCTTGCCTGGGAAATATCTTCATGAAGAAGAAGTGACTGAACTGGGGCATGAGTCCCTTCGACTGACTGACCTTCAGTTTATACCTTGGCATATTTTTCTTCCAAATGCATTTCTTGAATAGCGAAACCGAATAACATTTTCCTCATCCTGCATACTCTCGGTAAAGAGTACTGTTAGAAAATTCAGGTGAAATTCTGACTTCTAGAATAAGAGCAAAAGAATTTCACTGACTTCAGAAATGCCAGAGGTTTTCCCTTTTGCGGGAGCTTGCATGGGGTGTAATGGGGAACACATCCTTGTACACTGAAGAGCCCAGCCACATACATGACAAATCTTAAGGATCTTGGAAACAAAACAAGAAAGGTGTCTGCAGCTTTGCTCACACATTAATTGCTTGAGATCAACTGGAGAAGTTAATAAGCACACTAGCATTCCAATGCAACGAAAAACAAACAAAAAAATCCAGTCACAGGGATGTTAGTTCCTCTTTGTAATTTCAAATGCCAGCCACTTTTGAAGAAGTAACTTATGGTATTAAAGGTTATAACTGAACTGCAAGTGTAATCCTCTAATTAAAGAATCTGCAGGCAATAATCAGATACTCTTACAAAAACTCCAAGATATAGCAAAGAAACACAATAGGAGAATTAAATAATTCTGAGTATTAGATCTACAGCATGAAGTTGGTGTAGAAATGGAGATGACTTCCTCTAACAAAAAGATACATGCCAGGTTGGCTGGTTAGCTCATGCAAGTGCCTTTGAAAGGCTCTACAGAAGGTGGAGTAGAAATTGTGAAATTCTCTTATTGTGAAAGAGACTTCTGCAAAAATTTAACTGAGAAAATGTTAATCACTTAAATTTAAACAGAGTTAAATTTCTTTTATATGTTCATTTGTAAAAACATAGATTATATCCAAATATTAATTCACATTTTATAATTAAGGATGCAATTGCTTGAAGTAAATTTTTAAAAGCTGTTCACCATAGCTTAAAATTTTTTTGGTTTTATTTGTTTGTATAGAAAGCCATATTTTTATTAGAGGGACTGGTAAACAAAACTTCAGCTGACCAGAAGTGACTGAAAGGATATTCCATACCCATACGATCTTGTGCTCAGCAATAAAACCTGAAGGAAAGAGGGAAGGGGGACATTCGTGGTTATGGCATTTGCCTTATAAAGTAGCTGTTACATGACTTGAGGTCCTGCTATCCAGAAAGTGGTTAAACATCTGCCTGCCAATGGGAAGCAGTGAATGAATTCCTTATTCTCCTTTGTTTGTGTACTTTTGCTTCACCTATTGCTCTGTCTTTATCTTGATCCACAAATCTTATCACCTTCCTTCTCTTTTCACCCCATCCCATGGGACAGTGGAGTGAGTGGCTGTGTGGGTGTTTAGTTGTTGGACAAGATGAAACTACCACATAACCTGTAAACTCTTCAGGACTTTTTTGGCAGATCCATAGCAAATCAAATTTTTGTTATCTTACTACTTCATTAGTTAAACAAGGCTACTTTGGGGTTTAGTTTCATTATTACCGGAAGAAGTAAAAAAGATCAAAACCCTCTTCACTCCAGTAGGAAGAATAATATTCAGAGAAGTGAGACTCAAGGAAGCTAACAGAGGATAACGTTTCAAGAAGTGTATGTTTAAGGCAGCCACCATGTTGCAGAGGCCAAAGTGCAGAGTCACAAGGAGATCATTAAGAATCTTGGTGAACTGAGTGCAAGAGGCAGAAGATGAACAGCAGATGCTCAGACAAAGCAGAGACAGACTACAGGAAACTGGGCCCAAAGGGATCAGAGAACGTAGTGTGTGGCAAACACCAAACCCAATGAAAAGAGGAAAACTAAGCAGATGGAAGACATGACAGAGGAAACACTTGACGAAGATAAATTGCCAATCTACAGGGAAGCTCAAGTTGTGCTCTACAGTTAAGTTCTGGAGCTACAAACACATAAAGCTGTCAAGAAAGGCAAAGAACTTGGCCCCTTACATCCTGAATCAATTGGCACTCGGGTAGTGCACATTTAAGGTGAAGAAGAAAAATCTTCCGTGCTGCTACCTGACATGAGCAAGCGATCATTCGTAACTGGAATGACATGCTCAGGTCCACTTCCTCTCCTTCTTGCTTACCCACAGCTAGAACAAAGGCTGCTGAGAGCAGCTGTGGGTTATCAGAAGAGAGCCACACTCCATGTTGGAAGGATGAACAGAAAGACCATATATGCACTGAAGGCTTGAGTTACCCCATCTAAAGAGTTATGTGATCTATTAAGAAAGCTGAGCTCTCATTAAGCATAGCACAGGCTGGAAAAAATGGACAGGTGTGTGAAAGGGAAAAAAACCTTGAAAACCAGGAGACAGTCAGTATAGGATGTTAGACATTCTGTTGTCCTACATACATCTGTATAACTAGCCTGGGACTTAGAAACCAAGTCCCAAAGCTGCCTTATCATTTTACATTTTTCAGCCTCTAGGCCCCAAAGCAATAAAACAGTGCAAGACATTGGAAGTTCATATTTAGGAAATGGTAGTAAACTTTAAAAAAGTCCATGTCAATAGATACTATTTTGCAGTTTACTACCATAACAAAATTCAGCAGTAAGAAAGTTAATTCCATACAGAGCAGAAGAGACAAAACATGATACAGCTTCATTCAAGTAGTGTCACTTCCAATTAAGAAGCAAAAGGAAGGGGATAGTGAACATCATGTGAATTTAGGCCAAACCAGATAATTATTTTTGTACACTTACAAATCCCAAAGAAAAGAACTTTAACACACGCTTTTAGTGTTCAGCAGCGGACAGAGTTTCGTGGTCATCCACTGGCCATGCTTTAGAACCTGGCAGAAGTATTAGAACAAACACATGAACGGTCCAGGACCAATGCCAATAAAAAATATGAAATTTAGAAACCATGTGTAAACATAGCCTTTCTGCCGCCTAAGGGGAAAGAAGAAACTAGGCTTATATTATCTTGAAAACATTACAGTTTGTTCATATCAGGAGCTCATAAATTAATACTATTTCTGTAACTTTCTAATCAAAACCAGATACAAGAATAGGAAGTCAGTAACTGTCAGTGACTAAAAAGTCAATGTGCCTTTCCAAATCTCTTCATCCTCCTTCTATACGTCACATTACTTCCCCAGTTCAGCTATCACCTAGTATCATAAACATGCCAATATAAGTTGACACCACAAGAAAGGTTCATTTTTCTACTTATCACAGGACTCAAATTGCTGCTGACAGACCTGGCCTAAGAAAATATATATATAACTTTCCAGGATGGCTGACTGGAATATGATTTGGAAAGAAAACTATTTGCCTCCAGAAACAACTGTTGTGTTATGAAACTCTTGGACCGCTGGCCAAGGCTGTCAGCGCTGCCGTTCACACAATCTGGCTGTCCATCACAAAGCACCAAACCAGCCATCGGCACATAACAGAAGCTACCAGCTGCATTAGCCACCGGAGACTCAGGCTGGAGTGACATCCTCTTCACAAAGACAACCATAATAAAAATAAACCCTGAGTTCACATCAGGGTGATCAGGGTATGTGGA
Organism: Phaethon aethereus; assembly: GCF_964289735.1. Lineage (NCBI taxonomy): Eukaryota > Metazoa > Chordata > Aves > Phaethontiformes > Phaethontidae > Phaethon > Phaethon aethereus. The sequence continues at coordinate 21,787,706 of NC_138582.1, forward strand.
GATCAGAGTCCTTTCCTCTTTTTGTTCACCTTTTCTTTCTTTCATCCAAAGTAGTTTGAATTAAACCTGGTAACACTAGCCCTCAACAGCCTAAGTGCTCACAACTGATCACACAAGCTTCTAGCTGCTCTCTAAGCTCTATGGACCTTCTTGAGCTTCAAACCAATGGAGGGGGAAGGAGACGCCACATGCTTACAGCAGAAGACAACTCAGACAGACTTGGATGTGGCAGCGAACTTCTAATTAACCAGAGATACTAGTGGTAGTCTGCACGCTTCACAGGACCAAGGTGGTATCCTCCACAAGCCCAATTCAAACATATGCTGTGTGGAAAGCTCCTCAAAAGCGGGACAAATGGATGCAGCTCCAGAAATGGAGCTGTATCGCATATACACTTAAGCAAATGTTCTCATACTTCTCACCTCCTGCTTCTGACATCTGCTTCCTTCAGCCTATCTAAACTCATTTAGGGACCAAATGGCTGGGCACTGGGGGTTAGATCTGTCACTTAGGCCATCTTTTGAAGCACTCCAATCTACGCTAGAGAAGTAGAAGAGAACCGAGCACGCCATCCAGGAGAAATACCCTCCATCTGCGTGGATGTAGTTTAAAGGAGTTGTACAACACAAGGTTTCCAAGCTGAAGAACGTATATAACCACAGGTTAGAGTATCCCCAAACATGATGCCAGTGGTAGGTAGCCAGTCAGAGTTTACTGCAAATCCTGAAGATGTGCTAATTTGGGGCCTGTCTTTGCAGAGCGACTTCCACACATAAAGTTGGTTCCCACAAAACAACTTCTCTAAAGCCATTTACATACTTTTCCCTTCCACAGGAGGTCAATGGTATCGGCAATTGCTCTTGCAAGACTGAAATAAGTACACAACATGAATAATACAACACATCAGAAACTCATTGGTATACATACTGACTCTGCTATTTCAATGCTGTTGTCTGTTGTAGATTTAATTAATTGGAAAAAAATTAACATGGTAGAGAAAAAGATGAGAGCAGAATACATGACAACATGGAGAAACCACAATAGTTCAGTATTTAAAAGCATGGGATCAGCTCTCACATTAAATTGAAATCAAGAAGAATTCACCTCTCTGTTAGCAATGTCAGTTCACATTAACAACACAGCTTTTTATAAAGCAGCTGAGAAATATCTTCCTCACATATGAATTTTGTCAAAGCTGTTCTGATAGGACAATCACTTTTATCAACTTCATTATTCAGTCCGTTCAACAGGGATTATCCACTAAAAATGAACTTTGTATGTAAAATTAAGGGAAATGTAAAAATGAAAAAAGGAGCTGAGATGCTATATACCTGATAACTTCTCAAGATCTGGTGACAGGATATAATTCAGTCTTTGAGTCAGAGCTTTGTAATTTTGTTAAATGTTTTGTGGAGATTATAATTAGCAATGTATTATTAGAACTAATTAAAAATTAATTATACAAGAAAATAAACCTTAAATCATCCTTTCCTATAGTAAAATAGCTTTCTCATGACATTTCCAAGTAAATACAGTATTTCTTTTTAGGAAGAGAATTAACTTATCAAACCAACATTTTCAAAAACTCTCGGTAGTTTCAGGCAGTCTATTTGCAGGTGTTTATAACCTTTAAAAATGATCAATAAAAACTTGGGATTTTCTTGTTCACAGTTAACAGTCCTATATGAAAATTAAATTCAAAATGCACTGCAATTGGGAGAACAAAACATCTGACAAGTACCTAATCACTGTCTAACTAAAATATGGTACCAATCTCAAGAATACTTGATGTAATTTCCCAGTTTACACACAGGAGGCTACTATTACGGAAGTCCACTCTGCCTCTTTTCCTCCTGGAAACAGGAATTTCTTTATTTATTGTATGTGGTTCAAAACAGTCTGTGTAAAGTGAGAAATAGCAGAACATGGTACAGTGGAGAGGCAAAGAATTTCTGTTCCCCAGATGTGCCTTTTTCATAAAACCTCTCTTTGCAGACATGAAAGAGAATTTCATAGTGTCTGTAATATTCCTCACGAGGAATTTTCATTTGCATAGTAATCAAGATTCAAACCGGGTGAAAAAAAGATGAAGAATCAAATTTCAAGGCTACCAGTCAAACATAATTCTTCATTTTGCCATCACTTTATAATGCTAAGAATAGATAAAGAGACTATCCTGAGAGTAAAAAAAATGTTTAGTTTAGCCCAGAAGGAGTTCATACGGGGTAATATTAAACAGTGGCAAAAATAACTAATCCACTTCAATATAATGTAATACAATAATTTATGTCACTTAGCAGAATGTCTTTGATTAACTTGAGTGTTAATATTCTGCAGAGGCAATCAATTAAAAGCAGAAATCCTCAAATGGGAAGTTTGCAATTCCATTGCTATACCCTCAGCAAAAGTTATCTTAAACTCATCGTACTGCCAAAACAATGAATTCTGTACTTACCTAAAAATAGGACCAAAGTTTCCTTTTCCTGAAGTTACCCTAAAAATGTCCTGCATTTGCGTCTCGCATACAAGAAAACAGAGTCTGGAATGGGATGCCAATACCACTTCAGACAGACACAAATCCTGTTGAATTTGTTGCCGAGTGAGGCAGCAGTGCCCGTGCTCGCAGGAGCAGAAGGGACCGGGCAGTCCCTGGTAGCACCCCGACTCGGACGGAGATGCAGCTCACGTGAAGCCCTGCGCAACTGGTGCAGGAGCTGATGCCTCAGAAAACCAAGCTGCTTTTTCTTATTATTTGCCACCCCTGATTACTGCAGGCATGCAAGATGCTGCTTCATATGTGCGACTTCTCAGAGGCAAGCTAGCCTGCCCGCTTCCTAACAGTTCAGAAGAGGTGAGCTACTTCTCCAGGTACCAGATTAAAGGTGATCTGCCACTGCACAGGGTGAACGTTTGATTAGGCTGCCGTGAGACTGGGGCACAGATGTTGAAGGCCTCGGCTAGCTTGGACTAAAAACCTAAACTCCCTAAAATTCAGGGAGTTTACATAGAGGAGGAATGGTCTACAGAATATTTGTTCCATGGGGAAATCACACTCCCGCACAAAAGACCCACAGCTGCAGAAGCTGGTACCTGGCAAGGTGCCTCAGGGTTCCTCAGGGTGCCGTGATGGCTTCTGTCGCTGCAAAAACTGCAGGAGAAGCAAGGCCATGCTGTCTGCTGATAAGTACAGGATACCCAATTCTTAAGAAGAGCACTCAAAGATGCAGGAAGTAGACAGCATGGATTCAAAAATACTGATTTTTTAGAGACATTTGGGGTATGACATTGAATCATCCAGAATAAGAGATGGAGGTTACCTTTTACTCAGTATGGACTCCCTAAAATGGCAGAAGAGAACCTGACTTACACTGGTGCTTTGTTGTCCTGGTGTTATTTTCCGTACCCAGAAAGCAGAAGGGATGCCCTCCAGCACTAGTTACAGTGTATTCTCTGGCAGTCTTGGTGTGACCCACAATGTCTTGGGGATACTATTTGCCTGTGCGCTACATGGCCTCTAAGCCACACACCTCCCAGTTAAAGTAGATCAGAGCTGTACAAGAAATAAAACCCAACCAATATAACAGAAAGAGCAATATATCCAGTTCATGCATTTTGTATAACAATACATTCAGAAAATGTAAAATTTTCTGATTAGAGTCACAACAGCTATACCATTTTTTGGAGATGAAAAGCATAACAACAAAGGTGAAAACTGACCTCTTAGTGCCAAACATGATGGTGCAGGCTTGTTTCACATTTATGAATGCACTGCTCTGCACAAGGCTGTTTCTGTTGACCTGGATGAGAAGAAAGACAGAGATTTTTAGACTAAGCAACTCAGGACCTTGATTTTAATATCTTGAACAATAAGTACGTTAGTAAACACGTTCCAGTGCAACTTCAGAGAATAGCTGGCAATTCTGTAGAAATACAGTGTTAGCAAAACAATGTAAAGGTTAACAAACAAAAGATAAAAGTTACAAAACCTAAGACCAAAACCTACTGGTAGGGCTTAAACCTGAGGTTGTTAGAGCAGTTACTCGCCAAAGAGAGTTAGGTATAATGCTATCTGGTAGCGCAATATCTAAAAGCCTCTGCCTTCAAAAGGTGAATTCAGGTGCCCGAGTGAAATTCAGGTGCCTCAAAGCAGCTAAACAAGATCGTCCTGAATTGCCAGCTATATAAATTTACATCTTAATTAAATGTTGGTGCTCAATTTGTTGAATGACTACCTTAGTCTCTTCTCCCTCTTTCGTTGCTGTAAGGGCACACAGCTGGCTCATGCTCAAAATGCGGTTCCCTAGGCCTCTGAGACCCCTTTCTGCAGCACTGCTTCCCAGGCAGCTGTCTCCAGCCCATCCTTTTACACAGGGTTATTCCATCCCATGGGCAAGACCTTGCATTTGCTTTTGCTCAACTTGGTGAGGTTCCTGTCAGCCCATTTCTCCAACCTGCCCAGGTCTCCCTGAAGAGCAGCACTGCCCTCCAGCACAATGACTGCTGCCTGCAACTTGATGTCATTCGTAAACTTGCTGAGACTGCACTCCATCCCATCCCTGATGTCATTAATGAAGACGCTAAACAGTGTTGGTCCCAATATTGAACCCAGAGGGACCTCACTAGTTACTAGCTGGGTGTGACGTTTGCTGTTTTCCAGTCATGAAGAACCTCTCCCACGTGCCATGACTTTTCAAAGATGAGACAGCAGCTTTGCAAGAACATCAGCCAGCTTCTTCAACACCCTTAAACACATCCCATCTGGTCCTGTGGACTTCTGTACATTCAAGTGGGCTAAGCGATCCTTAATGCTGTCTTCCTCTACTGCAAGTACTGCTTCACTCTGCTAGGAGGCTCAGGCACCTGGGGAGGCCTGAGGACAAGTCTCTCCAGCAAAATCCAAGGGAAAAAAGGCATTGAGTACTTCAGGCTTTTTTCCACACGGCCACACTGAGCAATGGGCCCATGCTCCCCTTGCTTTCCCTTTCACTGCCAATGTACTTACAGAAACCTTTCTTGTTGCTCTTCACCTCCTTGGCTAGTTTTGATTCCAGCTGGACTTTGGCTTTGCCAACTGTACTCCTCAGTGCTCCTACATGTCCCGTATTCCTCCCACGTAGCCTGCCCCTCTTACACCCTCTGAGTCCTTCCTTACTCTATTTGAGCCTGGTCAGCATTCAGGCCACTCCTTTACACAGACCACAACCCCTCCTCCTGGCTTGCCCACCTGGTCTTACCACCAGTCTCCACTGGTGTATCCATCTGCTGCAGCACTGCAGTCACGAGCGCTAGCCCGCCATTTACCTGTAATCCCACTGCGGTCACAGCGCTGCAGCTGTGCAAGAACTCCTAATTCCCCCCACTTGTTGCCGTGCTATGTGTGTTTGGTAAGGTTGAGCAGGAATCTTCCTTCTGTTGCCCAAAGTCATTAGTTTCCCTCCCTCCTGTCTTGAGACTGTCTCTCTTGAGAGCCACAACTTCTTCACCCATGGTCTGCATCTGTCCCTCCTTCCTCACTTTGCCCGGCTCAGGCTCTTATCTTTGCAGAGTTTCGGTGAGGACCCCAAGTATCTCCTCCTCTCTCTCCTGGTGGTGCATGGTCTGCTCATCTCTTCTGCAGCTCCTTCCCCATGTGAGTCAGCACCTCACTCCGTGTGCCTGTCCCCAGGAGAGGCCCCCATTGCCCCAAGCCCAGAAGAAGCCCCAAGTGCTCTGCAGCCCCACGCCAGGCCAGTGGCAGCCTCCTCGGTGTGCCCTCTAGGCTGAGGAGCTCCAATGTGTCAACGACAAGCTGGTGCCAGGGAACATCCCTGTGGGGCATTGAGACCCTCACTGTACATCCTCCAAGCCACTCTGGGCAAGTTTAAGCAGAGATGCTGTGTCCCTGCTGTGCTAATGGCTGTGACACGGGGGTCATTGCTGCTCCCCACGAGCTTAGCCCTCCCAAAGCAGGAGTCAGCCATTCCCAGCAGCAGCCTGGAGGTAAAGGTGCCGGAAGCAGCTCCCAGCAGAAGTGGAAGCAGAGACAAACCGGGCAGAGCACCCACGAAGAGCAGCCCAGGCAGCGCTCTGGGTGCCCTGCATCCTCCCAGCCCCACAAACCAAGCCCCTTGCGCAGCCCCTGTTCACAGCGCTCCGGTCCCTCACTGCCCGCGGAGCAGGAATAGCAACTGCAAAGTGCAGGCAGGCACCAGCCCCTCCAGCGCGAGGCTTCCCCGCCGGGTCCCTTCCCACGAGACTGCAACGGCTCGCAACCTTGGTTCACAACCCTTGTGAATGTTATCGCACGCGTCCACTGCCCTCCCGACATCTAATTTTGATGCTAATGAAACCTTTCCGCCTGACTCCCGAATGTTCAATTTAAAGCAGAAAGACATAGCTTACAAAATAAAAAAATCTATCCTAGTTTAGTTGATTTTTAAAATGTAAATGTGCAATCTAGATACAAATGTTTTGTTCATCAGGAAGCTGTAATTACATGATCTTGACTGACAGGAGGATTTTTATCTACAAACTCCCTCCTAAATTCTAAGATGCTGAAGGGGACTTCACATCTCCATGTCACACCAGATAAAATGACACCAGGTAAGATGTCTTGTTGCCTCCAGGTGAGGAAGTGGTATTTTCACAGCACCATATTCCATTATGGGTTTGGGCAGTGACATTTTTGTCTCAATTTACCAGTTGCTCCTAACACACTTTTTTTTTTGTTTTGTGTAGGGTTGTTTTGTGTTGGTGTGGCTCCTTCATTTGTACAGCTGCAAAGAGTCAAAGGGAACCTCCCTCTTCCTTTCCATGCCCTGTTGTTCCAGAATCACAGCCTTGCAGCTGGGCAAGCAGCACAAATATCATCAGCCTGAAGTACATTCTCCTTCCCATGCCATTATTCTCCCTGCCACTCACTAACATCAGTTGCTCTACATTGAGAGCATAACAAATGCATGCTTCAAGTTAGCTGTCTTGATTGGAAATTTGTAAAGCTTCTAAGTAAGCCAAGTGTCCACTCAAACTGTGAATCAATGGATTTGGGGCATGCACATTCCCTGCATGTCTTGGGAAATCACACTCCAGTTCGCTATTTACAATTGTCAGGCTAACTGGAAGCCTAAGCTATGTCTACGCTGTCAGATACGCAGCTCAGAGACAGAACATGGATGAGATTAAGGACTGCAACTCAGCCTCTGCCCCAGTGCACACGTTAAGTATCTCAAGCCATTCAGACAGCTGATTATACAATGTGGAGCCTAAATCTGTAAATGCACTACAAAGATCTGATTCAGGCATTCCTTTTATCCTAGAAGTAGCAAGGTTCAAACTCCTTAATTTAATTTTCAGAAGTATTTAGGTTGTGACCTGGAAGTCCAGGTGCCATATTTGAAAATGAAAAAGTCACTTATGATCCCAGGAGCATCGGTGGAACTTTGACACTGAAAATTTTAACCCTAGTTTATTCAATCATTTGATGATCATTTCTTTTTCCACCATTCACAAGCATTTATTCTGTTTTAAGCATCTTACGTTAGTAGGTAAGTCTGCCTTTATGTTCGTAAGAACTTTCACTGAAGGGCTGTGATGCTTTCTGTCTCTTCTTGGATATAAATAATAATGTCAGTGATGACATAAGGTACTGTAGTTTCTCAGAAAACAGGACAAGCTATTTGAGGAAAATGAGCAGGTATAAAATTGCTGAGTAGCTGAAGTATCCTCCCTTGAAAGTGACTGGTGCGAAAGTCAGAAGAGCAAGGTGTTGGAGACGTTGCCACCTGTCTCAACAGAAACTTTGCTGGCAGCATCACCTTCCTTTTCCTTGAGGCACAACTATAACCTTTTTGGAAAAAAAAAGACTGATATGGTCACCAAATATATTAAATGAAACATTAATTTGGACATTGGACATTTTTTTTCTTGCACAGGAAGTTTTTGCACAGAAGTGTTTCCCACAGCATTTCGCTGGCTTAGCAAGGATGACTGCCTGTCAGCTACTGCCTTTCAGTTGAACCTCGTCCCTCTCCAGTGGAAGGTACCGTCCTCATAGCAAAGTGGCAGAAGAGCCTGGGAGAACCGTCCTTGCTCTCTTCTAGCCAGCCACATTAAATGGGTAAGTCTAGTTAAAGTAAACAGACTCACTTTGCACTAGAGCAGATGAAAAATGTCATTTATCTGCTTGGAGATAAATTCTGAAGGCTACAACTTCCAAAATGAGAAACTTCTCAGCAGCAATAGTGATTTCTAAAATGATGTCTTAAAGACGCCATTTCATACAGAAAAACTGGCACAAAGGTGCAGTAAACCTTTTCATTTATACCTGATGTATTTAAGCATGATCTACTGAGATTCACACTAACTGCTCAAACCCATGCAAATTTGAGCACAACTATCAAGAATAAAAATATTTTCTGATAAGAAACAATTGTATTATAGTGATAAACATGGCATAAAATGTTCATAGAATTACAAAAGAAGTTCCTTATCAATGACCTGGAGGAGGCAACGGACTGCACTGTCATCCAGTTTGCAGATGGCACCAAATTAGGGGAGACCAGTTGATATGCTTAAGGGCAGGGCTGTCATCCAGGGAGACTTGGACAGGCTGGAGGGATGAGCTGACAGGGACCTTATGAAATTCAGCAAGGACAAACACAAAGTCCTGTACTTGGGAAGGAAGAAACTCTTGCAGTGGCATAGGCTGGGCACTGCCTGGCTGGGAGGGCCCCAGAGGCAGCAAGCTGAGCGCAAGCCAGCAGCATGCCCCGGCGCAGAGATAGCAAATAGCGTCCCAGACTTTATTAGGAAGAGCATGGCCAGCAGATAGAGGGACAGGATCATTCCCTTTTATTCAAAAATCATCAGACCATTCCTGAAATACTGCATCCAGTTCTGCAACCTGCCCTCAATGCAAGAAGGTCACTGAGAAACTGGAGTGAGTTCACCGTAGGGCCCCCAGGCTGGTCAGGCTGGAGCACCTGCCCTGTAAGAAGAGGCTGGGGGAGCTGGGCTGCTCCAGCCTGGAGAAGGGGTGGGTGGCTTCAGGGGACCTAAGGGCTCATTCCAGTACCAACAGGGAGGTTGTTAAGAAGATGGAGCCAGCCTCTTCACAGTGATGCATGGTGGGAGGATGAGAGACAGTAGGTGTTTACTGAAACGAGAGGCTTTACTGGATATAAAAGAGGTGCTTTTTACCATGATCACAGTTGAGCAGCAGACCATATTGCCCGGAGAGGTTGTGCAGCCTCCCTCCTTCAAGTTTCTCAAAACCTATCTGAATAAAGCCCTGAGCAACTTGGACTGATCTCACAGCTGACCATGAGTTGAGCAGGAGGATGGACTAGAGCCCTTCTGAGGTCCCCTCCAACTTCAGTTATCCTGTGATCCTGTGAGTCTATGTACAAAGAAGGAAATAAATGGAAGGGGATGTGAAATGATGGTTGAAGCTGGGATAATTGAAATATAATGCTGGTACAAATATGATGATAGGATGACTGCAGACGATTTTTTGTTTTAAGGAAATAGCAAGAAGAGAACACTTTAGAACTTCTGTTCTGAAAGGTTAGAAAACCAAATTATATTAAATTCCTCCCAGAAGAGGTCAATTCAGTATATTTATATACAGGACTAAAAGCAGCAAACAGGAACAAAATATATCAAAATATAAACCTGAGACAGTTGAGTTGAAAGATATTGAAAGCTAGGAGGGGGCAATAAACAGATGAGGCAAGACATGAGAAATAAAACACTACTATGCAGTAACATAGTAAACTGCATACAGTTTATGCAGCAAACAGTAAGTCCTGAAAAGTAAGAGCAGAACAAAGCATCTTCTACAGGCAATGGGAAAAACTGAGTCACAAAACAGCAACCAAATTCAAGGATTTTGTGAATTGCTACCTTTGAAGTAAAAGGAACTATACATAGAATTTTACTAGTTCAAAAGAAATAACCCAAGGAATGGAAAGGGAGTGACTTTAGTACCCATAGCACTGGGGATACCTGGAGTATATAAGAAGTTTACTATCAGCATCACTTTTCTACATTGTTTTTTTTCAGAAGTGAGGAAGAAAAATATGAAAAATAGAAATAAGAGAGAAAACTCTAGTTCAGTACTTAGGCAATAAAAATGAACATGGATTTATACCGAACAGGTCATGCTTACTTAAGTTACAGTTAGATGAAGTGACAATGAGAGCTAATGGGGATGAAACGATTTTTGCACTTCTGGAAGGCTTTGATATACTGCCACATTATAGTCTAAGTATTATGGTTGCAGTAAAATGGAAAGGGAAATTCTAAGAAAGACTTGGCAGTCAGTTAATTCAGGCTATCTCTGGAAAAAGACTGCTGAGAAACAAATCAACAGACAAACAAAGCCTGAAGTTAACTAGAAATATTCCTAATTCTATCCTTGCCACAAAGCAATCACTCAGTGGGAACAAAATTTCTCCATTTACAAAAAACAGTTACTGCTGTGCTTCACTAATCATAATCACTTTAAAAAAAACACAACAAACATTACTAATAATATGAAAGAACCAAAGGCTCTTAAACATTATTCAGACTTCAGCAAGTATGTTGTGAAGTGCCCATACGATATTTAACAAATACATTTGAGGCTCCAAGTTCTTTACATTTGCACCCCAAAGGCAAGGCCTCTGTGTCGATGGGCCCCTCCAAAAGACTGCAATACTACCCAAACACTTTCCTGTACACAGCTAAATCACCCACTAAACCACATTTCATTTATTTTGCTAAACTGCACTTTCATACATTTGAGGCTTTTTGAGTAATTCCACCAATGCCACCAGAGATGAAAAATATGCAATTCAGTGTGTCTCAACAATATAGCATTCAACCTAAATACCATACCTTATTAAAAGTTATTATTTTGCTGGTGCTTAGAAAAAATACATTCTGATAAACTCACCAACACCCTTAAGAGATACCAAAAGATGAAACAAAAATGCAGAAGAGAAGGACAAGATCACGTACAGATGCTCAGCAGAACATTTTTGGTAGGTCAGTGCTCTTCTCCTGCCCTCTGTCTTGAAAACACTGGCTTCCTCCTGTAGATGTCTGCCCTCTTCCATACTTGACAAACTGTATAGACTGTTTTACTCTAAGAGCCTGAACTACTCAGAGTAAAAGGAGCCAAGTGATATGCAGATACATCCAAAACATATAAAGCAAGAAAATGTCACCTGAATTTTCAACTACTTTACACAGCAGTGTAAAAAAACAAAGGCACAAAGCAATGTAAGAAATGGTTTTACAGCAAGTATAATAGGATACTTAGGTAGAATCACAACATCTTCCCAAAAGTTATGCTTCAAAAAACACAAGCTACGTCTCGTCAAAGACACTAGGATCATCCAGGGTTAACCAATGTATTGGCCCATGGATACACACACAGAGATTGATTACTTCTGACCTTAAGCTCTGTGAAACTCTGCCTCACATCACTTATTTCAGCCTTTTTACTATACTGCACAATCAACCATTTCAAAATGAAAACAAATCATTTCTTCAAACCTTTACAAAATACACAACACGTGTCTTCTCTACCTAATCCTGCTTGGTATTTTTTCCCGTTTTGTTTAATTACCTTAACACTTGAAGGAAGTATACCTTAAAATTCAAATAAACAATTAAAGCTCTAGTTTGGCAGCTCTTTTAGCTAACTTGTTAGTGGCTTCTTAGGCAACTAAATGATAAATAAAAATAAATGAGCCAATAAAATGAAGTCCTATTCAAATAGAGAAAAATGAAATGTAAGACAAAGGCTGATTTATCTGAAATGTAAATGAAATCATTAACAGCAATTCTCCTGCAGTGAAATAAACCCGACTGCCATCTGTTGTTGATCAAAGGTCAGTTCAGTATCAAGAGTTTAATAAATAATTCATTTTGTCTACTGTAAATCACGAGGGCAGCCAACATTATGGCCATTCAGAAGTATTAATTCTGTATTTTTTCATTACCTTGTTTTTTCTGATACCTGAAGGGAAAGTATTTTAGAAATACAGAAATTAACTTCATATGTTTGTGGTGTTTATTTCATGTCAGCAGACTTTTACAGCAACCACATAGTTGCCAAAGATCTAATACTATTGTCTGTTATGATTACATTTGTAATCCTGTTAATTTAATCTTCTTACACATCCAGTTTTTTCTTTACAGATTAATTACATTATGACTGCTCTATGCTTTTTATTCGAATCATAGTTTCCATAACAGAGGTTTTCTTCCAAAATGAAGTTAAATATTTCTGGTTTTTAAGACATCAACAAAAAAGAATCACCAGTTTGCCTCCTCATCCCAGTGACAGCTTGAGTGATGTCATCTGATAATTCTTCTTTTATCCTTTGTTTTTAAACCCTCATCTTCCATTCTTTAAAATACTACGATCACCAAAGCCTCACGATATCCTTCATTTCCATTTGCTTTCGTTTCTCTTCTTTTCCCACATAAAATACCGTATATGTATCTTTCTCATGTCATAGCTAAGTTTAGCTTCTACCTACTGTAGTAGGAGAGAAAATTTCTTAGCATGGTCTCTGTGAGCATGCTAAAGAAATGTATCGATTTTTAAATAAGACAGATAAAAACAAACAGCCATTTGCACTGGGTATTTTGCCATCCTTCACCTTCATGCCAGCACATACAGCTTCCTTTCCTAAGATTTCAGGATAAAAGGATGCTCCTCTACATCCTTTAGATTATCTTAAAATCTAAGGTCCTTGGAAATCTAAGGCAGGAAAAAAAAAAAGACTCCTCCTTCTCGGCACAATTGCTGGACTATCAATTATTTATTATTAATTAAGTAGTGGATGCGCCTATGAAGAGAAAACAGCATGCATACAGAGTAGACTCACAGGGAGTAACCAGGACTGATCAGGATTTCATTATTTTTCTTTATTTACAAAGACTTATAAAGCCTACTGAAGTTGGGCAGAAGCTGAAAATAATAATAGTCTAAAAAACCCTTTCCAAAAGCTCACCTGAAGTCAGTGAACATTAATGATAAAACTAAATCTGCCAAGACATAAATGGTAGATGCAATGGTTCATTTACAGCTTGCTGTGAAATGTGAAGTTGGTGCTATTTAGCCACCCCTCTCCGCTCTGGGAAAATCATGAATATCCCAAGTAGACACAAAGGGATCATGAACTTAATGTTCCTCAAAGCTGAAGAAACCGACATCAACTGCAGCAGGCGGGCTGCTGCTTTCAGACATAGCTCGATGACAAATCTCCTCCAGTAGCAAGCAAGGTCTTATTCACTTCAGGCCCATCCTGGTTTTTAATTCCTATCCCTCAGTTTGCTCTCCCTTTAGTTGTACAAGTATAATGTCATCTAGGACTACACTAAAACCAGGCAGTTGAAATGAATCAGATTAATTTGCCCACTCAAAATAAAAAATCTTTAAAAAAAACCCAGTATTTACTTTAGAAAAAATTTTAATTGCTCAGATCATTTCAATGATGTAGTTTACAGCACAGGCTGCATTGGCACAAGGAGAGCATCTGTGAACTCTGGAACAGTAGTTTCATAAGCAGACTTTAAAGTCACAGACAACATCCTGGTCATAACTTCTCAAATGATCATTAAAGGTTAAAACCTTTAAGAAATGTTTGCACCCTCTGTAAAACTACTTCTAAAGGGCATTCTAAAGACAGGTGTTAATCTGCACAGAAAAGACGTAATCTCTCAGATTGTATATCCCACATATACAGTAAATATAAAATCAAACGTGTGTTGACCTTGGCTGGCTGCCAGGTGCCCACCAGCTGCTCTCTTACTCCCCCTCCTCAAAAGGACAAGGGGAGAAAAGAAGATGGAAAAGCCCATGGGTCGAGATAAGGACAGGGAGATTGCTCATCAATTACTGGCACAGGAGACAGACTCACCTTGGGGAAATTAATTTAATTTTATTGCCAATTAATTGTAACACAGTAGGATAGTGAGACATAAAAGCACATCTAAAACCACTTTCCCCCATCGTTTGCTTTGTCCCAGGCTCAACTTTGCTCCTGACTTGCTCCTCCCCTCTCAGGCAGCACAGGGGGACAGGGAATGGGGGTTGTGGTCAGCCCATAATGCTTTGTCTCTGCCGCTTCTTCCTCCTCTGCTCCAGCATGGGGTCCCTTCCACAGGATCCAGTCCTTCAAGAACTGCTGCAGCGTGGGTCCTTTCCACGAGGTACAGTCCTGCAGGAACAGACTGCTATAGTGTGGGTCCCCCATGGGGTCACAGGGTCTGTCAGAAGACCTGCTCCAGCGTGGGATCCTCTCCATGGGCCACAGCACCTGTCAGGAGCCTGGTCCTGTGTGGGCTCTCCATGCGCTGCAGCATCCTTCAGAGCACGTCCACCTGCTCCAGCATGGGGTCCTCCACAGGCTGCAGGTGGCTCTCTGCTCCACTATGGGTGCCCCATGGGCTGCAGGGGGACAACTTGTTTCCCTATGGTCTTCTCCACAGGCTGCAGGTGGCTCTCTGCTCCACTATGGGTGCCCCATGGGCTGCAGGGGGACAACTTGCTTCCCTATGGTCTTCTCCACAGGCTGCAGGGGAATCTCTTGCTCGAGCACCTGGAGCACCTCCTCTCCCTACTTCTTCACAGATCTTGGTGTCTGCATGCAGAGTTGTTCCTCTCTTTTTTTTCCCTCACTTCTCTCTCACAGCTGCCACACAGCTTTTTTTACCCTTTCTTAAATATGTCATCACAGAGGCACCACCAAAGTCACTGATGGGCTCAGCTTTGGCCAGCAGTGGGTCTGTCTTGGAATGTATGGAACCAGCTCTGTCAGACGTGGGGGCAGATCTTGCCTTCTTCCCACAGAAGTCACCCCTGCAGCCCCACCCTGCATCAAAACCTTGCCACTAAACCCAATAAAAGTCTTACTTCTGTCTGATTACAAGCCATTTGAGAAACTGTGTATCAGATTTCTATATATCATTTGCTAATGCTGCAGGAAAAATACAACATAGTTGTGTAATTTACAGCAGCAGAGGGAGGACTGCAGGAATCATACCTAATTCCACAGAAATAGAGATGTAGACATAAAACAACTCCTGGGACCAAAGCAGATGAACTGCTATCTTTCCTGTACTCTTTTGCACTATTATGAAATGTAGTGGTACTGTAAGCTCAGTTCAGTATTTCACAAGCACTGTATTTTTTAACAGATAAAAGCTCTCTCCTCAGAATAAAATAATGTCAGCTAAATGTGAGCAACAGCAGGGAACAGAATTCTACAGACCTGAGTCTCTAGTCAGTCACACAAAGACAGAAACCTTTGGAGGATGAAGAAACACATGAGCTTTGGCTGTATTTATCTGGACTAATTCAAAAGGGAGTAGAGTGAGTACAACTCAGACAAAGCAGAATATGTCAAGCACATGACTTTATTAGTTGTCATCATAAAAAGAGGCATTACAATTTTTTTTGTACCTTATTACAGATGGTACAGACAAAAACAGTAGTAGGTAAACCTCAAAAACATATGGATTCTGTTTTTCACAAATCGACTTTTAAAGTAATGCTACGGTACTGATTTTCATTTTAACTACAGTTCCAGTGATAATTACTTATATCGAAAATTAAAGAGAAGATATCACTTAACTGTACAGAAGGATATAAAATAGGAATTTCAGTATATCAATTTCTTATTGAATAGGCACTCAAGCACTTTCCCTTAATCTAGTCTGTGATATTCAAGAGGAGGAAAATAAAGAGAATGACATTTACTCAATACACTATGAAAGGCATTTATGCTTAGTCATTATCTGGCTGAAGAATATATCCCAAGATACGATAATGCAGATTTTCCTGACTGTATTACAAATGCTTCCTCTCAGAGAGTTCACTTTACTAAAAGTCTCCCCTAATCAGCTGGCATGTCTACCTATTTATATCAACACAAAAAAATCTATTTCATTCACAGTCACTGTGGTTGTCCCACTGCCATTCATTTAATGACATTAATGGTTTTCATCCTATCTTTTGAAAGCCATAAATACAGAAATTACAATATAAAGGATTTACTGTTTTCCACTTCTCATTTTCAAGAAGAAAGCTGACTATACAGTGAAGTTCTCAGCTGGAATTGGATCCAAGAGTGCTGCAGGCTATAGACTGTGCCACTCAAACCTTTTGGGCCAGATCTGTAAGAACAGGTGAACAGGTTTTTTAGATCAGAAGTTACACTTCCAGTTTTGTAAAAAACTAAAGTGTTCCACTTCTTGGCACTCTGTGGCTTTCATCCCACCAAGTACAGCTGAAGCTAAGGTAGATTTATTATAACAGAAAGGGCTCATACATGACTGTGGCGCTAAAAGGTGATTCTTCATTAATTTCTCTCCCCCAGTCCTATTCTGAAGAATGCTGGCTGGAGTCACATTGTGACTTTCCACTTCTAAAGACCAAAAGACCAAGTCCTACTGTTTTCCTTTCCAACAACAACTGAACTCATGGTAAATTGTGAAACAACAAAATTAACTCTCACAGAAGAAACAATTCTTAGAAGACACATTAAATTCTTTTACACAGTCAGCAAAAACTAAAGAGAAAAAGAGAGGATTATCCCAAAACTGAAAACATTCAAAGATGCTGTGCTCAACTATGTTGAGGCTGTGTTCGGCAGACAGGTGGAATCAAGAATCAGTAGATCACAGGAGTGTCAGAAACTTGGTGAACACAGAAGAGTTCTAACAGGCTAAAAGGGATCACAAGACTACTTACTTTATACTCTTTGCCCACAGCAAAATGAGGTGTATTTAAGCCATTTCTAATATATATTGGGCTAACTATAACCTGTTCTTACAAACCTCAAAGGATGGAATCTGAAATGGCTTTGCTATTCTAAACATCAGAATTTTGTTCCTGAAAATAACACCTTTGACACAACTCAAGCTTGTTATTCATTATTTTCCCAGCAGACACAAAGAACAACTCTTTACCCTTTTTCTCACAAAGGCATTTCACATATTTGAGCACTGTTCCCATGTCTCCCCAGTGTGTCCCTTCTTTAGGTCAAACATCCCCTTAGAATTCAATTTTTCCTAGAGGTCATGTTTTCTTTACTTCTGATAGTCTTTCTTCATGTTTTAAAATGTGGATGCCCAAAACTGGAGACAGTATTCCATGCATACTGAGTAAAACAGAAATTATTTACTATCTTATATACAGCAACCCTGGTTCTATATTCCAGTTTGGTATTTCCTTTTTTCTTCCTCAGCAGTCAACATCAGTAGCTAACATCCAGTTTTCTTCTCTCAGATTTTTTCCCTGGCACTCCTACACTGCTAATCATTCCCTTTCTTGTGTTTTGTAGTTTCTGGAAACTCAACAATACATCACACTCCTCAAAAAGAATTTATTAACATGTTCAGCGATTGCTTCAGCCAGCTTCCTATATATTTTAGTGTGAAAATCATTAAGTTCATATAATTTAAGGTTTGACTAATAAATAAAAATAATAAAATACCTAGTCCATCAATCATTTGTGGGGTTAAAGGGTCTTGGACATTAAAGGTAGAACAAGTCGTCTAAATGCAACATGTTTTAGCACCTGCACCATGTTCACTGTTATGTACAGAAAATACTGCAATGCTGTTATACCTTTGCTGCCCTCAGGCTAAGACCTGGTAAGAATAAACTGAGTTAGAGAACAAGAGATTGAGACAATTTTCCTGTCTCTTACAGCTTCAGGTAAGCTCTGAAAATCACCTAGAATGCAAGATTATCCTGCTCATTTTCTTGACGTGTCTCCTTTTCTTTTCTCTTAATTCTTCTAGCCTTCAGTTTACTTCCCCTGCCCCCCTCCGCCCCCCCTCAAAAAAACCCAAAAAACCATCAGACCTAAACTGCCAGAACCTCATACTCTGCAACAGCAATGTAGCCTTTGACGAGAAAGGGAGCTAAAAGCAAGGTCTTACACAGTCCTGAGCTGATACAAGTTCACCAAGTCTCTGAACAGGTACCTACGTCATTCTCTAGCACCTCTGTAAGCATCAGTAAAAGGAACAGATGACCCACTTCATTTCTCACTGTTCTCTTCCTTCCCTATTTTTGTGCATTCATCTCATTTTTTTCTTCACAGACCGGATCTGACCCACACAGTAGCAAGAACAGTAACCACTCCAACCTGTCCCAATGAACCTTCTCTCATTTCCCAGAGGACCATTAACAAAAAAGGTGACCCAAAAAACTGTATCTTCAAAAGGTGGGAGAATAGAATTGCTAATGTGAAAGTTTGCGTTGTTATCAAGTTAGAAGAAATTTTAGTAGAATAGAATAGAATAGTTCAGCTGGAAGGGACCTACAACAATCATCTAGTCCAACTGCCCGACCACTTCCAGGCTGACCAGAAGTTAAAGCCTGTTGTTAAGGGCATCGTCCAAATGCCTCTTAAACACTGACAGGCTCGGGGCATCGACCACCTCTCCAGGAAGCCTATTCCAGTGTTTGACCACCCTCTCAGTAAAGATATGCTTCCTAACGTCCAGTCTAAACCTCCCCTGGCGCAGCTTTGAACCGCTCCCACATGCCCTATCCCTGGATCCCAGGGACAAGAGCTCAGCACCTCCCGCTCCACTTCCCCTCCTCAGGAAGCTGTGGAGAGCAAGGAGGTCTCCCCTCAGCCTCCTTTTCTCCAAACTAGACAAGCCCAAAGTCCTTAGCTGCTCCTCATAGCACATGCCTTCCAGCCCTGTCACCAGCTTTGTTGCCCTCCTCTGGATGCGTTCAAGCACCTTCACATCCTTCTTGAACTGTGGGGCCCAGAACTGCACGCAGTATACTCAAGGTGAGGCCGCACCAACACCGATGTTGCACTTCATGACCTTAGAGGTCTTTTCCAACCTAAATGATTCTACGAATACAGCGGGACAATGACCTCTGTTGGCGGGCTGGTCATGCTGTGTTTGATGCACCCCGAGATGCGGTTTGCCCTCTTGGCTGCCGGGGCTCACTGCTGACTCTTGTCGAGGCTGCTGCCGACCAGCACCCCCAGCTCCCTTTCTGCAGGGCTGCTCTCCAGCCGCTCCTTTCCCAGTTTCTCCTTGGGCCCGGCCTCACTCCGCCCCAGGTGCAAAGCCCTGCATTTGTCCTTGATTAAATTTGAGATTACTGAGATAGAAAATTAGACACCATGAGTTAAATCTGAGTATTAATATGATCACTTTAAGCATATAAAAACACCTCTCAGAGCATATATGCTGTTGGAATGAACACTAAGTAAGACTACTCATATCAAATAGTTTATTAATAAAAAATAAGAAAATTATTCTGGTATTTGAAACTATGCTCCAAGAAAATTATGCATGGTATCTAATTCCTCCCAGCAGAAAACTAAATGTGGGAATTACAGATCTTAATACAAATGCTTGGGCCTGTCTACTGCTTAAATGAAGGTTCCTTGATTCACCAAAGATGGTATACCTATTGCTGGAAGAAATTTATAGCACCGCAGCAAAGAGATTACAAAAGGTCTAGTCAATGCAAAGATGTCAAAGGAAGTTTTAGCTTAATTTTAATAGTCCATAATTTGTTGAAATCACCTCACTTCAGAAATGTCAAGTTTCTTCTCTGAATTTTTCACATCAAAAAAGAGCAAGGAAGGAGCTTCGTACGTGTTTATTTTACTAGCCAAAATCTGACGAGAAAACTGATCCTTTTCTGAAACGCAATACAAGAGTTGGAGAGATGTCTTTTGGCAGCTATTGGTATATTACCTCACCAAATCTCTGCAGGAAAAAAATCTTTTTACCAAAGGTACAAGATTTATGGCCTGAATGAAGGGGGGGGTGGGGGGGGGAGGAGCGCGGAAAGGGAGAAACAAAAAGCCCACCAAAAACCCCCACCTCATTTTGACTGTTTGGAAGATTTTGGTGGTATCTCTTGGGTGGCCTTGGTGGGGGAGAAAATGAAGGGTCAGTCACGGGATCCATAGGTTATTACTACAAACGTGCATAGTCCTCTCTTCAGTACGTGCCATTATCTTGATGTCCAGTATAAACAACAAAGGGATCTCCAGAACCAAGGATTTTCCTTTGACATGCAAATGACCATATCTGAGGTTCCAAGCTGTAATACCAACATACTGCCTGTAGGACAGATACAGAGAAACATAAAATGCATTGGTACTGAATTGAGACAGAAATGCGGTGATCCGCTGGAGGCTTAGAAACTTTATTTTGTAAGGGAAGAATAAAATCTCCAAGAAACTACTAGGCAAATCAGGCTTACTGAGATGCTTTATTACTTGTTAAATCAAACACATGGATAAGCAGAATACTTAACAGCCTATAGGTCACAGTCCTTAATTATAACATCTGTGGGTACTGCATTTGCCCCGTGTCATAAGAACGAAAAACTGCCCCTCCCTCATTTTCGCTATTGTCATTATATTGGAGTTTGGGTTCCTTGGAGCTCAATAGTGGGCCTATATGTAAGAAGAAAACAGAACCAGCCAAGCTAGATTACTAAGTGCTTATCTTCAATTTAGCTCTCAAAATCTTAACTGTGACAGAAAGGGTACATTATCAACATTGAAATACAAATTTTCAAAAGAAGCCACCACAAGCTTTAGATTCCACCTTATTTATTTAATGTTTCATTTTGGAAAGCTCGCTCCTTCCTCAAATCCATGTAAACCCAATCATTCTCTCAAAGCATTCAGAATGTATACACTAAGGCACCTATTCAAATCTAACAAGTTACACCTTTTTTGCATAACTCATTAGTCCCAGGCTTGCATTTCCTCAAGTGCTGGTAACTCATGAATCCCCATCACAGCACACCAGCTTGGAAGACAGTGCTGGCTTCCAGACATGCCAAACACAGATGATTTTTTTGCAGGGTTTTGGAGAGGGCTGCCCAGATGCTAGATAGACCTACTGAAGACTAGGTCACTGTCTGACAAACGTATGACCTGCAACTTCTTTTCTTCTAGGACTTTTTCAGGGAAAGGGTATCACAAGAGGGTCAGACTTTCATATCTATTGGCTCTGGCACATCCTTGGGACTCTAAATGACAGCTACTAGAACAACTGAAAAATAATTCTTGTCAAGGATAGTGTAAATATTTCAGTTTTCGCAACCAGAATGAGCTTTTTTGGGGGGTAATACGGGAAACTGATTAGAGATGGTTAAGAATATAGATAAAGGTAATGAATTTGGGGTACAATCTCCTGCAGTGGGTCGTGTTCATCTGGTGAGACAGCTTCAAAGAACTCATTTGAGAGTATCTCCTAAAAAAGTGCAAAAGAACCACACTGGGAGCTGGGTCCAGGAAATCCCATTTGTAAAGAATCAGCAGTCTTCAGCAAGTGAGAATAGCAGGCAACATGCAGGCAACCTGTAAATCCTGGCAAATCTAATTAAAAAGCTGAGACAATTACTTGATGTGCACAAGTGAAACTGTTCATGCATCTCTTTCTTGGCCTTACTGCACATCACTACAAAAAAAAATTATTATTATAACTATTTAAGAACCTTTGGAAAGCATGGCTTTTTCCAAGTTCCAGATACAGGAATGTTCTGTTTGACAACAGCATGCAGCCACTATCCTGTAAGAGTCTGCAACTTCAATAAAGTCAGTCTTAACTACAGGTTTTATGAGAAACACACAAGCAATCAACAGGCCACCCTGCTTGCCTTCAATACCCTGAAGAATTAAGTAGGTCTGTTGCATAGTAGAATCTGAAAGATTCAGAAGCAACCCAGAAGATGGAAGCAGGCAAAACCTTAGTGTAGCTTTGTTGTAACAAAAACCTAACACATCAACAACAAAGATCAAGAAATTATTATTGTAGCATAACCAAATTGACCCTAGGATTTTTCCACCCTCAATTTCCATTCTCCTTCTGTTGACAGACAATGTTAGAGTGGTGTTTTTTGTGAGAAAAAAGAAAAAGTATATTTAAAAAAAATCATTTGAAAACTAGAGAATGCAACAACAGCAAAAGAACTTTGCAAAATCTTTATAATCAGAATGCTACAGTTTGTGTCACGAAGTTTTCAAGACACCAGCAAAAACAGCAGTCAAACCAAAAACTAGATGTAAAATAAATAAAAATCAAGCATCAGACAACTATAGCAGAAACAAATTTACCTTTAGAAACACTTTGAAATTCCAGATTCATCAAGAACTGATAAAACTACAGATGCAACTACCTAAATACATGAAAATAATATTCTTACAAGAAGCTAAATACAGCATTCTTGTGTATATTTTGCCTGAGAAAAGACATCAAAGTCTGATCAATGAGGAGTCTTGATCAGCTTGAATTTATGAGCAGCTTGGAGCAACCATACACAAGTGAAATGCTAAAATACATTTTTTGAAGCCATGAGAAAAATAAAATAAAATCACCAAGCTGTGTAGAGAAGAATAAACAAACATTTTTCCTCCACTCCTAACTTGCAGTTTCTTCTTACATGTTAGCAAAATAAATTGTGTTAGTTAGTTCCTTTGTACACAACAATAAAGTGTTCTTTTTATAAGATTTATTTATTTATTTATTTCACACACTAAGAGTAAGTAACAAAACTGGGGATCAATTTATTATTAAGATCTTTCATGTAGGTGTCCTGGGAGGCACAGTCAGCAACTCAGAAGTGAAGTCAGGAAGGATGTCATTGCCCTTGGGTAGCAAACATTCATCACAGCGGGCAACCTTTATTGTCCACCATGCTATAATAGTTTCACAGTAGGGAAGGCAGCATGTAGTAGCATGATGACGTGCAAGACAATGCGTAAAAACACGAAACTGTGGTTTAGAGAGAGCTGGTTAGAAGACAGTGTTCACAGTGGCAGCAGAAGGCAAGAAAGGCAGACTTTTTAGTCTCTGAACATTGGGAAACATTTTTCATTCCGTATCATGTTCAGGGAACCAAAAGAAGTTTAATTTCAGTATGTGTTTTTTATTTGGTCATTACTTGCTTACCTCTCTTCTACAGCTCTCTCCTGAACTCTGTCACTTATGACATCTTATTTCCCCAAAACAGGAGCTGGATATACCTAGGAAACACCTACGTCTTTAATGTATTGCAAACTGTTTCCTGGTTCCTTATATGATAGGCAGGTCAACCATAACCATCACTGAAATTCTAATTTACTTATTTAAAATGGCTGGAGAAGCTGAACTTAGAGTCAATCATAGTCATTAAGAGTTAGTTGAGAAAAAAGACAATGAAAAGGTTTACAGCCAACAATTTCATACAGAAAAATGGGTCATTCAGATCCAAAACTTTTCTATAAATAGTGGGCAGCAGTAGAGTACATTAAGTCAAATCAGAACCGACTGCAAGTTTTCCATCAGAGACGCTAAGGCACTGTGCGTGTCCATATGTGCATGCACACGTGTGTGCATGAAAAAGCGGGTGGTTTGCAAGATGGTTGTTTTCTTATTTCTCATTAAATCTCTCTCAGACTACCTTGAATCAGATTTTGAAACTCAATTTACAGATTTGCTCCTCATTTTTTAAGTAGTTCCACTGACTTCAATGGACTCAGCTGTTCAGTGCAAATTAAAATAGAAGTGGCTGGCATTTACCACACTGAGTAAGGACAGATCCAGTGAAGGACTAAAACACCTGAAGGCAAGATCCAAAATCCATTCTTTGATGGTTTTACAGGCAGAAGTCCCAGTCATCCCTTCTAGTGAAGCAGGACTACAGTGCTGTCAGGAATGCAAGAGGCATGAAGCCAAGACAGTAAGTAGGTGGGAGACAGATGCTTCGGTTTCCTATAGAGCTACTCAATTATGCTCTACAGAGTATTTGTCCACTAATTACAAGCAGCAATATGCCAGGACATGATGTGCTGCATGCCACCTTCACAGTGGTGAAACACTCCCCAATATCAGGGCCCAGTGTTTTTCTCTAGGAAGACGCAGGAGTCCATAAAGTGTAAAGAAATACAGCAGCTCATGTAAGACTTTGTGAGCCTTCAAAAATCAGTGAATATAAAAATGAATTAAAATCTGATCAGAAAAAGATGCTACCTAATCATCTGCTGCTGGTCAGCTTCAGGTATGCTTTTGGTTAAAAAGAAGCAAGTGTAAATGGATTACTTCTCTAATAGTGGTGGGAACTGGCTGCAGGCAGCACTTCTGAATAATGCACACTGACTAGCTACTTGTTTCTGGATTTGACATTTTTTACTCATGAGGTGAAAAGGTCATGTAAAAGGAAAATGAGTTGCTACAGAGCAGTAGTTACAACCACATTCGCCATTACACTCTCACTCTGCAGCTACAGTACACAGATCAAGTGCCGATACCCTGCATGGGCACGAAATACGAAAACCCCTCCAAGGCACCCGACTTCCCTGGACAGGCTGGATCGATGGGCTGAGGTCAACTGTATGAGGTTTAATAAGGCCAAGTGCAGGGTCCTGCACTTTGGCCACAACAATCCCCTGCAACGCTACAGGCTTGGGGAGGAGTGGCTGGAAAGCTGCCCGGGGGAAAGGGACCTGGAGGTGCTGGCTGACAGCCAGCTGAACATGAGCCAGCAGTGTGCCCAGGTGGCCAAGAAGGCCAACAGCATCCTGACCTGTACCAGAAATAGTGTGGCCAGCAGGAGTAGGGAAGTGATTGTGCCCCTGTACTCGGCACTGGTGAGGCTGCACCTTGAATCCTGTGTTCAGTTTTGGGCCCCTCACTACAAGAAGGATGCTGAGGTGCTGGAGCGTGTCCAGAGAAGGGCAACGAAGCTGGTGAGGGGTCTGGAGAACAAGTCTTATGAGGAGTGGCTGAGGGAACTGGGGTTGTTCAGTCTGGAGAAGAGGAGGCTGAGGGGAGACCTTATCGCTCTCTACAACTACCTGAAACGGGGTGGTGGCAATGAGGATGCTGGTCTCTTCTCCCAAGGAACTAGTGATAGGACGAGAGGAAATGGCCTCAAGTTGCAGCAGGGGAGGTTTAGATTGGATATTAGGAAAAATTTCTTCACCGAGAGAGTGGTCAGGCATTGGAACAGGCTGCCCAGGGAGGTGGTGGAGTCACCATCTCTGGAAGTGTTCAAAAAACATGTGGATGTGGTGCTTCAGGACATAGTTTAGGGGACACAGTGGCGCTGGATTAATGGTTGGACTTGATGATCTTGAAGGTCCTTTCCAACCTTAGTGATTCTGTGATTCCCATACAAAAATGCAACACAAATACCATCACTGCACTGACGGACTGAAGCACTGTTGACACAAGCACAGAGAGGATTGACAGGGCACGAAACTAGGTCTAAGAAAATGCAAAAAGATGTAGTCTGTAAAATCTGGTCCTACTTTCTTGAAAAAAAGGGGAACTGTATTACCCAACCTGCCACTTTTTTAGTCAGCTTAGTTTCAGAAAGAAAAAAGCTTTCAAGCAAACTTCTGGGGATGAGCAGTCTCAGATACTTTCACTAAGCAACTTCTATTTGCTGCTTTCTGTATGAGAAACAGAAGATACAAGCCATTGGACTGAAAAATATTATTGCTGTGGCATGTAAAATATTAATCATTTTAACTGTTTTCAAGTACCTTATTAGAAAACAAATCTACTTGATGTTGCTTCAGTCCTGCAGATGTTTTGCTTTCAAGCAATTACACTATAGTCATATTGACTCTCAAGACAGCTCCTAATGAGGAACCCAATTAACATTCAGCACTTTATAAAGAGGTAGAATTTAAGAGTTTGGTGTTCATCTTCTCTTAGCCAGCTAAATGATGAACACAATTTATTTTGCATAATAAAAACAAGAGTAGAAAGCAACAGAAAGAGACAACAGGTCCAGCAGGGGAACCCTTAAATACAGCTTGTTACTAACCAATTTATTTCACACAGTGGCTTCTAAGCAGCACCGGTGTATGTGTACTGTGTGCCCACAAAAATAATAGGAGTGGAAAAATTGGATGCTCTAATTCTTAAAGGATGCTGATCACTGAGGATTAAAAGCATTGCATAAGAACATGAAAACAGCACTAGGTCTTCAGCTATGGGATAATAAAGTTATTTGAGAAATATATGGCAGAAAAATCTGGCTTCCATTTTCATTTGTGCAATTTAGGTAATGGGGAAAGGTACCATGCTCTTCTAAAGCTATAGTGATGAAGCACATCCACAATAAACAAGGTCAACAACTGTATCTGTTTACAAACAATCAGATTATGAATCTGCTAATTTACAATCCTGAAAGCTCCTTACTAAGTCAGATTAACATGGAGTTTGTTTATCATCCTGACATAGTGACAGAACCACATCCAAAGAATACAAACAGCTCCCTGTTTTCAACACTAAATTTCAGTAAGAGGTTTCTGCCTATTTCCTGAATTTAGGGTAAGATGTGTACAATATTGCCAAACAAAGTATACAGAAATCACAACTTCTCTATCTGGGTATATCAATTACAATCTCATCTATTAGCAAAATGGATTTCAAAAGGTTGAAAAAGATAGTTATTATATTTTATCAATAACTTATACCTCCAGCACATACATGTATGCAAACCTGAATTAAAAACCCTTTGTCCAGCAATGAATGAACGGAACAGAAACCTCATGTTTAAATGCTTAAATTTAGCAGGGCATATACCCCATTTATGGGATTTTATGGTGATTTCAATTTTAAGTGGCTCAGGACTAAGCATATGTAACAAATTGTAGTGAGACAAGCAGATTGACTGGGTTGCCCTGTCTGTCACCCTGTTGCAGGGTATTGCAATGGGCCTGCCCTTTTGGGAAGCAGTAACTACTATTTAGAAGCATATTTGTTTCCATCAGGAACCCCATTTTGTAGCAAACGCTGTTTTTCACAGCTCTGAACCTTCCTTTCACAAAGATTAAAATTAAGGGGTCAAAAGATGATAGAAATGAAATAGTTGCTATCTATACATAAACAGAACTTAAGAAAAATGTTAGTTAATGTATTTTGTTCTTTTAATAAACTAACTATTAATTAGTCTTTCTAAGACCTTAGTCTGCCCCTGGGCTAGAGAATGCAAACCAGCACTGTTCAAGTCATGCTGGTTAATGAACACACACATTCCCTACCTTGTCCCAGAGGGGCTAGGGTCACGGGGAGCAGAAGAAATAAAGAACAAATTTCAGTATATAGGAACCTTGGCTTTGTGAATGTTTAGATGGATGAGCTAAAAGAGAGCAAAATGGCCCAGATGGCAAGCAATGGTACCTGCATGCAGTCTGCAACCACAGTGGCAGAAGCAGGCTCTGGGCCCACATCTCCCAGAGGCCCCTGCTGGCGGGTATCCCTGCCAGAAATTACAGTCTCCCAAACAGGGTTGGGGGCAGGCAGGGGACAACCTCTGGAAAATAGAAAGATGGCACAGCAGGAACACACTGGATCATCTGCCATGAGACTGGGAGGAAACAGGACAAGTCACTCACAGAGTCAACTGACTATCAGATTTTGTCTCTGATTAGGCTTATCTTTATAACTGCTATATTTTTATTCATTTCTATATGCCTATGACCTCACTATTGTATTTCGCAGCAGCCAGATGCAGGGAAAGGCTAGGGATAAGAAGAGATCATTCCTTCTGCAAGAATAGTCTTACCTTATCTTTTCTTTTTTCTCAGTGTAAAAAAAAAATAAAATCTAAAAT
The DNA here is from genome assembly GCF_964289735.1 of Phaethon aethereus. NCBI lineage: Eukaryota > Metazoa > Chordata > Aves > Phaethontiformes > Phaethontidae > Phaethon > Phaethon aethereus. Next base: position 21,815,304 of record NC_138582.1, read on the forward strand.
GAAAAACTGCAAGTCATGAAACTGTCTCAAAGATGCTGCTGAGGAACTTCTCTTTTTGCCTTATCTCAACCATGCAACTTTCCCTAGTTTTCTTCCCCACATGGAATTACGCTGCTGGGCTTTTTTTGTTAATTAGAAACAAGATCTCAAGACTAATCTAGCAACGGAAGAAGAAACTATTCCCTCCAAGAATACTTCACACTGATCCTCTGTTATATGAAAGGAATTTTAAATATTGGAAGAAATTTCTCACAAAAGGCTGACTCTAAATTACCTACTTTCAAATTCTGCATATGGAAGAGCAACACAATACTTCATCTGAAAGTTAACCTGCAATTTAAAAAGAAAAAAAATTTGAAACCTCCCATTCATAGTAAACCACAAATTGCAACTAGTATGTGCAATAACTTCTAAAAAATTTGCAAGAAAACTAGGTCAAAGCAGGTTTTTTTATTAGACCTCATGAAAGAAAAACATTTTAAGAAAATAGATTAATCCACTGAAGATAAACATGTTTGAGAGAGAGCCAAAGTCACAGACATGCTCAAGAGACAGCATATATCAAATAGGACATGAAACACTCTGAAAGTATATGGCCATATCTAAATATACTAAAAAGATTTCCAAAAGAAGTGACTATTTAACATACTACTGGTCAAATCATTCCCAATCCAAAACAAATAACTTCAAAACAAGCTGCACCAGAATAACCTTTTTGGATTAATACCTTCTCCAGATGGAGTTTTCAACTTAAGAAATTAACAAGTAGCATGAAATCTCGCAGACAAAATTATACCCACTCAAATCTGAACAGAGGAAGAAGCACAGAGGTTAACAGAACACTTAAGGCTGCACTAACCATCGTAAATACTTGTTCCTCCTAAGACATTCTCCATCCTAAGCACCTGGAAGGACATGGTATGACGAATGAATCAAGACACTAACATCAGCCCATTCACTGGAAAACACACTACAGAACTCCTAAGGAAATGCGGTGTCACAAGGCCAGAGCTTGATCAAAAAACCTGTAAAACTTCCTAACAAAAGCCTGTAAAATTAGTTCAGCACTTATCCTGTATATAGCAATTTGTTTCACTCAAAGAGAAAAAGCAGACCACTTTCACAGAAGGTAGCTTCTTGACTAATAAAACAGATGTCACTCTGAAGAAATTCAACTATAAAGCCAATTAAAACTCACCACTTCAGTAATGAAACAGCATGCAGGTTTACTTTGTCAAATGAGAGATATTGTAGAAAAAACATGAACCACACTGACAAGGAAGTAATTGAGTAAAAACTACAGAACTTTCAAAAGGAGGCATAAGATTCACATTTAGGAACTTAGGAAATTTAAGAACACAATTAGAGAAATTCAAAAGCAGGCTACATCGATTCAAAAAGGGTCAATGTAAAATGTCTCATTTGAGAAATTCCCAGCTTGTTAGCATGCTTCTAGGATCTACCACTTTTGTGGCCAAACACCTAAGAATGACTCTTTGCTTTTAATTTTCCTATAACATGTACATAAACAAAAAAGAAGTTACGGTGATAGAATTGAGTTACCTGTACTGCCACTTACAAAACATGGAAGTTGCCATTTTCAAACTTAGACTGAAAAATTAAGACACAGAGTATTTGTGAAGGCTTATTTTAAGAAAATCAGGTAATATGTCAAGTAGCTGCTTCTCATCCATGGTTAGATAAGACAGACAGACACCTTCACAGGGCAATTCAAGAGCAGAGCTTTAATTTAGTTACTAGCTAGCTAATACAGCAATTAAATGATGGCATCCTGAGACATTAGGCCTTGTGTATCCTGTGCTCTGGCATGCAACTTTCTAATTTCAACAGTCCTAAACACACACAGCTCTTACTGGCTTCAGTAAAGGTCAAAGTATTTTTGAACTTCCAAAAACCAGCAGGTATTCAGCATTGTAGAAAACCAAGCATAACAATGACCAAATTCAATTCCACTTAGGAATAGCTTTATCCCCAAGACCTGTAACTGCAAAAAAGTATCGGCACTGACACTCTACAATGCTTTGGTCTTAACATTGCAAGAGAGTAGCCAAAACCATGAATCTTTTATTGTGATCTTTCTTTTCTAGCCAATTACATATTTAGGCATAAGACAGGAGCTAGAAGCACCACACATACTCTTAAGCCATTACATATTGCTTTTATCACTCTGGATGCTACCAAGACTAGAGTTTTCTTATTTTGATGATATTTTATGTCATGATGCTTACATTTTTTTTAAAGCCCTAGTTTCTATCTGGTGAAGCTTTAATTCTACTACAAATTCAAGAGAGAAATGGCCTAATTGTTTGCTTTTTCAGAAAAGCTTGAAACTGTGAACTCTTACTATTGCTTTCTGAACCTCACTATACTTTACCAATCATGTTTTTTGAGAACGATCCTTAAAAACTACTTGGGACTAAAAACAGCATGGAAACAGAGAAGGGACTGAAATAAACCTTGATGGATTCAGAGGCATTTGCATTATAAAATTAAAGTGCAAGAAGTGATGAATGACAGTAAATGGTAATTGAAAAGACAGATCTCAGAGAGAAACCTCATGAGAAAACATCATAAAAATGGCAAGTACTTAAATTTTAAGATGGATTTGGAATTGTCTATTTGTGAGTGTTGGTAATACCCTAAAATCAACAAGTGAAACATATGGTGCCTGTAATTGAGTCTCCATTTGCAGAATTTTAAGGTTTATAAATCCTCACATCGAACATGTCAACTACAATACAGAAGAACAAAATTGGACCTAATTGTGCCTTTGTTAACAAAGTCAATTATACAGTTAATCTTTTTCTAATTAAAACTTAGAATTGGTTCAACATTTTTCCTCACTTTTTTCCCAAGAAACATGCATTTAGTTGCTTCTTAATGTTCCAACTTCATTTGTTTTGCACATCATTACTAATACGAAAATTAAAATAATTTATTTCTATATGAAAACCATAAAAAGATTAAATAATTCCTTATTTTTTATCATTAAATTAATATATAATGGTATCAATAATATCATTACCAAGTGCTGCTTGTTCAAGTGCTACTAAAATGACACTGGACATTCAGTCGACTGTTTAGAAGTCGGATTTTTAGGATTAGAAGAGTAGAATTGAAATCAGGATTGAATGAAGATACCACTTATTTCCTACTTGTCCATTTCCACTTACATAGCAGCTTAAAAATCCTTAATTACTCATTCTGAACTAGGAAAGATCATCTCTTTTTCTTTCACTTTGGTACAAGACTTTTTGACATATCACTGAATGAATGCCCGCTTTCGAGGGCTACTCTCAGCAGGGTAAAACAGGAGGTTACCAGTATGGGAATCCCCTAGATCTCATTAGCCTAGGAGGAAAGGAGTCTTTACATACTCTTGAAGTTCCAGGTGGAAGTCCGAAGGAGAGCCTACACGTGCTTCATCCTCAAGCTTAGCACCACTGTTCTTTTTTTAGCCAGAAGGGGCTTATCTTATTACCCTTCTTAGCTGTGATCTCCGTATAGAATCGGAGAACATCATCATCCCGAAACGTACAGGCAGCACACAGGAGACGGGGAATTCAGACACTCACTTGTGCCTCTCAAACGCCAAACAGAACTCTGTTGTTACAGTTTGGCTTTGTGCATCCCGTTAATGGAAAATCATACTGCTTCCTTTCTCTTAATTCAGGTAAAACTGATACAGTGTAATAATTATACTTATGTGCAATTATTAAATTAAAAATTGTACTTATGTACAATTAAATGTAATTATGCAATAAAAAAACATAACACAGCTATGTTTTTTAAAAACCCATACTGCTTTGTTGAACTACAGTTGAAGTCACTTGGTTTACTGCCTGGCAGGATGCACACACTAGTTTTTCACCATCATCCAATGAATAACTCAAACCTTCTATATTTGTGCATAAATAGGTTCCTCCATTCTGTTTCAGGTATTACACCATGACCATTACAAGTAGCTTCCACGTAGTCTCAGATTGTCTGCACTAAGTATTTTTTCCAGCAACTGTGGTACCTGCAAAGCAATTCAGGACATAAGAGAAGTGAGAGCGACAGAGTATGTACTCAGCAAGATGACAACTTCACCACTATCCCACAGAATATACGAGGGCACAAATTACCTTTAGCACACTGTGAAAGCAAGTGCGTACGGAGATGCTTGAGAACAACAGAGCCCTGTGACAGAAACAGAACACTATCACAGAATTGAAATAAAATGTCAACACTTGTCAAAGGTTTATATAATGTTGGTGCAGGCTTACAAATTTTCCATTCATACAGAGAACTCACTGCCACTACTATAGCCTCATAAGATGCAGTTGCCTGCACCAATATAATTACAACAGCTTCTGAGTCACAGAGGAAAATCTGGCCCATGCTGATAAGTTATGTAGAGCATCTATGAAAATGACTGTGCTGATAGCATTAAGTAAGAACTATGACCATGGAATTGGAAATGTTGTTATTGTCGCCACAATACTAAACTTATCCTTCGTATAACAAATATAGGGAAGTGAAAAAAATTAACGCCTTAAACAGATAATGAGAAATTCACCAACAACAGAGTCTACTGTCTACTCATTTTTATTCAGGTCACTCAGTATATGAGACAATATCAACCAAAAGATTTGAGCTGTGAACTGGAATGTTTCAAGGTCATCCCTTTCCAAACATAAATAGGATTTTAGTAGGAATTAAATTAATTGGAAGAGAATGAAAGGCTTTTTGCTCTGTTCCTGTAATCTGTTTATTTTACTGGCAAGCACAATGGAGCTACTTGAAATTTGAAAAATAAAGGAATAACACAAAAAGCCATTGTGTAAAAACTTAATTTATGCAAGTTATTTTTCTCCCCACACCTGGCTTAACACCCTGCAGAAGAACAAACACAAAACATTTGTTCTGTTCTATTCTGCAATTAAAGCACTTAAGGACTTGTATCACAGAGTCAGTCCTCTCTTCCAGTGTCCTCTCACTGCTGCACCCACAGCAATATATTTGCACCCATTCCATCCATTGTGGTAAACAGCATTTAGGGACCAGCCACATCTAAAAAATACCATAAAAATCAGTGGTGCTGCACCAGACAAAGCTTTATATGATTTTAAAACTGGTTAAGAAAAAAAAAAAATACAGATTCATACCCTCGGTAGTATGCATGTCCAGTCCACTGCAGCTTAGTTCCACATTACTAATTAGCCAGAAGGTAGAGGACAAAAAAATACATAGGGACTTGATTTTATAAAACATAAATATAAACATGTAATGTTTGCTTCCCTATTGATGAACAGAAGGTAGGATATTCTCGACACATGGCTCAAAGCTGTTAGCAACACACTATCTGACCCTTCACTAACACATGGGAAAAACCTATATTTCACCACCTGTTGATTTAAGGAAAATTATCCAGCATCCTCCATATGTTAAAATAAAATCAGTCAGACAAAGTCTGTCTCCCATGGCTCCGTTCGAAACTCTAGACCCTGCTGAAGTAGCTCTTTAAAGGAAGTGTTAAATTTGTTTCAACAAGGAAGTATACTGTTATTTGGTACAGTTTTATTGGGTTTAGGTCATAAATTCATAGTAAAGACTTCTAACATGAGTATGTCAGTAGGAAAGGATTAGAACTAGAACTTCCAAACACAGATCTTGTGCAAGGATGAAAAAACCACAAGTTTAGGCATGAATTTCAATGTAGCGGTACCCTGTAACAGACTAAGCCACAGTCTCTGTAATCTCCTGTCCCAAATTCTGTTAGTTAATACCTTAACTTAAACTTGGAATTAAATGTTGTTCTTGTAGCTCACCTTTAACCAACCGTACATCAAGTCATGCTTTATGTGACCAGGCTCACAGATTACTACATTTTTTAAAATGTTCTGCTAGCAGTCTTACATAAACTACTTATTTGCATCAGCATTTTTTTACAAAAAAGTGTAAAAATTAGTGTGACCTATTAGCAATACTAAAACTGTACCCATAATGTCTAAAGATTTAAGAAAAGCAATGCATGCAGAGGCAGGCTAGATGATTTAGTTGGGGGCAGGGGGGTAAGAAGTTTAGAGCCAATTGATCACTTCAGATCCTTTGTTGGGATTCATAATTAGGAGTCATGCACTCTTACAAATACGTGAATTCATTATTGCATTGTATGCAAACACTTATTTGCACAGAGTCAAACTTTTTGTTCATGCAAAGTGATGTACCTATTTTATAGATCGGCATAGTATCTTCTCTTCAACATCAAGAGCCTAATTGAGACAATATCAAAACCAAGTAACACAAAAGATTACAGTTTAAAGAAAGAACAGGAACTTCATGTAAATGTCACATGCTAAGGAACGATCAATACAATATGATAGTAGTCTTGTCTTAGCTATGACGATCTACCAGCCAAATGAAGACAACTTTCTTGTGTTCCTTCTAAATGCTCTTGCACAGCTCAACAGACGTGTTTGAAGAAAGCATGTTAGAGGCTTATAATCTGAAGCCCTTCAGGAATAATGCTGCGTTTCTAGCCCAAGATGGAGAAGTGGATGATTATTTCTGTTTCTTCGGAGAAAATGATAGTATTTTATCTTTCTTTACCTGCTAGAGGGGTATGGTTAACCATGCACCAAGAACAGGCTGGAAGATGTAATGACTATCATTCAAGTTAATCGGTTACACATATCTTAAGTATAAACAAATTTGCAAGCTTCACATGTGCTGCGGCTCAGAGATGGTCGTAACCATTAATTTATCACAATTCAATTCTTATTAAATGGAACAGGAATCTTCCTAAACAAGGACGCATGACAAAACACTAGTGGTTTAAAAGTGCAACAGTCCAGAACTCCAAACAAACTTGAGTAATTTAATCCTGGCAGGGAAATGGAATGCTTTATGAGCTGAAATTTGCATGGTGCCACTGTGTAAGCACCACGGTATAAAAGGTCAGGTACAAGCATCTGGAAAATTACAAGCTGCTTATACCAGCTTCACACCATCTGAGTCTGCATTTCTATAGATTGGCACTATTTATATTAATTTACCCATCAAAAAGCCATTATCTTCACTTTATTCCAGACTATTCTTTAAAATAACCATGCACTTACATGAAGTGACTCAACTCATATGCATTAAAGCATATTGGTGACTGCTGTTGCTCTCACACAGGTATAAATCTGTGTCATTTTGGCAAACATGAATTAATTCACCTTGAAAATATTTACAGACCTTTAGGAAAAGAGAAATACTGTACTTGTCACAGGAAGTTATTTAAAGCCAATTCCTTCTATTATCTAAAGATCTACTGGTTTAGGTAAAGGTGTGCATTAGGCAAACTAAGAACAGAAAACTGACCGACAACATGACTGGGTATTACAAGGAAGTGGAATAAATAAAGAAATTTAAAAAAAAAATATTTTTATTCTTCCTCCTCTCAGATTCACTCAGACAGCAAAGGAGACAGGGAATTTTGCCATAGTGAGTTGTAATTAAAATAACTGGGACAATTAGAAAGCAGAAAGCAATTATTGCAAGAATTTAGACGAGATGACAGGGATACTTTGCATGTTTCATGGAGATAGAACGATTTCCTCCCTATCAACGCCAGCTTTCAGAATTCCCCAAGATTTCAATTATTTCAGCTGAAGAAAGTCCCATGGGTTCCAACCAGTGGTCTCTTATGTTCCCCAAAGGAGGTCACATGGGATGACATACAGTTCTTCCTTTGTGGACTCCATTCTACTGCCCATCACCACATCATAGAATCATAGAATCTTTGGGTTGGAAGGGACCTATTAAGGTCACCTAGTCAACCCACCTGCAATAAGCAGGGACATCTTCAACTAGACCAGGTTGCTTCTCAGAGCCCCGGCCAACCTGACCTTCAGTGTTTCTAGGGATGGGGCATCTGCCACCTCTCTGGGCAACCTATTCACAACCTTCATTGTGAAAAATTCTTCCTCACATCTAGTCTGACTCTAGACTCTTGTAGTTTAAAAACATTACCCCTTGTGCCATCACAACAAGCCCTGCTAAAAAGTCTGTCCCCATCTTTCTTAGAAGACCCCTTTAAGGACTGGAAGGCTGCAGTAAGGTCTCCCTGGAGCCTTCCCTTCTCCAGGCTGAATAACCACAACTCTCTCAGCCTGTCCTCACAGGAGAGGTGTTCCAACCCTCGGATCATTTTTGTGGCCTCCTCTGGACCCACTCCAACAGGTCCATGTCTTTCCTGTGCTGAGGGCTCCAGAGCTGGATGCAGGACTCCAGGTGGGGTCTCACCAGAGCACAGTAGAGGGCCAGAATCACCTCCCTCGACCTGCTGGCCACGCTGCTTTGGATGCAGCCCAGAAGATGTTTGGCCTTCAGGGCTGCAAGCACACATTGCCAGTTCATGTCCAGGTTTTCATTCACCAGCACCCCCAAGTCCTTCTCGGCAGAGCTGCTCTCAATCTCTTCATCCCCCAGCCTGTATTGATACCAGGGGTTGGCCCAACCCAGGTGCCGCACCCTGCCCTTGGCTTTGTTGAACCTCATGAGGTTCACATGCGCTCATTCCTCGAGCTTGTGCAAGTCCCTCTGGATGGCAACCTGTCCCTCAGGTGTGTCACTGCATCCCTCAGCTTGGTGTCATCTGCAAACTTGCTGAGGGTGCACTTGATCCCACTGTCTACGGCATTGATGAAGATACCTTGTAAAACCTTTGCCTTTGGGTATACCCGAGAAACAAGACTGGTCAGAAGTAACTAAGGGCATAAAAAGGGATTGGAAAGAGCAGTAACAAGTTTGCATTGTGCCTATGCTACAGTTTTAGGACATGTTTCTTATACAGGACCCTGAAAGACTGAGGAGAACAGAAGGTAGAGGAATTTTGGAAAAATACATACGGGGAAGTAAGAGTATCTTTTTCTGGGTATTTCCCAGTACAATTATATATTTGCAATACCTCCCGTTTAAAGCTTCAGTGTGGTCAAACCTAATCTCTAGGTACAATCTGAGCCTCGCTCAAAACTTACTGCAACACTGGCTAAGAGCAACATTATGAGATGGTGACAGAACCACAGTGAGACAATTTGGTGTTCACCATGCCACATTCCTGTGCCAAACTAGATATGCAGATAGTCTCTGATTACATTTCATCATTGTCTTCCTTTTACAGATACAGACTTGAAGTCTAGAGACTAAAGTTAAATGGAAAAATCTCCATTTACTTTGGATATCCAGACAGCTTCAGCTTTAATATTTTAAGTCCCACAAGGGTCAGAAATACAAGTTCACAATAACAGATGAGAGGAAGAAGTAAGGGGTTGTGAGGAAGTAGAACAATGAGATGAAATACCCTTAACAACAGGCTTGCCTGCATTACAACAGGGCAGGAAGAATTGGAAACTCTGGATTCCTTCTGGACTCCGTAAAGCCCTCACAAGACACAGACTCCACTACTTGCACGTCTTCCCAGTTGCCCAGTGCCAGTCTCATCTTCCTGCAGCCCCATCCCATCACCATCACCACCCTCTGATAACCTCACCCAACCAACACTAAGATTTGTCCAAGGAGCTCTTCCAAGTCCTATCTGATCCAAAGCAAAGACCTTCTCTCATGGTTCCTAGCTCCAAGGACAACTCTTTTTGCTTCAGCATTTCAGTCAGGATGCTTGCTCGTAAGGTTACCTGAACTCAAGGCAGATCCCAGCGCCTCAGTGATTTAAGGATATTGAGAACACAAACAACATACCCAAAATTTCACTTTTTTCAATTGCCACCGCCATAGATAAGAGCTGCAGAAAAGAGCAAATGCTGGGTAAGTCCTGCTTGACACTTTCTTAGATGCGAGTACACGCACTCAGCTGAAAGAAAGTTGCACCCTCTGAGACCCCTGAACACAGGGACGCTTTGAATGGAAAGCTGTGCCTGGAGGTAGATTCTCAGATGCAACACAGCACAGCAATACTGCTACTGTTTTACATCCAACTCTTCAAGTACAGTCTGAGGATAAAGTAAGTGCTATCAGCATAATCTCAGGGACACCTGAGAAAATCTTATATTCGTAGCTGCAAATTTAATAATTTGCATTAACAGTTTTGAAGATAAACATAAAACACACACTTCAATTCTGTAGAAACAGCTGATTGTGTGTAGCCCTCTAAAACAAGTAAATACACACACACACTCCACTGTGGAAAGCTTGCAGTGGGGACAGACAGCATACAGGAAGACACTGGGAAGTGGTAAATAGAAAAATCAATTGAGCAGTGACGCTTTAATAAATGTTAGTTCCACTTCAAAACTTTCCTTATAATTTGTTACACCTAGCTATTCCACTCTTTCCATTGTAGGGGTGTCTAAGTCGTTCACTGCTTCAGGTAAAACTTCTCAGTGGAACATAAACTCAGGTTATAAACTTTCAAGTGAGGTAGAGCTTAGTGAAAAAAAGAAGAGGGAAAAAAAGGAGGTATGACAGTTTGCATATGGAAAACAATTTCATAGTCAAGTGTTCCACACAGACCAGCTAATTCCTGCTACTATCATCCTTTCTGGCATATGGAAAATGCATGCAAAGAACAACACAATTTATTTTTGCTATGGTGATATACTAATGGCAACAGAAGGTATGAGTGGGACTTCTATCAGTGGTTTAAGCTCACATTTAAAATTAGTGTAATTCTTTGAAAAATATTCAAGCAGAAAGTACCAAAAGGGGCTTGAGGTTTCATCTGGAAGTGAGATTGACTACTAATGAATTAGCATTAGTCCTATGGCCATAACATTTCACCACAGTTAGTGTTCATACTGACTCTAGGAGAAAGAAAGAAAAAAAAAAAAGACATAATCCCAGAGAAAATTATTGAAAACCCATAGAGACTAATGATAAGATCCCAAACAAGAATTAAAGCCAGAAGAAACAAATATATTTTGTTTCCCGTTACACCCATTTTCCTTGCTATTGCTCTTGTAGTCTTGTATAAGAGCTGTCTCCTTCCCTAACGGGGATTTAAAAGCTATCACAGCTTCTGTAGCTTTTCAAAAGAGAAGCTGTAATCATTGATTAATCATCTTGGAATGTGCTTGTATCAACAACATGGATGTCCTGGCTTTTTGGTGCAACAAAACACATAACTTGGAATTCAACTGCCAGAGATTCAGATGACTGAATAATTAGGTTTACACCAACAGTATATAAATATCGATTTCTGAAATATAGCAATATTAATAATTAAAAATCACAAAGGAAATAAAAAGACTCACAAGTGAATCCAATTTCGCTGCAGTGACTATAAATACTAACATTTTAATATGCTCTGTATTATTTATGAAATATGAAGATGATTTATTACTAAGCTTTTGTATAGCTACTGTTAGATTAAGGAATAACTAATAATGTATTTGCTGTTATTTTAGAAGGTGTCTCCATGGAATCTGGTTGTGTTACGCTTTGGTGAAAAAAAAAATCTGACTATAGTATCAAAGTCTTATCTTTATCTGCACATCGAATTATATAAAGTTTTCTGGACACTTACTATTTATAGGAGTACTTAAGTGAACTATGCTTTACCTATGAATTTGTTTCACATCTATGTGTCCCAAAAGCATTTTATACAAAGGAGCACAGGAGATAGATGATTCTTCTTCTCCTCTGTTTCCACAACTCAAGTTCACAGCAAAGTGAATGGGAATTGCATAGATAAAGTGTCTAGAAAGAAAAAGCATAACAATTAAGCAGCCACGCTATGTGTTCACATAGCATTTTTTTTCCTCCAAGTTTGGTGTTCTAATGGATGAGATCACCCACTGAAGACAGACTAGATGGTTCCTTGTAATCTGTCTCGATGGCTGTTGAGAACAACTTCCAAAACAAAAGTGTGTACAAATAGTCCCGTTGAAGAAACAAGGTGCCCACAGTACTGAGAGGCAATACTTTGTCTTCCAGAGGTATCCAGAGTTTGACACAGAATGGCTACAGCTTTGCTTTACATGCTCAGTAAGAAATATCGCACGTCCGTGTTTCCACAGATGTCAACTGGGTCTTTACAGGGATGCAAGGCGTATGTCCCACACTGACCCAAAGTGTTACTCTTTGGTCACTGATTACTGAAGAATGTGTAAACTGTAACAGTGGATCTTACATGACTAAGACTCTTATTCACTGACCAAAAAAGTTCCCATCTTCCACAGAAAACAGTCTTGCTTTTGCTAACATCAGCTTAAGCTCTGCTTAGTGTTCAAAATTTCCACTTTCATCTTTCACTGTTGATCACCGATAAATTTACTAGCAAAGTATTAAAGAACTTGTACCTACTTCACCATTAAAGATTTCTTTACGTTCTCTACCTCCTATTAGGGCACTGGCTTTTTTTGGCCTAATCAAACCTTATTTGTGTGGGAAGTTACTGGTGTATTCAGGAAAAGCATTTGCATCCAGAACACACAGTAGGTGTAACTTCCAAGTGACAGAAAATTGACTAGTCTCAAATATGAAACAGGACTGAAAATATGTAAGCAAGAGATTTGGTGCGCTCAGTCTTATCAAGAGGTCTTCATCGATCTATACATACTTTCATAGAAAAAAATATTGGACAAGATGTGGCTCTTTGAACAGATAGTCAGATCTGACAGCTAGAAGTTGAGTAAAAACAACACCAAGCTAAAAATAAGTTATTATAGCAAACACTTCAGGCTAATTACTAACTGGAAAGCTCAGAATGGATTTAGATGCACTCACAAGTGTTAAGATGTGTTTACTCCAAATTTTTAAATTAAGAGTAACTTTCTTCCTAAGTGGTAAGTCTCATTCAACTAAGAATTTACTCAGAGTTCACCAGTTTCTATTACACGAGAAGTCATTGCACGTGTCCCTCTGGTTTTATAACGTCCAGGGTTGTGCTGTGGGAGTCCAACTGTTCCTTCACAAGTTTTTCATTTTAACTCTCCTTTTCAAATCAGTCAGTCAGGCTTCCAACATTGATTAACTATTACTCAGTAAGTACTTTGTTACTTCACCCCTGATCTTGAGGGGAGAACAGGACCCCCATCACATGGAACAAAAGGGTCATAAAAGCTTACCAGAAACATATAAATTGGCTTGGACTTATCAGTCCAAGCCTGAAAACAACTGGATCCAGCAAAAAGAAAATAAAGAGGAGACTGGGATATCTCTCATGGCCTCCAGCTATTCAAGGAGAACTCGCACAAATACACTTGTCATGTAACACCACAGCACACTTTATCCTGCTGCACGGAATCCCTTTTTCTCCCATGTTACCACCCCTGGGCTATGTGGACAACACGTTACACTGGCCCCGGAGAATGTACAAGCCTTTGTTTTGTGACAAACGGCATGTTTGTAACCTGTGTTCAGGACTCGGTTGGGAACTCCACTACGAGACTCATCCAGCTTGTGGATAGCTGTCCTTCTCTCCCCTTTGCTCCCATGACTAACCCCCCGCTCTTTGCATGATTTCTCAAGCATCAAATGATAAAGACACCTGAGTGTATCCCTGACGAGTAACAAAGCAAAGCCAAATGGTCCTTTCCCCTCATGCTATTTAAGAGTTAAGAAGCCAAAACTCCAATTTGTTCTCAACACAATCGCTGTGGAAGATTAACACAGATTTATGTATTTTCCTCCCTACTTCTCTCTCCTCTCTCTGTTTTCTTCCTCTCCAAACCCTATTACAGGAAGTAAAATAAGAAAAAAAAGAACAAATACTCCTTCTATCTCTGTTTGACTGGAGCAATGTAAGAAAGCAGGAGCAGGAGGTCATCACTTGCTTCAATGTGTAATTGAGAGATATAGGCAGTAACCTTAGTACTGGAGAAACTCACTAATTGTACTGCTGCAGCCACAGATAAGCTCTCTCTGACAGAGGCCTCTGAACAATCTGAAAGATTTTGACCTGCAGATCCAATAATTTCCTGTCTTAGAAACGGTATGGCGCATCCATAACACACCACGAGATAAGCAGGAGATACTCAAGATTAGACATAGATATGAAGAAGGTAAAACTGGCAGGAGCAGATGCTAGAATAAAATAATTTCCAGCTCACTGCTGCAGTACACCATGTGAGCATCTGTTCCTGGCACAAAACACCACTGATGAACTGAAGATAGCAGTATCTTTTTTGAACACTTGAAGGTCTCCTCCAAGAGCTTTGGAGCACATGTAATGTGTTGCCTATCCCAAATTGCTCCTTCTGCCTCTGATGGCAACAGTTCACACACCGCAGAAAGACAACCTACTTTAACAAACATCTGCTGCAGGAGGCAAGGAAGCCATCCTAAATTTAAGTAAATGGCTCTACTAAACAAAAGTATCAATGTCTCCTGAGTGAATCCATTCCTGAACATGTAGCAATCTTGCACTCACGTGACACGCAGCCATGCTTGTCAGTAGTAACTGTCTGCTTCTGCATCATTGTCACCTCCCATATGTGTTTCAGCAAGATGCTTAATTTAATATTTTTGCTATAGTAACTTAAGAAACAATAGCAGCTCGCTAAAGGGTGAAGAAGAAATAAGTTACAGTAGCTCATCAACAAAAACGAATGCTAAGAGATCTTCTTGCGAATTAACAGCTGATAGGTAATGCTGACAATCCTAGGCTACTGCCTTCAGCTATCAACATTAGAGAATAATCACTTCCCTATGAAAATTTCGTAGGGCATTATTAATACTTTTTTCTTTTTCATTAAATTCTACTAAAAAGGAAAAAGTATTTCTACACCTCTTTCCATAGTCCTGCTATTCCCCAAAGTCCTGGAAGGGTTGAGTATATATGATTTCCTATAATGCGAGATGACACACCTTATTAAAAAAAAAGGAAAAAAGTGGAAGACATTTCCTTAGATTAAGCAAATAATGGAGAAATAAGAATTTTCAAGGGAAAATGTGCATGGAAAAAGAAGATTAGAGCTATTTTTTTCTGTCTGAAAGGAAAAATAACTATGTGCAAACGCTGCAGCTGCTAACTAGACATTCCCAAACAATTAATGTGTAACCCCACTGCCACTCAAATAATTTTTTCATTTCTATTAGTCTGGCTCAAGCCTGGACAAGAAATGAAGAATAAACTGAGACTCTACAAGGATTATACCACAGCATACATTCTAAGGATGTGTTTATACGCTGTATCTGCATATGCTTTGACTATCAAAGAATGCTTATCTGGTTGGGATGCTGAAATAATTCTATTAATCTGTATGAGCTCTGGAACTATAATGAGAAGTATTAAAATGTCGTAACAGTAAAATGCAACACAAAGTGCCACCTATTAAGCAAATTATTACTCCAAGAGCATAAGGAAAGGCATTTTTAACACTCAGATTTCAAAGGCTTCTAATATTTTGAACAGTAATTTTTAAATACCTAGTAGTATTTCAGCTCAAACCTAATTACAGGAGAAAAGTGGCAGGTTGCCACACACAAAAATTTCCCTCCTTATTTTTCACTATGTGGTCAACATAGGTAACACAAGCTGTTCTTTCCTGCTGCATTCTCTTATGGTCTTGTGCAGCAGGCAAAAGGCATGTATGTACTCAAGAATTCAATTTTTCCCCATTTTTGCATACTCATAAAACCAGAACTGACAGGATAGCAGCGAGTCAGATCCCAATCACACACACTGACTGGCTTTCAGAAACCCCACAGATCAGTTGTGATTGTTTGGGGGGGTTGTTTCATTTGGGAGAGAGGAAGAGTTGCAGAGCTATGGAAACAATCACACAGCAGTCTTCCTGTCTCCACTGCAATCGCAGTAATTGACAAAATCAAGAATATACACAGTAGGGATGGCAAGTTCTGGGTCTTTAACTGCTTTAAAGATACACCTAAATTTTGATGAGGCTTAGCATACAGACATTTAACCTGATATGAATATTCATCTCTGAGTATTCCACCAAATCTAAGTCAATGTGCAAAGATAATCACAGCTGTAAAAGTGTCAGAAGTCACATTATTAAACTGAGAATACTTACCAGAACGGTCTAATGAAAACTAAGACAGACTGTCCACGAAGAGCACCTTACTGGCCCTCGTTTAGACCAATTCTTTCACCAGTGACATGCTAGGCAGCAGAATTCTCGTAAGTGATGTCCAGTTTCACAGAAAGCTTCTCAAATTCCCCTTCTCCTATTATTTAATCATTTTAATTAGATGGCTGCCTTAATACAACGACTCAAACAGCAACGAGCCCCCTCTGAAGAGGGAAGCAGTTTCCGAAACCTTTCCTCATTTCAGAGCACAGGAAGAGAAGTGAAGCAAATCATGCTGCTTCCAACATTGAGTAAAGGACTTTACATGCCCTAACGTCAGTAACAAATAGTATTCAAATTGACTTTACATATGAAAGGAACGACAACAGAATCAGCGTTTTTTAGAAGAGTAACAAAACCCCGTTTTCAGAGGAAAAAACACCTCGGGGCACAGTTTGGTATTTGCTACTGACAGGTAAGTTAAAATACTGCACCCTCGCTAAACTAGCAGAACACGCGGAATGAACCGTCATACGAGGCAGCAAAAACGTACGTCACGGCAGTTTCTCTCAGCGAACACCTTCCTTCCTACGGCACCACCTGTCAAACCAGGAACCCCGCTGACCACCGCGGCCGTGCCGGCCCCGGGTAGGCACCGGCTGCGCGGATACTCGCTCCGTATTTTCGCCTCGCGCCGCCTCCCGCTTCCGCCTGCGGCGCCCGCAGCCGCGGACCGCGCTCGGATCGGACCGGCCCTCCTGGCGCCGGGACCGCCACACGCGCGCGAAGAACGGCGCTCACCCGCCGCCGGCCCGACCCGCGCCGCGCGGACTCGCCGGGGTCGGGCCGAGCCGAGCCGGCAGGCCGCGGCCCGCGCCCGAGGCGGCAGAACTCCGCAACGCGGGGCGAGCCGCAGCTCCTCCCCGCCCCGGGGCGGCGGGCAGCCGATAAGTTGCGGCGGCCGCGGGTCGCGCAGCCAGGCGGGCAGGGGCAGCCGGTGGCGCCGCGCGTCCCGCCCTGACGCCAGCCCCGGGGGCAGAGGGGGCGCCCAACTCCCAGCCCGTGCCCGGGGGAGGCGGCCCCGCGGCACCCGCTGCCCTGCAACCCCCTTCCCCGCCGCCCGCCTGACCCCGCGGCGGCCGCCCCGCGCCCGCGGGGAAACTTACTTACGGGCGGCGGCGGGCGCCGCGGAGCAGCGGCGGCGGCGGCACGCGCCTGCCTCACGCGGCCCCCGGCTGCGCGCCCTCCTTCCCGCCCTGCGAGCGCGGCGCGCGAGCGCAGCCCCCGCGCAGCGGCCGCTGCCAAGCGGATTCGGACATGCTCAGTCCCCCCGCCGTCGCCGTGCGGAACCTACCACCGGAGCGGGGGGGGTGAAGGGGGGAAGCACGGAGAAATAGGGGGCAGAGCCGGATGCTACCAAGAGGACGAGCTAAAAATAGGCGCCGCAGAAAAGAACAGCTGGAGCTTAAAGGGGCAGAGGCGGCCTCGCTCCCCGCAGCCCCGGACAGGAGCGCCTCCCCGGGGCGGGCAGTGACTCCCCGCCGCGCGGGCCTTCACCGCGGTCTCAGCGGCGCGGCGCTGAAAGCGGCGCGATGCCGACGCTAGCCGCGCCGGGCCCTGTCCGCCCTGCGGTGCGCTCGGCTGCCGCGAGCTGCCGCGACTCCCGCCGAAGTGAGCCGGGGCGCACAGTACGCGGCGCCCTCCGGGAGGGCTCCTGGGAGCGTCTGATGGGACGGTGGCCGGGCTCTGCCCGCCCCTCTGCTCGGCGCCGGGCCGCTCGCCTCAGCGCCGGGCCGGGCCGGGCCATTTACCTCAGGGGCGGCCCCCCACCCCGTGAAGAGGCAGCCTTAGGACTCGGGTCTAGGAAGTGTGGGAGAGGATGCCATGCGGTGTTTTCATGCAGCATTTCTCAGGAGACATCTCCATCCTGCTGTGTTTTGTGGACGAGGCTTGGGGAGAGACAAACTCAGGCTAGCTCTCCGGTGAAGCCCAGAGCAGTCAGGTGAGGATGTGACCGCTCTGCAAAGGGCTTGCAAAACAGACCCCTAAATACAATTTTCTAGGCTGGAGCATCTACGCAGCAAGAGAAATGACATGATCACACTCTCCTCTCACAGGCACTACTGTGTTCCAAACCTGAGAGCTGTAAATAATTATTTGAAATTAAAAGCCCCCTAAATATTTGTGAATGGGAGTTTCTGATATGTTTTTTAAGCTGTGGCTTATCGTTCCCCGCCTTCCTAAAAGACCAATAAGAATAAACATAACAACACCACATTGTTTTATATTTATAAATGTACTCCAAAGCCTGAAATCACACTACCCTAGCGGGAGTTCAGAGTTGTTGCGGAATTCTGCTTTTACAGGTAGAGAAAATCGCTGCTGCACAAAAAACATCTTTGCAGTATGAATACTCACTCAGAAAAGAATATCAGACAACATCTGCACGATACCTTGCTCCTTGGATGACATCACATACAATAGTATGTACGGTCAAGATTACCGTGTTAAAAAGGTCTCATTTCTTTCTCTAGACAGGAGAACACTGGAAGTTTATCTTAATTTGAACTCTAAACAGCCTTCAGCAAAAGCTACTGCAGAAAAAAAGCTCAGTTACATGTAGGTGAGTATAATCAGGAAAGGAAACGTTACTTGTCAGTAATGTCAAACAAAGCGAGAGCAAGGAAGCAATTTTCCTCGCAGACTGACATACAATGGGATAGATGATTAGACAAGATTATGTAGGCAACTCTGCTGCAGTACTTTAAGAAACAAAAGATGATGTCACAAAGATTATAGTATCAAAAAGGGAATGAATCATGTTCAGTAATTGTCTCCTCATTCTGTGTTCTCTGTAAGCCATGACATACACAATATTCTGTAGTCTGTGCCTAACAGCAGCCTTCATACATTATAAAAAATTGTCAGCTATGCAGCATGCATAACTGCACCAAGTGATGAAAAAAAAACCAATCGCCATGTAATTCTTTGACCTGGAGCTATTGATCTTGAGATAGACAGCAGGGGAAGTAGAAAAGGTAGTTTTCTGAGTGCAGCCTCAGATTTGGGGTAACAGGGGACTAATGTATTTCTGGCTGCAGCTGGAGCTCTGCAGGAACAGTAGGCAGCCTCTGGAGAATTTCCTAGAACAGTTTCCACCTTCACCAGCATACAGCTCTAGATAAATCAGGAGACCGAAAGATGTCCTGAGTTTCAGGAGAGTAGCTTCCAGCTGGGAAGTCTTACTGTCTAGGGAGTGCAGAAGACTATCCATCATGGGAACAAATGTCTCTGTTAAAATAATGGTGAAGAAAATATGTATTTTTTTGAAGTCTGCATTGCCATTCTCTTCAGGGATAGCTATATTATCATTCGCACATCTTCTTTGTCTATGAGGAATCTCTTCAGAACTTGTCAAATACAGCTGCTTTTATAAGGAGAGATAAACATACATGGATCTTTCTTACCCAAGCCATGCTGTTGTAAATTGCATGAAGTTATAAAAAATGTTGCCTAAGATAACAAGTTCTTATCATTCCAGCATTCAAAAGACACCATCATCACCCAGATGCAAATTACCAAATTGGACATTAGCAGGTAAGTGTTGGCAGCATCTGCTGTGCCAACCAGTGAACTACAAATTATTTAGAGGCAAACACCCATCTGAAGCTGGGTGCTGTTCCTTTCTCCTTCCACTTGTGCTCCACAGAAATAGCCATAGAGCTGCAATTTGTTCCTACACAGCAACAAAGATTTAAGTATGTGCTATGCTGCTGTGCCCCTGTCAGACGACAGAAGAGGAACAATTCCTCAGCACGCAGAAGACGTGCAGCTTTGGCTCCGTGAATAGCACAGCACTTTACCAATCTCTCTTCATATTACTTGGGAAGGCTCTAGTAAAATCTTTCTTTTTCAAATGTGTCCCCTCTAATTCCACATTGCTGATGATCTGAGGCTGTGACATACCAGCAACTGGCTCTGGCTCTCGGACTTTCACCTCAGTCCTTTCAGTTTTCTCCTCTCATTGTTATTTTCACCCTTCTCCCTGACAGCAGTGTTCAGATTCTCTCTTCTCTACCCTCTCCTTGTGTAACTCAAAGCTACATTCCAGCACCCTTACCTTTCAAATTTACTGTCCCGGGTAACTTTGCAGTATAGTCAAGTACATAATCTTCCTGTGATGTAAGTAGAATATGCATTGATTTTTGATTTTTTTTTTTTTCTTACAGGACAAAACTCATTTTCAAGGGATATAACTTGGAAGCTTTAGTAAAGCCATAAATAAAAGGTAAAGGTTATTTCCTCATGGTTTATGACCCTTTATGTGACCATTTCTTGTACATCCTTTTAAACTAAACACTTTAGGGAGAGGTCACCAAACCAAAGTTCATATTATTAGGTACAGGAGAATGGAGACACATGCATAGAGAGAATACAGCTATCAGGCTGGGGCCCAAATGATATTCAGAGTAGCAGAAAAGCCAGCATGATCAGTCTGTGTCCATCTGGGCTCAAGGGTAGAGGAAAAATTTTACTAGAAGAGGCTATCCAGCTCACAGCTTTTGGGTTACAATTAAGAAGCACAAAATAAAACTGGATGACTGGTGCTTCATAGTGCATGAAGAGGCATCCTAATTTTGCTCAATACCATCTCAGGCCTCTAAGCAAAAAAATCTATTTTTTCCCTCCCCCTGCCACTGATTTACCTTGCCCCCAAAATCATTAAACTCCTTCAGAAACAATTGTGAGAGAAAGAGGAGGAAAATGAGCACAACCTGAAATCTGAAAAGATTTGGAGAAAAATAGTTAATATCTGAAATACTGATTAAAAATGTATATCAGATTATTATGATGTATCTGTGTCATAATTTTCAAAACACACATCTGATTAGTTCCAAAGTTTATGAAAATGTTCAAGACATTTTAGGGGGCAAGGGGCATAAGTCCATTGAATATTAAGAAGAATCAGGGAACTAAAATAGAAAAAAAAACTACAAGGAGGGTGGTTGGAGTGGAGGAAAAAGAGCATGTAAGGGCCTCCTGCTGTGGATGTGTAGGTGTGGAGCAGGGATTGGAAGGGGACCAGCTCCCATCGAACCCCAACAGGCTGGAACTGGGGAAACCCCAGGATGGGGATCACGATGGGATGGTGGTATGGGGAATAAAGCAGGGAACGCTGGCAGGTGGAAACACTAATCTAAATTGTGCTGACTTGAAGCTGAACTCAGAGTTGGTAGCTACAACTCAGCAAAGGGCTCTTAGAGTCATCACTGACCATTCCCTGAAGTTCTCATCTCAATGTGCAGCCATAGCCAAAAAAGCTAATGAAGTGACAGGCATCATTGGGGCGGAGGTAGCACTTTGCTGCTTTCTGCAACCCTGAAGGACAGAGCTAGAAAAAGTACAAAGGAAACTGCCATGAACAAGCAACTTCCTTGTGAGGGAAGAATGAAAAGGCTGGGACTCTTCAATGTGGAGAAGAGGCGCATGAGGGGGCACATGGCCAAGGTTTACAAAATGGTGAAAGCAGTAGGTAAGACAAAAAGTGGATGAGAATGATTGTTCACCAAATTCCACAGTACTGGCTAAACTTCGAAGCTATTACAAGTGTAAAACAGATGGAAGAAAGTTGTCACCTAAACACAGTGGGTGGTAGTCTTTTAGAAAGTATTACCCCAAGAAGTTCTGGAGGCAGACCTGATCACAGGTTCAAAAAAGAATCAGCAAAATCCATAGGCAACAGCTGTGCAAACAGTAAATGGAAGGGCTGGGAATTGCCTTCAGTATCTGGAATCTGAGAGCTCTGGATTCTAGGACAGCACTAGGTCAACAGACTGCAAGAAGTCTGGGCTTCTATACTGTCTCCAAATAGTATTTCCTTCTGTCACTGCTGGAGACAGTATACTGGGCTAGGTAATACCTGTGATAAATTCAGCTGCAAATTAACTGTGTGTGATCTCCAGGAAGGATCATATCTATGCTTTCATCCACAAGTGTGATCTCTGTTGACTCTAGAGGTAGCTAATGGCATGCTGCTGTGTTATTTAGAATTTAAGGGTAATGCAGCAAAAAGCCTCTTTACATTTGATAAACCAAGATGTTATATAAAAAAAAAATCCCACTTTCACTATTAATATTCATTAAGCATGACTGGCAAAGGCCTTTGGAGGTTTGGTATAAATAGCTTTCCCTGCACGGGAATTCACAATGGCCAAAATCTTCTCCCCTTGAATGTAAGTCCTGAATACATAGATATCTTGCTAGGGACATTTAGAATATTTCTAAAGAAGAGTCTAGGCATATCCCACAATCCTTGATAACTGGTGATTGTTACCCTTGAGTATCCACTCTGTGTACCACCAGAGGGGCTCTACTACCATAACCTCCAGAAGAAATGGCCAGTGAATGTGAGTGGTTTGGAACCCTTGGACACCCATCCTTTTGAAGTATCCTTTCTTCTTCCCTGACCATATCAAACAGCCATTTTTGCTGCTGTCAGGTCAGTCTGTGTCAGTGGAAGACTGAGCAGCAATTTTTGATCCATGAGAGGAAACAAATGGCAAATGATGTATTTTCTACAGCTTTCTGTTAGAGGAGTTTGATCAGATGGGATTCATCCTGCAATTGCTACACTGAAAATGCACTGACAGCAATGCAAGTGTTGCCCAGTGGATGAGTCTACATTCTTTCTCTAAAAATGGCTTTGTATGTAAGATATAGAATTGTTTGGAGAAGCAACTCAAAATATAGCTGAATTTCAAACAATTAGTTTCTTATTAATTCCTTATTAATGTGAAAGGAAAATAACCCTATATACTAACCTAGGAAGAATACAGAATCTGTTCTTACTTAAAGTTCAGCATTTCCAGCATTTCACATTTGTTGGCCATATTCCCCCCAGACATTTGCTTCACTGTAATCAATGTTTTTTTCCAGTCAGTCGGGAGTAATCTACTTTTTACTGCCCTCTGTGGGCTTTGAAGGGCTTTTTTGCCTTAGACATTGGGATTTAAATATCCATCAGTGACTTCTTTAACTGAGAGTTCTGCCCAGCACTTGGGGGCTTGGAAGTGAACATTTGACTTTAAGGTTGTGCGTGTGCTGTTCTCAGTAGTGTATAGGAAGCTTACTCAGCTTATGCATTACTTTCACACATTATGCAGATTTGTATATCTGAGATTAATTTGCTTTGTTTTCAAAGACACCAATAATTGAGCAATGTGTTAAGAACACAGTCACAGGCTTATATTACTATGTAAATGTATTAAAAGCTTCGGAAAGATTTTCCTAGTACTCTTCAATAATAAAATAAATCATAGATCAGTTCCAGCCTTCTGTCAATATTACTGAAGTTGTGCCCCCATAAAATAGAAAATCATAACTTTTCTATTATTTAATTGTTGTAGGGCATACAGGTTGCAGTAGACATTATAAAACCCATAATAAATGGAGAATATGAGGTCTTTAAAGTGGGAAGAAGTGCGTGTATGGAGCACACTGTACCAGGAAGCTGCCGGAAGCATCTGTCTCTCAGAGAGCAGCAGTAAGAGCAGAGTGCCATTAGTGCTGCTATTAGAAACAGGAGAGAGGAGTGCAGCATACTACTTTGGGATCAATACTTAATCTAATATGGCCCCTTGATTTCCCTCAGTAATCTCAAACATGTCATATGGTTGTTTACAAAGGAAGATTAGGTGAGCTCCCTGGTAGTCGGCAGAGCCAGGGGCGTGCGCTGATGTGATTGAGCCACTGGTTGTCTTCTGTAAATATGGAGATTAGAAGTATGCTGAGGTCATCTATGATTTCACAGAAATCATGCATCCCACTATTGTAAAAACTAACAGCAATCAAGCTATGATCACTTTAAGAAGGGGAGGCCTCCAACAACCAACAGGCAATATATATCATGGGGAAAAAATGCAGCTATAAGTTTTCTTTGGAACTAATTAAAAACTTTCCTTCCATGCAATTTCTGTGTGGATTTATAAAGCAAAACCTATCAGTAAAAATGAAAAAATAAAATTAAGGTCTTCAATAGCCTTTATAAAAAAAAAACCTTGCTGAAACTAACAATACCTCACAGAAGCTGTTCTAAAGATAATGAATTAATATACTCTTAAAAGGAAGACATGTCAGTGTTTGATAGAGCCTTATGAATTTTCAGTCAGCTCTGGGAGGTGTGATTCTTAACCACCTAGAAAACTGGTCCCACCATTAAAAAAAAAAAACAAAACAGCAGCAAAACACTACAAGCTCAAACCAATTGAAATATAAAAGGTGAATGTTGCTTCTCAAATATTACATTTGATCTCTGCTGTTCTAACTCTGACAGAAGAATACAAACGTGCAGTAAGCCAAAAGGTAAACTACTTCCAAGCTGGTTTAAGAATAAGTGCAAAATTTAAATTCAAGCCACAGGAGAAAATTATTTCAGCTAAGCCAAGATCTATATCTACAGCATATGTGCTGTTGTATAATGACATGTAGGCTGCCCCAAAATAGCTGGTCAAGGTATGTACTTGAAGTTGCATTTCGGTGTTTGTATTCAGGCATCACGCAGGGTTAGCAGCCAACAAAAGCAATGTTAGGGAGCATGGAGGATGGTAAAAGGCAAGAAAGGCACTAAAAGGACCATGAAACATCCATGCATTTCACAGTTTGCTGATATATTAATGAAAATGAAGGAATCTGGCTACCTGATCAGGTGTTCCCCTTAAGTAATTCACTCCTGGAATCATTGTGATAAAATTGCCTTGAGATTTGGTAAGTTCATCTTGGGCATAACAGGCAGAATTCTTTTTGCATGTTTTGTGTAAGCTTTAAGAAAAACTACCTAGAATGAAGAATTAACTACAACTGCTAGTTGTCATAGGTGTCCTTGGGAGCTTACTGACAAAGCACCAAGGTGATGGAAGTTTCACTGTTGGTGCTACAGATGACCACACCGGTGTTTTAGGAAGATCATAGCCCTGCTTTTCTGGTGTAGGCAGCATAATAATATCGGTGCACTTCTGTCTGGAGGTAAAAAAAATGACAGACTGGATTGCACAGCTGACGTGGCTACTGTCAAACAATGTAAATAAGTCTCAGCTGCTGAAAATTTCATGTTCAACTCCAGCTTTGTTTGAAGCTAGACTGAAAAAATACATAAATAGACAAGCAAATTCTCCAACTACCATAAAAATGCTGAGCTAGCTTAAACAAAAATTAAAATATTCTATATTTCAATAGAATTATGTAAGAAAACCCCAAATTAAATAAAGAAAAAGCATAGAAAAAAATTGGGGAAATTTTTAGAAAAAAAATCCTAATGTTTCTTTTTATCTGAAAAAAGAAAAAACTCTCCTCCACATTTTGTTCTTGACATTTCAGAACCTGTTCACCTCTTCTTTAGAATGTGTATAGGTAATTAAAAAAAAAAATCATTGCAAAATAAAAAAAAAAATTATTCAAAATGACAGAAGTGAAGTATTTCAGAATTTTTCAATTCCATGTTGGAAAGAAAGGTGGAAAAATACAGAACTTTTTCCTTTATTCAATACAATTTTAAAAAATTTTTTATCCTGTACCTGTGTTTTTGAGACAATCCTCACAATAAATTTTCCCATTCTATATTTAACACCGGAATGTCCATACCACATTTTGTTGCTGCTGCAAATTCTTGGTTCCCATCATATTTTCTTTGCTGAATGATGCAGAGATAAATGACTGCTACTAATGCAGCAAACACCCCATATCATATTTTTAAGCAATATTTAAACCAATACAAACAAGATCTCTGGTTGTTTTTCTGTTTGCTTCTTTGTTTATTGCAGCAGCAAGCTGCTGTTTCTCAGCAAGCTGGAAACTTCTGGCATCTCCTACTTTCAGGTCCTGGATTGCAAATAATTTCTCTTAAAAATGAAGACAAAGTATTTACAAAAACAAGTAAAAGGGTCACAGGTGCACATTACTGGCTGTTTGTGGATTTTCAAAGATTCTGAGTCCCAGTAGATATTTTTAGCTGTGCTTTTAACTGCTTTTTCTGCTACATTGCTTACATGGAAATGATTTTAATAGTGGATTGATCTTGGTGCTCATTTGAATTTAGAACCTTTGTGAAATAAGTTAATCTCTCAAATTTCTTTCAAAACACAGATCTCTAGCTATCCGATTCTTGTACCGTTAGACTTGCATTTTCGAGATGTATTCTTTACACGTCTTAGGACAGAAAGCTCTTTAATTACGTTTTTGGATGTATGACCTAGAATTACCAATTGCATTGTTGTAAATTCCAAAAAGGGGCCTGACAGGCCAATTGATAGAAAATCTGTGAGGTTTCATAAAACAAATACCTGTGTTACTATTGTTCTTGTATATCTTAAAACATCATATGCTATTTATTTTTGACTCAAATAAGGTTTTATACAAGAGGCTGAAGTATAACTTCTGCTATTATGGGCAAAGTGAAGTCTACATTCTATAAGATTTTTAAAATTCTTAGAAAAACACCAGTTCATTTTAGATTTGTGTTCAGTCCTTGCTCATTTGTGAGTTCCAAATGCAGATTGTTATTTTTATCTGTAGGTTGATGACCATGGGGGATTACCTCCTCATTACGTGTTTATTTCTGGTTTATTTCTTCTGAATAAAGTTTTGTTTTAAGAATTATCGTGTTTGGAGATATTTTGGAACAGACATATCTGTAGGAAACATATTGGGGGCAAAAGTCTGAAATGAAAAATGATGTAAAGAATAACCTAACAGATCTTCTTTATTTCTGATTTCTGTATGTTCTCACCTAAATTCATCAATATAACTGACTCACCCATTGATAATAATGAGTGACGTAAAGTGGAGCAGGTATTGCAAGGTTTTACCAGGGACATGAGAAGAGGAAGAACGGTTTGGCTCATTTAGCTTAATAAAACAGAGACTGAGAGGAGAGATTTTACTTTCCCTAAATACATAAAAAGAATGGTTATTGAGAAGAGGAAGAACAACTTCTTTCTCTAAAGGCAAATGTTAGTAGAGGAGCAAATTACTACAAATTAACTATTAATACATATACAATAAAAATGAGAGTAGGATCCCTGTATGAGAAAACAATAAAATTCAGAAAATTTCATGGAAGGAATTGTGACCTGTCTGCTTATAATGTCAGGGTCTGAATCCACTGAACAAAGAGGTCTTTCCTGTCCTATGTTTCTGACCTCTTAGGCAGCCCTGGTAAAAATTGCATTATTGAAGTTCCCGAGAGATTTATCAACAACAGGAAGGGATTGGAAAACAAATATGTTTATGATTAAACTTTTATATAGGATACCAACATTGTAAATCAGGAATTTCATTATTATAAATTATAAAGCATACTGGAATCTCTGCACATTTTTATCTTCCAGTTCTAGCTCTCAATAGAGTTATATTTTGCTGCCTGCAGATATAATTTGTGAGTTTGCTTTTTTGCTTCTTTGTTAAGAAGATGCAGGGATTTATACCCTCAAAAGAACCTGTGAGCTTTGCAAAGGGACTGAAAAGAGAATGTACATAGAAACTGGTGATTTTTCTTTCTTTTTTGCGAGTAGATTATTTACCATGCTAAGACTATTCACAAATTTAACCTTAAATTTTGTTATAATTTCTGTTGCAAATAATGATTGCTGTGTTATGTAGTGTTACTGTATGGGAAAACTGTGTTCAGTTCTGTCTTCTGAAGTGAAATCCTCATCATCCTACCTCAGAAGGTATACTCTGAGGACCGTATACTCTGTCATGGGATATTCCTATTTGCTATTTTTCATTCATTTGATGCACATGAGAGGTGGACCCTGACTATCCCACTGGGTGGCCAAATGTACTGGAAGGGGTTTTAACCTCACTAAAACAAGAAAGAAAGAGAGACGTGAGACATTAAAGACACAATTCCTATCTAAATACAATATTTCAGCCAAAAGTTTAATTACTTGACATATAGCTGATTTCTCCTGAAAGCTGGAGTGGGAGAAGAGAAACAAGGAAGAAGTTTTTGTCTGTCTTGAAAGCTGAGGGTCTCTCTTGCAAGGGTATGAATGTCATTAAGGACATTGCAAAATTGATTGTAAGCACTGTCAGGTAAAAGCCTCCTGACCTGGTGAGGCAGGAGGTCTGTTGCAGCTCCCACCATGCATATGGCCACCCAGATATTGTGAATGATCCTCTTTCTTCTTTGAAAAGAAGGTGCCCGTTTCCTTATTGAGTCCAAAGCCAGAACTGCGGAAGACAGAGATATTATGGATCCTTCAGGCAAAGCTTGCCAGAATGTCCATAGATCTGTCTCATGGATCCACAAAGACTTACATGGTAAGGGAGTAGCTATCCTTGCAATTTATGTAGTTGTAACCACTGAATGTACGTGGATCTCACCAACAGCCTGTCCATAGTTTGAGAACCCAGAGAGACCAAAGGTCTGGATGATTTAACTGATGTAGCATATGTGCAAGAAATAAGAATTTTGGACGGTCTTGGAGAATTTGATCACCACTTTGACACTTTTTCTACCTCTCTTCTTTTTTCCCTTCAGGGAAAAAGGAGTTCAGGAGAATGGGTGCCAGTTCATGCACATTAACTCCCCCATATAGCTGTTGCATTATTAGGTCTAGCATTCCTCTCCTGAAGCGCACTGCAAACTCAGAAGGAGAAGGAGGACTGCACATTGGGTGTCATAGAATTGCTCAGAAATAGCATGACCAGAAACAGGCAGGTGGTGCCATCAGCCTTGATGTAGAGACAGATGTGTTACTATCATATGCATGAAAGACAAAAAGGGCAGAGGGAGTTTCCTAGAGGGACCCCCATTGAGAAAACCAAAGTTTGCTGCCTCTCCAAAAGCTCTGAGCACCATGTGTATATCCCAAGTATCCAATCTGAAGTAAACCCCAAACCATATATAACAAAGTGGCAAGAAACCACACCACCAGTCATTCTGATCTACTCTTATTGTGCAAAATTACTTGTTAATGTAAGCATAGCCAAACGTAAGTAAAGATTTAAATACTTTGTTGTGTAAGGAAAAATCTAAAGTCTAGCTACCGGTGGCTTTGCAAAATGGTAAATGCCTTTGAAAAGTAAAAAAGTGTCAGTCAACTGTCTTCTTCCAAATAGCACACCTGGAACCTTCTGGAACTTCAAACTAAGAAAATGGTGAGGAGACTGTGTTTATGACAAGAAATTTTGCCAGACTTGCATTTCTAATGATTCAGTCACTGTTTGTCTTAGGATTTCACTGTGCACAACATCAAGTAATACATTAAAGCAGTTAACTTTTTAGAGAGAGTAGTGGTATTTTACAGTAAAACTTCATAAAAATAAAACATGAATCTTTTTTACAAAACTTCCAGGTGCTCCCATGTTATTTTGACATAATTATCAAATTAGTTTAATTTTTAAAATTTCAGCATTTAGATGCAATTAGAGGCTTTATTCCGGTGCTGTTCATTGCTTTTCCAATATACACAATTATAGTACAATGATATGTTGCTTTCAGAAAAGAGACCTGGGGAGGGGGAAGACAGGAAAGGATGGATAGGTGGAATTCAAATATTCATTGTTGTATCTCGATGGGCAGCTCTTATGTGTTCCTGTGTATTTCTTTTGTCTACTCTAATTACAATTTTACAGCAAGATAAAATTGTTCTTCAACTGTAAGAGAACATATGAATAGGAAAAAAGCATAACACAGCTCTACAGACCCTAATAAATAGCACCAGCCATAATTGTAATTGAGAATGCTCATTTCAGATCCTCCTAGGGAAGAATGTAGAAAGGCAAAATCAATAAGCATTTTTCATTTGGGCATAGGATGACACAGCGCATTCCTAACTGAGTTTGTGGGCATCAGTACTGACATTTGCTAGCAGGAGAAAAATTCATTGAAGACAAATGAATAACAAAACCTAGAAATTTTTAGTAGAAATCCAGTTTTGTTGTTGTTGTTGTTCATGTTGTTGTTTTTAAATTATGCCTACATTTTTAAACATGAGTTTATGCCTCATATGATAGCTTCCTGAATTTTGTTAAACTTGATTTTTCTTTGCTCCTCTTTTCTGATTTTGAGTATTCTTAGCTACCTTATGCCAACCTGCGTGAGATAAATATGTGAAAAGCATGGGAGTAAATAATAGATCACCCTTATTTTAGGGATATTTAAGATGAAATAACTTTTGAAGAGTTTAAAACTACTTTTTGTTTTTTCAGCCAAAAAATTTAAAGAGAAAGGGTCACAAACACTTAACATACACTTAACAAATCTAAATGCATACCCCATCCCACTAAGCCAGCTGTTAAAAGTTAATGCTTTATTGATACAATGAATATCTCTACAACTACTGTTTCTGTCTGCATCTTCAGGTGCAAATATCAGTTCCTTAAAGGTTTTAGATCATCTTAACAGCAAAATTTGAAAGACTGCAATTAGAGGAAAAATCTCAAACTTAAGTTTTCAATACTTTTTAAAAAAGTAGTATTAGGACCCTCTGAAGGATGAAAATGGCACACAAAAACTATGAGAAAAAAAGTTAAATTTTTTTGGCAAGAGAGAATAAGATACTTTATGACAAATGTTTCCTTCATCATTTAAAGCCATGTAACCAGAGAGCAGATTTGCAAGACTCTTTCTGGGAAAGTGTAGGGCCTGCTGCAGTCTTCTAGGCATGCAGCAGAAAAGTGAGTGCCGCTATCTTTTATTAGCACCTATGGACCTCCTCAGGAGTTGACCAGCTGTCCACAGCTGGCATGATAAGACAGATACACCATCATCTCACACACTCTGGAGCAAACCGTCTTGGCAGTCCTCATCTAGGAACGCTGAAAGGATTTAAATGTCCTGTGATATTTAAATACTTAATTCCTTGACCAGAATATACTGGCTGACAGTAAAAAAAGGGAACACAGGAGTTCAGGGTGTAAGGTAGGATTCAGGGGATCTGAATCCAAATTCCTTTTCCAACATGGGCTTCCTCTATGTTTTCAGCCAAGCTGCTGAGGCCTGTTTCAATGTGTATATGTGGGACATTCATACTGTATACTGTCAATCTTAAGTTGTCCACCAGGATCCATAGCCCTGTGTTAGGAGCTCGTGATTCCCGTATGAAGTTCCCCACTGGAAGTGTTTGCAGCCTGAGGATGACGTTTGCAAATGCAGGGAACCACTTCAGCAGACTGGTAAGGAACTCTAGGAAGGGGTATCAGGAAGGAACTGTGTTCCTGAAGGTAAACTAAAATTTCATTCAATGCAGAATGGTGAACCATTTTCTAAAATGAGCTATTTAAGACAAGGGCTTAGTCCTTTCTTGCCAAAGGGAAAATACACTATGCTAACACAATATTTAAATGAATTTTATTTTTTTCCTTCACAACTTTTACTCAAGTGTCAATTTATTAAAGAAAGAATTCTCTGCACAGGTATTCTGTGGTACAGATCTGCCCTTTACCCACCTGTGTCCCAAGCCATCTGGATGCAACCACGCTGCAGTCTAAAGGTGCTGTGTTTGCGCTCAAAATCCCACAGAAACAAAGCATTTTGGGACAGGCCTGTCTTGCACCCACTGGCTTGGGGATAACAAATCAAGTAACAGTGAAGCAAAAGGCTGCAAGCCTAGGATGGTTTTTAATGTAGGTAATGGAAACAGGCCAGGTGAGAGCTTTTCTGCTTTTTCCTTTTGAGTGAAATTTTGAAGGTTGGAATTTGGATGTGGCAGTTACCATGTCTCCTGTTCACAGAAGCCAAAGAGGCAGAGGTTACAGCGTTTGGCCAGTGCTGTGGAGCAGGGACCCATGTCTCGGTCCCCTTTGCAACAAATAACCCGGCATTTCCATAGGAATCTCCCCTAATGCAATTCTCACCCGAGAGTTATGTTCTAGCTCCTTCCCTAATACTTCATTATCCACAGAAAGGGAATAGGAGGGAACTTCACAGGGAGCTTAAGTGTGACAGATCAAATGCATCTTTCCCACTGTATTTAAAAAAAAATGTGGTGAGAAGGAATAGGGAAGCCTGAAGTTCAAATTGGTCTTCCACTCTCCAGAGTGGAGGTTTAGGAACAGGCTCCCCTATTAATGTAGAGTGAACTAACCACAAGCAATGGGGTATAATTTGGCTTCAGAGCAGCACTGCTGTCAGTTGTACAACACCCAACCTTCTGGGTCTCTTTGGAAGCTCCCGCTGGACCAGGCTGCATTGATGAGTGGCAGCTTCCAGGGTCCCACTGAAGAGGAGGTCTGAACCAAGATTCGTTATCACTTTGGATATGCCAAAATTTGAATGTCTAAAAGGTCAGGTACCTACGTTTTGCTGATAAAGGTTTTAGATGAGTGCTACCGGGACCTCGCTTCTTTTCTTTGAGTTGGGTCTCTGTGCCATTCTTGTGAAACACCACAACTTCCCAGCTGTACAGGCAGGATGGATGAATGTATTTAGCTATAAGGGACTCTTATACTACATAGCGGGGCTCCTAAATATAGACTGTGGCAATATAAGCACAGATACATAGCTGTATGAATACTTACTTGTCCAATTTTCTCTTTTTTGTATATTAAATGATATGGAAATATTATCTCCTAAGGACATTTCTGCAAATTTTAATTGTAGCCTATGGTTCTGTTAGATACGCTCCAGGGCTGAAAGTTCGGGATATTTCCTTTTAACATTTGCTCTATTTAAACCAACAGATAAATGTTCTCTGGAATGGTCATTTTTCCCCTGATTAAAAAAAAAAAAAAAAAAATCTAAAATGTTCATCTCACTGAAGTAATACCATGAAAGGGCCAATATTCAATAAGCCTCAGACCAGCCTAGCACTTTACATGCAGGAGTTTGGGGCAAGCAAACATGAAGGTATGAGAGTATTGGCAGCTCACTGGCCCAAAAGCCTGAAGCTCTGAACTGGAGGCCTGCTACTGACTCAGGCAGTGACTAACGGGAAGTTGGGCAAACTACTTTCAAATTAACTTTTCTAAGGTTCAAGCGGTACTATGCTTTCATGTACTTTCAGGAAGAGGACTGACTCTTTACACAGCAAGGTTTCACATCTGTAAAACATGTAAACAAAAAAAAACCTACCCAAACAAAAACAGTTTGGATGGAAAGGTGATGAGATTTCCAAACGTAAAAAAGAAATGCCTTAATGTAGATTGTCGTGAGTAATCAAATGTGTTTCTCTGTAGGAAAAGTATTATTTTCTCCTGTTTGTAGACGCAATATTATATAATATGCTTCTAAGTTGTTTTTAGAGTCATCATATGAAGGGAATTATTCAAAATAGAGAATATCTAGGCTGACTGAAAGAAGGAAGCTTTCAAGATACGTATCTTAATGCCAGAATGAAAGGTGAATGGCATTCTGCATTTCATTTCTGAGGACAACAGCATACATCACTGAAAACTAAGATGATTCTCCCAAATAAAGGTCATCTGGTCATCTACCATAGGCTACACCCAAGATTTGGCTGCAAGAAATGTCACTTACCATTAAGATAGATATCCCAGGAGTATAAGCACATGATGTTGCTTTTACCAGATCTTATTGTCCTTTAAAAGAGATCACGTGTGAAGAAACTTTGGATACTGGCATTAGGATCCTAGGGCTGATAGCTGCCAAGATTGCCACACCGTCAAGGCACTGTCACTCTGGTGTAGTGCTTGTGGTTGAGTGCTAATGTTATCTGGGGACATGGTTATGTTCAGCCATCAGAACCCTGGTCTAAATTACACAGTTTTAAAACACAGTTTTATTAGAAATTTGTAGAGGAAAAAACATAATTACGCTGTACATGAACATAATTATGCAGGCAAAAGCCGGTGTAGTTTCAGCCATGTCAAATTAATGTTACTGGGATAGTGATAAACAGAAGGGGAAAAAAAAAAATGTTTTGCTGGCGTACACTACGTCCCCATTCAGCAATGGCTTCCTGGGGTATTTTTTATTTTATTGTATTTTATAATATTGCTGGAGCACGGATTCAATAGTCATCATATTCTTGTAACAAAGTTAATGTATTTTGGTGACTCCAGAGTTCTTTGCACCAGTCTTTTCTCCAGTACTGTTCAAATTAATAAACTTAATAAAAAATTAATTTAATAAACACTACATAAATAGATGTCTAGCTTCTATAAAACAGCCCATTGTGGAAGAGACGATCTAACACCACATCTCTAGATCCAAGGAGGCCCAGAACACTGTGTGTGAATAACAGTGAAGACCACAATGAGTACAGATTTAATACTAACATTGTTATTATAACATTTAGACAAAACCAAAACGGAAATCACTACTTTTCTTGTCATTTATTTTCCAGCTTTCTCTAAATATCTTAAGCTCTGGGGCTTTTTGTGATATGCTTCCTTAAAATTGCAAAGTAAACCAAGAAAATAGTGCAGAAGGAGAATCCAAAACCTGATTTCCTATGGATTTCTGTCTACTGTGAACTAATGAATGAGTTTCTAAATGAAACATTTGCTGTCATCTGCAGAATTTATAACTATGCTCTCCTTTCTGGATTCTTTGACATTTGATAAATCATGAGGTGACACTACAGCCATGTTTTTTTCTCCTCGGTCTTTCTGCTTGGCTATGTCATAAAACTCACCTGTCTTAAACTCGTGCCATCTTCCTGACTTGGAAGTTATTGAAAAGCACAGGCAGAGAGAGACGGACAGAGCAAGGCTGCAATTGCATAAATTTCACCTACAAAACAAACTGGGAGGAAACACAAGGGCACCTGAACATTTGCCCCTGCAATTGAAATATAATTTTAACACCTCTGTATGTAATATTAAATTGCTGTGACAATGTAAAACTGGTAAAATAGAAAATACATCTAAAGATAATCCATAACTGTATCACTCACCTGAGGATAAAAAACACCCCACTGAAGATTTTCAGGGAACCAGAGAATAAAACAGATGGTCCTTCTTCCATTTCCACACCACGCTCTCCACTGTTTCTGGAGAGAAAGATGATGGCTTTCAAAGGGACTAAGACATCACATTGTATATGTAACATATTCCACCGAATATAATCAAAGTAAGCTGATAGATTTCTGACAAAAGCCTGGTGTATTTAAAAGAAGTATACACTTCAAGGCAACGTTTCCCGGTGACTGGCTGATGAGAATAGCGGATCTGCTCACTGAGCTGGTTTGAATACCGTGCAGTTGGCTCGTGCCGTTCTGCTACGGGAACGTGAATCAAACGTCTGGTGGAGCGAAGACAAATGCTGTATAAGAGGATATGTCACAGCAAGGATAAGGTCACTTTACTTTTACTTTACATTTATTTTGACAGCTACCTTTGATGTACGTCTGCATTTATGCATTGGAATTTTTTTAAAAAGCTTCCTTTTAAAGAAGCTTAATTGAACCTAGGCAAGGCTGAGTTACTTGCTACAGTTAAACTGACAAAACGTTTAGAACTGTGAGCTGCAGCATACCCCAGTGATGGGAAGAAAGGATATGGCCACGTAAACTGGTTCCACCCTTCCGGTGCTGCGCTCAGGCCTGTAGCATCTTTGCGCGCAGAAGCAGAACGACTGGTGGCTGGTGAGTGGAGGCTGGGGGAGGTGGTCTGCTGGCTGAAGCACAAAGCGTTCATGGCCCATTACCTGCTTCCCTCACCCACCGACAGGTTGTAAGAGGAAGGTTTACCTGTCTTAAACTGTAGGGAACATGCCAGCACAGTGAATGATTCTGTAAACCTCTGAAAATAGTTCTGAACATCATTCTCAACAGCCTGTCATGCTGGACACTGGTTAATAGAGATTTAATTGTTTATTACTACTCTTGATGGTTGCGAACCTATGGAATTGTTTCAGATGTTTAGTAATACCTGCGGTTGAACTTTTTTTACAGTAGACTTATTTACAGATACATTGCATTCTGCAGCATTTGAAACTAGCTCAATAGACAAGAACGAAACCAAAGATTTAGAACGTATCAGTACAAATTTTTTGAGAAAACCTTTGAAATAAACTTAGGGCTCTCAATAACGAGTGGTTCTGAACTATCATAAAAGAAACAAGCACCACAGCACTTACTGCACTGAGGACCTGCTATCTATAGGAAGCGACTTTAGAAATTTTTGTTATGATATGCATTATGGAATTTCATTACCGTGAAGTATTTCAGTACTTCACAATAACCTTGTAGGAATAAACAACATTTCCCTACTTTATTTCTAAGTTTGGAGTTTGGAGTACAGCAAAATGAAAGAAGGCTTCTGATGAAAGCCTTCACTAAGCAGAAAATCTGGTTCTTAATAATTTTCACTCTGCTACTGCCACATCCTGGTAACATCCAAACTCCCTAATTAACTAAGGTTTTGATAGTAGAGTTCCTTATGCTTACAGATGTGTTCTGGCAATGACTAAAAGTATTTTTTCAGCCACTCTTCTTACACAAATCCCACCAGGATTCACAGACACAGCATGTTTCTTTTGTTCGTGTGAAGGGATGATTTAAAACCTGAACAGATTTGGTTTACCCAAGAATACAGCTAGAAGAGAAGGAGATGTTGTCATCTCTGCTGTCTTCAAACAGCTTGAGCAATCACCCAAACATCTAAGGTCTAATTGCCTCCTCTGCCTGACAGCCCTTGAACCCTGTCTCCCACTTCCCTGTAGGATATCCAGCAGTCAGGCTCCTGGGTAGCCTCAGGTGAAGGGCTATGTTTGTCTCTTTTGAAGCTCTTTCATTTTGCATGCAGTAATCAGCAGCTCAATGGACTATTCAGTGAAAACGTGAACGTCACTGACTGCTCTAATGATGGTATTTGTCTGGGACGGGGGATACTAATGAATCCACAAATATTTCAGATTGAATAAGCATTGGAGCCAAGTGCACGATGTAAGTTTCTCCCATTTCTGCACAGATTTCCTTATCAACAGGCTGGGGAGCAAAGCTCACTTTTACTTGCTCTCTTCAACGTATACCAGGTGAGTATTTAATTAGCGCTTGCAAGCGAAATAGTCTCGCAGAGGAGTCCTGCTAC
The DNA here is from genome assembly GCF_964289735.1 of Phaethon aethereus. Lineage (NCBI taxonomy): Eukaryota > Metazoa > Chordata > Aves > Phaethontiformes > Phaethontidae > Phaethon > Phaethon aethereus. Next base: position 21,852,281 of record NC_138582.1, read on the forward strand.
AGACCCGCTGCTCGGTACTCTTCCGAGAAGTGGGAGCAAGGCTCCCATCCACTCAGAAAGAGTGATGAGCATACAGAGGAGCACTCAGCTGAGGCATTAGGTATTTCTCATCTTTAGCTGTTTTAAACAAATTACCTCTTAGCATTTTGGCCTCAACAGATTCTACTTTTCTCTGTCTTCTTCCCAGCGTAGGGCTTCAGGTTTTATTCAATAGCCAGGCAACTGAAAGTTTGCAGTTTGAGGGTTGTCTCATTATCAGCACGTACAGATAATGAAAAGGAACAGGACCAAACCACACCAGATTAAAACCTCAAAAAACATGACTGAGGATATGTGAAAAATAGTTGAATTTTTACTGCATTTTTACAAAAGCTTATGAAAAGACCTACAGAAACTGTTTTCCCTCAGCTTGTTTTTTGTTTAAGTGACCGGAAGAAACATGGAGGGAAAAGGCTTTTGAATAGAAAGGTATGGGACTGAAGAGTCTGAAGCAATTTGTCAGTGGCAGATTACATCCTTTCTTTATTGCAGAACAACCTTCAATAAGATTAATGAGAGAAACAAAATGAGTTTAATAGAGAAATCCTGTAGGGATCAAACGTTCATGCTATGCATCTACAGTTACCATATAATCTTGGTTTAGCTGATTAGATTGTTTTATCAGAAACCCGGGTAGAAATGTAGTGAAAGATGGAGCTCAGCACGATGCTTCCAGATTAAAGCATGTAATAACAGACACAGGTCATGCTGACTCGTGTGACTGATGCACACGCAGGAAGCGTTAATAACACTACACTTCAACAAGCTGCCACGTTTCTGTGCTGTAATCTGGGTGTACCGTTTTGGTGGGAGGTTACTCAGGCAACAGAATGATACAGAAAAGTCTCAAGATTTGGTCTCACGCCGTCTAATAAATGAAGTAAGATTTAGGTTTGCAGTTGCTCTGAGAAGGATCGCCTGTGGTTTTTTCTAGCTAATATATAGGACATATCTCCTTTCATGGCTATGATAAGAGTGCTGTGCTTCCCCTTAAAAAATCATTTATGGATCCCCTCCTGTTTGAGCCTTATGCTTTTTCTGGAATGCAGAAATGTATTCCTTACTGATATTTTTGATGGTTCAAATACAGAGAATGAGATCTCTGATGTAGGAAGTCATACCATGGTGGTGTAATTGATTTCTGGACAAAATACTGCAAGAGTTAGTTTGGATATACTATTCACTATGTGTGTATTTGGCTGGAGTAAAAGCATTTATTCTTTTATATTAAAAATGTAGTTGGCCACAGTTAATCTCTTTTCTTTCGAAAGAAAACCAGCTTGATGTTAGATGAAGCAGTGGTCATTTATGTTTACCAGCAGTGTAAGGGGGAGAAGATTTTGGGTGAGAGTGGGACAAAGACAAAATCTGTAACTGTTACTCAGCTAAAGCCTTTTTTTATTGTGTCTGTCTGTATCCTATAAGGGAGAGTGTCAAATACTCAAAGGAGAGTGAAGCATTCGACTCTGGTTGCTTGTGATTCTTCTAAACCCAGGCATAAAAGGGAAACATCCCTCTACCCGTTTGTAACTGCATTCGGTTTGTAGTGTTACCCCCTCCTCTCTTCTCTGCAGCCAACTATTTTCTTTTCTTTTTAAAAATGCCTAGGTGCTGAGGTAGAAGTCGGGCTCACTTTCTGTCAGAACAAGGAACTAGTAGCCTAAATATATTGCCGCTCAACCATTATAACCTGAAGCTGCATATTTTTTGTTTACAAAAACAGTAATAGCGCAAAATAATCTAGTTTTAAAAATTAATATTAATCTATTTGGCAATATTCTTGCAATGTAATATTAGGCCTTATTAGGCCTATATTTTTGATATTATGTCATCTAAGTCATATTTTTACATATATATTTATAGCTCTAAAGTGATCAAACCCGTGCCTCTGAGCTAGAGCTGTAGAAGAAAGCTCAGAACAGCAAATCACAGTGCGCTGCTTTCTCATCCCCTGTTCCTATTACCAAGGTCCTTGGCAGACTGCACCTGTGCTTCCTCCAGCCGATGGATTTTCTTGGAGTACCACTTCAAAGCACGAGGAGATGAAGAGAAGTTGAACACAGAACAAAATTTTAGCAGAGTATATGGGCAAGTGATCATGCCTTCATTATGTCTGCTGTATGCAAACAGAACAGTGTCCAAACTTATAGCATAATTAACGCCTTACTACACATCCATACACAGGAGCACACGCATTTATATCTAGACATGATGGTTTTGCTTCAGAAAGCTAAGAATAATTATGAACCCCATTAGCTGGTAGAATGTCTGAATAGATGTCAGGGAAAGGTTTTGTAACAACAGAGGAGAACTAGAGTTGATTTTAACGAGCATACCCCAAGATCACTCCACAAGTGGGAGGGAAGGCTGAACTGATTAAGGAGTGGGAGTGAGAAGTTGATAGGACAAGGGGTAACGGTTTTAAACTAAAAGAGGGTAGATTTAGACTAGGCCTAAGGAAGGAATGTTTCACCATGAGGGTGGTGAACCACTGGCCCAGGTTGCCCAGAGAGGTGGTAGATGCCCCATCCCTGGAAACATTCAAGGCCAGGTTGGACGGGACTCTGAGCAACCAGATCTCGTGGAAGATGTCCCTGCTCATTGCAGGGGGGTTGGGCTAGATGACCTTAAAAGGTCTCTTCCAACCCAAAGATTCCATGATTCTCTGATTCTATGATAAGTTCCCTTCCAAGTCTCATGAAAAATGTGAAAACAGTAGCTAGTAAAGCTCTTTTCTTCCTTTGGTCTTTTTTTTCCTTCTTTTTTTTAACCAGGAGGCCTAAAACACATGCATTTAAAACCACCGAAAGGGAATCATCTAATAAGCTTTCTCAGCTATGCGTGTTGATTTTTAATAAAGTTTAAAACACACGGGAAATTAGAGAGAACTGAAAAAAAAGCTTATCTTAAGCCAATATTTTAAAGGGACAAACTACCCATCAAATCTCAATCCTAGGCAAATAATAGAATGCTTGACACCATCATTAATAAATAATTTTATTCCCCTTTTCTTAATATCAACTTCCTTTTATGAAAAATAAATCTTTTTAAACTAACTCAATTTTTTTCTCAGATTATAGGTCTAGTGGATACATAATATCAGTAGTGTATTAATTTTTTTAATTTCTGTCAGGCATTTTCACTAATATCATCTCACTTTTTTTTTAGGAAACTAGAATCACAATTATATACTTAGCCTGAAAACAGTAAATGGATTCAAAACTTGCTAACTAATGGCTTTTAAAATGAGGTTGTAAAGAGAAAATGCCCATGTGGTAATGTGTCTAGAAGTTTCCTACAGAGATTTTATTTGAAATTTATGCTATTTAACATTTTTGTCAGAGAAGAAAGGAAGAAAAAAAAAATCACTGAAACAATTTATGAATGACACAGAAGTTTTTGTAATGGTAAGTAATGAATAGGGACTATCACCCATGAAGAGTCACTTGGTTAGTTCAGTAACTTCATGAAAGCAAATAATTTGTATTTCAGGATGACCAGTATTGGATCACTGAGTCATATTGAGCCATCACAGCTGAGGGATGAGACACTATCCTGGGAACCCGTGGGTCTGAGCAGAATAGGACCCTCTCCCAAAGAAGATCTGATACAAAATTTAGGCATGCGCATGCATAACTGTGATCTTGAAAGGTCCAAATAGTTCTTGTACAGTCCTGATGGACCTTATTAATATGTTACTTAAATTAGCCAACGTAAATGGAATTGCTTCTTCACAAAAGGAAGAAGCTTACACTGCTTGCCTGCTTGCGCCTTAGCCGGGACGGGTCCCGGAGTGTGGACGGAGGTCCCAAGCCCCGCTGTTCCGCGCGTTCTCACCAGGGACTTGCTGTACCGCAGCAGGACGGGGCAGCTCCCCGAATGCCTCTGCGGCTGTCATATTGTCATCTCACTACCCTTGTGGCCGGGGTGACTTGCTGCCTTCTTTCTTCAGTCCTCTCTCCAGTTTTTATACCAGCCAAATGGCTAAAATGCTCAAAATGGGAAGCAGAAAATTCAGCGACCTCTTTTCTCTGCAAGAATTAAAACTTGCGTCTCCTACCTCTGAAGATGATCGCGCAGCCAGGCTCATCCACATACAATTCAGAATAATATCTGTAGCAGCAAACTGAGCAGGGGCCGAGCCCAGCCCCTGGCCCGGGTGACACAGCATGGCTCGTGCCCACGGCGTGGCCTCTCCCGTACTTTCCGTTGGGAAAGATTTCGTGCTTTCCCTCGGACCAGGCTCAGTCATAGCCTGGCGATTGCTAGCTGACACAGATTAACATGTAAACATTATGAATGACTGAAATAAATGTGTCCCAGCTTTGTTTTAGCCTAAGGGTGTAGGATGCCTTACAGAACACAGGGTAGTTAGTTAAAGAAAACATTTGGTTTCTGAGATGTGTTTCAGTGCAGCTGGGAAGAAAGAGAAAGCTTCCATTCATTCCTCAGCTTGCCAGTACTTAGTTTGGGGCTAAGTGGGGTGTGAAATCAAAGAATAAACAACATACATGTCAATGTTGTTTAAAAAACCAAAAGAGATTTAAAGAAACTCAATCTAAATAGCCGGAACCTTGGTATGGGAAAGCTGTTACACTTTTTCTGCTGTGAGATGCCATTGACTTGTGCTCTGTAAGTTCTCTGCTTTTAGCCTCAGGCGTTTGTTGCACAAGAGCACAGCTAAAAGACAAATGATACCTCTGCTGCCATATTTATGAAATGTAGAGAAGTGAGAGTCTGAAAGCTTACTTCAGTAGAGGTAGTTTTTCTAAGTTCCTACTTTTCCTGAGCTAGTGCTCCTAAGGGCTGGCACGTGCGTACGTCTGAGATGAAATGGGCAGATTTGGGTGTTTCTCCCTCTCCTCCGCTTGATGTGTCTCCCCACCTTGAACAGGAAGCCTGCTTCTGAGAAGACCATGAGAAAAACATTGGGGGGCAGGGGAAATAAATAATACCCTCCCCCAGGCCCCCCAGGGCTGTCCCAGGAGAGCATCAGCCCCCCAAGCTGGTGAGACCCAGCACCGTGAGTCCCCAGGGGTGGCTTTCCAGGGCACTGCAGAGGCCAGGTCCCTGCCCTGGGGAATGGCACTCCTTACGGGACGGAGGGAAAGCATTCTGGGATTGTGTGAGACTCAGTGCGGGATGTTTAGGGAGGCAACCAAAAATGGGGGAATGGAGCGAACACAGTTGGTTTGAGGAGGAACAAGCATGGGGGAAAAAACCTGATCTGAGCAGTCTGCTTTCTCGTTAAGCTCCATTCCTAACTCTTTCCCTGAGTGAGGGACTCCGTTCTGTGCATGTTTGTGTGTGCAGGGGTCTGCGTGCAGCAGCTGGGGTCGGACTGCAGGCTCGTGTGTCCATGGTGCCACCGACCGGCGTGATTGTGGGTGCGTGAGTGAGTCAGTGATCGCCAGCGGATGTCAAGCCAGACTTGCTGGTGGGCAGGGTCAGTGTTTGAGAGGCAGGGATGTGTGCGTGTCTGAAATAGGGAAGGGCTGGGGTTGTGGTGGACACGTGAATACAAGTGTGCTGCTAACTTCTGCAAAGACAGACAGATGCCATACCCTGGACACACTCTGGAGACAGCAAGCCACAGGACAGACTTCCCCTTCCCTCCTTCCCATCAGAGAGAAGACTGAGAACTCCAGGATATTCATGGGTCACACACTGCTTGAACGGCGTAGGGAGGTATGAGCAAGTTCGGTGTTTTCACAAGCAACAAAACGCACTTCAAATAGGGCAACGCAGTGGGGTCTATGTGTGTTTTCTCAGGCATCCTGCATTCCTGTCTTTGTCTCGTCCCTAGAGACAGCTTCTGTTGCAGAAGCTTCTGTTGCAGGCTTGCTAAACAGGGATGTGTACATTTGAATGCAAAACACACTGTGGGGTCTTTTAGCTTCGGCAGAACTGCTACTTGATCTGTTCCCACAAGACTCTAGTGAAGTAGTAGTTGTCAAGACTTCCCTTGGGTGAAGTCTACAGTCCAGATGCTTCACTGCTACGTGTTTATTAACCCTTTACTAAAACTTCTGTCTAGCCTGCAGTCATCTGCAGAGGGATGCTAAGGTCCTACAGAGGACAAGCACCATCAGACCAGATACGCTGACTCTTTAATGCTACTAACTTTCTGTCTGTAAGGAGGAAGATAATGCAGGGCATACCCCAGCCTATCTGAGGTGGCAAATAAACACTGTCCAGTGCCCACAAATCCACTGTGACCTGGGAGGGCTGCATTAGCAACACACTGTAAAGTCACAGTGGAATGAGTTTTAGGTGTACAGACTTTGCTGATCACTTTGCCACCTCCATTGGCACAAGGAACATCAGCACTACTGACTGACTCAGAGAGCTCAAGATACAGTAGATAGCTAGAATAAAGGTGTGCAAGTCTGCTCTGAACAGTGAATTTCCCTTTCTCAAGCCACTGATCTGGTAAAGTTTTAGACAGCTGAAATCCAACATGTAGTGGCTGCACATTTGGGTATGAGGCTGAGTAGGCTGGCGTGGTAGGGCAAGGGTCTTGGAGAAAGGCACTGAGATGAACTTCCACAGCCAAGCTTTACTTGCAGCCATGGTCTGTAAACTCTGTGTAGAGCATGCATCTTGCTTTCGTCTCACATCTCCCTCCTTCAAAATAACTGCTTTTTAACCTGGCTGGCTAAAGTCTGGCTCTAAACCAGTCCTTTAACTAAGAGGGAATGAATTGTTGATTTCTCAGGCAACATTATTAATCTGTCCCAGCAGTGGTGTAGGAACTAAGGGCACCGTCTCTGTTCATCTAGGCTTCCCTAACCCGATGGCAATGGTATCGCTACAGAGCAGGAGCTGAGAACCGGCACTGACGAGCTGTGGAGGGCGAATTGAGAGTGGCCTGGGGCGTCCTGAGAGTGGCCTGGGGGTGACAGCAGGCACACTACGCATGTGAGACATTACACTGTTCGGTTGCAAATGTACATGGAGTAATTCCCATGCTTAATTTTGTCATTACACTGGCATTCAGCAAAAGCTCATCTGACACACTCTCAGGCTACCCTTAATACTATAGATAAAAAAGAAGTCCTTTCTCTAAGAACTCAGACACTGCTACAAAGGAAAATACAGCTATAACCTAATGATGGCAGGCTGAAAGTACGACTGCAGCGGAATCAACATAGCTGTGACAGCTTTAATACAGCTAGCACAGACAACAGCACTGAGAAAGGAGGGAGAATGGGACTTCAGTCCTGACTAGTAACCAGAAGACATAACCTGTAGGGAGCCTTTGTGTTACTCTGGCTAGACACAGTTTATATGCAAGGATTCTGGCATGGGCAACTTTTCTTTGTTATGCAATATGGCCTGACCTGAAAAGCACTTCACTTTACTCAGCAATTCATTGTGGGCTTGAATCAGTGAACCAAAGATGAAAGATCAGCAGTTTATTCAGTACGATTCAGCTCCATCAAGCACACCTAAGATATGAGAATGGACATTGCAAAATTAACATTTCAGAGTCAAACTTGGGAGGATCACATTTACATTGCTGTCAGGAAGATGCCTGGATTTTTAAAAGCCTGGTAAGCTTTGTAGCACAAATACTAAACTTGCATAGTAATAAACTATATTTTGGCAACAGCGTACTTTAGTATGAACTTGATATTTATTGAAAGTTAAAATTCTATTAATGCTAACAAAACTGTAGCATTAATAGAATGCTATCATTTCTATTATAATAGAAATATATTAGACACTTATTTCAGAGCGTTTTTGCAGTAGTTACAATTGTAACTTTATCTAGTGCCTGGTTTAAAGCTGTTCTCAATACCTTACACCTTTCATGCAACACCATGCTTTTTCCATGTCATACATGAAAGTGATCAGAGAGCTGAAAGATAAATCTAATCCACTGCATTATTTAGTGAAATCTCACAGCAAATACTGCAAGTCTCTCTCTCTCCCTCCTCAGTATAGATAGTTCGACAAAGCCCAACACATTCCCAAATTCAACATTGTTTGAAGCAACAGATCCACCTTATGGCAGTCTCCTACTTAGTGACAAATTACGTTTTAACTCTTCGTGCATGTCAAGTAAGTGTCAGACTAAAGTGTTTTCCTTCCTTTTTCCAGGAATATCTAGAGACCGGTATCATGGGTGAATTACAAATAAATAATATTTCACAGGATTCATGAATACATACATCTTTCCCTCAAGGAGAACATAAAAAGTTCCAGCACTGGTTTTCTGTTTCGTTTATCAGAGAGAGGTGGGAGAGACCCTTTTTGTCAGCTTTTTCTCTAGGAGAGGCTCTCATATGCTAAAGTCACAGCTCCTTCTCCATCCTACAATTCCTTCTTTTCTGCAGTTCCTAGTCTTACCCTGTTTATGCTTCTCTAAGACAGCACCCTTCAATGTGATTCTAGGTCTGGTTGGAAGAGATGAGAAGTGCCCTGGGGAAAAAGACCCTTGCTCCCAGTTTTCTCCCCGGGGTCAGAACAGACAGTAGCATTAACAACTCTGAATCTGAGAAGTTTAATATGATCTGTTGCTCCTAGGGTGCGATTTGTGATACTAAATACTTGCAGCATTTACAGGTAGCTCTGGCAGTCAGAGAATATATGAGATTAATTTTTGGATGTTTTATGACTAGGATGGGTTTGGGCTAATTTTCAAAGGCATATTCTTGATGCAAAGGTTTCTGTGATAAGTTTCAGGTCCATTTTTAAATTCTAGATACAGATTAAGTGTGAGTAATATATACTTTTTTTGGCCTTGTTCTCAAGAGCAGACATGCTATCTTAATTTGAAAAGAGCGAGGAGGGGAGGGGAGGTGAGGCAAAGGTAAGGCGAGGCGAGGTGAGGCAACAACATATATAACAACATGTTATACAGGGATGTAAAACCCAGGGTAGTAACATACCATGAACAGAGAGTTCTACAGTGTGCCTTTTAATTATTGAAGGCACTACTTTAAAGAATTACAATCCCATACATAATCATCTCTCATAGCTTTAGTGACGATTCAATGAATAACAAATTTTACTCTTGTAAGGCTAATTCTAAACTATCTTGATCAGTGGAAGCAGTATGTAAAGTTACTTTACATAGGTATTAGGTTAGTGAATAATTCATAACAGGAATTACTTGACACATGCCAAGAGAATAGATATTTAACCCTCCAATACACAAATTTCAAATAAACATGATATTGTTGAGATAGTCTTAATAAAAATATATAAAGAATAAAAGTTTCTGATAATAATGAAGATTCGTTCCTTCTTTAATCTTGTCAGAGGTAATCTCTCCGAAGGAAAGATGCATTTGCACTGCCCTTATACAGAATATACCAGAACATACAGAACAGAACTCATTCATTCAGACTGACGTTCCTCTAAGCAACAAGATGTGGCGTGAAGGCAGAAATATTACCCCCGATGTAGAATAATCTTTGTGAGCTCTATGTAGGGTTCAAATACAGAAAGATACAGTCATATTGCTGAGCACCTCTACAGCTTTTAAGTTACAGGAATGTGTTGTGCACGACTGCTGCTCTCTCAGGTTTTATTTCATCACTAACAACGACAAAGAACCAACCAACTCTTCTTCTTCCCCCTCACCCTCAGTCCAGTGCATAGGAAGGCACTTTGGACCAATTTTCCCTCATTGAACCCTTCATCTTGTACCTTACTATAAGGTTGCTCTACTGGGAGACTATTTTTGAAGAGTCACAACTCACAGTAACTCTTGAAGTATACTATCAGAATTACACATACAACATTCAACTCTTACGTCCCTTTCCATAGTTAATATATTTCATGTTGCATTTAGATGTATTTCAGAGGTATGCACCTTCCTGCCAGATTCACAGTTTACATAGGAAGAATAGAAGAATAAGTGATCCAGCACTATTTGTTTACTGGTTCCATATAGCAAATAATGAGACAAGTGACTGCAAGTCACCGCTAAGCATCCTGTGACAGAAACGCTTAAAATTGCATAGAGGTTTTCCAAAATTTAGCATTGTATAATTCACCATGCACCATAGTTCTTTGGTTGTTCCATAACTCGAAGAGACCTCATCTCATTATTAGTCATTTACAAACCCAAGAAGATTAACCTGTGTACTTTCTGTAATCACAAACACCAACATAGATAAAGTAATATCTTTCCTCTTCGCTCTGACAGTATTCTACGCTCTCTGTACAAGCATATAAATGACTACCCTCTTTTTCACCTTGTAAAAACTAGGCCCATAAGCAGTAATTGCTCTGCTCTGTATTCTGTGCACGAGCTGCTAAATATTATATTTCTAGTAAGATACGGCTGCATTCTAAATATAACTTAAATGCATCCTGCTTTCATAAATAATATATTGGTGACTCACTGATGTATCATAAGACACAGTTAAGTAAGAACCAGCTGGAAAACAAATCAATATTAGGTATAGGGCTGTTTTAACATCTGTTGGTTCCTCTAATAAGTGATTGTGGAGGGCTGTTAAACAATTAGTCTCCAACTTCTGCTTATACTTAGAATCCCATGTAATGCATGTTCTTTGCTTCCTGCAGTTAAGTTGGTTTGAATCTAAGCACAGTACTGTGGTTCTGAGAGCACTTCAAATACCAGCCATATGACAGGGTTGTCATTAAGTGGAGATGTTTGTATAAAAAATAGCCCTTGGTGTGGCAGAATGATTGGACTTTGAATAAACTTATTTTCTGCACTGGACATGGCTAGAATAATGGATATAATAAAAAGAAGATAGCCGGAAGCAGTGTAAAAAATCCCACATAAATCAAATTAGAATAGGCTATGGAAAGAGAAAGGGAAGAAACTAAAAGTAACAGTAATTAGATAAGGCCGGTATTGCTTTAAGAAGCTTTTGAATAACTTTTTCTCTGGCATGGATTTTTTATTTGATCATTGACATCCATATGTGTACTCATTAGCCAGCGTATAAAATGGCAAACAGAAGGAGCAACATGGAAACAGAGGCTTTTAAAGTGGCTTTACACTGCTCCCCCCATACAGCAGTTTCTCCAGTCTTAGCACAAACTCTCTCCCCCTTTATTAGCTTGACAGTGCAGCTGAAACACCATCGTGAGACTGTGCCTTTCCCACCAAAAAGGCATGGCAACCTCTCTTCCTCTCAGCTCTATATCCACGGAACATGTGTTCTGGCACTACCCAAAGCCAGAAAGCCGGAGCCGGGCAGGGTATGTTGGTGCTCTGTACTTCTGGGAGGTAAGAGGGGAGCATCACACAGTCCGGGCTTTTCGCAAGGACCAGCGGTTTCAGCCTGTAGACAGTCTTCCCTTTGATTACTTGCATTAACCTGTGCCATATCGCAGCAGTTAGTGGATCTCACGATGAGGATCAGTTTACAAATAGCTTCAGGGCACACACATCTAACAGCTCACCTCACCACACATACATGTGACAGGGAAATAATGATGCCATTAAGCCCAATGTGAAAACTTGATTTTAAATCAGTCTAGCACAGGTGAATACATTTGATCATAGGTGTTACCAGACACTAGGTTTTGTCCTAGTATCTCATTTTCCAATCATAAAAAAATGTAGTGACACATACTGCCTATGTGTAAGGTTGGGGGAAAAAAAGCAGGTACAGCCCAGGAGTTCACATTTCGTAAATTCCTTCCAACACCACTCTTTTAAAAATTGCACAGATAATTCCTTAAGGATCCTCTTTCACCATTTTTTCTTCTTGGATCTATCCCAAGCACTTCTCCTTAAGCCCCTTCACTCTTCAGCAGTGATCCCCAAGTAATCTTCATTAAGCCTTAGCTGAAAGGACCCTAACTCTAACCCTAAAACTATCCCTAACCTTAGCCCTAGCCTGAGCAGGGTGCCCTGCCTTTTCTGCGCTCCTGGGGCAACATCTGGGGGTCCCTCAGGGTGAGCCAGAAGGGCCTCAAGGAGATGCCTGTGTCGTCAGGAGAGCTGCACGTGCAGGAGCAGCGCCAGAGCCTGCCAATGCTCATCCCACAAAGGCTCTTGCCCTGGTCTGCTGCGGACACCCTCCCAATGCTGGAACGGCACCCATGTTGCAGGTCCTCCTCCTTCTCTCCTGCCTGTGGGTCAGCTTTTGGCTGACCTAAATTTGTCAAGCCCTTCCTGAGACTTGCGTTTGCACAAATGCACGAGTGCACAGATAGAGAAAAAAAAACTATGGAAATTATCCTTATTAGGATACGAAGCATTCTTATAGGTATATACGTCTTCCCACACCATCTCTCAGAGGCAGCTGTACTTACAGGTCCAACCCGCAGCCCTGCCGGGTGCCATGTCACCCACAGCAGCTGCTGTGCATGGCGGTGGCTTCCCACACACCTCCTCACCTCCCCACCAGCCAGTGGTGGGCCACCACGGCCCGACTGGCCTTGCAGCTTATTGCGGAGAATAATGCGTCCCGCAGACACCGGAAACATACGCAGCAAAGCATCGGTGGAGACACAGGGACGGCTTTTGCCTGCATGCACAACGCCGCGTGTGCTGCACGCTGTGCAGAGGGCCTGCAGCCGCAGCCCCGCAGCCTCCTCGTGCTGCCCCTGCCCCACGGGCAGCGGTGGGAGGCGGGTTGGGCCGTGGGGCAGGACAGCACAGCGTCTGTAAGTCACGAGTGCGTCCGGATGTTGAGGCAGGTGTCAGGCTGATGGTGAGCATACTTCAGAAGCACAGCTCAGTACAGGTTGTGGCAGGAAGTGTGGGTGACAAATGATGTTCATGAGCTCTCCTCACTTCCAGCTCACAGCATACCCCCTCCTTGTCAGACCCCCGCCCCCGTGAGAGACTGAACCGTGGGGCATTTGTCTCAAAGATAGTTTGGCTGGGCGAGAATCCCTTCAGCTGGCGATGGGAGTGGCTGCAGGGCCATGGAGACCTCCGATCGGTGCTACAAGGCCCAACCATGCACCATCGGCTCATGCGATAGCCGCGTGATAGTCGCGTGAGGAGCGGGGCTGGAGCCACGTGACGTGTATGCGCATGTGCAGATGGGCAAGTACCTGTCGCTGTCATGGAAATCACAGCCCTTGGATGAGAATAAAAGGGACTGCCAAGGCAAGCCCGTGCGCTGTGATTGCCCACCACCGAAACATCGAGAAACTTGGACCCCGGGATGCCGCGGATCCATGGTGGTGACTATCCTTGCAACTCTATCCCAAATGCTTGCTTGATTTCTGTCTTTTTACTCCATTCTGTCCTATTGCTACTATTTCCTTACTTTCAATAATAAGTTATTGCTACTAATTTTTTATGTTTGATAATAAAAGTTGTTTTGGGTATACGGCATTTGACCTTGTTTGTGTCTTAATCTCGCTCTCGGGATCATATCGAAACCTCCTCCAACATTGGATCAGGAAACCTTCCCATCCCCATGTCTTCACCGTGGGCTAGTTTGTCTTCCACACAGTCTGGCTACCATACATGCAATGGCCATTGCTTTGGAAGGATCCGGCATCTTGTTTGGTGCTCATCCTCTGTGGGGAAAGCTTCTCTAGGAAAGACACATCTTCTGCCCAACTGGCCAGTACACGGGGACAGCCATAGCACTGCACCCATCCCGACGTGCTGTGTTTATCACTGGTGATGAGAGAGGTCAGGCCAGCCAGGGTTGTTCTGCTGGCTCCGTCAGGGGCAGTCAAGGGTGAAGAGCACTTTAAAAAAGAGTCTGTTCTGTACTAGGTGTTGTCCCACTTTTGCACATAGCTATCTAAAAGTCCTCCTAGAACCTGCTGCTAGAGCTCTGACTTTCTGAAGGCCTGTACAGGTATTGTTTTCATGGGACTGGATGAGACTGCTCCAAAGTAACTCCCTCCACACCCCCAAAACATAAGTAGATGGGTTGCTGGTTTCTCATAGCCCCTATCTCCTGGCCTTCCTGGGATAGTCTGAAACCAGACAGCTAACAGAGCCAACCTGGGGCTGCAAGAGGCCTGAAATGAAGATTATGAAAGGCAGGAGATGCCATGAAGATTCTCTCTGACTATGGCACCAAAGAAAAGCCCTGTAGAATAATTCCACCTGGTATCAAGAGCTGTTTCTGAACAGCACAAAACATCAACAGAGAAGGATGCACTCCACCTCTGCAAATGTTCCCAGGCAGGAATAGGAGAAGATGTGAAAGGCTGTGGGCCCTTGTTTGTGCAGGGCCATTATGCCTCAGCTGCAGCTGTGAGCGGAGGAGGCAAGGGTCCTTGCCAGGTACTGGTGATTAGGAAGCGGACAAAGCAGATGTCCTCAGTGTGAAGCCGGTGACAAGCCTTCCTTGCTCTTCCCTCCTCCCCACTAGTCCTCCCTCGCAGCTGCCCAGCCTGCCAGCCTTGCCTGCAGGCAAGCTTTGCACAGCCTGTGACGCATGGAGACAAAAATGAGTGCAGCTTGGTGCAGTATTTACTTGGACCAGTAAATACAGCTGCCACTGAGAGATGTCATGCGAAGGCATATATACCTATAAGAATGCTTCGTATCCAAATAAGGATAATTTCCATAGTTTTTTTTTCTCTGAGCACTCATGCATTTGTACAAATTGTCCATGGGAAGCACAGTTACCTACTCCAAAAGACCAGTGTGGCCTGATTGATGAAAGAGATGTTAAGGGCACCTGAGCAGGCAGCAGTACAGGCATAGGTACCATCAAAACATCCTCCAATTTTTTGCTGTTGACCAGATTCATATGCAACTATTTATGGGGTAAGTTCAGGTTGCTTAGCAACGATTTTTGCACTTCTCAGCTAGAAATGTTGGGCCAGAACCCCATGGTGTCCCTGAGGAAAGGAACGCATCTGAAAACAAAACACCTAGTGTGGATGCAAGAGCTATTGCCCTATCAGTCCATCTGGACCACTCTTATTTCACCCGCATGGGTAGAGGCAGCTCACTGTAAAATGAGAACAGTATAAATGGTCCATGGTCTTGGGACCAAAAATACCCTTACTGAAAAAAAGGTCATATTGCAGATCACACATTTTCCTGTCTGACAGCCCAATCTTTTGTAGAAGCAAAGAGTTTTAAGAAACATAGCACATGACCAGTAACATCAGACTCCGTCAACCTTGCATGCAAATCTGCTCAAATACTGAAAGACTTTCTGCCAACTTAAGTCTTCATTTAAAGCAACTCCTAGAACAATATTGCTATAAAACTTTCAGTGTAGGAAATCAGTGTTCTTTCCCCATCTTAATTTCATAATTGACTGAGCTGTTTTGAATGAAATGTTACAAGAATGTCATCTTGAAGTAGCACCTGACAGGCAGCTGAGAGTCTAACAAAGTTATAAGCAATTGGAAGCAGAGTCTTATAATGGAAAGTGTCAGGCAACATTAATAACAGCCTGTGTTACTAGGCCTTTCCGAGACAATAGAGTATTTTTGTTCACAATATTCATTTAGCTGAAGTTGTGTAGGTGGTAGCTTTTAGCAGGTGCAGAATAAATATTTCCTGAGAAATATCATTGAAGAAGAAGAAATTCATTAAGATTACTAATTAAGGTATTAAGCTTGCCAAATTAAATACAGATGATGTTCATATTCATTATTCCGCCATTTCACTGACCCCTTTTATTCCTAGCTTTTTAATAGGACTGTAAACTATCTAGTGCTCTTCCACATTCTAATGTATTCTGAGCTGACAGGAGAAATTACATGCAAAAGAGTATTTTTTTTGAAAAAGGGACCTTTCTGCCCTTCAATAAATGTCCAGCTTTTCCATATAATATATGAAATAGTTGTCATTCCAATTTGGTATGGGATTAAGCAAGGTTTTTACTTTCTCTGAAGTGATTAATAAAAACAAGAGCAAGATGTATTTTGAAGTGGATCTTTCTGTACTTATCCAGATCCTTTTGATATTAGTTGGAAACTAGCCATTGCTTTCAATAGGTTTGGAGTCAGGCCCTAAGCTGTTGTTACAATTCATGAAGAATGTCTGAATTCCAAAGGGACAGAGTTGGGTTGTTCTTCGGAAGTAATTGTAAATATTTTTGGACCAACTTCTGAGAAGAAACTACGCACACATACAAAAAAAAGCCAACTAAAAATGTGACAATGGGAATGCTCTTCTTTAATTCAGGCTCATGGCAAAATCCACAGAGAGGTCGTGCTGCCAACCTTTTGTGCACTCATTTCTGTGCTTATCACTGACATAACCTCTCTAGCTCTTTCCTTTTTTCTAAATAAGAGGTGCAGGAGTGCTGTCCTACATGGTTGTGAAGTTGGCTGTTTATCTGGTAGCCCAGAATTCCTCCCGTTATACTTACACTATCTTTAAATGGAAATAAAAGCTAATAGATGAGCAATTTACCTCTATTGTGGGCTGTCTAATCCAGCAATACACCAAGTTACATGGACAGGTTTTGTTTGCAATATTTTTCTGTCATAATTTCATAGTCTTTTTAAGCACCTTCATATATTGACTCTTATGTCAAATCTCCAAATGTTTTGTGCTGTGTAGGCAGCAGACCTGTATTTGGCAAAAAAGTGCTGTGAATCCCTGATCCAAAACAGGATACAGAAAGGTCCGTAAAAATATAACTGTCAGATCTGAAGCAACTCTGGATTTTGGGGGAGGGGATGAAGGTGGAGTTTCTGGAAGGAAGACAAAGTTCTGAAATCAGATTGCAGTTCTAGCATCTTCAAAGCAAGTCTGCCACAAAACTGCAATATTCATGCTTTCTTAACCCCACAGATAGCCTCATAGATGAAGAAGGTTTTTGTGAATAAGCAGATTTTAGGAAGATTGAGAGAATAACTGGGGTGGCTCCATAGAGCAGCAGCAGTGCACTCTTGCTGCTGAGCACTCCCTGCCTTGATGCTGCAGGTGGCTGACCAAGAGATGAAGGCTTTCCAAAGGGACGAGACAGAGAAGCAGTGCCAGGTTCAACGAGCGGCAGATTAAGGAGGCACCAGGCCAGTTCCCTCTAATCAGTAGCATACTGGGTAAGGACGCTGCTGGCACTTGGTTTGTGGGAAGTAAGAAGGATCTCACTGCAGTTTCCCTCTGTGGAGCAGAGGTGAAGTGGGAGATCCCATTCACAGCTGGGGGAAGAGACTAGAGAATAGACTGGGCAGGAGGTGGGTGACAATTCTGCAGGAGGAAATCTTGATAGGACATTGATGGTTGGACTTTATGATCTTGAAGCTCTTTTCCAACCTTAATGATTCTGGATCCTGACACAGACAAGAGGGGCCTAGTGGAAGTAAGCATTGACCAGTTTGCTCATGGTATAACATATCAGGAATGGGAAAGACAGTATGTTCCATGCTGTGGATTCATTTAAAGGAGTTAATTGGAAACTGGGGACTGCTGTTCCGTGGCTGTGCATAACAACATGCTCTTGAGAATACAGCTAGAGCTCTAAGATGCAATATGTAGGTTTTAGAGCCTAAGTTCAGGTCTTATTAGGAATCGTTTTTTGGGATTCTGCTCCTTTGAAGTAATCTGTTCCAGATTGTTTTAGGATATGCATTGAAGAATGTATTCAAGAGCTAAAATACCAGCAGAAACTGTACATATATTTGTATCCTATGCTTGAACCTAACACAGAGCAATGTTCTACCATTGCACTGTCCTTGGGGGAAATGGCTGTAGTTCAGAAAGAATTTCCTGTTGACTCACCACATGGTGAGGTATAGTGGTGAAGAATTAATTAGTCTATGTGCTGCTGACATGCTTTTTATTTTAACTGCTATTTTTCCTGTAATCATGGTATATGAATGGAAAGCTACATAGATTTACATTTCTAATTCTTCTAAATGTGGTTGCTACACCAGTCACTCATGCTGAGGGCTTGACAGCAACTACCCTGATGTGAAAACCGTTAGTGCAGTAAGTATTCAGTCGTCTCTGTTCCCTTTTTGAGCTCCTGTTTTGTGCTACTAAGCGTTATCCTGTGAACTTCTTCATATCTACTATGGCCTATCCAGGGCTAACACCAATGTGCCAGTTACGTGACAACAAAGAAAACGTCAATTCTTGCAATGGCAGCCCTTTGGTTGAAAGTGCAACAGTGTGTGGTGGGAGCTACAGAAACTCCTGTTGGAGAGGGTCCAGAGGAGACGACAAAAATGCACAGAGGGATAGAACACCTCTCCTGTGAAGAAAGGCTGAGAGAGTTGGGGTTGTTCAGCCTGGAGAAGAGGAGGCTCCAGGGACACTTTAATGCAGCCTTTCAGGGGGCTTATAAGAAAGATGGGGACAGACTTTTTATCAGGGCCTGTTGCGGCAAGACAAGAGGTAATGGTTTTAAACTAAAAGAGGGCAGATTTCAACCAGATCTAAAGAAGAAATTTTTGACACTGAGGGTGTTGAACCACTGGCACAGGTTGCCCAGAGGTAGATGCCCCATCCCTGGAAACGTTCCAGGTCAGGTTGGACGGGGCTCTGAGCAACCTGATCTCGTGGAAGATGTCCCTGCTCATTGCAGGGGTGGTTGGACTAGATTACCTTTAAAAGTCCCTTCAAACACAAACTATTCTATGATTCTATGAAACTCACTTGGGAGCAGTGTTGGGGAAGAGGGGGAGAGACTGCCATGAAAAGTTACCACTTGTGTTGCAGCTCACAGATTTTATTGCAATTCATATAGCTCTGCATAACACGAGATGTATTTAAAAGGACAGTAAGTTCATATAAGATGTTTTCTCACTCCCCTTTGTAGAGTTGTTCAGACATGAGGGGAAAAGTAAGCAGATATCTTTGTCCTCAGTGCTGCTTTGTTGTTCAGGCCAGGACTCTTTGGATCATTAGACAGATGTTGAATTTTCAAGTTGGCAGAATTCATATACAGTACCTTTATATCATAATGATAGAACAGCTTCATTCAAACAGTTTGCTGGAGGCTGAAAATGGGAGAAGTATTTATGATAAGCTGGGAATGATGAGGCAGGTGAGTCTTTATGCACAGTAGTAAGAATTTATTTCAGCACAGAACAGGGATCCAATGCAGCAGTGAATAGGGAGAGAGGCTGTCAGTGCTCTTCTTGGCATTGTCCTAATCCTTCACACAGCCTTTTTATGTAGCCTATTCTGGTGCTCCCCATAATGCCAAAATTTTCTTACTAAGGCAAGAACTGACAAGAATTTCCCAAATGCAAATTCCTTTTCCAAAAGGAAAAATATTCTGAGCCTTCAATAACTTAGAAAGAGCTGTTTAAAATGAGGATTAATAAAAGTTTTAAAGGAATGTACTTGAAAAAAGGAAAATATATGTCTTAAGTTCCTTGTTTCCAAATTAAAAAAAAAACAACCAAAAAAACCCAGCAACAAAACCCTCTTCTTTCTTACCAAATATTTTATTTAGACTAGTTTTGTAATATTTCTTTTCCTCTTTTTAATAGTCTTGAACTATCCCACTGCAGCATTAATTAGGATAACCTTTTATCTGTTTATGTTCTACCAGTGACATTTGAAGATTGGCCTTCAGTGAGAACTTTGGGTGATGTGTACACTGAGGCTTCGGAAACTTCTTCTGGACAAGCTGCCAGCAAACTATTACCCTTCTAAATGTCAATAAGCTAGACATCAATTGTCAGTTTGCATCATTTCTAAAAGCCTGCTCTCTCTGTAGATTAGATCAAAAGTTAGATGCACACTGAAAAAAACAGCACTAGATTTTGATCATGTATTAAGCATTTTTGTCCCTTGGGACTTGGGTGAAGAATGTTATACTTGAAAGATTCTAGCTTACCATTGCACAGTTCTAAAAAACAGAATAAAGATTTATAGATCAATTTTTAGAATATTGAGCAGAGGCCCTAATGGATTTTTTTAATATAAAGGTACACTAAAAATGGATGTCTACTGAGAGGAAAAATACAAAGCAAGAATTTTAAAAAAGTACTAACACCAGTCTTTGTTGGGGGGCATGGAGTGGAAAGAAGTTGTGGCTGAAGTTGAATATGTCTATTGGCGAGACCATGCTGGTTTTACACATTAAAAATACATGTGTCAAAGAAAATACATTATTTATTTTCTCTGCTACGTGGCCAGGTTTCTTCCTGTCTCATGTTGGCAGTTTACATTTTGCATCAGACCAAGGACATCCCTAATTATTACCCGCAAGTTCTCGAGCAGTATTTGGGAGCTTTTTTTTAATTCCTTCGGTTTTACAGTGTTCCTCTCTTTTGGCACACTCAAATTTGTCTGGAATGTTAGGAGATTTACGTTCCTTTCAGTATGTTCCATGGCTAAGGCAGTTTATAACATAATCTCCTCCCTCTTCATTGCAGTGATATACTTCAAGAAGAAGTCACAAAATATTTTTATTGATAAAAATACAAAAAAGAATACAGTACATGATATATATATGAATGAAAGATGCCTTAGAACATGAAGGAAATAATCCATACAATGATTTTACCTTCCTTCATACTTTCCTTGCTATGGGACCCATATTTTTCTATTATTGTGCCTCCAAAATGATTTAGAACCTCCAACACGGCCATAATGGAGATGTTCTGGCCCAGTTCTCTGGATCCAAACCATGAAATCATTGTTAGCTGCTAAACCAGCTGCAACAAACATTTATAAAGAGCTCCATTTGCTCTTGATGCTGCTGCCCCTGCAGAAGCTCTATTGTCTGTGCTCAGCCTAGTGCTTGGCCCTGCCCTCTTCGGCTTTGCTGGAGAAAGCGAAGTAGACTCTGATAATTCTGGCATTACAGTCCCCGCCATATCAGACCTCCATGATGAGGCACTCCCTTTCCCACTCCCCTTTGATCTCCTCCATGTGCTTTAATTAATGTTCATTTCAGAGCTAAGGAAAGACTTGCCCCAGGGACATAAAAATGTTCATAATTGTATTTCAAAGCTTTATACTTGAATCTGTACAACTGTGGCAGAAGTCCCTCATACATCACCTGTTGATCACAGCACTTCACTTTTGCATATGTCTGGCAGACAAACTGATAAGCTCTTCTATTCCAAGAAAATTTCTAACATCCCTTTTTGGGCTTTCCTTCTCTTTTACTTTGGCCTTTATCATGACTGTAGAGTTGCAGGGAAAGGCATTATGCTAGCTCTATCTGGTAATAAAATAAGTGGTGTGAGATGGAGAGATCCATTTGGTGTTGACTCCATTTGCAGACCTTGGCAGTAATTCAGTTGTTAATTAGAGATACTATTGATGTAACGTTACTAACTTGACCTAATAGCAACCTTCTCTTTGTATTATAGGTCTTTACCAAGTGTAATGGATGTGGGGTGTACTGATGTAACTCTCTGCACTATATATCATCACAAATATTGTTATTTTAAGTAAGTGCTACCACTAGCAGCCACGAAACAGATGAGCTGATGACCTTCATTTTAGGAAAAAAAATCCACAGCATTAGTTTTACTGACTAATACTGACTTTTTCTCTCTGACACATCATACTGTTCCTGTTAATTTCTTGTAAATTGAATAAGCCAAAGAGAATATGAAAATTGTTTGTCTACCTCTTCTGCTGTCTGAAGAAAAGTACTGTTACAATGACATGGCTGTGATGCTGTTGGGATTGGATTTGTATCCCACAGAAACCATACAGCTTTAGTCATCTAAAACTTAGGCAGCAAGTCAAGACAGTATTCAAGGCTTCTCTATAGTCAAGGGAAGAAGAATGGGTGATTCCTCCCACCTCTCCAAGACACTAAGTTCAGAATGAAATGAGGCACACTATGGAGATGCATCTAGCCGTTCATTACACTGGAAACAATGACATGTAGCTTCGATATGGTGCTAAAGTCAGATGAAATGAATCACACAGTTTGTGTGAAAGTAAGTGAGAGCTTACCATTGACCTCTATGAGATTGAAACCATATTCAGAGAGCAGTACAATTATAACATTGCTTGTTCTAGCAATTGTGCTAATGATTATATCAGTCATCACTGAAATTACTCAAGACATAAAATCAGTTGACAGTTATTTCTGAGAATGGGTCTATTGCTGATCCATAAATCTCTATTCTTTAGCCTTCTTTCATTATCAGGCAGATCACCATTCAGAACGAAATGTCTTTTCCATTTCAGATTTAGATTTGGATGGGCTGGATCAGATCACCTCCACTGACAAGTGTTATGCAACTGGCATAGTTACCTACTGCTTATTGAGTGAAAGTTTTTTCTGCAACTGATTCATCTCTTTATGTGTTCCTAAGCACTTATAAGGAAAAAAAAAATAGGCCTGAGGCAGATCAAATAGAAAAAGATAGAAAGGATTCAGAAGGATCAAAGTGAGAAAAGGTTATTCCCAAATGCTCTCTGAAATGGCAGTCTTCAGTCTGAACTGAAAGTACTCTACAGTTATTATTACCTATTTGCCCGGAGTAGACCAACAAGGAAATGGTCTCCACTGTAGGAGTCATTCTACATCCCAAACAAAAACTTGTCTCTTAAATTACACTTGTTTTACAAGTTAGAAATTTTCTGCTCTCCTTCTGCATTCATCTAACATTTGTCTAACTTACATATTGCTATAGTATGCAGTGGGCTGGCACGATATTGAACACAGTTATATTGCCCTAGCAGCTGAGTTGACTAAGTTATGTTCTAGCATACGATGGTATTTGTGAGCATGCAAAAAGCTCCATTTAGACTTGACTTATTGTATATGGTATCTCCTTCTAGGTATTGTATATTCACTATCTACTATTATAAATTATAAATTCAGGGTGACAGAAGATTTGAAAGAGCATTCTTGAAAAACAAACCTTTCATTGACCACAAACCCCTAGAAATGCATATTTTTTGTTAGTTTCTGGAGATTCTAGCTAAAATGCGCTGTATTCAATTAATGACTTTTGCAAGTCACTAATTATCTGTTCACTTGAAACATAGAGAAATATAGCCTTCAAACCTGCAGAGGTAGTGGCTATCCATAGTATGCAAAAATTTCTTAGGAGTGTTGACTTTCCCCTCTCTTTTCACATTCATGTTCAAGGAGTCCATAAAACTTCAGCTTTGATTAGCCCCTCCTTTTCCAGGCAGCACAATATATATTGAAAAACTCCAGCCTGTATTTGTATTATTTTTGCAGCTGAACAATTCACGCAGTCGCTAACGTTGGGGACTGTTCATCACACACTAATAAAAGAAGTAAAAGACAGAGTGCTTTGCTCAAACAGCCATGCCATATTTTCTGCTTGTTGTAGGTGGTGTCACATCAGAACAACATCCTTCTCCGGATATCACTCAGAGATAGTGCAGGCAGCATCCTGTACTATCTGACTTCTGAAGGACCTTATTTTAAAAACTAGAGCTGTCTGTGCTTTGTGGGAAGCCTAGCACCTCACTCTGGCTTAGAGGTTCACCTAGACTGCAGTTAGGCCTGATTACCTTTGAGAATCTTAGCATAGACGCTTCACAGAGCTGTGCTGCAAGTATTTTCATTCTCACAAATCTTATTTGAGTTTATGTGAAAATTGTAGCACTTTGGCTACAATACTGTAGGAATCCAGGGAATGATGTTGAGAAATGCTAGCAGCAAGCTACTAGCAATCCTGTTTCACCAGAGATTAGAACCAGTTGGGTATGGACATAGGTATGGGAAACTGCTAACCGCTAACCGCTAAACAGTATCTCTTAGGATCTCACTACCAAGCCAGGGCTCCAGCACAGCTTTCCTGTACCCGGGCTGTGGCAATGGAGACAGACAGATTCAGTAGGGGAGGATCAGTTTAGGGAGCATTGAAACAAATCAGCCTTGCTGGACCTGCTGTTTACAAACAGAGAAGGACTGGTGAGAGATGTGGTGGTCGGAGGCCGTCTTGGGCTTAGCGACCATGACATGATAGAATTCTCAGTTGTGAGTGAAGTAAGGAGACGACTCAGCAAAACTGCTATCATGGACTTCCGGAGGGCAGACTTTGGCCTGTTCAGGTCACTGGTTGAGAGAGTCCCTTGGGAGACAGTCCTGAAGGACAAAGGGGTCCAGGAAGGCTGGACAGTCTTCAAGAAGGAAATCTTAAAGGCGCAGGAGCAGGCGGTCCCCATGTGCTGTAAGAAGAGCTGGCGGGGAAGGCGACCGGCCTGGCTGAACAGGGAGATTTTGCTGGGACTCAGGGAAAAGAGGAGAGTTTATCACCTCTGGAAGAAGGGACAGGCAACTCATGAAGAGTACAAAGATCTCGTTAGGTCAAGCAGGGACAAAATTAGAAAGGCAAAAGCCCAGCTAGAGCTCAGTCTGGCCACAGTCGTAAAGGATAATAAAAAATGTTTTTACAAATATATTAACAACAAGAAGAGAGGCAAGGAGAATCTCCATCCCCTACTGGATATGGCGGGGAACATTGTCTCCAAGGACGAGGACAAGGCTGAGGTACTTAATGCCTTCTTCGCCTCAGTCTTTAATAGCCACTCCAGGTATCCACAGGATATTCAGCCCCCTGAGCTGGAAGACGGGGATGGAGAGCACAATGTACTCCTCATAATCCAGGAGGAAGCAGTCAAGGACATGCTAAGCCACCTGGACATCCACAAGTCTATGGGGCCTGATGGGATCCACCCGAGAGTACTGAGAGAGCTGGCGGAGGAGCTTGCCAAGCCGCTCTCCATCGTTTATCAGCAGTCCTGGTTAACAGGGGAGGTCCCAGAAGACTGGAGGCTTGCCAATGTGACACCCGTCTACAAGAAAGGCCGGAAGGAGGATCCTGGGAACTACAGGCCTGTCAGCCTGACCTCTGTTCCAGGGAAGATTATGGAGCGGTTGGTTTTGAGAGTGCTCACAGGGCATCTGCAGAACAGCCAAAGGATCAGGCCCAGCCAGCATGGGTTCATGAAAGGCAGGTCCTGCTTGACCAACCTGATCTCCTTCTATGACCAGGTGACCCGCCTAGTGGATGAGGGAAAGGCTGTGGACGTTGTCTACCTGGACTTTAGTAAAGCCTTTGACAGCGTCTCCCACAGCATTCTCCTGGAGAAACTGGCGGCTCGAGGCTTAGACGGGTTTACTCTTCGCTGGGTGAGGAACTGGCTGGATGGCCGAGCCCAGAGAGTTGTGGTGAATGGCGTTAAATCCGGCTGGCGGCCGGTCACGAGTGGTGTTCCCCAGGGCTCGGTTCTGGGACCAGTCTTGTTCAATATCTTTATAGATGATCTGGATGAGGGAATCGAGTGCTCCCTCAGTAAGTTTGCAGATGACACCAAGCTGAGTGGGAGTGTTGATCTGCTGGAGGGTAGGAGGGCTCTGCAGAGGGAGCTGGACAGGCTGGATCGATGGGCAGAGGCCAACTGTATGAGGTTTAATAAGGCCAAGTGCAGGGTCCTGCACTTTGGCCACAACAACCCCATGCAATGCTACAGGCTTGGGGAGGAGTGGCTGGAGAGCAGCCCGGCGGAAAGGGACCTGGGGGTGCTGGTTGACAGCCGGCTGAATATGAGCCGGCAGTGTGCCCAGGTGGCCAAGAAGGCCAGCAGCGTCCTGGCCTGTATCAGGAATAGTGTGGCCAGCAGGAGCAGGGAAGTGATTGTGCCCCTGTACTCGGCACTGGTGAGGCCGCACCTTGAATCCTGTGTTCAGTTTTGGGCCCCTCACTACAAGAAGGATGTTGAGGTGCTGGAGCGTGTCCAGAGAAGGGCAACGAAGCTGGTGAGGGGTCTGGAGCACATGTCTTATGAGGAGCGGCTGAGGGAACTGGGGTTGTTTAGTCTGGAGAAGAGGAGGCTGAGGGGAGACCTTATCGCTCCCTACAACTACCTGAAAGGGGGTTGTGGCGATGAGGGTGTTGGTCTCTTCTCCCAAGTAACTAGTGATAGGACAAGAGGAAATGGCCTCAAGTTGCGCCAGGGGAGGTTTAGATTGGATATTAGGAAAAATTTCTTCACTGAGAGGGTGGTCAGGCATTGAAACAGGCTGCCCAGGGAGGTGGTGGAGTCGCCATCCCTGGAAGTGTTCAAAAAACGTGTGGATGTGGCGCTTCAGGACATGGTTTAGGGGACATGGTGGTTCTGGATTAATGGTTGGACTTGATGATCTTAAAGGTCCTTTCCAACCTAGTGATTCTGTGATTCTGTGATGCACAAGTCTGTGGGACTGGATGGGATGCACCCACCAGTGCTGATGGAGCTGGCCCATGTTGTTGCTGGGCTCCTCTGGATTGCATCAGTTCCATTGACTGTCTCACATAATTTTTTCTTCTTGAGTTCTTTGGATTCTATGGGTGTTACTTCAATCGAGCTTGTAAAACCTGTTACATTTCCACGTCATGTCTTTTTGAAAAGAAAAAAAGCTAAAAAGCACAGATGTATTAGGCAGCTCACATGAAAAAAAACCTGGAAGGAATTAAACTGTTAGTTGTATTTTCGGCTTGTTTTTTTTGAGACAAAATTCCTTGGGACTAATCCTATGCATAACTACCAGCTGTGTCACTTTATGTAGTGGAGTAACTCTTCATTTACAGCAGAACACAAAGAGAATTGGCCCCTTTAGACTTCCTTACCAAATTTTTATGGAAAGAAATTGGCATTGCTGTTTGTGAAAGATATCCTGTATACTAACAAGAGCTTTCTTCAAAAGTTCCCAGTTTTCTGTCTCTCCCTCTTTTTCATTATTTCCTTTGCTTATCTAGGTAACTTAACAACAATCCTAACACTGTAAATTGCAAACAGAGGTATTGTACCTTCCTAAACAACTGAAAAACATAAGGAGAAAGAGAGGCCAGGGACCATCCTAAGGCAGTGGTTCTGCCTCTTCCTTCCTTTACTTGAAGACTTATGGAAGAAGAGAAGAATCTGCTGAAACATATTAAATGGTGCACAAACTGCAGATGATGTAGTGAGCTATTACTATTACTATTATTGGAACCAAATCTTCATACGGGTGTCTCAAGTAGCAGAGTGTGCTTGTAGAGCAGAGCGTTCAGCAAAGACTGGAAAAACCCACAGTTTTGTGCCATTTAACCCAAACTGAGCCTGGCATATCTTTCACCATGTTTTGAAAGGAAAACTGTATGGAAATATACAGGTGTACAGAAGTAAAACGTGGGCCCTTTTCTCTTTTTGATCAATTTAATTGTGCTGTCAGAAACTGACTTGTATAAAACACACTATTTTTCAGTGAAAATAATCCTTTTTATAAAATAGAGAATTAATTATACATTGCTCTTCTGAAAGCGGACCTCTTCAATAGAGTGAACTCGTGAATCAACAGCTTACAGCCCTTGTGTCTAAGTACACGCTATTTATAGAGGAGCACTCACGTGACATTGCAGAGGTAATAAACCAAAGATAAAGGTAATTTGCCAGAGCAGAAATCCCTACTCCATGTAAGGTGGTATTAAGCATCCCACATTTACATGGGTTTATTTAGTGTCTTCGGACACAAGCATATCAATGTTGGCAGCCTGTGTGAGACAAGAATTTCAGTGCGGGGTTGAATAAAACTAAAGCACCATGGGAAGAAAGAGAGACAGAGAATATGAGCAGCAGAGGATCTACCAGGAAAAGTTAGAGGGCTGCAGCCCCCTTCATTTCTGTCACCTGGGCCAGCCTGCATTACACATCACATGACTGGCAGCGGCCCAAACACCCTCACTTTATGAGCACAACTGCATTTATACCCCAGGATACCTAGATAGCTGGCACAATATTTACAGAGTGTTCACTTGGGGGAATATAGAGAGAGAGATTTAAGAGCGGGAACAAGCACAAGGAGAACAGAATCTTGCCTTGTGTGTGCAATTACACTGCAAATTCAACCTCTGCTTACTTACCAAGACTTTGTATTTATATGTTGTTCACCTCTCTTCTATGTCGTCACCTCTTCACCCGCAGGGACCTCACCGCAGCCTACAACTTCCCCAAGGGGGGCAGCGGAGAGGGAGGTGCTGATCTCTCTCTGGTGACCAGTGACAGGACACGAGGAAATGGAATGAAGCTGCACCAGGGGAGGTTCAGACTGGACATTAGGAAAACGTTCTTCAGTGAGAGGGTTGTCGGTCACTGCACCAGGGTCCCCAGGGAAGTGGTCATGGCACCAAGCCTGTCGGAGTTCAAGAGTGTCTGGACGATGCTCTCAGTCATATGGTTTAGTTTTAGGAGCAGGATTCAATGGACTCAGTGATCCTTATGGGTCCCTTCCAACTCAAGATATGCTATGATTCTCATCTTTTAATGGTGTTTTAAACAGTAGTTCAATACTTCTGAGTTTATCAGCCAGAATGGTGAGCAAGGCAAACTCTAATCCAAGTGAAAATGGGTTCAGTAAAGAGTAGGGTTATCTATTATTTCCTTCATTACATACCAGCCATAGCTTGAGACCCAGTTCCTTTTCTTGCTGTCTCAATACATTTGATCAGATAGAATTTATTTCAAGATGCCACAAGGACTTCAGAGCTTTGACCAGTCCAGAGGGATTCTAAAAGATTTTCTTAACTTTCTTGTCATGTTATGGAAAAAATTTCAAAGCCCCTCTATTGAGTGTTTTGAATAGCATCTTCCTTCAGTGGGAAATGAAAGAGTATTTAATGAAACGTAGAAGAAGAGAAGGCAGAAAAACAGCAGACAAAAGCTTAAAAGCACCCATGCAGGAATACAGCTGTATGTTTTTACTATTAAGATGAATAAAGGCAAAAAGCTAATTCCTAGAGTTGAAGTAAGACCTTTTCGATGCAATAGTGGTCTGAACCAATGCATACGTCTATATAGTTTCATTTACAACACTCTAAAGATATTTCATGATTTAATGAAGAATACCACTTTTCTTGATATATGTGTATTTGTTTGACCTTTAATCAGTTATTCACTGACAATTATGAAAAGATATATAGGTAAGTAAAAAAATTAGAGGATCATCTAAAGTACATTTCTCTTCAAAGCCTTTCAGTCTACAGAGAAGATCTATTTCAATATCTGGAAAAAAGTTCCTAGAAAGCCATACTGTACAGGGGGGGTCAGATGCTGAAGTCTGCTGTAATAAAGGGTGAACATATCGAAAGGTGCTGGCAGCACATTGTGGAATTACAGTTATGTTACACACAATAACGAAACAAAATTATCACACTGTTGGGAGTCCATCTAATGGAGCAACTCTAAGTGGAAGAGAAGATATGACAGGGAGACTGCCAAACTGTTGACTTAGGGATGTTTCCTAAATTATTGTACAGAAAGAAGGATACAGAGATCAGATTCCCCTGCTACAGAAAACATTGTCAAATCTTTACAAGATGCAAGGCAAATGTGAGATGTCTCCATATCTCCTGCCCTGCAAAAGGGCTGAAGTTAACATGCTCTCTCAACTCTCCCAATGGCACTCTGTGGCCATTTTTCACTGTTCTAACACAAGTTGTGGTTTATAGCTGCAACTGAACACAGTAGGTGGGATTCAGTCTACAGCTATTTCAGATGCTGTAGGCTTTTCAATACATCTGCATGGGGCTGGCAGAAATGACGCTGGACCTGGTACAACAGACCAGTACCCTTCAGAAGATATAGATGTAAGTCAGGTGACATACCTAGGGCATCTCAAATGACAGTACACACTCATGACTGGACAACTGAATCATACCCAGTAAGTCTAGGCAGGAACACTGCAGGAGTTCACAAAACCTCAAAGAGCACTGACTCACTTCTTTTCAGTCCTGTTGTAAGGGTATATTCTGATTTAATAGTCTCACTGCAACATGTTTTAAATTTTTCATGACGTGAAAAATCCTAATCACTAGAGGCAGGTTTTTTTGCCATCATTATGTTCTTCTATGAAATTAGTTTTCCTGCTTGGTACAACCAACCACCAGGACCCCACCCTCCTGGTAATGCCCAGACTAAATGCAGTATTTTAAAGTGTTTATGAAATATTTATCTTTAATTTTGCCCCTCTTCATCCTTGCAGGGTCTTGACTGCCTTGATCTGGAAACCCTCTATTTTCTGCAGCTGGTATAAAGCGTATAAGCTTATTTGCCCACACGATTTCCCTTATGACAGATTTTAGTTAAAGATACAGTTAAGTGCTACTTATCATGTAAAGAGGTAGGAGTAGAAATAATCGCAGTTCTGAAATGAAAAGACTAGCAGGTTTTTTTTTTCTTTCAGTTTTGTTAGTTCATGTAAACAGCATAAACTGGTAAAATCAGGAATTAGTTGGGTAGATGGGGTAACTACCATGGGCAAAGTACTAGAAAAAATGGACCAGTGGAGTACAAAGAATGATTGGATGATCTTTCATAGTTCCTCCCAGCACTATTTTCTTTAGTTCAAATAAATGGCATAATCCAATGTGGCAAGCTTCACATTAATCAAATAGTACCTTTGCTTTGCAGTGATTGCAAGTACTTGCAATTTTTAGAGGAAAAATGAACAGCACTCTTAATAACTACTGGTCATTATGTAAAATCTGGAAATACATTTGAGTTAAAATGCTGACTTAAAGAGCTCAAGATCTCACCTCCAGTTCTTCTTTCATGTTCACTTATCATGCACTTAAGAAATTGGGAGGGGTCAAATAATTATTCAAAGTTACTTTAAAAATTCAGGCTTGTAGTATTTGAATATTTCTGGCCTGCTTCACATCCAAATATAATTTTGCTATTCTGTCTTTAGATAGTTATTGTGTCATCTTTCTTTGTCTTTTCTGGTGGGGAATGTGCATTAGTTATTCATACATCTTTAACAAGAACAGGTCATCTGGCTTGATGATGAATGCCTCTCATCTTCAATAACAGCACTAAGAATGCTAAAAGCCTCATCAAACTAATTAGTAAGAATGCCCTTGAGCCAGTTACAAGGTCTCAGTACAGATTTGCCATCAGTTCACAGAACTGCTATGTCTGATCTTTTTAGTTACTTCTTCTAAGAAATATCTGGTCATTCAATGGACATCACAGACAGGGCAATCAATGGCTTGAGAGTATCAGCTTTGTCAGGATTTTTCCCCAGATAGCTAATTTCCAGGCATTTAGTTCATCACAGTTTTCATTAATGAAATTGCTCATCTAAAGCTGATTATATGGCATTGTAACAAATATTGACCAAGGAAGAAAATTAGATAATTCTGAGACAAAATAAAATGGTTTACTTAACAAATTGAACAGGAAAGCAATGAAGATTAGATAATAATATCCTGCCAAAGATCTGGTTTTTGTACTATAAGGAAAAATAAGTGAAGCCACAGTCGTCGATATATTTCTGTTATTGGTTTAAGAAGGGCCTCAAAAGTTCAAATGCCATTTTTGCCTTGTATTATGCTTTACTAACTTTTCTAAAGTTTGAGTTTCTTTTATGTACTTCAGTTTTGCTATCATTATTCCTGAAGTGCTATTGTTCCTAATTTAGATTGGCATAATTTACCAATGAATCAGGTTCATAGATCCATAAAGCCTTACATTGTTAACACTCAATAAAAGCAGTGAAAGATTTGCTTGAAGACAGAACAAACAATCCATATTTATTAGTGTCAGCTTACTTCCCCAGGTCAGTACAAAGCTTGATTCACCACTACCTAAGGTCGTATAAAGGCTTCAGGGAATATAAGTGAACAGAGCTCTTTGCAATAAGCAGCTCTAAATTTTGCTAAATATAAGTTTTTTCTCTAATTATAAAGTTTTGTCCAGAACTGAGATACTGGTATTTCTGAGAAGTAGTGCAGGTTTTTTCCTTCTTGAAAACTGCAATCTTATTCCATTATCGATTAACAACATTCCACTAAGAAAAATCCTGTCAGATTTGTATTACTCTTCAATATTTGATGGTGTTATACTAGCCTCAGGATCAGTACTAAGGCATGTCTTCTATTCTGGAACCTGAATCCCTCAAGTCCCAAAATCCATATTTTCACATATCATCTTTTTTGTAGCTGTGGAAATTATCCTGTGTGTCCAGCATGCTTTATCCCCAGTTGGACAGTAGATAGAACAATAATTTTAACTACTGATTTTGCCTCCATGTACTCAGCAGACTGAAACTTTCCTCCTCTTCTCTGTTCCACCAACTATCACACAATCCCTTTGTCCAGGCCCTGCCCAGCCCTTCCTGAAATCTACTGGTATATTTGTATTTTAGTAGGAGCTTTGTCCCTAGACCAAACACTGTATTCTTCCACATCAGATGCATAATTTCAGCTTGCTACTTGTTACCTGGCTATTTCAAGTATCAGCAGAAATTCTGATGTTGACAAATGTAAAACTCCAAGACAAGGGTTTCCCTGCGCACCTCCCTGCCTCTCCCCTCACAAGCAGAAGACTGAATTGCACCCGTGGACAGTGCCAGGCATTCCTGACTTGCTCACAGAAATCTCTGTCCTGTTTTCGCATTCAGTTGCTGCGGGCAGACTGTTGTAGTTTAACCCCAGCCAGGAACTAAGCACCATGCGGCCGCTCTCCTCTGGTGGGTTAGGGGAGAGAATCAGAAGGGTAGAAGTGACAAATCATCTGGGTTGAGATAAAGACAGTTTAACAGAGAAAGCCAAAGCCTCTCATGCAAGCAGAGCAAAACACAGAATTAATTCTCCACTTCCCATGGGCAGGCAGGTGTTCAGCCACCTCCAGGAAAGCAGGGCTCCATCATGCCTAACAGTAACTTGGGAAGACAACGCTGTAACTCCAAAGATCCCCCACTTTCTCCCTCTTCTCCCAGCTTTATATGCTGAGCGTGACGTCATATGGTATGGGATATTCCTTTGGTCAGCTGAGGTCGGCTGTGTCCACTCCCAACTTCTTGTGCACCCCCAGCCTTCTCGCTGGTGGGGTGGTGTGAGAAGCTGAACAGACCTTGACTGCTTAGCAACAACTGAAAACATCAGTACATTATTAACATTACTTTAATCCCAAATCCAAAACATAGCCTCATACTAGCTTCTATGAAGAAAATTAACTCTATCCCAGCTGAAACCAGGACACGGACAAAATGGTATGGGATGTGATTCTGTCAGTCTCAACATCAAGATGTTTCGGACACATCTGTGGAGACCTTTGTATAATGCATTAAGAGGAAATACTGCGGTAGGGTGACTTCACAGGGAAATTATTTCATCCTTAGTTGACAATTCCAAACACAGAAGCATCTGAAGGGGAAAGCAAGAGCGACAGCTACAGGGATCCTCCTTCCTTTGACTTTGACTTTGACTGCTCGACTCAGTAGCGCTGTGGGTAGCATTATGGGTTATATGGTCTTTCAGGAATTTCCATAACAAATATAGGGGACTTGCAAGTGAGATGATGTTTCAGCCAATGCCTCATTTCAGAAACGAAAGTCAAATTATCAAAAAGTCAAAAAAAGTCATACATCACTTATTAGTACTAATAAAACCCCTGTGTTTGTAACAGACAATGAATCATTTGGTGATTCACAAGAAAAAAGGTTACAGTTCAGTTTCTTAAGAAGCTGCCAACTCTGAAGCATTTGTACGTGGCAGAACGTAATGTGGCTGTTGCCACAATCTGGTAAGGTACAGAACACATAAAAACCATTACTGTTTAATAGGTTGTATTTTCAACCAAAATTAACTGTTCAAACAAAATATACATTATTACTCATAATGTTCAGGAAGTGTGCATGGGAAGTAATGAACCCAGCTCTCCAGTCCGTTGTCTAGTAGATCACTAATCCCACGTTAATACTTAGGTCACTATTTAAACTGAGCAAACACTATTGCAAAAATATACATCAACTACCTTCCTTGCTTTAGGGAGGAGATACTTACTCTAACACCAGTCACAGCTTCATTGTCTCCAAATATATGGATTGTATCTTCTGGATTTGAATGCTGAATGTGTTTTGCTTTAGTCAACATTTTAATACACTACTTTATTGCTCCAAGAGAAATCAGAAAGTAGGATTTTATTTTAGACCTTTTGACCAGGTATTATTTTTTAATATTGTTTGGTGTTAGAGACCAGCATTTCAAAAATCAGTATCCATTTTCTCAATATGCAACTGAAAGAAGAAAATAAGAAAACATGAAAGGCAAGCAAAACGTAATAATCAGAGTGGGTCCCACATAATTTGAACTCATGTATTAATTTCCTAAGGAACTAATGTGTTAATTGCTATTTTTCTTATAGGTGTTATTCTAGTCAACTGGAATTCCAGCCAAATGTACACAAATCCATTAGACTTACTGAGTTTCCTAAATAGAGCAGACCTTGGTTTTGCAAGGCTTCCTGGTTGCTGACACTCTTCCGAGCAGTGCAGTCTGTCAGTACCGCGTGAGCTTGGTAGGACCTGGGAGCAACTTGTGCTTGGTCTGATGATATGGCTTTTCAACCTCTTCTTGCCTCCAACCCCATTTTTTGAAATGGAAAAAAAAAAGAAGGTAAAGAATTAATGTATGACTCTCGTAAGTGTTGAGGTGCATTTTCACAGATACTCCACTCAGAGCAGAAACTACATGGTAACAAAACTTTATCTTCCTCATCCTTGACAAGAAAGAAGTTGTTTATTAGAAGATATGAACAGTTATTCCTCTACTCTTTACTAAGTGAAGACACACAGTTTTCATTTGTGCTTTCTATTCTATGGGATTGTTCTGTGTACTTTCATTCCTTTGGATGAAGGATCAGACTTTGTTTACAATTTCTGTGATAAGGTGGTGTAAAACAAAGAAATTTTGTTTTCTGTTTTTTCCAGACCACCGGAGAGAAAGGAATGATCAGAAAATTAATGAGTAGTTTTTTTCTTTGCTCTTATATAGAAAATATCTGGCATTAGATTCTGTATATTTGCCTACTAAAATAGCTAAACATATACTCGTTAAATGCTTTTCTGCATAAAACAATTGTACTTCTAAAACTCTGTGTGGAACTCTCTGGGGTTGTTCAGTCTGCAGAAGAGGAGGCTGAGAGGAGACCTTATCACTCTCTACAACTACCTGAAAGGGGGTTGTGGTGACGAGGGTGTTGG
Source organism: Phaethon aethereus (assembly GCF_964289735.1). NCBI lineage: Eukaryota > Metazoa > Chordata > Aves > Phaethontiformes > Phaethontidae > Phaethon > Phaethon aethereus. The sequence goes on from NC_138582.1 coordinate 21,887,125, forward strand.
TCTCTTCTCCCAAGTAACTAGTGATAGGACGAGAGGAAATGGCCTCAAGTTGCACCAGAGGATGTTTAGATTGGATATTAGGAAAAATTTCTACACCGAGAGAGTGGTCAAGCATTGGCACAGGCTGCCCAGGGAGGTGGTGGGGTCGCCATCTCTGGAAGTGTTCAAAAAATGTGTGGATGTGGCGCTTCGGGACATGGTTTAGGGGGCATGGTTAACGGTTGGACTTGATCTTGAAGGTCCTTTCAAAACTTAGTGATTCTGTAATTCTGTGATTCTGCGATTCTGTGAAAAGAACTTTGCCCTTTTGCCCAGCTTGAGTCTTATTTCTATTGTTTCATTAGGGTATCAGTACTTGACAGTAGCAGAATTTTTCGATTACTTATGATATTGGCTGCCTCTGGTGGCTATTTGCACATCTGATCATACTACTTTCAATAGGAGCTATAGAAATCTTGATGTATACTTTAGGTTTTGGAACCATTATAGCAAAATCTTGATGAACATTTTCTGCTAATAAAAATTCGATTTTTTTAAAAATCAGAAAAGTATATATTAATTATCTATATAAATGTACATATACAAACAGGAAGATATACCTACAAAGAAAATCGTTATTATTTGATATTGCAAAACCCCCGTGATTTTACATTTATTTATGTGCACATAAATCAGCACTAAAAATTCTACTATTGTTATCAAACTCAGATGATGCCATGGAGTTGCACTGGCACATACGTAAGAAAGAAACTGGGAAGGATTGGGCAATCCATCATTCTCTGAATGTCAACTGTCCTGACATTTCCCTCCAGGAGAACAATGCACATTTCTGAGTATATGGATCTAAACACTTGCCTGGTAATGCCATTCTTAGCTTATTTTTGTCTAATCTTTGGCAAGTTATTTACACTTGGCAAGGTGTAATTACACATTTATACACAGTAAAAATAAATTATCAATGTTATTAGCACTATTATTTTTTGAAGTACACTATGGCATGATGTCTCCTGTGTGCACCAAATACATATAAAATGTGTTTGCAATGGAGTACTATAGGTGGGATTACTAAAGATTAGGGAAGGAATTTTTTTCTGTTCCAGACTTTGCATACCCCTCCTATGTGTATAATATACTGACTAAAAGATTCTGACATTTCACTTTGTGCCATAGTAACTGTCTGCTGTTCCCTAAATGACAGCCAATAAACATGACCAGTGCCCTCCAGATATTTATAGGTTTTAATTTTTCTAATGGCTCATGACACATTCCCCACATACTGTGTTTGCTACGGAATCTCTAAAAATTAAAATATGGCATTATATCAGCCACTTATAAAATCCTATCCTGACTCTGTAAAAATCCATACTAAGAATATTACTATTTGTTTCCTGAGTTTCAGCACTCACCTCCCATGTGCTGCATGCCTTCATCCTACAGCAGTAGCAGAAATGTAGCCCACTAGGTAAATCTGTCTGCATTACTAGACTTGCTGGGACACCTCATGAATTTAGGTCTGCATGTTGCATTGACATTGTTCAATGGAAGATGTTCCAAAACCACACATAGTAAACCTATTATTTCAGCAACATTATACGGAATCTCTTTAGAATCATAGAATCTTTGGGTTGGAAGGGACCTTTAAAGGTCATCTAGTCCAACCACCCCTGCAATGAGCAGGGACATCTTCCACCAGATCAAGTTGCTCAGAGCCCCGGTCCAACCTGACCTAGAATGTTTCCAGAGATGGGGCATCTACCACCTCTCTGGAAACCTGTGACAGTGGTTCACCACCCTCAGTGTCAAAAATTTCTTCCTTAGATCTAGTCTGAATCTACCCTCTTTTAGTTTAAAACCATTACCCCTTGTTCTATCGCTACAGGCCCTGCTCAAAAGTCTGTCCCCGTTTTTCTTATAAGCTCCCTTTAAGTACTAGAGGGCTGCAAGAAGGTCTCCCCAGAGCCTTCTCTTCTCCAAGCTGAGCAAGCCCAACTCTCTCAGTCTGTCCTCACAGCAGAGCTGTTCCATCCCTCTGATCATTTTGGTGACCCTCCTCTGGATCGGCTCCAACAGGTGCCTGTCGTTCCCGTGCTGAGGGCTCCAGAGCTGGATGCAGGACTCCAGGTGGGGTCTCACCAGAGCACAGCAGACAGCCAGAATCGCCTCCCTCGACCTGCTGGCCACGCTTCTTTGGATGCAGCCCAGGATACGGTTGCCCTTCTGGGCTGTGAGCACACATTGCTGGCTCATGTCCAGCTTTTCATACACCAGAACCCGCAAGTCCTTCTCGGCAGGGCTGCTCTCGATCCCTTCATCCCCCAGCCTGTACTGATGCTGGGAGTTGCCCTGACCCAGATGCACAACCCTGCACTTGGCCTTGTTGAACCTCATGAAGTTCACACGGGCCCATTCCTCGAGCTTGTGCAGGGCCCTCTGGATGGCATCCTGACCCTCGTGTGTCAACGGCACCATTCAGCTTGGTGTCATCTGCAAACTTGCTGAGGGTGCACTTGATCCCACTATGTCATTGATGAATTAAACAGTACTGGTCCCAGTACAGACCCCTGAAAGACAGCAGTCGTCACTGATCTCCATCTGGACATTGAGCTGTTGACCACTACCATCTAGACACAACCATCCAACCAATGCCTCATCCACCGAACAGTCAATGCATCAAATCCATTTCTCTCTCATCTATGTGATGTATAGACCAATGGTCACTGTACTTGGAGCTGACAATGGCTTGCAGTATGATTGCCTGTTATCTTTTATTATTGCCTGTTATCTTGCCTGTAAACAATTTAACACTTTTTCCCCTGGAGCGACTGCTGCAGAACTGAAGACAATTCAGTATTCCTTTTGAGAAATGGTTCCTGAAAGCCCGAGACATGTTCTGTCTGGAAGAATTCACAGCCATCTGCTGAGAAGCTAATATATTCATCTCACATGTACAAAATGGGTTTGTGGATGACGACTCACTGCTTTGCACTAATATGACTTTATTGGCATTGAAATCAACTTGCACCAGTGCGGAAATGGAATTAGAATCTGGCCCATGGAATCCATTTAATAACAAAACTTCAATTACAGCAGCAGGAGAGCATGTGGGAGGAAGGGATTCCTGTAATATCTTATTTTCCTTCTAATTGTTCCCTTGCTAAAATCTGCATTTGTCTCACATTGGATAAGAAACATGGAAGATTATGTTACCTTTATTTTTTTTCTTTTTCCCTAGTATAATCCAAATCATTCCTAATTTCATAAATAATTTTGTAACTGAACACAAGTAGTTTTTAAATATCTTAGGTAACCCTTCATGTATTTCCCTCGCTGGCATCAGGATAAATGTTGTCTGAGGGACATGTATTATTTTTACTGTCATGTTGGGTATGAATATAATTTTCTTCAAGCTACAGAGATTGTACTGTTTCACCAGGGTCATCTGCCTTCAAGGCTTGCCCTCTGTGCTCAAGAAAATGTATGGAAAAAGCTGAGGCTGACACCTATGATGTGGCACTGCAAGATATGCTGCTGAATATCTTTCACCTCTGAGAAAAATCTCATGTGATACAATTCTTTCCTTACATAAACCATCTTGAAATCACCAGAAAGAGCTAACTGACCTCAAGGGAACTACTTTTGATTTAAAACCAATGTGGAATCCAAATCTGTTGTTTCCAGCCTTCACTTAGAAATAGTCATATCAAGTATGAACTCAACATTATCAAACCCAGTAATAAAAAAGGTCATGCACCTCTTTTCCGGCCTCTCATCAGATGGATCCTTGGTTTACAGTCACGGCATTTCCACTGAAGTCAGTGAACCCACCTTGGCTGTGGATGACACAGGTGTAATCAGAAGTAACTCTATTAATTGAGTCAGTGCATTTAACCACTGTAAACCTATTAACTTATCGCACGAGGGGCATGTGTTTGGACTTCGGAATCTGTAAACATCAATGAGCATGAGTTTTTCTTTTTGCTTCACTGAAATTAGTTTATATTAAGTATCAATGTGGAATTTGACCCCTCTTCTAAGCTCTCCACATTGGTGCTGTTTTGAAGTCCAATAGCTAGCACGTAATCTCTTTTCAGTTTAGGTAAATACAGATTACTATCTAATTGTTGTTGTTCACACATCTTCTTGTGGTTCTCATTAACTATAGTGCCATTATAACCTTCAGGATTTCTGCATAGTTTTCCAATTAATCAGCAGTAAGTAATGGTAGACTGAAAAATGCACTAAATGACCTTTAGCCACTGCCTAATTTCTTATTGTATTCAGGTGTTCCATAAAGAGCTAGGTCCTCTTTTCAATAGTTATCCTTCTACCAGCTTTACTCATATATCAATAAAATGTGTTTCCAAGCATAATATTCTCTTGGCATAATCATCTGTTCATTCAGAAATACCATCTGTGCCTTGCTGGAGACTTCATTCTTTTATGAAACTGGCAGTGGTGACAAAGTTTATTTGAATTGCCAGGATATGCAATCCATCAAACAGTTTGAAATTCTCTTTTCAGAGTCAGTTTTCCACACTGATAGAACTTTTAAGTACAGATAATTTGTGATTTTTTGTTGTTGCTGTTGTTGTTTAATGTTTCATGGAACGCTGTCCACCATCCTTCCCCTCCTCCCACCACCATTTTCTCTACCAAGTTCCTAGCTAAGGCAAGATGGATGACACTCCCTGTGAAGCCCATCAGCACTTGCTTTTTAATCAGCAGTACAGATTGCTGTTGACTTAAATGAAGCATATTTCCCACCCAGGGACTGAGCACATTGCCTTCAAGCAGATCATATTTAAAAATAACCCTAGGAAAAGATCTTATATCATGTAAGGCTTGAAAAAGAAAAAAAAAAACCCCAAACAACCACAAACCAGTATCTTTGAGTGTGAAGGAAAATTGCTTTTTCTGTTCATATTTATGAGAGGGACAGATTCACTTTTGCTTCCTTCTAATACTTTACAAGCACTGAATTGACTGCTAGTGAACAAGCTCGGCTTTTCTTGCTGTTGATTCTTTCCACTAGATGTTTTTAAAATTTCCAAGTTTTCAGACAGTAGCAGGTGATACAATGATTTGTTTTTCTGTGCCTGTTTTAAAGGCATTTTACAAGGAAGTAAAACCGCTGGGCTTGGTACTCCTCAGTTAATAAACCCCTGTGCAGTACTTGAAATGTCCACTTTCAATTACAAATGGAAGAATTAAAATCCCTGGTCCCTCACTAGGAAGTAGAATGGGTAGGAGGTGCCTAGTTCTTTGGGACACATCTGAATCAAACACCCTTTTTTAAGGCTCTCTGTGATTAATTTATGGAAGATTATCATGTGGCATATTTTGTTGGCAACCTAGATGCCTGACTTTGAACGTAAATGGTTAGGCTTTGAAGTGCCAAAGTGGTCCTTCTCAAAACAGTAAAAACCTTAATGTGAAGCTCTTCAGACCAGCAGCAGGAGTTATACAGGAACTTAGCTTGGTCCATCTCAGTTTCCCTCTGAAGGAGTACATCTCTCTACAGTGATTAAAATTCCCGGTGCTTTGCTCAGAAGGACCAGGTCACTACAACGGAGCAGTGCACTGTCATGGAGTCAGGTAATGCAATTTCTGTAGGGTTCTCTGGCCTACACAAAAAGGCAAAAAGATGGGATAAGTTCATGTTGTGAAACTGAACTAGAAGTCCAGTTTCACTCCCTGCACAGGGCTCATGCCAGGTGGCTTTACTGTTGTCGTTCACTGTGACTTTATATCTGTCCTGTTTCCATTCGGTTTTGTGAAACAACCCAAGAAAGCGGTGTTTCTTGGTGATGTGGTCTGAATTCTAGAAATCGCCTGTATGAGCAAAGACGTGAGCTGGATATTTAACTTGGCTGATGTAAAACACTTTTCTAGAAATACCAGTAAATTAAATGACAAGATAGTGTATAATGTGTAACGTCAAAACGAGACGAGCTATCCACTGCTTCCCCAGCTCCACCAAGGCAGAGTCCCGCGCAGTGGGCTCCTGTGTGCTGAAAGGATTATTAACTACTACCCTGTGGAACAGCTTTTTCATTACCTAAAGTTAAACAATGTGTGGGAATTGTTCCAGAAAAATTAAGACTTTTTAAACTGTTAATACTTAAATTGTGGGCTTTTCAGCATGCCTTGCAGAAATGTAAATGAAAATATTCCAAATAGGAAAAAAAAGGCTGTGCTAAAAAAAGGCTTTCAGAATAATACCTACTAAAAAATCTTATTATGCCAACATCTGATGGAAAAAGAATTACCAGTGGTTTTGGATAAAAAAAAGATCTATTGCACTTCACTTTAAAACTATTTAATTCCTTTAAGTTGTTCCATGCAACTCAAAGGAAACTGAGTCGTATTTAGAAGGTCAACATATATTAATTAATCATTGTGTCAGGGCCCTAAAGCCAACGGTGGGCCTTACTGTCCCTGCCAAGCCTCCCTGGGCGTCCCCCACGCTGCCCAGGGCCCCTCGGGCTGCCAAGCCCCCACCCCGGCGATCCCACAGCAGGGCTTGATCTCCAGCTGCCCGCAGCCCTGCCTCTGGCCGCGGGCCCCACCGAGCGGGCCCCACCCACCCCCGGCCTGCCCTCGTACCGCCCTCGTCCCATCCCCGTCTTCAGGGAGGTGCCCGACGCCTGCGCTGGGCGTGCCCTGGTGACTGCGGCTGCCTGCAGCTGGCTGGGCTTGGGCTGGGCCCCGGCCGCCGAGCCCTGCCCTGCCGCCCCCGGGAGCCCCCGCTGCCCCCAGCCCCAGGGAGCTGCTGGCCCCACGCAGCCCCCGGACGCGTGCTGACTCTTCAGGGGAAACTGGGATTTGCCTTATTCCAAGGCTAGGCTAAATTTCCTAACATCACCGACAAACCCAAGGGTCTCTGGAGTCTTAGGTGGATTTCTGTGTTTTGCCTTCAGTTGGGAACTGTAGTGCTTCAACAGATTGTAGAGGTATGGCGAGGGTTGTGCTGCTTATCCATTTGAATACGACTGACTGAAAGGGAGAACAACCTTTCAAAAACAAAACCACAAAAAGCCGCCATTTTAATGCTGACAGTTCACTACCTTTTCTTGCAGCTTCCCAGGAAAAAAGGAACAAAGCTGAGGTTGTTACAGATGACTGAACTTGTCCTGACTTCAAGAATTGACACGTGTGCAATTAACCTTAGAACTTATATTATTTTCTCACCTTACGTAACATTAGTACGTGCTATGTAATTGCTGCTCTCCACAATATTTTGTGAACCAAAGGTGTTTATTCAGATTAAACCCAAACCAGCCTCTTAGACACTAATTCCCTGTGCTCCACGGCTCTTTCTGATGCTTTGTTTAAGAAGTCTTGCCATTTTTATAGCATAGTTTCCTGACTTCCATAAGCTTATGTGGAGGGTTTCTATAACACTGTCACCCTCTTAAGATCAGAAGAGAAGGGCAGCACCATCAGGGTGCTGTGAGGGCTGGCTGCTCCTCCAAGTAAGCCAGGAGGGAGCCTGGAGAGGTAATATGGCTGGCAGGAGCCTTGACCTCAGCAAGAAGGAGCCGGGACGCTGAGCGGCACGTCAGGGTCAGATCAGGCCTGGAGACAGTGACGTGGGCCAGACACAGCCCAGGGATGGCCCAGCCAGTCCACAGCGATGGGGCAGCTCTGAGGCTGAGCCAGGAAGCCCGGGCAGTGGGTCCGGGTCAGGGCGAGCACTGAGAAGCTGCAATGAGCTCCGTGTCAGCGAGGGAGCTGGCCTTGGGCTCCGCCAGCCCCGTGCCTTCACCTGCCAGCTATGCACTCAGGGGCCTGGCAAGGCCTGGGGTGAAAAGGGGCTGCAAGTTTTAAGTGAAAACTTTCATTATAACCAGCCAAAATGAGCTGAAGCATCTTTAGAAAGAAGTTTATTTGTTAAAGTAGGCAGTACTACAGGTTTTTCACTGATTCTTTCTCAGTCTCTAAATACAGGTGATTAATTTACACCCTAAAGCGTGACTTTTTACCACAGTTATTATTGGGAGCCCAGAAGGTGTTGAACACTCAGTAAAGCTAGTGATATAACTTGTGTTAGTTGTCATGACTGTGAGGAAAAAAACTACAAATATTTGTAAAATGGCTAGGCTAATGACTTCTGTGACAGCCGTAAAGGATCACAACTTTTTTCTAATGCTAACAAGGAGCTTTTATTTTTCATCCCTAAAACCTCTTCACCCTACACTGATACAGCATCGTTTAGTGATAGCCTAGCTATTATTTCTCTTCCGGCTATGGATTTAAGGGAATAGTGAATATGCATTTACAAGATCTACAAAGGTAAAGAGAGGGTTATTTTTCTGTATGTTAGATTTCTTGAATCAACAAAAAGTGATACAAGAGCTTCCAGGCTTGATTAGGCCACTGGTTTATTTAATGCAGTATCTTGTTCACAACTGCACAGAACTCAAACTAGAGCATCTTTCTGAATTTTCAATCTATGCATCGCAGTGCTCTGCAAACTCACTTTATACAGCATAAATAGCCCAAAGTGGTCTTGATGGCTTGGAAAATCTGGCCCATACTATGGTCTTGCATAGCTTTGACTATTTGCTGGGGCAGTTGCCAATTGCAATCATAAGAGAAGAGGCTGAAAAATGCTTCAGATTTTTCCTACACTTTTTACCTGTAGCTTTGTGTTATAGTCAATAAAGTTTGGAACATTCCCAGATCCAGGCCTAAGCCCACGGCTTACGTTGGCTAGGTCCAAGATTTTATAAGGCCTTCTGACTTTACCTTAAAAAACACTGTCCAGAAGCCGATTGAGACTTCTCCACAATGAAGGCAGAACTGAATTGTCATCCCAAGAAAATGGCTGGAGTCAGGCCCATAGTATTAGGAGAGAAAGGTGAGGAGCTAAAGCCAGTGTTCTGCTGGGGTGAGAGGAACGCATGGCCTGAACTCCACAGGTTTGTGTTTCAGGTCAAGAACCTGGGTTTAGTTGTAATCCTAAAGTTGGAAGTAAATATTTCATCATCTAGCCTGAATGGAGGTAGGAAATGGGAACAAATTTGAGCTATAAGCTCTAAAACTAGCAGAGAATTTTCAATGATTAAGTTTAACAATGACTAAAAGTGCTTCTGAGAGAAAGGTCCATGAGAAGCATTGGTTAAGACCTGACAAAGTAAAAGAAGAAAAACTTTGAGCTGGCGGTCCAAAGACAACTTTCCAAAAACATCTAAGAAAAGAATCAGGTAGAACAATTGGTATCTTGTCTTACTCCTTTCTTACAGATAAAACACTTTGAAGATTTAGTATATCCAGTGTAATAGAATCTTCCTTGGTTCCTTAACTCTTGATCCCTTTTTTTCGAGTGAAGAAGGATTGCGGGTACTGAGCCCATGGTGCCTTGACTAGTATAATTGGTCTCTTTAGGCTCATACTTAACTGCTGCTTTTAGATTTATCTCCTGATCTGTGGCAGTATAGAGACTGAGATGAATTACATCTTCCATCACAGCCTGCCCCTCTTCAAAGTAAGTTGTATCAGACTCTGCAAAACCCAGAATTACTTGTTTTACTCAGGAAAATTTGTACAAAAATCTGTCAACCAAATACACCTTACCAGGATAGATTCACAGTATATGGAACTGGTAGTATAGCTATCCCTGTTTTTAATGTAGGAATGATCTCAAACAAGACTGTTCCATAGAAGATACTCTTTGATATATAACTCTTGCTGATGTTCTAAAAAAAGCAGGAAGGAGAAAAAGAAGCAATAACATCAAGTCTTTCTAACAAATTTCAGTGGTATAGAGGAATACACGGAAGTTACACGAATGCAGTCATTACAGTGACTGTTACCTTTCTCACTGATGACAGTGGGTTTGAATTCTAGTTTTATGGTTGATGATGACAGATCCAAGATGTTAGCAACTTGATTGGTACTTCACACATATAATTATGGTGAGGGCAAAACTGATGATGTCCCCCGTGACCTTGGCATGTCACTTGTGATATGTCATGAAAGCAGGAGAAATGCAGGCACTTGCTTTTCATGTAGTGAACTAGTAGACTGCAGCTTTTTTTGGAGCTTTTTTAGAAATATGATGCAAACCAGTATGACAAACACATGACTAAATTAACATGAAATTAAGACTTGCTCATGCTTACAGAGGACACATATTCCTGATCAGTCATTGCTGTGATCCGAGCATTACACAGCCAAATATAAACAGGCAGACAAAATAGTCACATTAGAGAAAGAACGTCAGTATAACCAACTGTTTGTTTGTTTTTGCTTCCACCAGTCTGCCAGCTACACTTGATCCAATGCATTGCACCAGACTCCCCACGCTTACTACAATTCCTTTCTTCCACAGACCCTTGTTTCATAAAATGTTCTTTTAATTTGGCAGGAGGGAAATCCTTTGCACTTTCCCATCCATGCAGCAAGTTATGTATATTTATAGGTACTACACACACACACACACATATATATTTATATAAAAACACGGGAACAAATGAAGAGCTTTGTTTTTTTCTTTCTTCCTCACTTTTAGCATCAGGGAATGTGACGTTGCCTAAATAGCCTTTTTTCACAGCAGCTGATACAATGTTGTGATGCCACAGGTGTCACCTAACAAGTGGATTTTGCACTGTTGACACCTGTTTATTCTTACGCATATTATTTTTGACAGATTGAAAGGAAAATTATATTTGAAATTTTGGAAGAAAAATGATTCAGAAAAAAGCAGTGGCCAAGGGAAAATGTACTCAAAGAAGAGTGATTTTATTGCCTTGTTGTAGAAATGGCTGTTTTACTTTTCTCCATAAAAATATTCTATTATCATTGCTATAAATGGAAAATACATCTAGTCTGACTTCCGAGTTTATTGTTCCAGGAGGTAAAATGCTGTTAATCATTCTGGAGAACAAAATCATTATAAGTAGGCAGCCAAAGGCTGTAGCTTTGCTCTTCTTATGGATTGCCAGTGGCATCATATCAAAAACAGGGCAAATATGGGTAAACTAAAGCTGCAAAAAAAATTACAAAAAATTCATTCCTTTTGAGACATTTGCCATCCATTCTGACATTATCAGTCATCTTCAGCAAGAATGAATAAGTTATGGGTTTTAAAGTCAAAACCTAGTGATATCAAGGAAGTTCTTATAAGTTAGCAGGAGTAGACTCTGAGTGCTTATTGGGTTGCACCATGTCTGATAATAACAGTACATTCCTCTGTGTGAGGCGAGGATAAGAAGTCTCAATATATTGTTATACCTGAAGCATGAAATTATTTATTTTCCAGCTTCAAATTATAAACTTCTAAAACTAATAAAAGGAAAAGTTACCTGGAAGGTTAATTATTATCACTGAAAATCTGTACCAGCAAACTAACTGACAACCTACATTCAAACAATTAAACAAGTATGAACATGTATTTTTTTCATTCTAACCTGCTGAACATGGTATAATTTCAGCAAGGTCTTCTTAAATTAATGAAGTCTTGTGGGTGCATCTGACTGGAAAGCACACTGTGTGTACGTTGATTCATATGCTCAGCAGTGTTGTCTGTATCAGTATATATATTACAAATCTGAATTCACATACTCAGAGGTATATGCCACAGCACTCTACAAAATAATGTATTTTATGCCGTGATTTTACTGGCTTGCTTTCTTTAAGAAGAAAGCTTTCTTTTGGCTATCTTTAAGATTATACCTACTTCAAATTATTTAACTGCAAGCACAAACTAGCTGGAGGGTTTGTTTACCAGGCTGCTGGTGAACAAAAGCGAGTGACTGAGCTTGGGGAGGGCAGGGCTGGGGACATGCTCCCTCTCTCCCTCCAGCGTAAGCACAGCTCCTGCTCCTCACTTCTTTCTCCACCCAAATTTCTGAACTGAGTCTCAAGGACACAGAGTGCCCATTTTGACTACCTGGAAATCAATACAGTACAAGCTGGTCCTTGGTTAGTTTCTAAATGAAGATGAATTAGGGCTTTCTGTCAGTTTTGAATGGACTGCCCTGGCTGTCGAGGGATGACATGTGGCAAGTCTCACCAGAGGAGCCTGCAGGGAGCATAGGGAGACCCTGCAGTACCCATGGATAAAAATTAAAGTTTTCCATGTCCACCGTTGTAACTTATGCACAGAAGGTGGGAAAAAAATAAGGTATTAATGGGTGATAACATTTGTTAAACAGAAAAGTTATACTACCTACTTCCTTTAATAACACTGAGATACTCCAGTATAAATACACATCCTGGCAAGGGTGAGAACGGCACAGACAGGTGCCTTAAAAGCATGGCCAAGGGAGAGCAGCAGAGATGCTCGCTCACCTGCCTGTCCCCTGCATCAACCCCATTAAGTACAACTACAGTTACTTTCATCCCCATCCCAAAATACACTGTTACAGCCATACTTGATTTTTACATGGGAGAGCATCTGAACATAAATTAAAATGGATGACACTGAGGCATCCCAATGCTTGTAATAAATAGAAAACCTGTATTGAAAAAAAAAGTCATGCTGTGAGAACTTAATGCGTTTAGCTTGCTCGCACATAGAAGTCTTGCAGCTTTCCCTGAAGCCTTTGTGTCACTAACTTTCTAATAGTAATAATTAGAAGGGACAAAGTTTCTTCTCCATAGCTATAATGAGTTGATGTGAAAATAGCTCAAAACCCGAAAATGAACACTTTGTGAAATGTGTATCACCATTAGAATCATGTGCCTATTAGGGCTTTTATTGGCGTCAGTTATGTTAAAACTTTTACTCATTGAGTAGGCTTTCTTGGGTTAGAAGACAAAAAAGGGATCTGATATCTTTTAATGGGTGGTATATAACGATGTGTTCTCCAGCCCTCATATGTGCTTCTTCCTCCACCCTACAGGGGACTAGTTTGGAAGTGTGTGCTCAGCCTGATGAAACTGTGTCCACTTGGAAGTATGTAAGACTTAAGGCATACAAATTTGCACAAGGAAGGAAGGGAGCAGTGGAAGAAAGGGAAAAGAGATGAAAAGAGGAAAGAAAAAGAGAGAAAGAAGAAAGAAGAAAGGAGAAAGAAAGAGAAAGAAAGGGAAAAGGAAATGAAGTGAAAGTGAGAGAGAAAGCAAGGGAGGGAGGGAGGGAGGGAGGAAGGAAGGAAGGGAGGGAGGGAGGAAGGGAGGGAGGAAGGGAGGGAGGAAGGGAGGGAGGAAGGAAGGGAGGAAGGGAGGGAGGGAGGGAGGGAGGGCGGGAGGGAGGGAAGGAAGGAAGGAAGGAAGGAAGGAAGGAAGGAAGGAAGGAAGGAAGGAAGGAAGGAAGGAAGGAAGGAAGGAAGGAAGGAAGGAAGGAAGGAAGGAAGGAAGGAAGGAAGGAAGGAAGGAAGGAAGGAAGGAAGGAAGGAAGGAAGGAAGGAAGGAAGGAAGGAAGGAAGGAAGAGTGGTTCTCAGTGAGACCCTCTGAGCTCTCCTGGATTGCAACTGGCTGCAGCCAGCATCTTCTTCTGAGTGGGATGCCTCTTAGAACTCATGAACTCTTAAGTTTGTGACAAATTCAGAGGAATGTCACCAAAGACTGGCACGGACCTGGGCTGAAACCCTTGCTTTGAGGATCAACCTTTTGCCCATTGAGAAATGCAAAGATATTTAACATGAGTATTTCACAGAACTCTAGGGGAACTTTTTAACAGGTACCTTTGTGGATTCAGCCACCCCTATACTCCTCTGAATAGGAATTTCGAAAGCAAGGGGGTCTACTCTGAACCTTGTGACTCAGCGGGAGGTTCTCCTCCACTTTCTTTCCCTAGTCCACATATAAATCATACCAGCCTGATTCAATTTCCCTGACTCCATAAAAATAATTCTCTCCTGATTTATGTGTAAATCATTCTAACCCAATTTTAATTTGGTTTCTCTTTTGCATGCTTTTTCTATGTTGAATAAGTAATAGAGTGGACCTTGCCATTGAATTCTGTTAAGTCATATTTTAAAAAAATTTATATTAAAATAATTTGCTTTCTAATATTTTTGGTGGTGATTCCTTCAGCAGCCTAAACCACTAATTCGTGACATTTGCATATACATTTTTGTATATTTTTCATACAGGAATATATAAATTTACATATGAATTAAAGTTCTGTAGCTAATTCTACTTGTGGTGATTTAGCCAAGGGATTTCTTCATTTGCTTCTTTTATTCAGTACTGGGAGGAAGATGCCTCATCTGGAAAGCAATAACAGCTGAGAACTTTAGTGTTAAGAGCAACTTCATAAGGTGCCCCTCTCGTGTTTATTGCTGTCTTCCAGTTAAAACTGCTTGCTGATGGAAGTGCTCTCCCTTTATTTCAGGACTAAAGTGGAGGAGCATTCATACGCTCGGTTACAGATAGTTTAAGAGAAATTAGCCCTCGCTTCCTTACAGGTGGGATTTTCTACCTCTGACCCCATGTATCAGTTCAAGCTCACCCAGGCAAGGTCTTCTTCGGCTTTGAATCACTTGCAGGGTTTTAAGACTTAAGGACACCCTCTTCCCGGGTTACAAATGTACTTGTCTGGGAAGTAAATTCAGGACTGGGGCTGTGGAAACCTAGCCTTTGCTGAATAAGCACTTAGCACTCTTCACACAGGACACCTTGGTACTGCTATTGTTTTAACTTTGCCAGAAGTAGTTAATATTTACTAAAATATTTATATTTATTGCATTTTTTTCATGGACTAATGAGAATGTGCCCAGACAGAATACACATGTTAACACTGCAAAAATTAGACAGTGTAATTTTTTCTTTGCTGTCCTCCACAACTAAAACTTTATTATTATGAATATAGTTTTCTGAGGTTTTTGCATGACAGCATCTTTCTGAAACTGCAGCTGAGAAACAATCTCGTTTGAAATTTTGCTGGCATATGAAAGCTCTCTATCTATGGAGAAATTGGAAATGTAGGAAGTGTCTGATACACAATAGCAGTGACAGATTTGCAGTAATCTGAACAAATCGATATTAAGTACAAGTCAGGGAAAGTAGACATCAATTTCTTAAACAAACTGCACCAGGAAAAAGAAGAAAGCACAGGGAACTGTTTCTAGGAGTAAGACTCTTCCTTACCTTATCAGCTAAATCCTAAAACCAGGAGCACTTTTTAGAGGGGATTTTCAAAAAGGCCAATACTTTAGTATTTGGTTGATCATGACACAAAATCTCACTATGAGTCCTACAGTGTGTTAAGGAAGCGCATTACATTCACCAGTACTTTGCAACAGACTGGCAGTGTGAGAAACCAAGAGAGATACCCAGAGGATGTTGATTTCCCCAGTTTCAGAGCTGCGTCCCAGCTGCTTGCAAGTCACTATAGGTAGCAGCAAGGGAGCTAAAGTGTATGATCAAACATTCTCCCATGACTGTTGAGACAGTTCCCTGAATCTACAACTGTGCATCACAAGTGAACACATTGTAAGAACCGTGCACAAGATTGTGTGTATTTATCATGATGTTACAAAATTTGCCTCCATGGTTATGCAAACCTAATTATTTCTTATTTGATATAAGATGGAGAATCAGGCCCATAAAACTGAAGCGAGAACAAATGGGGAGAAAAAGTCAGTTACACAGGCAGCTCAGGCTACCACTGGATATCTTGCAGTAGCGTACATGGATATAATACACTCTGAGTTATGGTATCAGCTAAATCCGCACAATGTCTCTGAAGTGCAACTTTTTGGAGATGATATGTAGCATCTAGTTATCAAATTCCGCTAAGGTAACTACACTGATAGAAATATTGATTTTATGTCAGGTGGTTTAACCAATTCTGTATTCAAATTTACATACATGGCATCCTCACAGTCATGAAAATATGTATATACTTAGTAGTACAGAAACCCCCAATTACTTTTCAGATCAGATGAGCCCGTCTTTAAGACTGGAGACGAAATGTTCATGAAATACACAAGTCTGTCACTCCTCATAGCCACCCACCATTATCGTCACCTCCACAGCTAGATAAGTGCCTTCTGAAAGCTGTTTGTATTCAAGGATTGACATGGTTGAAATGGCCAGGGGTTTACAACATGCTTTATCTCTCTTGGAAGAATTTGTCTATCTTCTAGCACTGTAAACATGTGATCTCCCTTCTGTCTATTTTTTTCTTCTAGCTATGCAGTGCAGTATGTGTATTTCTTGATCTTTTAGATTTCTGATATCTTAATTTATTGTCATGTCCATTAGATTTGGTTCTCTACTTAATTCCCTCTCCCTCCTGTAGTTGGTGAGAACTGAGTGTTTCATTTTACTTTTAACAGACCACCTCTCCAGTGACATCATATCAGTGCTGGAGGAATTGTTAGCTTTAGGCTTTCAAATTTGTGCTAGAGAGACTGATGTGCAGAACATCTGTGAATGCACTCTAAATAGATCCTACTTCCATTTTGCTTTTACCTTTACAGGGTAAAAATAACATTGACTTTATTATTGTGTTGAAGTTCAGCATCAGCCACAGTTTTGCAAGACTACATTTTCTTTGCTTGCATTTCATTTTCTTTACCATGTCTTTTTTTCACAGAATCACAGAATCGCAGAATCACTAAGGTTGGAAAGGACCTTCAAGATCATCAAGTCCAATCATTAATCCAGCACCACCATGTTCCCTAAACCATGTCTTGAAGCGTCACATCCACATGTTTTTTGAACACTTCCAGAGATGGCGACTCCACCACCTCCCTGGGCAGCCTGTTCCAATGCCTGACCACCCTCTCGGTGAAGAAATTTTTCCTAATATCCAATCTAAACCTCCCCTGGTGCAACTTGAGGCCATTTCCTCTCGTCCTATTGCTGGTTACTTGGGAGAAGAGACCAGCATCCTCATCACCACAACCCCCTTTCAGGTAGTTGTAGGGAGAGATAAGGTCTCCCCTCAGCCAATTTTTCTTCCCCAATAGAACCTCCTCCTGGGTTCTGTCATTAATCTGATCTTAAAACGTGTTCAGGACCTTATTTTGACAGCCTTATTTAAAATGAGCAGTCATTTACTCCATTATTACTCACTCCCATTGAAATCAATTGGCACCTTATAGGCTATCTCGAGTACAAAGATAGCAAAAATTGGTTTTCATATATCTGCAGGAAAGTAATCATCTCTACTGCTTTTTATTAAATGATGCATTTCAGGTTACTTATTTACCTAAATATCCATTATTGTATCCATT
Organism: Phaethon aethereus; assembly: GCF_964289735.1. Lineage (NCBI taxonomy): Eukaryota > Metazoa > Chordata > Aves > Phaethontiformes > Phaethontidae > Phaethon > Phaethon aethereus. The sequence continues at coordinate 21,904,264 of NC_138582.1, forward strand.
GAATAGCTTTCCATTCCCAGGTCCACTGACTCTCAAGAGCAATCACCACTATCATTTTCCCTGAAACAAGTTTTTTGAGGAGGTGGTGTCTGTTTGTTTTTTAAAAATGTATTTCCTCTCCCATTCTGTCTGATTTTTCTTCATACCCATTTGCTTCCTGATTCCCCCTTGTTTTCATTTAATTTTCTCTTTACTGTATTCAGTTAGTTGTGCAAGTTAACATGGGAGAGTGAAATTCTGATTTATCTCACTGAATTTTAAGCGTCTGAGGTTCCCAATTTAGTAATTGATGATAAATCAAAAAAATGTTCAGTGATTCAGGCTGTCTAACATTTCAGTAGTCCCTTGAAGATGATTATCGCTCTGTACTTACTATAAAACTCATAAATTAAGTACTTCGGTTATTGAGGTAGTAGGTGGGGTGAATCTAAATGCTATTTCAAGATTTCATAGATCAGATCATGTTCCTGGTGGATTTATGCCAGTTGATTATCACTTCTGTTGCTAACCTGAATTTGCTTGACTGTAACTTCTAGCACTGCATCTTGTTGCTTCTTTGCATATAGGTAAAATGGAATGGAATGGTAAGAAAATTGACCAGTCTTCAAATAGTCCTTGTATCTGTCTTGAAAACCTCTTATTTTTTTCTACTATCCTTTCTGCAATGCTGACAGCTTAACAGAAAACAGTCCTCCAGCAATGACTTCAATAGTGCCATACGCTGTGGAAATGCAACACAGGTACCTTTAGCTTCTCAGCTGTTTCCTCTTCATATGTCCAACGGTTGCTTTAGGTCTGTCAGTCACTGGGGACATGCATCCTTCAGAACTCCTAAATAATTTTATTTTTTTCTCAAATGCTGCATCTGCATATGCAAGACTATGTCCAGTCTTTGCTTGTGGATGTTTGATTTTGGTTTTGGCTATTCTAATACACATGCTGTTCGCATGGGTCCCCTTGTGCAATAGGGCCATAGAGCTCTGCAGACCTATCCCGCCCCGTGTAGAAGTCTCTCGTGTTATAGCAGTTCACCATTTCTGTTGGTAGTGTATCTCCACTTTAAGAAGATGGAATATTTGGATGCCAAACTACACCTTGATTCTGCTTGGGCACATTATGTCTGTAGAAGTGAGCCCTAAGAAATAAGCCTCTCAATGGCAGTCAATGCCTCACATTCAGAAAGCCACTCTTTAGTTGAGTTTAGCAGCAATCAAAAAACAAAGTACAGTGTACATCATGTCAAACAAATATTCTGTAATTATAATAATCATCATTTCACAATCCTTTCCTACCCGCAATATAGTATTCCAGGCCAAATTAATGCACATATATTTCAGCAGTGCTCTATATCCTTGTTTATAGCACCAGAAAGTCCGTCAAATGTTCATGCCATTTTTTTTTCTTTATGAATTATGCCAATCCAAATGTTACTTTCTAGCTACAGGGCTCTGATGCAGCTGGTGCTGTCTCATTTGTACCATTAAGTCTTTTTCCTGGACATTTCTGTCATCTGAAAACCATATGTACTTTTTTAAGAATGTATTTTTATCCTTTAAGTGATTCATTGAACCAACATACTTTCCTTTCCTGTCTTCCTGGTAACTACAAGTTAACCTTTGCTGCAGTGCGGCAATGGAAAGGAAGTGCATCATGTAACTGGTTGTTGCAGTTATACATTATTATTTTGTCCTTTATACGTGAAATCAATACATCTGATACAGATGTAAGCTTTGTACTGCATGTTAACCTTCTATCTACCTTGTTCGCTATTACAGTAGATTAGATTTTTAGACACCTCCTTCTAACAGGCTAAGAGTTTTCATAACAATCATATCAAATTTTCATTTCTGCAGGTAGACATTGATCATATTATAGCTTATCACAGTTGGTAGTTTTCCAGTCTTCTCTACAGTGGAAGCATGATAGATATAGAAAAGTACCCACGCAGTAGCCCCCAAAAATCTTACCTCTGTAACAAAAGTGCCTAGGTGAATGTGCAGTATTTGTGCTAATAATTTTCATCTGTGTGAATTCTTTGAAGCTGTTATGTCACATCATCATCAGAACAAACATGGGTACTACCCAAAGCCTGGATGCTCCCTTTTGCAGCTTGCCGACCCATGGTTTCAGCTGTTCATGAGCAAGGTTCAGTCAAGTGTAGCCCAGGTAGGTGACTGACTCGGCATTCCAGAAGAAGAAAATGTTGAGCTGCAAGTGAATTCATAAGCTAAAGCCATGTCAGAGAAGGAAACAAAAAACTAAGACACATTATTGTGATTATTGATCTAGTATTAGTAAATCAGAAACTCAGGAAAAAGCAGAGTGAGGAAAAGGTATAAAATCATGAGGAAAAAAACCCCAGAGTTTGAAGGTTAGCTCAGGTTTTGAAGATCAGCCCATTCCAATGAGTAATGGAAGCCAACACTTCCCTGCTGACTCGTCAGCCATCAGTCACCAGCAAGCATTCCTCAAGTGCCTTTTATTGGGTGGTGAAGAAATTGATGCTGAACCTTATATCATTTTAGTCTTGCCTTTCTACTGTGTAAATAACTGCTATATACTCATAAATTGTGTATGAACTTGCTTTCAGAAACTATGAATGTAGTAAAAGACACCCAAACCAAATTGTTCAAGTGTTATGTTTTGCAGGTAGGCAACAACATATGTATTAGCCCTATCTGTATTGTGTTTCTTAGAGGCATATATACAAACACTGGCCTTTACAGATTATTTTTCATTAGTAATTCAGCTATGTGGTTTTTTTCACAGTGGTACAGATAAGATGAAGTGATGAAAAGCAATGATCCAGATGTCATTTAGATGCATCTATTCCACCAAATTGATCTCCTACCTATTTTCTCTAGTGTCCTTGAACGGGTTTCAACACTGTCACACTCTGGGAAAATTTGATAAAAAAATGCTCTTGTTAGAGAGGAAAGAATTCTTTCAACATAGTCTTCCCAGTCATGTCATGGGATAATTTTCTAGCTTTATTGATAAATTCAGAACAACTGTTATTTGTCATCTCTACTGCTAATGAATGTAGAACGTGTGTGTGTGTTTGTCTGTGTACATGTGTGTTTGTATGTGTGTGTATGCAAGTGTAAATGTACAGGTAGCTGTGATCGAAATTCTTATGCTGCTTGAGTCATTTGTCATTCCAAAAATATGCTCATATGCATACTGAAGCCTCTTAAAATTTCCAGTGGGAAAAGGGAACCTTTCAAATAAAAACTAAAAGCCAAATGCTAGGATTATGACTTGTCCTCTTTTTGTAATTGTAATGTAATCAACATTCTACATTATATTTACATTTCAAAGAAACAAGGACCCCTATTCAGCAGCTGTGCAATCACTCTCCAATTACAGCTCACATTTACACTCACATAGATACTCCTGATGGCCCATGTTTTATATTTTGCTTCTGTGTTAGAATAAAAAAGCTTCATTTAGAGGCCAGTAATTATGCAAGTGTATGGCATTTTTCTGGGCAGATTGGAGAAAAACTGTTTACGCTCATTCCTGAAATTATGATAGCCAGTTCAGTGCAAAGTGTCCTATCAACAAAGGAATCTAACAATACAGGTACTGTCATGATTGTTCTTGGCTTAGATTTAAGCCACTGCGAACAGCAGTTTAATATATGCAATACCTACATAGTGGGGCGATCCCAAGCACAAATACAGGCTGGGCAGAGAAGGGATTGAGAGCAGCCCTGCCGAGAAGGACTTGGGGGTGTTGGATAAGTGTGTAGGTGGATGCGCAGCTCAACATGAGCCGGCAATGTGCACCTCCAGCCCAGAAGGCCAACCGTATCCTGGGCTGCATCCAAAGCAGCGTGGCCAGGAGGTCGAGGGAGGGGATTCTACCCCTCTGCCCCACTCTGGTGAGACCCCACCTGGAATCCTGTGTCCAGTTCTGGGGCTCTCAACATTAGAAGGACATGGGTCTGTTGGAGCAGGTCCCGCAAAAAGCCACAAAAATGCTCAGAGGGATGGAACACCTCTCCTGTGAGGACAGGCTGAGAGAGTTGGGGTTGTTCAGCCTGGAGAAGGGAAGGCTCTGAGGAGACCTTCTTGCAGCCTTGCAGTACTTAAAGGGGGCTTGTAAGAAAGATGGGGACAAACTTTTTAGCAGGGCCTGTTTCAATAGGACAAGAGGGCAGATTTAGACTGGGTATGAGGAAAAATGTTTTTCACAATGAGGGTGGTGAAGCCCTGGCACAGGTTGCCCAGAGAGGTGGTAGGTGCCCCATCCCTGAAAATATTCAAGGTCAGGTTGGACGGGGCTCTGAGCAACTTGATCTGGTGGAAGATATCCCTGCTCATTGCAGAGGGGTTGGACTAGATGACCTCACATGGTCCCTTCCAACCCAGACTATTCTATGATTGTATGAGTCTATGATGAACACTCCACCCATGCAACCCAGCTCCCAAGCACATAAGGTTGCCATTAATACTGGGGCATAGATCTTGTGGTCTAGAAGGATAAAGACCAATGAAGAACACAAAATACAGAATTACTGAGAGGCAGAAGCTAGACTAAGAGTTTATGATATACTTAATAAAGGCCAGTTCAGACCCTGATTTTTGAGACAATTCAAAATATTTATTACTACGTCAAGGTTCAGATACTGGGGGAAAATAAACATCCCTTCTTTAATATTGTGAATGAGGAAAATAGTAATTGTTTCCATGGTCCACTCATGTTTTCATTCAAGAATTATTAGTAAAAACTCTGACTGATATATTAGACATCTTTTAATATGTCAGTTCTATATATTAGCTTTTTGTATTTGTTAACATGGATCTTCCCAGATTCACTGTTTTTTTCCCTTTTTGTGGCTAAAATTATTGAAATCACATAAGCAGTTCATTTCCCATAGAATATACTGGATGTATGATGGGAATTAACTTATAAAACAATTATAAAATCTGTTTTGTCTGTATTTATTCTTTGAGTATATTTCTGGACAGACCTGTATGCCAGAGAAATCATGATGAAACGTCTACTGTCAAATGCAGTCATGCCAAGGAAAACTGAAAAAAAATTTACTTAATCCTGTAATGGCCTTAATTTTATTAATATTAGACTGGATGTAATTGCTCCTGGAGAGCTACAGAACTACTTCCTTCCTCCTACCAGAAAATCCTGTTCCTAGATGAGACAACTGTGGGTTTGAAACCTTGCAGAGGATCATTTTCTGCAGAGTTAACTCAGATTGTGCTTAATGTTGTAGTTAAAATTTTTGAGTTAAAATGTATTTCTTACAAAAAAAAGAAGAAAAACGAAAAAAAGAAAGAAAAAAGAAGAAAAGGAAAAGGAAAAAGAAGAGAAATAAAAATAAAAATAAAAATAATTATTTTCTAAAAAGAATTTTTTTCTAAAAAAGTGTTTTTTAAACTTTGATAGCTGCAACAACAAGCTAACTTAAAAGTAGGGAACAAGAAAATCAAGATTGGTAAAGCGAATAAAAATGTTCACCCTTTTGTATAAATTGCTTTGTCATAGTGAGTGACATTCTTTTTCTGGTCTAACATGAGATAAATACTGATGAGTGAGTCATCTTTTAATTTCTTAAGAGTGGTGAAGTGTTTCCATTGTTTAATATTAAAAATGTATATATGGTATATGACAAGTGTCCTTTTTTTTTCTTCAATGTAATTAGTTCCTTACGAAGTTAATGCTCCCTGGTGAAAATAGGCTGTACATATTACCATTTTCATGTAGAGAATTGCAATTTAAGAATCAAGAAATACTAATTTTTTCTGTATCATTCTTGTACCTGTTAATAGATTTTTCTCTTACAGCATCATTGCTTTTTTTTAAACTTGAAATATCTGATAAATTTTAATTTACATTTTTATTTTGATCTCATTTAACTCTGAGTAACGAATTGCCTCAGTGATGAATTTAATGAACATGATCTTGGAAATTTGCCTATGCAATATACTTTTCCTTCTGGTAATCAGTTTTACATCCTCTCCCTGGAAAGGATCTTCAATGGCATGTGACCTGTAACTCTTTACTCCTGATGATGTAAAATAATTAGGGACATCTTAGGCTTTTTGGAAAATGTCTTCCAGAATCAAAAGAATTAATATTAAAATATATCAAGTTAAAATATGATACATCTGAAATGATAAATATTAAATATTTAAGAGAATGGAGCCAATTTGTTCATCTTAAAGTAAAATTACTGTCACTATGTGATTTGTGTAAAGTAAATCATTCAACCTCTTTTGTCACACATACTTTGGCTCATACAATAATATTTAATTCTCACAATGTTCTACATTAGTAAGTCTCCAGTTGTTTTTCATAGTGGTGTTTCTGAGAAGGGCAAACTGCTCACTGAGAAAAGATGTCGCTCCTTTTAGCAGGTCATTAGGAATAAAATCTTGACCACCTAGATCCCACCTCTTGCTGTTTCAAAGAATATGCGTATTATTGCAACCAAAGAAAATGTATTGTGTGATTCCATTAAACAAAACAGGGATTTCTATTAAGAAATCTAAGAGGTAGATCGAACTATTAAAAAAAAAAATTACACACAAGAAGAATCCCTCTTTTCCTGCTACATTTTATCCATCTAAAATCTCAGCTGTTTGGGTTGATGGAAGCAACTCTGATATCAGGTTGGAATGGGTGAGCGGGTGAGAAACTGGCTTATAATGCAATTTGTTTTAGCTTAGATGCTCAGATGTGGCAGCAAAAATCTGATTTCACAGTAAGTCCCTAGAAAACACTCACATTCCCATGAGTCATTGTAGGCGTGGATGCAAACCTTTACAATGAGGAAGGAGGCCTAAGCAAAACTTTGAAAGAGCTGTGCTAGTTCCATTGGCAAGCTCTGCCATCTTGTGTCCAATTAGAAGATCAATCTGGCTGCCCCAGGGGATGGGTATTGTAGACCTTTGTGAGTTCTCCTCACTTTTTCTCAGATAAGAAAAGTGACGGAGTAAATTCATCGGCCTGTGATTACCATGTTCGTACAGTCAATGGTAAACTCTTCGATCAGTTTTTCTTTACAAGCAGGGATAGTGCAGTTAATGTCACATATGAGTTTCTGCAAGTATATCAAACTCTAGATTGCCTGAACTGGGGAAGATTTAATGTGTTTATGATAGTTAGTGTTGCTTGCTTGTCGGGTTTCAGCGTGTCCCGACACTTACAGGCTTACGGCACCATTTAAAGACTTAATTTCTGTAGATTCCCTCTAACAAGTCAGGAGAAAAAGTGCCTCTTTACTTGGTGAAATGTGGGTTGCAAATTGAATTAGATTATCATTGGTCTGTGCTAAAAAATTTAATAATGTAAGTCATTAATGGATTAACTGAAAATGCTATTAAGGTACAGACAGATATTGCCAGTGACCTCTTGGAGCCTGCAGCAAATAAGCTTTGAACTCCTGCTTCTGAAAAGTCCCTATGAAGTCTCTCTACAGAGGGAAATTATGCCGAAGCATAGGAGGCTATATTGCAAAAAGTGAGGGACAATAACTGCTTACTAGGTGTAAAGTAACAGAAGTGAAGCTACTGGGGAGACAAGGTAAAAGTAATGTTTTTAATGGAAAAAGAGCAAACAAAAGCTTTTAGCCACACAAACAGATCTGAAATGGGCAAAGCAAGAATGTTTTTCACAGTGTAATGAAATTCAGCTGGAAAGACTGTCTTTAGAAGACAGACTTCTGTATTCTGTGGGTTTATCCCAAGTATCAGCACTGAGAGACTGGAGGTGGCTTGGTTAATTTTTTAAGGGTGGGAGAGTTTGCTTGCTGTCACTGTGTTTGTGAGAGATCACTTTGTTGCTTAAGGATTGTTTGATTTCATTTGGAGAGCTTCCATGAGGGTATTTGATGCAAGAAGTGAAAAATCCAATTGTGGGATGCATGTGTAAGATCTATAATGTCAATGATTTTGTGTAGGTTGCTTTTACTGTGGTGTATGAGGAGATGTGTTTGCAAATTATGAGTTTGCTGCTTTGACAGTTTGCTTCCATTTAACTTATTGTTTTTATGAAATCTTGCTTTGTATGAGAATTTGCAGAGTCTGGAAAATTGTCTGAAAACTTGAATGGGACACGCTGGGACCATTTTATTTGGGGGATGTTCATTTTGCCTATACATTGTCATCTCTGGATCATTATTTTATACATCCCTGTGTTTATTGGTGTGACAAGGAAGACTTTTCTGCTTTTTAAGCTTGTACATAAATTCTGTGTTGAAAGATTAATCTGTTTCCCTGGGGGAATGTAATCGTTTAGGAAATACACACTGCTTGTGAAACTAAGGAGTATGTCCTCAGAGCAGCTGCATATCTGAGCCAGAGATAAATTTGCCATACCTAGATTAAGATTGGCTTTCTAGAGTGTTTGAGATAGTTATTGGTTTTGTGGCAGCACCTAAGAGATTTATACATTTCTAGGTTCACATTCCTTGTAGAGTCCAGGAAATACCTGTTGTACAAGTAAGTACTAAAACCACAACTTGCCTGAGAGAGAGTCTCAGTCAATCAAACTTACTAACTTGAAAATCATTGCTAGTCTGCAATGAATACTGTGTATAGGTATGGATGCTCCTCAATTCCTCACAAGAGGAATTCCGGGCATTACGGGTATGCAAATAAGCATAATGCATAGTCTACATTATGTTACATTATGAAGCATAATCTACACCCTCTGTAGATACTGATGAGCTACTTCTTGTGAAGAGATGATGCCATTCTTCTCTGCTTATGTGATGCTTTTGCCCATGAGACTTTCCAGGAAGGGTGGCCTTCCGTGGCTAGTGAACTACGCACAGAACCCTGGGCACGGCATATGTGGAAGCACGGGATGCCGCACTGTGTGCACAGGGAGTCCTGTCTTCTTTAAGCTATAGTCTTGTAACTTGGTACAATAGTGATTCTAGATTAATGCTGATCAATAAATAAAATAATTCTGGGGGCTGATTTTACTTTCAGAAGTACATGGTAGCAATGACCACCTCTGTCTTCTAAGGCTCAAGACATAAACTACATGGCACAAGCAGGCTGGATCGTTATTTTTGGGGATTAAGCACATGAGAAGCATGTGACCTATGTTGAATGGAAGCCTGAAACCGTCTGTTGTTGCTTTTCAAAGCAGCCTCTCAGGTAGGGATTTCCATTTTCTATTAAAAATCTCAGCCTGATATCTTAACTGAATTGAAGATTTAAAAATCTGCAACTGAAATGATTAAGTTTCATAGTGAAAGACATTTATCAAAAGTTCTTAATATAAATGCATTCATTCTGGACAAAAGGTTTGCTTTTTGTAAATATTACATTAGTCTTGGAATGTCTGATTCTGTATTAAGCTATTTCCATAATAATGAAAGTTAAGCAAATTATGTTTTGATAATGTTCTTTAGTTGTTTTAATTTTCTATACACAAAACAGAAATTAAATACATTCGTAACAGAGAGGAATTGTTGTTATTTTTATGATGTGAGAAAACACACTTAATGCCAGAGATACCAGATTTTATATTTATTAGATATGCAAACACTATGCAGGGTTTTCTCCTAGTGTAAACTAAAGCAAAAATGCTACAGGAAAATAAGCATGAATGGAAGAAAAGTCAATGCATAATAATTTAACTGTAATGGAGTTTAACTTTGGCAGCAAATGTAAACCACCAGTGAAATTACTTTCAGTGTGTGAACATCTGTCTATGTCTGCAAGGTCTTAATAGAAAACAGCCTTTTGCATTTTTTTTTACAAACTGGTACATTAATTGGTACAACATAGCTTTCCAGGGTGTCAAGGCAGAGCCATGAAGGAGTTCAGCTGTGAATCGTTTTTTGTGTGTTTTAATTTTATTCTGGGCTCATTTTGAAGCCCGAGTTGAAGAAGTATGACTCATCAGTTTAATAAGAAAAAGATGGCTAACTGTGATATTTGTCATATCACTCTCTTAAGAACTTTTGCCTGAAGAAACTAGAGTGCTTTAACCTCTCCAGCCCTGTGAGCCAGTTTTGGCTTAGGACGTAGATTAGGTTGTTTGTAGTCTCAGTTGTTTCTGCCCTGATTATCTGCTCACACTGCTGCTCACTAGCAGGTCTGCACACAGGTATTAGAGTTCACTTTTACATTTAAATTTTCCTGGATGTAATGGTTCTGTATCACCTCTGTCACTGTTCTCTTTGAGAGGCGAAGTCTGGTTTCATTGGGCATTACTGGCATTTTGCAGTAGGATATGAGCCCCTTGATAAATGACATTATACTTTCAAGTTGTTAAATAATTTTTACATCAATCAACATGTCTTCTGTTTAAATCTTATCTAATCTAATGCATTACACAAAAATCCTGTCTTCCAGCTCCAGTATACTGCCAGCATGAAACCAAACTTTCCTTTCCTTTGAAAATGTTTCATATCTGCATTACTGTCTGAACTAAATGATTCAGCTTATTTCTGAAACTGATTTGTGTTCTCATGCCAAGAAGAGAGATCTAATCATCATATCCGATTAAACAAAATTAGTAATTAGTCCCTGGCACTCATATGCATTCTATAGATACATGCAAGTCAATACTTTGTACAAATGAAACAACGAAATCAGAAAGATATAATGGTATTATCTGCATAATGACTGGAAGAGATTAAAGTGTCATTTATATATCATTGAAAAACTGTGCATAGAAATAAAGAGTGGTCCAATACTGAACCACTGAAATTGGAAAAATGCGATTGGATTATGCACCTGATACTAAAATAATATACCGGAATACAAAGCATTCTCCCGCTTTCTTTACAATGACTGAAGGAAGCAGCAATGTTTAATGATTTCCAAAGAAGTGTGAGAACAAATGTACCGCTTTAGAAAGCACAGAGGTGGTTATCCATTGCAATAAATGTGCGGGGAAATGCACTGACATACGATCAGAATTTAAAGGCCAGTTTTAAAATACGTCTGGTGCCCATTGTGACACTTCTGGTCAGGTTAATTAAACAGCTCAGTAGATGAGGTGCTAAACTGTTTTGAAAACATGGTTACTGTTTTAATTTTTCATGAGAGGTGAGCTTCTGAAAATCTGGACCACATAATGAGATCCTTCTGCTCCCTGGATCTGTAATCCAAACCCAATAAAAGTCACTGAACTCAGTAATCTCTGGGTCAAGAACATTCAATTTTAATTTCCAGCTGGGTTGACATCATTCTGAAACTCATGACTGTGTGAACTGGTTAAAAAAAGAAATAAAGATAGAAAAAAAGGTCAGTAGCCTGGTCTATTGGAAAGGTTTATGGAGTAATGTGGTTTCCAGAGAAGAAGAACAGTATGGAAGGCCGAGAGCGATTTGGGGGTTCTGATGGAAAGAAGCTTTTTTGATCTTACAGCATGGGTTCAGCAAGACAACTGCATTTCATGGAAACACTTAGGACAATAAATGTATGAATTATGAGAAACATGCTCTACTCATGCCCTTGTGATTATTTCTTCTGTGGTGTTTCAGTCATCATATACAGTTCTCACGCAAAGCCAGTGACAAGCAGTCACTTGTTTTTCTTGTCTAATAGTAATTCCATAATGATGCAGAGAAGGAGTTACAGGTACTGAATACATTTTAATGGCATCACAAGTTGAGTGGATCTGGTGCCACCAAACATACAGTTTCATGCTCTAAGAAACAATGCAGAGTAATTCCAGCCACAGACACCTTCCCGACCATCCATTACCTGCAACTCTGGGGTGTTTCATGGTGTTTATATTAAGGTTGGAAGAGAGGCCTTCAGTCGGACATTCTGCACAGACTCTAACATTACTGTAGGAAAGGGAATAATTTCTACAGAAATTACCTTAAAGAAACGGGGTTGGAATGATGAAGTTTCTTAGGACTTTTATGAGGTCTTAAATTTGCTATTTTATGGCAATAGGAATTATAGACTTGGCTGCTAATTTGCATATGCATTATTACTATCGTAACATGTAACTCGTTAGCCTTTATGGGAAATGTCTATGGCTGGTCTCAGTTAAATTTATTCAGCTTAACAGAATTAATTGGAAGGCTGGCTCTGTGGCTCCCTTTTCAAAGTTTACTATATGCAGGAGTAGGACTGCAGCTGTAGTAATGCGGTTCTTAAAAGAATGCAACTTTTGGCAGTTATGTGTTTGTTGAGTTGTGGTGGGTCACCGTAATTTTTGGAAATGTTATCTGCGCGATCTAAAGGAAGGATAAACCAAGTAACTTTGATGTATGGAAAGCAAAATTCTTATCACCGGAGAAAAGTTTCTTTGTAGCTTGCATGGCTGCATCACGTGAGAATCCATGTTTTGCAAATAATGTGTTTTGATAAGCCTGCTTTCCAAAGCTGAAATAAAATATTTATGCACATGAGAAAAGCAAATTCTTGGCATTAATCATCATTTACTGTTTTAAAATCACAATTTTTCAACTTCACTTTTTTTTTTTTTGCTGCCCTATGTCCTTTGAGAAGTTAAAATTTAGACTCTTTAGCTGAAATTCCTTTTCCAGAATTATGCCAAAATTCTACTGATATCACACATATCTATTTGGGTGACTTGCAAAAATGCCTGCTAGTAATTTTACTATTACAGATAAATCATCCCCATTTTAGAACAAGGTAAAACACTTTCCAGCAATTTTTTTTTTTCGTGGAACATGGAGCCTCCTGTTTCCAAGACCAAAAGCCTCTCAAGGCCCTGGGAATATTTACCACTACAGGGACGTTTCTTGGTAGAAACGGAGGAGACCTCTCTATATAGCAAGGAGTCATGGTCCAAGAAATACCACATTCTAGTGCCTGCTCTGAATCTACCAAAGAGGAATTTGAAACAGACTCTCTCATATCACAGGTGAAAGGGAATGACATAAAGGGAAACAGATGGAAAGGTAACTCTTGATTTACACCTTTCTTCTGCTTTTATTTAAACTTCCATGAGTAAATAATTCGAGTTTTGCCAAGAGGAAAATAAAGGTTCTCCTAAGCTGAAATAACACTTGCCTATAAATCAAACATATAAACATTTCTTTCTAACTAGTTTTTCAACTTGGCAGTCAAAGAAAAATCCCTAGCCTATTTACGTATCTCAGCTAAAGATACATTGCAGATTTAAATAATTATACTTTTGGTTACTTCCCAGAGAAGTAGCTGAATTTACCTAGTTTTCAAATGTGAATGTATTTGGGAGAATTTTTTTTCCTATGATTTGTTAATATTAAACTAAATTATGTAAAACGTGCAGCTGACTTCAGTGTACTGTTGACTGTAATATATGAGAAGTCATTCTACACAGACTAAATTTAATCACAAGTGTGTTACCGATCCGCTCCTGTATCTATTACTCTAAGTGTTTCTAGAGCAGGGAATGTGATTTCTCACAGACACTGGAGAGTGCTGCTTAATTATTCATCCTGAAATTTAATTTCAAAGCTTGTAATCATTTAACTGTTTAAAATGGAATTTGTCACTGAAACAAGCCAAGAGGAACTAGACCGTTATTTAACACTCACTCATTTTAGTTTCAGCGTAGCTTGATAACCGGCTCATTTCATGCAGAGTCCCGACAGGCCCCTGGAACAAGGCAACTAGATTATTTTGGTTCAGTTAGAGTAGGTAAATTTCCATTTATGATTGGAAATGTTTTTTCCTGAGATGCGTCATCTTTCTTTTGCCTATTTTATCTTTTTATTTATCAAGATGTCTCCTGTAAGTGAGAAGAATGTATATCTTGCTTCTCTGCCACTAGCTCCAGCCTACCAGGGTGGCTGAAACACACGCTCTGCAATACCCCTGGTTTGTGTGTCCTACTAACGCAAAACAAAAGTTCTGTGACTTGAAACACGTGTGCACGGGAAATTAAGACAACTGCTTTTTTATGCTGTCAGATACATTTCAGAAATTGGTACGTAGCATGTTACAGCAAGTGGCCTCCGAGTGCCCAATATTTCTGCTCCGGCATAGTCAGCAAAGTAAGAGCTGTTATGATAAATAATTGCAATAAGATGTCTTCAGTTAAATGTTTAAAGAACATTCTCCAGATCTCTATATCAGAGAGTTAAATGCGGATATCCTGACAAAATAATTGAACTCTTCAATGGTTTTGGGATAACTGGAAGGCCAGAGCTTAATTAGGTATCCACAACTGTGCAGTGTTTCCACTGAGTGTGAAATGATGAAAACTAAAATATGAAATCTTTTTGAGGAAAATTTCTGTGCATCTGTTTTGTGAAAGAAGGGATAAATCTGTCAATTTAGATAAAACAAATCTTTTGAGAACAAATTTCTTTAAGTAATCGTAGCCTGTAACACAAATACTGCTCTCAGCTTTAGGAGAAATAAATAGGAATAATTAATTTCATACTATTGCTAAAGCTAAATTTTGCATAGACACTAAGTCCTTTTGCTTTGACACAATTATTTAAGAAGACAATAAAATGAGACTTAAAGTTCTTGCCATTTTGTTCTCCTTATTTTAGTAGTTGATATTTATTACTTTATTTTGTGTTGAAATTTCCGTACTAAGCCATTAAAGTTTAACAGGAAACTCAGCAGGAATAAACGCCAAGAAAAGAAAAACAGCACTACGTTATTACTTGTCCAATTTATTTGTGAACAGAGTTCTGTATCCTCTCATGCTATTCATATACACTGTGTCATGAAGTTTTTGTATTTCCAATGTCGATGTAAAGTTCACTGACTCATAGATCAATTAGACCAAATGGATTCCTACTGGGAGAAAACAGTGTATCCCAATTTAAAAACTTATTTGAGAGAATTTTAGGGTAGCAACCTATCATCTTTTATTTTGAAATACAATAGTTAGTAGAGACAGTAAAACAAAGGATAGACTGCTAAATTCTGACTACTTTGGTTTAGGACATTTGTCCAATTGCATTTGTGCAATTACTTCTCTCTGGATATGCAAACACTTATTATAGAATTATTATTTTTGATTGTCACATTTTATATTACACAGGTTAATCAATTATTTTTGGATTTATTTCATGCTAGAAACAGGTGGATAGCTCTTAATGGAGACAGATGTTTTTGCACTGTTTTGGAAACGGCACACATTTTTGGTGGTATCTATAATAGCTGTAAGAATATCAGAGATAGCTTAGTAACTAAAATAACATGCAAATCTACAGTTTGGTCAGTACTTATGCATTATGGAATTCTTTTTGAGTTTAACTTAAGTGTTTGGACAGAAATAAGCTTAAGCATATTGTCTGTTTAAGCACAGTAGCATTCACAGAAAATATTTTTTATGGTCTTTCCTTGCACATGGCTCATGATCACTTGTTTTCCTGAAGCCCAGGTAATAGATTCTCATCTCTATATTCCAAACTGAAGCAGAATGAAGACCACTGAAATTAATACAGCATCACCTCTGCAAAAAGAAAAACCAGAATCTGACATACAAGTTTTAATTGTCACTTGGGGAGTTAAGTTTGTGTCTTTTGTAGCCATGATGTTTCCAAAAAAGAAACAGATGTCATCAGTATTTCCATTATGAAACTGCAAGATAGACATTTGATGCAGGGCTATGTCACCACTGTTAATTTATTTTACAGAACGCTTAAATTAGTAACCCGTAGTGTTGCCATTGTCACAGGTCTGCTGAACGAGTAGCACGGTAACGATGAGCCAGTGCTGCCAGTTCATGTTAGCTGAGCAGGTTGTCTCTGCCACTGCCGTAAAACAACAGCAAAGTGGAGAAAGAAAAGTTTATGCCCTCCGATATTTCTTTGACAAGCATTTTAACAAGTATCGGGCAATCTGCCACACACGGGCTCAGAGCCCACGGGGGAGTTGGCTGAATTCTTAGGTTTATGTGTGGGATTAGCAGAATAACACCGCTTTCGAGAATTGTCATCTCTTTAAGGCCATAAATGATTACAACTTTTTTCTACATCCATGGTTACGTATAGAAGAACATCTAAGGACAGACATCTAATACTCCAAGAAGAACTTCTGTTCTCTCGGTTCATCCAGTGAACAACGTGATTCTTTGTAAGTTTTGCATGAAAACTCCATTAAAACATTTGCAGCTCTCATTTTTCAGTAAATTCTCTCCTTTTCATCAATGTACCTAGACAATGCAAAAGGGGTAGTTTGAAGTGGATCGGTAATATTATGCAAAGTGGAAGTAACAATAATTGGTGATTAAGATTTCACAAAGTTTTCACCTAATGGATGGTAGTTAGGAAGAGTTCTACAAGTGTGGACACCATGCTAGGATTATGAAATTGCATGAAAAAAGGTGTCATATCAGCTTTTAAACAGCTCTGGTTTGAACTTAAGTATTTTCTTAGGACATTACACACAGAATTAATATTTGCCATTAAATATTTTGTTAAATTCCCAATTTGGTAGTTGTTTGGATAGCGAAGGCAACAATGTTGAAGAAAAACTGGCAGAAAGCAAAACACAGTGCAAAAACTCCACATTAATTTAATCTTGCACACTGTTAATTCAACAGTGGTATTTATCTTTTATAATATAGGAACAAAGGAATACAAAGGCAGCATATTTATTACAGGGTATATAGATACCGCACACATCCACGTATTCATATGTACACAATTAACCTGGGAAACTCACTGCCACAAAACAAAAGGAAAAGACTTCAATAAACTTTTTAAAGGAATAAAACAATATCCAAACTAAATAATTATAAGATATTAGTTCTCAAGTACATTCAGATATCAGTGACTGTAATGTTATACCAAATCCACCTATACAGAGAGCATCCTTAAGCCTCTGAAAAAATTACTTTTCTAGTACAAGGAAGATATTTCTCCCTGTGCACAACATTCTAGAGGCTTATCTCTGAAATAGCTGACAGTGACTGCTTTCACTGTGACTGACAAATTCAATAAATGTTTAGATCATTTGATATGGCAAATTCTTCACTGCCAAAATAGCTATCTGTCAGAATAGTTACACTTCTTCATTTGATCCTTTATATTAAAAATAATGAGACCAAATTACAGTGATAAATATAAACTTTTTAATGATGCAGCCTAGCGTAAAGTCATTTAGATTGCAGTACACTCAGCCATCTAAGCAGATGTTGTCTATGCAGTGCTTTAAGCACAGGCCCACAGTGGAACTTGAATTCCTGCTTGGTTCGTGTCGTCGTGCCCGGGCACAAATCTGTGCTCAGGCTCAAGAGCCTGGAGGAGCAGGAGCACCCATCGTTGCTCAGCCCGAGTCTGGCTTCAGACATCCTTTACGCTGTGTGGTCATATCAGGCAACTAGCTATGTGGTCATATCAGGAAAACAAGCAAGCCAGGAGCTTCTTCTCGGAAAACCTAATGCCTTGTACAACCAGGAAAGGCTGCTGTGGCAGAAATGTAGCAAACCAAGCGCACAGGGTACGCACAGACCGTACTGATCAACGAACAGCTCTTGGGAGCGCCTGTGAAGATACATGGGAATAAACAGAACCAATGCAACCTGTAAGTGGTTTTAGTAAAATCTTCATGAGAGTAAACGCCAGTAGTAAAGAAATTCTAGAAAAGTTATATAGAATGGATGGTCATAAGTGAATAACATAAGAAAAAATATTTAACTTTTAATTTATGTTTGTTGCCTTTTCTCCCCAAATTCCACTGCAGAATATTTGCATACTGTATGATATGTTTTCACTACACCTCTAACTGACTTTGAAGGACACCCTGGAAAGTCAACATACAGTAAATCGTCCTGTATCAAGCTCCAGTTCCAGCTGTTACTAGACATGTATCATGTATTAGCACACCTTTACCGCTTTTTCAGCAGAATACATTCTAAGAAAAGATAATTGAAGGAAAACAAAATAAGAAAAGATTTTCTGAATTTTTTTATTGAGTTATGCTTCTCTTTGGATTAAGCCTCTTCTAAAAGTCTGTCGGGTACTACAAGCCTTCAGGTTTTCATTCTCTATAACCCCCGGGGGTATTTCTGCCAATGTAACTCTTCTGCTGAACTGAAGATGGCTGCATCTCCCAACATGCAAATGCAATGCTTAGTCTGCTGAAAAAGTTTTGTTTAATCTTCAGATCTGAAATGATGAATCTTTATGAATCAGGTTTCATTCATAAAGACTAATTTTCTAACCCTTCTTGTGAAGAGCTGAACATTTCTAGCTGAATTGCAGGAAACTGAGGCTGCATTTCCTTCCTGAGCTTGGAAGGAAAGAAAATCAGACTGCAGTTTTACTCTTGTCCAAAACCGGGCAGTACTACCGCTAAAGGCAGTTACCACTGCCAGAGGAAATTCTGATAATTTCCTCCAAGGAGGTTTCTTCCAAGTATGGTTTACGATATGACCTACAAAATGTAGCTTGCGATTGGAAAGGATGGCAAGAACATAGATTTTTCAAGGGTACTTACAGCTCAGTCTATGTTACATTTGCTGCTTCCCATTTGCTTTCATGTTTATAATCAAATTTGAAGTGTTCTCTTTGCTTCCAGTAGTTTAGTCTTTAATATAATTAGGTGCAGTAGTTAAGCTGTTTGATATTATATAATGTAGCAGTTTTTCTCTAAGCTATGTCTTTATGCAGGCAAAACAAACTCAGATTTTATCCGAACAAGCAGAATCCCCTCAAGACAATTCAAGTTATACTCAAATTAGAGATATGCTAGAGGCAAATTGATACTGTCCTTCATTAAAGTCTTTTTGTGGTTTTTGGATGCTTGGCATAAGCATTACTTGTAACGTAAAGCACATATCCTGAGGTGTTCGATACATATGGCAGGACTGTCTCCATATAAAGTGAATTAGAGTCCACACAGTTGAACAAAGATCTTCCTGCTACATGTTTTCCTACCAAATAGTCTGAAGATTTCTATTTGCCATTTTGGACGGGCATTGCTATGACAGCAGTATGAAGAAGCTATGGCACAAGAACAGTACAATAGGAACATCATAATAAGGAGTAATATTACTGAAAAGTAAAACACATAGCACAATGCATTAATCAGTATATTCTTAGTAGCTGGTGACAATTTAGCTGAATAAATATCAGCATTTCTTATTCTAAGGAAGTGTTCAAGTGGCATAAGAATTACTCACTGGATTGTGGATTCAACAATAGCTCTGATTTAAAACTTTGGTTCTGCTGGGTAAGAATCTTTCCTTCAGATATCCTCTGTAGAAACATCTGAAGAAGAAAGTGGAAGGGCCTCTCAGACCTCAGCTTACTGCTCCTGCATGAGGAGATAAGATACATCTCTTTTAAGGTTCTTTTGCTGTTGGTGTCATGCTCAGCTCTGCCCTTAGCCTTTATATGCAATGATTATATTGTTGTATTGCCAGTGGCCAGATGCAGCCCGAGGTTTTAATGAGCATTGGGTTTCCATCGCTTGGAGATCATTGCGGCTGCTATTGTTCTGATTGCTGTGATTAATACTCTCCTTCAGGTGTCCTTCTGAAGGTAGATTTCATAGGCTCTGACAAAAGGGTTTGAAGCATCCATCTCAGCTATTTCTTCCTTAATTGCATGGATGGTTTTGTGTTTTGTTACATTGCTTTAAGTTTATTTTAATTTCAAGGCAGCAATACTTACAAATAGCTGGTATAACACAATGCTACTAAGTCTTTAAGTACAAGGGTGGTTTGTCTAACTGCACCTTGCCCATTGAGTAGCACCCACTACTGCTTGCCTTTAAATCTTAGTAATTTAGGGCTTGTGAAGGCTGAGGGCTTGACAGCTATTTCAGCTCCCTTGACAAGACAGCAGAAGTAAAAGATCTACTCTCAATGCTCCTTCAGCAGGTTTCAAAACTGAGAGAGAGGATTATCGTGGCTCCATCTGCATTCACTCCTCTGCTATTCTGGAGCTCTGCTCTTACTCAATACTAATAGCTGAATAAATACTACAAAAAATACTACCTAAGAAAATGAAACTTCTGCAACAAATTTATGTCTGCTCTTTTAAGAGAGTGTCCACTCTCCAATAGTTAGAAGTAAGATAATAGAGCATGTATGCAAGCTCATTTCCTGCAACTAATTACAAAGCAAGTAAGTATTCAGGTCAGTGTAATGACAGTGAGACTTCACACTCTTCCTGCCATCCCATATCATATCATGTGTAATATCATAACATAGTGATACATCACCAGGGTATGAAGTCTTGCTCATGTGGTCCCACCACAGGGATTTTTTTGCTGCCACTTCCAAGAGTTTCAATACACTCCATAGGAAGTCTTACATGTGATAATGAGGAACAAATAACATTTTTGTAGTTGCTAATACCTAGAGCTATACAAGATATGGAAGAGGATGGGCATGATTTGTTTTCCACAACATGAAAGTCATCATCCATGAAAATCACAAAAATGCCTGTGGGTTTGCTTATGAAATGTGAAAGAAGATAAATTTAATTATTAAAATCAGAACTTCCCTCACTTTAAAAAAACTGTTTACTTTCTTCATAAGCAGTCATGCTTTTGAGAGAAAACAATTTCTGAAAAAGTTATTTTTACTAGTAGCTTTATTCAGGATTTAATGAAAATCCCAGGTTCCTGCACAGAAAAGTTCTTGTTACTTACGTTGCAAATGCTGCAAAAGCAGAGTCCTTATTATACAGTTTTCACATTTCCTTTAAAGTTTTATTTTTTTACAAATATTGAATTTTTACATTTCTTTCAGAAAGAAAGACTTCTGCAGCTACTATAAATAATTCCTTAGCCCTTAAACACATTGGCTGTGCTTTGAACCAAAGTTAGTGTTTTCTCCTACATTTTTTTTTTTTTTTTTGCTTGTGAAAAAGCTTCTAAAATAACATTAATGATTCCAATTGGTAGTTCCCCTCTGGACCTCTTCTACTTCATACATACAGTTTAGCAAATTAGGGAATCAAGCGTAGTTAGACAACTCAAAATAAGGAAATAAATGTTCACTGCTTTCCTTAAGAAGAACATCTTCTTGAGGTAGAGAGACAGAAACTTCTTTTCTACTACCTGAAGACCCGCTTGAATACTCCTGCTCTTGTATCTATTTCTCCACAGAGAAACTTTAACCTTGGTCCTGTGAGAAAGGAACCTGTTTTGAGGACACCACTGCTGCATCTGAGAGTGCATCTTGTGGTTCCTCAAGCGTGGATGTAAAACAAATTTGTAGTTTCTGAAGTACACCACGTAACTAATATAGACACACTATATTGTGACCCACACCATACCAGGTGCAGCCACGACCTGGTTAGACTGGCAGGGAAGGGTTCCTTTGGGAAGGTATAGAACTCTACCAGCTTTTCTCCTTGCAAAAATGCCCTTGACCCACGTACAGCATGTGTCTCCCTCTAGTGACTTGGATAATTTAACAGATTGCATCTGCCTGTGACAAAGATGCAGCAATTCTGAATTACCAGCTTATACATTAGAAGCTTGCGTTTCAGAGAAGGATGTGCCAGTCTTAAAGTCTGCAAATAAATTGCTTGGAAGTGTTATTATTCAGGGAGGAGTAATATGAAGTTAGAATTAAGGGCTTTGAACTAAGAATTAAGGCAGGAGCCATAGATTTAATGTCAATGTGCATCTACTATTTCACTTGGGTCTGCCTATGATTTCAGTTCTACTGATTTAATAATGCATACTTTTAAAAAAGGAAAATTCCATTGCCTTCAAAGGACCTTTGGCTCAGACCCTATGTGAGAAACATTCTGAAAATGTATGTGCTATTATCTCAGCTGAAACGTGCTGCATTCCACAGACTAATGTGGTATCAATTCACAGGAGAGTATATGCCTTCAGTCAGACCATGTTCCTTGAAAAGTTCTTTTTCCTTAAAATTGCATACAAGACTTTCACTGCACTAAGGTCAAACCATCTTATTTCTAATATTTTAACATCCCTAGAGTTATTTTCAAATAATAAAAGTTTGCTTCGATTGTCCTTGCGGAATCACTTCTGAACTGTGAATCCTTATGAGTGTTCTCTGATTTTTATCCCCATCTTGGCTCAGAAGTACTTCTTGCAATAATCTCTGACTTTTCAGGGACTCAGTTCTGAAGAAAATCTGACTACTCAGGCTCTGTACCAAATACAGAGGAGCTAATTCAAGTACCAGAAGGAAGACGGACACAGAAAAGAGTGAAAACTAATCTGAGCAAAATTATTACATGGTTCTAATGCTCTGGTACCCAAAATAGTTTAAGCAATGCTGGCTCTATGTCCTCTCATTGCAGCCTAAATCCTGAGTCATTAATCTTGGCAAATGGGGACAATTCCTGCCAAGACCTATAGAAAGACCTCCAAGAAAGCACCAGGGTGTTGCAGGTAACAGTGCAGTAGACACACTCACTGTTAACACTGTAAACTCTTACGTTTCTCGTGACATCCTCGTGTCAGTGGGACCAGTCAAGATCAGACCTTTATTACAAACCTCATAACTTTCACACACACAGCAAGAAACTATTTCTGTTCTTGAGAGCTTACAATTAAAATGGGTATGAGAAGACAAGGGTTAGAGAAAGGCAGTACTGTCAGCCATGCTGTTTCAGATGAAAAATCCAATACAGAGACACTAATACTAAAGTTCAGCTCCAGCCTCCCAAGTTGCAGTCTGATGCATTAACCACAGCACTGGCCTTCTGTCTTCCTGTGCTTTTAAAAACTAAGCAATAATATGAGCAACCTCTTAGCTATTTTGTAACAATTTTTAAGAGTATTAAACGCCAATATCTTGAGCAAATCTCATCATAAATCATTGCACTGCTACTAACGCAATGTCAGCTCACTGCAGATCTTTTTACGAAAATATAGCTGTGTGTCTCATTTAATGAAAACAGCAATGTTCTCAACATGAGTTGTATTTCCCAAGCTTGTGTAGAATTTAATATTACAGGTATTTCTTAGAATTTGATATAGCTTATCATAATGTCTTAGAATAAGAGCAAGGTCTAGTCGTTAGTGACCACTTCTATTTGAATGGTTTCTGCTGTCTTCTTTCATGACTTTTTCATGATCAGTTTATTGCAGTTAAGTAACAATCTTCCCTCTGCAAAGCTATGAGTGGTAAGATTAACCAACAGCCTTTGCTTAAAACAAAGTCTGCTTACTTAACAGATATGCTACTGGTCAGGTAAGAAGGGTTTTATAACAGTGAATGGCTCCTTCACAGGGCATAATCAAGCAGTTCATTGTGGTCCTAGGTAGTAGGACCACAAGGAAAGTTTTTTTTCCTTCTGTTGAATGCAGCCAAAAACCTCTTCTGGACTGTAGGAGAAAGTAGTTTTCACTTCTTATTTTTGTGAGACTTTCATAGATATGGCAAGACATGCCAGTCTATAATAAATGTTCCATGGTGTTCCTTGGCGCAAACATCAAGTATGTTGTGTAAATACCCTTGTGTGTACCTATGCTGATTTGAAGGTAGAGGCAATTTTCTGCATAAATCCTTGAAATTAATACAATTTATAATCTATATAATTTTACATGATTCAGATAGATACATTTGGACTAACCACAAGATTATTAAGCAATTTTTTACATTTACTCACCTGTCATTAGCTAGGTGGAAAATTTAAATCTCATTAATAAGGGATAGAAAATTGGACACAAAAAATAAAGCCAAGAAAAAAACAACACAATATACCTCCTTTAAACTATAGGCTGTATTATATACAACTATGTTTAAAGGATACTTCAGTTTCCAAGTTATATACTAAAGAAGTGCAGAAGTGTCAGAATTAACAGAAACAACTAGCTACAGCCCCCTCATTTGTGCATTGAGATATAGACATGCCCACCACCACAGAAAAGCACGAATGGAATCCAGGTTTCCAGGGTGCTAATCCAAAGAGTTACCAAAAGAAAATTATTTTGTTTTCCAATACCTTGTACAGAAAATGAAACAGGAATGCTGCAGAAAAAAGAACAAAAGAGACAAGTCTCTTGTCTTCAGAGACTATGACAATGGCAGCCAGAATAAAGTTGTGAAGACAAACTCTGAATATTCTAGTTTGAGAGCTGAACCCACTCTTCCACCCCGTGACCCCATGTTCTCCCATCATATTTAGTGAGTTCTGGAAATTGATGAGGAGAGAGTAAGAGATCACAGCCTTCACCAGGGAACCAAACCAAACAATCTCCCTTCTCCTGATTAACTTGGTCCCTAAACTGGTAGCTTTTTTCTAGGATGGCGTTGTTTGGCCTTATGAATCCAAGCTGCTCAGTGAGGGGAGGTGTCCAAGATGCTTTTTGCTCAGACTGTTCCTGGGTTGATGACTAGGGCGAGCTCCTGCAACGTGCATGCCAAACCTTTCCACGTAGCAGTGTCAGCATCCCAACCTCCCTCCTTTCCTACTGGGAAGTTCTCTGGCCTTGAGGGTACTGTACCAAAGGTAGGTCTCAGTGGTTGCTGCCAGATGGATCATTCCCATTCCTCACTACAACGATCCACACAGGACCTAGCAAGTGCTCCACCTATAACGGGATCACTGCAAAGTTTTAAGGGAGAAATGTGTGTGAGAGAAATATCTAAAAGTAAATACCTAAAAGTAAAGCAGTACTAGCTGACAGCCTGCATTACTGCATTATTGTTTGCAACAGAGATAGACTTAGTCCTGGATTTTAACCTACAGTGTTAAAGATCAGCAAAGAAATTAAATTAAAATCCTTCTTAACTTCTGTTCGTTAGTCTATTTTAACATTCTATCTTTTCTCATTACTATATATAGCTTTCATATATGCATAGTGTGGGAGGTGTAGGGGGTGGGTGAGTGTTTTTTGTGTGTATGAAAGGTGAAAGAAAGCCAGTGGAATGTATAATGTCCACATCACCTACATTTCTCTGAGTTGCATTGAAGTTTAGAAGTAAGATCTCCTGAAGCACTCTTGAAGCATACTAATTCCATTTAAAGGATATTATTAAAGTCAAAATGTTACAGGCTAATGCCTAACTCAGTGGCCATGCTTCCAGTTACAGTAAGAGGAAGAGACTATTAATTTACTCTTGACACTGTGTATGTTCCTGGGGATCTTTTTAATCTTGTACAAATATCCTGCAATAAAAAGATCCTGCTAACTTTATTACCAAAGGACAAAGTAATTAAAGAGAAGGTCAATGGAAAAGATCTGCAAGTCTTTGATGTTAAAATACATATCACCATTGCTCTGGATTGTGTTTTGTGTAGTTTAATTATATAAATCTAATTTTAAAACATTATTTTAAAAAATTTGGACCTATTCCTCTGTTCAGAGTAGGTGAACATCTTCAGAACATAAGTTGTTTAGATAAAAGAAGAGCAGTATATGCTAGGCTTTTAATTTAAGGAACACAGTTTAAGGAATTGTCTATAAAACAGTGCAAACGATATACTTTATCCTTGCCAAAAAGAAAAAAAGTTCCTCTGTGCTTCCAGGGATTCCAGTTGTCACCTCCAGAACTACTGTAATACCCTCACAGAGACCAAGGGTAGGAAGAGAACAAGTTGTTTTATATTTACCACCTCACTTTGGTTAGCTACAAACCTCATCACTGCCCTAGGCCCGTGTGTCAGCTGTTTTCTTCATTAATTTAGGGCACCCAATGGGGCCCACATTTCTAATGTGAGTGAAGAGGAAAGTGGAAGGACAGTGATTTGTCAAAAGTCAAAACAGTGCATCTACAGCAGCAGCTGGAACTAGAGCTCAAAAAAAAAAAAACCAACCAAACAGTGACCAAATTGCACTGTCCCATACAGTAGAAAAAAACAACTAAATAACCTTTATCATTGAACAAGGATTATTGTGCATGTCAGTTTGTCTTTATTAGTTTAAACTTGTATTTTATTGCTAGACTTCCAGGCACCATGCCATACAGGAAAATGACTACAAATACCTTAGGTAAATTTGTTGGTAAGCTCTCTCTTGGAAAATTGCTCTTTCCTCTTGGGGGAAAAATAAAATCAAATTGTTAATAGCGTGGGATGTGAGTGATTATGAGATGAAGGAATTGCATTTCCATCTAGATGTGGCTACCTCAAATTGCATTTGCTCTGGCTTTGACACTTTGACACATCAACAAACCTGAATTATGTTATACCTAAAGCTTGTTGAATCTACATATCTTTCTTGAGTTAACAATGAGGTAGATTGTTGCAATATCTTATGAATATTCCAGTTCAAATTAAGGAATAAGATCCATATAAAACTAGTATCCCACTGAACAGAGGAAAACAAGATAAGAACAAGAAATATGGTCATGCTGGGAAGTAGGTACGTGTTCCTGAAAGATAAGAGAATCCTTAAAGCTCCTATTGGTTTTGTGTGAGAAAAGAAGAGAAAACTTTGATAACTCTCAGAAATCAGAAATAAAAAAGTAAATCCTAGTTTTGGGTTAAAACATTTGGCAAAGATGAAAACAAACAAAAAATATAACAGATAAAAATGAATGGTGAAAGCAGCCTGACTTCTAGATGCAGTTATGAAAACAAAATGTTAGATATTTTATTAACAGTGTGCTGTCTCAGTTTGGGTCTGAAGTCCGTTGAATTTTGTGCCTCAAAATAAAAGACTTCACTGCACAGAGCAAGGTAGTTGCTCTTTATTGATCTTTTTGAAACACAGAATATCTAACAATACATGGAAGTAAGGAAAAGTCTGATATTTTCAAAAGAAAAGAGGAACATAGGTTAGCAGGGTCATTTAGATCAAGTCCCCTGCTACTTCAAACAGCTGCCTTATAGATTCTTTTCCATAAACTTATCTAGCTCCAATTTAAAATAGGTAATATTGCTATCTCCCAACAGCTACTTCTATGGAAATTCTTGTTCAAAAATGTAGGTGGTTAATAAGCCTTCCTTAAATTTTCAGCCTAAATGAATTTATTCATTTTATGCCAACATTGTCTCTTAGTTAAGACGTTAAGATAGCCTAGGCAGCCTTGAACTTGATAAACTACCAAAATTCTCTAGTATACCCTCCTTAGACAGGTTCTTACCTTTCTCAGTCATACCAGTCCTGAACCAGAGCTCTGTGGAGTATTTTATATGCATTATACTCATTAGCTTGTCTAATAGTACTGTTACTTCCCCGTTTGTAGTGAAAATGCATCCTGTAGTGCACCTCTGTTTATTTTGAATACTGTGATCATACCAGTGTTTATGTCTCATTAGGGATAATGTGATTAAAACCCTAGACTTTCTAGTTGGTTCTAGCTGATAAAATCTTCGTATATAGCATATATTCACTTTGTGTGGCTAAATTGTGTGGCTAAATTTCTTTACTCATGATCTCCAAATCAGCCATGGTTTCCTGTTTGATTTTCTTATCTGTCTAGATTGACAGGCCTTTCAGATTTGGATAATCCACGTTTGGGAACCAGCCACGTTTGAAATCAGATAGTTCCTTAGAAGCTGAAAAACATAGGTGAGATAATTACCTCGATTTGTGTGGAACCAACTTGTAATGATTACTGAATCTTAGTACAGTTGAGGACATTGGGGCCCTTGTAGGTGCACTGAGCTTAAAGGCGCTTTCAGTCCCCGTGTCAACAGGGATAGTCACAGCAGAAGTCCAAGTCAACCATGCTTATAAATATGATTTATTTCTTAACACAATATCTTTTGGACAACATTCTGTAGAGTAAAAGTAGAAAGAATTCTTGATGATACTGTCTAGAAATAATACCAGTTGACTTTTCTTTTGGGGCTAAGACATGAATGTTTTAGCATTTTTGGGGGTGAAACAGAGATTCATGTAAACTAGATAATCTTATATGAGCAGTTGTCATATACTCCTTCTATAGTAAATGGAAAAAAAATATATGCTTATAGGATGCAATTGATCTTATCCTATGATATGTACGTAAAGTAAGTAAATGTTCCTAAAGTACCTAAAGCAACTCTTCTTTGTAGATTTCTATTCTCACATAGGCTGTAAAAAACACTAAGTGACTAAGATGCAGGTGTCTGAAATTACTTGAGGTAATCCTACCCCATGTTTCACTTGGATCAGTGGCATCACTTTACATGTACTGGGAATGGGCTTTATTTCTCTATATTTTGGTCAAACTGGCAGTTTCCCTTCTTTGAAAAGTAGATGGATTTTCCATTTTTTTGACTGCAATTATGGCAGGGAAAATGATCAAAATATTGACTGCTCTCACAGAACTCAATCCGATGATGAAATAATCAGTTTTCAGAGCATGCCAGGATTGTTGGTATATCTACTAAAATCCAAAATCCATGGTAATTTCTCTGTTTATATCATGTAGAAATTGTTTGGCCACGACTTGGGAAAACTACAGATTTGGTTATAGTCCTGGGAAAAGCTGTTTAAACTAAATGTCATCCCCCAGGTACAGCAATTCTCGTACTTTTACATTCTATTTTATATCATTCATATATGTAATGTAATTCTTAAGTGTAATAGAATGGTCTTTATTTTTTTCCTGTAGAAAAGAAGTGCAATAACATTTGTTGCTCTTAATATTAATATTTCTAAGGATTTCTAAGGGACAAACTTTCTTCTTTTCATTCAGTGAGGTAAGATTTTTTAGCTCTGACATTTATCTGTGCTTTAGTTGACCTTTTAAATATCTTGAGTCTAGTGTCTTCATGCTAAAGGTTTAGACTAAGTATGTATTTTGTTTACTGCTTTCTGTTTAGCCATTGTAAAAACTTAAGGAAGATTCGATATGTTTGGAATAGTTGCAATATTCCATCTTAGCTCATTCTGCCATTCTCATTGCTGAGATCCTGTTGAGAAGTGATGAAGACCTGATAAGACCTGAAGTAACTGATATCAACTCACTGTCAGACAAAATAAAATAGAATTCCCCAGCCAGAAATGGCAGAAAGGGACGCATAGGAATTCTGCTTTATGAGAATGATTTTTTTAATGAAAAATCTTGGAAGACATGTAGTTGCAGACTGAGTTGACTGTGGACGGACATTTATACTTATCAAGGATTTCACTATGGTTAGGAAAACTGATTCATGACTTCCTCTGCTCACCCACAACACTTGAGTCACGCTTGGGTTCATCATCCTCTGCCAACAGTTCTTCAACCAGAACCTCATGTGTTCTTTACTCCGGAGTAATTTTCACCATAATGAGATAACCATAGGTGGTGAGAGATTTTGGAAAGCCACCTGTCACCTGCTGGTTTATGAGTCCTTTCCTTTACCTTATAGCTATGTAGGAATGCTGAACTGGACTTCAGGGCACTCTGCAGTACCTAGAGATTTGAAGACAAGTATTCCATGGATATGGATTAAAATCACAAATATACATTATACTTGGATGCAGTCTTAGATAAAACAGCAATGACTCATACCTACTAGCTGTTCAATGAGATTCAGGAAAATAGTAATGGATTTTTCCTTTCTGTCTATTGATAGGAAATAATCCATTGGTGCAAATAAGGTGGTTTCATAGAGGTGGGCTTTATACCCAGATTTTTCATAAATCTAAAATGAAATAGATTCAAAATATTAGTTCAGTTAGACGCAGTTATATACTGTTTATGTTTAGTTTCTCTGTCAACTTTTTCAGGATCAGGAACTCTGAAAAACTTTCTATTATGCATCAGTACAGCTTTTCTATTCACTTCGCCCTTTCTTGTAAAATAACTACATAATGTTGCATAGCTTTGGTCTGTGGTTAGAACAGAATGGTTTCATTACTTCCTAGAGAATTAGGTTTTACTAACTGGTTAGTTATTTTAAGGACACTCAGTTAAGTTTGTTAAAGCATAGTTTTTCCATCAAGATAAAAAAGAACTGATTAGTTTTCCATTAATTCCGATAGTGATACTTACTGCAGCATTGGCAAAGCACTGAAACAAATACTATAGGTGAACTAGCTTTTAATTAACATGTTATTGTTATTGTCTTAACAATAGTTAAGACAGCCACAGGCAGTTTTAACTATTGTTCTCCAGCTGATCATACAGACCTGGTTTGGTTTTATATAAGCTCAGGCAGCAAAATCAGAAAGAGATGACTAAAAGCACATACAGATTTGACCAACCTATTTGTAAAGAAATATATTGAAAGAAAGGAGCAATATTTTCAGCCGCTCCAGTGGTAGGATAACCTGGACATTGTATTTCGTCAGTGAGCCCCAATGAGCTGTGCTTCCTGTCAGTCTAAAGTAATGATACATTAGACATTTACTATCTCTGGCAGCACATATCTCACTGAAACATGTGAAGACAATAGTATTTCTCTTCTTTCAAAGCAGAAATAAATATTTGATGTTTAATGCAGTGCCATTCTAAACTGGGACATGGCTGTCCACTGAGTGCAGAGAAGAACTTTTTGCCATCAAGCTTTCTAAGCCTGTGGTTTTGCTATCTCTCTAAGGCTGTTTTATGTTATAGCCATGGGACTAAATATCTAATGAGGAACACCTTGCCAAAAGTAACTGGACTGAGGCAAGTACCCTTGGCTGCATATTCCTTAATTTCTAAGCTAGGATTCATGGCAATTAATTTTAGCTAACCAAAAAGGCAGTGTCTAGTCTACATTAGATAATCAACAGAGAGAGGCAAATCCAAGGGCACTTAATTTATTTTTAAAATAGGTGGAATGAGTGACTGGCACATCAGAGAGTTTCAGTAAGTCATCTTGCCTTTGATTATGGAGAGATCCTGAATGCCCAGACTGCACTGGAATCTTAACTGCTTAGGCGGTTGAAGTCAGCTGGCCAAGCATCACCTTTTAGTCTTTTGCATTAAACCCCTTTTTGCATTAAAATTTCTAACCAGTGAGTGAAAGCCTGTATGTCCCATAACCATAATGTCCGGTTGTTCTATGTCTTTATTAACAATGCATCTGCTTTTATTGAACATGCTGAAAGATAAAAAGAAAAACTTATCAGAGTAAGAGTCAAGTTATTTTTAACAAAAGCTTGAAATTCTCATGGTCAGAGACATCTAAAATTTACGTATATGATTCAGCTGTAAATAGTAGGAGAAGGAAGAGAAAAATCACATATTCATATTTTCATCCTTGCAGGATTTATGTGCAGCAATATGTGGCACCTGACACATCTTGTTATGTAATAGAACTAAACTGGGATCAAGGTTCCTGCTGATTTTTTCTATGGAAGAATACTTCACATAACGTGCAGCTTTGAAGAAGCTGGTTGCTCAAGTCACGACTCAATGGTGCCTGAGCATCTGCAAGGAGTCACATATATCTACAGCAGCTGACTCATTTCCAGTTTTATACGGAGATACATGCATTACACCTTTGATTAAGGGTACTGGTGATGAGAAGGATAGTATCCGGGAGAAACTCTGAGGAGATCACTGCAGTCATACTCATTTGTCAGGCAAATTCTGGTGATGTACATAATTGTTATAATTGCTTTAAGTTTTCCTGACTTGAAATAGCTTACTTGGGAGGCAAACTGTATGGAGTTCGCAGACGCAAAGGGAAGAATTTGAGATTTCAGTCTAAGTTGAGGATTTTTCCATATTTGATAAAATTTATATTTTCCCAGTTCTGTAGAAGTGCCAAGCACAGTATTTCCTAACAGCAACACGATGTCAAGGATCAGTTCAGCAAGTGAACTGCTTCCTGCCCGAAGTAAACTCCTTGCAGATGTTCTTATACGAGCAGCAAGCCTGTGTTTAACAAAGAAGACATTCTGCACGGCATTTTCCGTTTTGGAGAAGCATCTGCATAATGTCAAGTAGATTTTCCAGTATTTTTCTCAAGCATCACCAGGGTTTTTCTTCTGGATATCTGTACAATACTAACTACCTGTTTGTTATTTTCCATTCAGCAGCAGTTAGCTAGGAAATACAAAAAGGCTTCTCAATCTTCCCCTACCCTGGGGTGAGAGGGATGGGCAGAGGCATCTTGGCAGTAGGACCGCATGTGGATTTCCAGTCATTGCAAAGGTGAGTCCATGGCCAAATGCCAGCAGATTCCTGCTGTTTGAAATATGAGAGCCCCTTCCAGGCAGCTGCCTGCATGCTCCTGTGCCTGCCGACGGCAGGTGCCAATCAGCGATAGATGGAATGGGCTCCCCTGTCTCTTAGTCAAGTTTGGGGATCTACGTACTGAACAACATTACTTAAAAAAGATTTTTTTCTTAATTCAGTTATTTAAAAATGTATCCCATTATCTCATGGCAGGATATATTCCTCAAAACAAACATTAAAGCTGAAATTAAGGCTAGCAAACCTTATTAGTCTCTTTTTTTCAGAAGTCTAGGCAAAGAAATGAGGAAAAAATGTATGAGAACATCTTACAGACTTTGATGGCTGCCATCTACTAGCTTACGGAGCAAAACTGCATACAGTTAAAGTTTAATGCCTGAGTTCTCTTGCAATTGCACTAATTTTAACAGCAAATTATTGTTTCAAGTTAATGTGATCCAGATCCTACAATTTGAAGCATTAGATGGGCAAATTGCATACTACCTTGAAAAATTTTGGTTGCAGTAAATACAGAGGAATTAATCTCTGTAAAATTTTGTGTGTTCAGCATCGGTGACATAATTAAAGAGCAATTAAGGCACAAGAAAAAAAACAAACCAACATTACTTGTAGTATTTCCTCTGGGGATACATTTTAAACAACACTTTAATACCGAATAGACCACATCATCTGTGCTGGCTCATTGACTTAAAAGTTAGTGCTGCTTCTCCTGCGCAATGGAGCAGGAAATCAGACAGTAAACACTGTAAGAATTATCAGCAATCTTAGGCAGTACCT
Source organism: Phaethon aethereus (assembly GCF_964289735.1). Classification (NCBI taxonomy): domain Eukaryota; kingdom Metazoa; phylum Chordata; class Aves; order Phaethontiformes; family Phaethontidae; genus Phaethon; species Phaethon aethereus. Next base: position 21,936,898 of record NC_138582.1, read on the forward strand.
AATGCTAACTGAATAAATAAGGATTTTGGAAGTATAATATGCACTTCAGAAATACACTCAGGGAAAAGGAGGGGAGCAGCCTGAAGGAGGAGAAACAAGATGACAACAGAATGGTACGTGCTATGTTTGCTGGGATAAACAGTCTCATTTCTTTGCAAATGAGGAATGAATGAAAGGAATTGTTTCTTAAGAAATGCCACTGCAAGGTTATGTGCGAAAACAAAATTTTTGTAGTTTTCAATGAGAAACTTTCAGATTAACTCTTCTGGCACAAAAAAAATCCAAACCTGTAAAATATTAGATTCTTTTGCTTCTGATCTTTATATAAAGTTCTAAGATCTTCAGCAATTTGATCTATCACCTCTAAATGCTAGTAATTTTTCTGTCTTTCTGTTGTTTAGCAAGAGCACATGAAGGGAATGGGAAGAATAACAACTGATTGCTATTGCCTGTATTTTAGCTTAATGATATTCAGAACACTAAATTATATTCATGCAAATAATTAAATGGAAAAAGTCTGCAGTAGAGACATACCTATCCCCATGCTACTTCCACACCTCATTTGTGCAGAGCCAAAGCCTATTTCAAGTGCTGTCTGTTTCCTTACATTTTTAGAAGAAATATATTTGGTACTTAGGATGAAAGCTATCTTATCTACATTTATAAGAAGAAAATTTTCAATGTGCTAGTATACTTAATGTATGTATATTAAAAGATGCATCCTATTGAACATGACAACATAAAATAAACTGGCCATAATCCACATTAGTTTCTAAAGCAAAAACTCAGAAAAATGACAGACTTTTTCAAAAAGCAAAACATTTCAAAATTGATTCTTTGGCAGTGTGTGATTAAACTACTTTCTATATTCTTTCCATTCCCAAGATGAAGATACTGTTCTCACAGATATTATGACTTGAAAAATCACATTCTTGAGTTAATGCCTGAGTCCACCAATGCTGAAAGGTATATAATAATGAGGTCCCTGGTGCAATTAAATTTTATGAAGCTCAGACATGGTCAAGGGGCTCATACATTAAAAGGGAAAAGTCAGTGACACTCTCTTTTTTAGAAAACTAAGTAGCTACTAAATTGCCTAAAAATTAGAAGAATACTATTTATTCAACATAATCCTCCAGTAATCCCTGGGCATTTTTTCCCTTCCAGTGGAGAGGCCATTTTTGTGCATCCTCTATTGGACTATGCAAGTGAGCAGCATAGAGACACACTGACCAGACCGTCCAGTGTCCTAGCTGCATTCCGGCTAGCTCTGGTGCCTGCCAGAGGGTATCCAAATGGGGCAACATGCAGTGCTTCTGCACAATTTTACAACCGGTGGCCGGCCTGGCTGAACAGGGATATTTTTCTGGGATTCAGGGAAAACAGGAGAGTTTATCATCTCTGGAAGAAGGGAAAGGCATCTTGTTAGGCCAAGCAGAGACAAAACTAGAAAGGCAAAAGCCCAGCTAGAACTCAGTCTGGCCACAGTCGTAAAGGACAAAAAATGCTTCTACAAATATATTAACAACAAAACGAGAGGCAAGGAGAATCTCCATCCCTTACTGGATATGGTGGGGAACATTATCTCCAAGGATGAGGAAAAGGCTGAGGTACTTAATACCCCCTTTGCCGCAGACTTTAATAGCCAGTCCAGGTATCCGCAGGGTATTCAGCCCCCTGAGCTGGAAAACAGGGACAGAGAGCACAATAACCCGCCCATAATCCAGGAGGAAGCAGTTAAGGACCTGCTATGACACCTGGATACTCACAAGTCTATGGGGCCTGATGGGATCCACCATAGAGTACTGAGAGAGCTGGCGGAGGAGCTTGCCAAGCCACTCTCCATCATTTATCAGCAGTCCTGGTTAACAGGGGAGGTCCCAGAAGACTGGAGGCTTGCCAATGTGATGCCTGTCTACAAGAAAGGCCGGAAGGAGGATCCTGGGAACTACAGGCCTGTCAGCCTGACCTTAGTTCTGGGGAAGATTGTGGAGAGGATCATCTGGAGGGCGCTCACAAGGCATGTGAAGGACAACCAAGCGATCAGGCCCAGCCAGCACAAGTTCATGAAAGGCAGGTCCTGCTCGACCAACCTGATCTCCTTCTATGACCACGTGGCCTGCCTAGTGGATGAGGGAAAGGCTGTGGATGTTGTCTACCTGGACTTTAGTAAAGCCTTTGACAGCATCTCCCACAGCATTCTCCTGGAGAAACTGGCAGCTCGTGGCTTAGACATGTTTACTCTTCGCTGCGTAAAGAACTGGCTGGGTGGCCGAGCCCAGAGAGTCGTGCTGAATGGTGTTAACTCCAGTTGGCGGCCGGTCACAAGTGGTGTTGCCCAGGGCTCAATTCTGGGGCCAGTCTTGTTCAATGTCTTTATCAATGATCTGGATGAGGGGATTGAGTGCTCCCTCAGTAAGTTTGCAGATGACACCAAGTTGGGTGGGAGTGTTGATCTGCTGGAGGGTAGGAGGGCTCTGCAGAGGGATCTGGACAGGCTGGATCAATGGGCAGAGGTCAACTGTATGAGGTTTAATAAGGCCAAGTGCCAGGTCCTGCACTTCGGCCACAACAACCCCATGCAACGCTACAGGCTTGGGGAGGAGTGGCTGGAGAGCTGCCTGGCAGAAAGGGACCTGGGGGTGCTGGTTGACAGCCGGCTGAACATGAGCCGGCAGTGTGCCCAGGTGGCCAAGGAGGCCAACAGCATCCTGGCCTGTATCAGAAATAGTGTGGCCAGCAGGAGCAGGGAAGTGATTGTGCCCCTGTACTCGGCACTGGTGAGGCCGCACCTTGAATCCTGTGTTCAGTTTCGGGCCCCTCACTACAAGAAGGATGCTGATCTGCTGGAGCGTGTCCAGAGAAGGGCAACAAAGCTGTGAGGGGTCTGGAGCACAAGTCTTATGAAGAGCGGCTGAGGGAACTGGGATTGTTCAGTTTGGAGAAGAGGAGGCTGAGGGGAGACCTTATCGCTCTCTACAACTACCTGAAAGGGGGTTGTGGTGACGTGGGTGTTGGTCTCTTCTCCCAACTAACTAGTGATAAGACGAGAGGAAATGGCCTCAAGTTCCACCAGGGGAGGTTTAGATTGGATATTAGGAAAAAATTCTTTACAGAGACGGTGGTCAAGCATTGGAAGATGCTGCCCAGGGAGGTGGTGGAGTCACCATCTCTGGAAGTATTCAAAAAATATGTGGATGTGGCGCTTCAGGACATGGTTTAGGGGCATGGTGGCATTGGGCTAACGGTTAGACTTGATGATCTTGAAGGTCCTTTCCAACCTTAGTGATTGATTCTGTGATTCTGTGACCAACTACTTGCAGCTGAGGGACTTCTTAGTCTAGAGGTGCTGTGTATACACCGATTTTTAGTATTAGCAACACCTCACAGCAGCAACCCATGCATGAATACTGAAGGCTACTGCAAGGTAGACTGATTCTCGGGGTTTATTTATTTTCAGGGTCTTAATCTGTAGCATGTGTTGAGGTAATTACCTCACCTGTTACATGTGATGTGAATACACATAGGGAAAATCCCTATCGCATAGGAGGTATGCCCTAAATACATGTTCTAGTTAGACTTATTATATATTACCCGTATGTATGTCCCCACGTGCCATGACTTTGCATGGTAACCAGTCAGTTTTCTGAGTAAGATAAATCGCTCTGAAGTTTGCATATCAGACTTTGTCTTGTCAGAACAAACTTGGGCCTTTTTATTTTCAACATGTCCTTCAAAATCTTGTTGTCTCATTTCTCTTTTTCTCTCCCTTCCTTTGTCTGTGGCTTTTCTGACCGCATTTCTAAATACTATGCAAAGGAGGTACTAATTAGCCCATCAGATGTATTACTGTTACTCTCTTCAGTATATGTCTTTAATACAGTTCTTTTTTGAGATTATTGATTTTCAAGATTAGAATGTAAATATACATTCTCAAGATTTGAGAAAAACAATTATCTGACTTACTTAACAACATGGTACAGATCATACAATAAGTGTATAATTTTTAGATTTGCTTAAGGAAATAAGTTGCTATGAACAGAAGAAATAGTAAAAATATGATGTACGGAAGATTACAGAGGGACAGTTCTACTATTATATACTTAAAGCATCAAAGGAATAGTGAGATGCACCAGATGATCACATTAACAGGCAAATAAAGACATTTTATGAGCAAGCAGAAAATGATCAAGAGTGTTTGAACTAATAAATAGCAGTTGTATTATCTGGGACAAAGACCAACCTGGAAGGGAGGCGTTAAGGGAAAGACAGGATTTTTTCAGTGACTATGACTGATGTAGGCACCTAAATATCACCTAAAGTGACAAACCTGAAACTGAATGGGCTACTTCTATTGTCAGGTTTGAGAAAGAAGCTTGTTTAAAGATCATTTCAAAGCCCAATTCCTGGTGCTTTGAATGTACCTCTGGAGAACTTTTTTTTAAATTTTTTCCAACTTTTTTTCCCCCTGGTATTAAAAAAAGGAGTCCTACTGCTGCATGACACATTTTAAAATGAAAATTAATTTCACTCAAATTTTTAACAGTCTGTGATTAATCAGAGAGAACACTTTCTAAAATAACTGGAAGCTATTACAACAACTAAAATAATACTCTAAGGATAGTCTAAGTAGAGTAAAACACAAGGTCATACTGTTCAAATAATTTAATTATATTTAAAGGTTATTGCAGTTAGAGTACTCAATATATAGAATGAGGCAGTGTCACTGGTTACTGTTACTGCCTTTTCATGCAATGGTAGTAGACAGTCTGCCTATTAAACTGGAAGAAATCTGACATTTTTTATTTGCCTGATATTTAAAAATGATGCCTTGTTCATTCGTTCATTGATGAAATATATAAGGAAGGAAATCTGGAAAGGTTAAATTATACTTTAAAATCAAATCAAAGAGAAAATATTCATTCTGAAGAACCGGGTTACTAATTGGGTCGTCTATAGGTACAGACAAAACTAGACAGAGTATTCTGATAGCTTATTTGGGCTACTGGTTGAATCCAAACTAAAAGTAACGCTTTTTTTTTTTTTAATCCATCTTTATAATGTATGAAGACCTCATAAATGTGCCTTCAATTTTCTAGGTTTTCACTTAATGTTACCAGGCTTTCAAATCTGGTAGACTCAGTGACAAAGAAGGGAGTTCATAATGCAAAAAGCAAGCCCTAAAAGCCCTCAAAAGTATTTCAGACTTTCCCAGTGTATCGTCAAAAAGAAGCAGCTGAATTTTTATTTTCAAAGTCAAGTTTAAAGAAGGCTTCTATCATTATTCTCAGTGGGAGTAAACTCTAACTGGCCACTGCAAGCTGGGGGTCCCTGGCCGAAGGCTGACACAATAGTGGAATAAACCTTTCTTTTACCAATCTCTGTTAAATGTGGGTTTTTTCCTATGTCTGAAACACAGGGATGTATTTATTGTGGATATCAAAGATGGTGTTATTAATTAATAACTGTCATTAATAAATGACAGCTTGCAAGCAGAAAATAGAAGGGATAATTCTGGTGGAAGAAACAGATACAAAATTATAGGAGAGAATCACTGACTACTGTAAACAAGACTGTTCCCCAACTGGAGTTGTTGTGAAATATGGCAAGGGAAGCAAGAGAAAAGCGACTTAAAACATCAAAGATAAAAATGACACTTCTTTCAATAGATAGCTCCATCTGCATGATGTTGAAGCCCAGATCGCTAACTACTCCACTGATTCAAATCAACTGGCTAACTGAAATCAGTCAGTCAAGGTGATTTACTCAAGCTGAGGCACTACCCCAGAATTTCTTTCTGGAAGGCAAAGATAAGCAGACATAATACTAAACATGGTATCTAGCACAGTGCTTCTCAGAACGGTTAAGAACTTATTAGAGAAGATTGAAAGGAAACTGTACTGAAACAAGAGATTTGCCCTATTTACACTTATCTAAGTGTTTCAGTCAGTCAATCTTCTATAAAGATAAAACTACAAGACTTCAAGATAAACCTAGGATAAAACTACCAGAAGAACAGTACCTGTGATTATTGTTGACATCAATATATAAAAATGTCATGTGTGAGTCCTCAGTGAAAGGACAGACTTGGTACCAGAGTTCCAGGGCGTGCAATTAGTCATAAATATAATCTTGAGGATTATTCTAAGCATTCAGCCACAAGCCTGTCAAAAGTTCCTCTAAAAGCTACTCAAGATGATTGTCATACTTGGGTTGGTGTTCATTTTCAATGAGCAGCAGCATGAAATTACCTAAAATGTACTCTCTAACAAGTTTCAGAGGTTTAAAAAGAAATGTAACATGAATAAAAAATAATGAAAAGTACTACCAATACCAGAAGGAGAGAGAGGGTTTTATCTTTAACCAAAACAAGGACCTTCTCATCCAAAATAAAGTCCAGTATTCTCAACATTTCATGAAGTGCACTCTACTTACCATAGAATGAAAGCATGATGAAACATAAGACTAAGCAAAATGCTGTCAAAACCTTTTACATCATGTCCATGAATGCTACAAAATTTGCAAGTTGGGCTTGTTAAAAAAAGGGGGGTTTTAAAGAACGCTAAGGTAGACAAAATAAATAGAACTAAAATAGTAAAAAAAAGCTAAATAACTGAATTGGAATATGTGAATGTGGTGTTAGAGGTAGCTGAATCCTGTGGATTGTAGGATCCTTCCTGACCCCAGCCTCTCCAGAAGATCGCACTCAGAGCTCTTGTCCTATTTGCCCCCAACCCAGCCTGAAGTTCACTAGTATTTTACACAAATAGTCTCAGAATAAGCGCACACACAGAGAGGATAGTTAGACATAATATTTAACAAGAATGCAGGATCAAGAGCAATGGTTATGCACAGGGCTTAGTGAGACAAATGTGCTGAGCAGCAGGTGGCTTACATCCCAGTGGCCCCTTTTATACCCCTCTTCCATTTTCCCATGCCTGGTCCTCCCTGATCCATCTTGACCTGTTCTCTCTGCATTTGATCCATTCCTTAAAGATCCCATCACAAGTTTTGTACCATCCCAAAATTGTCTCTGCTCCAACACAAAATTATCATTCCACTTATTATGGATCCCACAGTAAATATTACTTCTTGTAAGAAGTAAGCTTCTTGGCCTGTCAGTGTTCCCCTGGTCATCACCTAGTCTCTGTGGTTAATTTGATTAGCTTTTAATACGATAAACTAATGCATAGGACTGGAAAAACATCCCCAAGGTCACAAGTCTACTCTTCTTCTATCGCGAACAGTAGCATCAGATAATTTTCTATACAAACTCTTTAAGCACCATCTTAAAAGTAAGGCTTTTTTCAGTTATTGCAGTGATTGGAAAGTTATTTCTAGCCCCTGATGCTTTGACTTTAGAAACTTTTTTCTGATTTCCATCTTAGCTGTAATAACGGCCTGTCTACACCCATTTGTTTTTCTGCCAACATTGTTCATTAGAGTAAATTGTTTTCTTTCCCTGGTCTGCACTTTGCTCATAGAAACAGTGATGATATTCCATTGCATCCTTCTATTTACTGACCTAAATAATCCAAGTTCTATTAGTCTCTCCTCATATGAAACACTTTCCATTCTCCTGATCAAGATTTTAGGCCTTTATGTTTAGACAAAAGGAATAGAAATCACACTGATTCCCCCAAACACACAATTAGGCCGAAAGTGCCTAATGACAGTGTCTCCATCCTAACGAAAAAATAACATAGAGCCTGTTCAGCATTTTGATTTTATAAGATATTTGGATATATGATGTTTTAGTTATTTTATAGAGAATTATAAATAGTAATGTTTCTGTGATATGATTTAACTTGACAACTTTAATGAAAAGGGAGTTGATACGTTCATAGGGCTCTTTGTTAAGCAGCTTTTGTATAATTAACACAGAAATTAATAATTTTTGAGCACTGCCTTATGGATCAGTTGCATCTTAATACAGTGATCTAGTAAATAGTAATGAAATACATTTTGTAAGATACTTTATCTCTAATTAGCTAATCAAGATGGTATTTGAGCCTGACTTGAATGAACACTTCACAAATAAGTCTTGACCTGTAAAAAGATCTACTATATTTTGATTGCCATCTCAACATCAGTTTGAAAAATTACAGTCAAAGGTAAGGCTTTAATGGAAATCTGAAAGTAAGGAAATATGAATAAGTCTAGAGACTGGAGGCAACCATCTAGTTGGCAGAATTAGATGCAAGAATAACCTTTGAATAGGAGATATCAGACAAAAGCATAGCCAGTTTTAGGCTGGAGTTTGGCACCTTATTGCTAAAAAGGCACGGTATGTCAACAGAGGACTTGATGTCCACATCAGCTGGACTCCACATCTCAAAGTAAATAGTCAGCTTTCATCCGTCTGTGCAAGAGAGCAGCTGCTATCAGCCGTGGTGGGAGGGAGAGCGTGCCAGAAACCTATGGGGCAGCAAAGGCTGAAGTAGGAGTGGTGCCTGTCTCCTCTTGGCTATGTCAGAGTTGTATGGTGTATGTATGTATGTATTGCATGGTGCCTTCTCATACAAATGCACGTGTTGTGGATTGGTGCGCACACAGTGCCAACTTGGCATGCTATAGCTCACTCTTAAATCAATTCCTTAAATGCTAGACACAGAGGAATATAATTTGAGTCATTCACTGGAGCTGCAACTTCTTTTTTAATTTGTGCAAACCTAAACAACTGTGAGTACACAGCAAGATGCAAAATTTCACCATGCAGTTTGTCTGGAAAGCAACCTATAAAATACTGACACATTGGTCCTCTTCTGCTTCCGTTCTGTGCTGGGTGGAGGTATCCAGATGTAGTAATTTCAGAAGCAGAAACATCATTTTTTTTATTAGATTGAGTAACAAATTGTTACAATTCTGGTGACAAATTGCATGCTGTTCAAAGTGAAACCTAGAGGAGACAGTGTGCACATGAATGCAGTGTACCCATAGAGCAGGCAAAGCTTGGAAACATCACACTGCCACAACCCCCCAGAAGAGAGGTGTGACTCCGGTAGAGGAGCAAGAGAAATGGCACATGCAACCTAAAATTAAGTCTGGTCAGAAATTTATTCCTCCAGTAGGTTCTACCGCACGGTCAGTGGAGCAGAAATTCGGAAAGGCAGTGACAGTTAGGTGTCTGGACCAGCGCCAGCAACACGGCAGTGCAATGAATAAAAAGTCCTTGAGTTTTGTGTCTGACATCCTATGTGAGCAATGTTTCACAAATGCTGCTGGAGTCAAAAGGCACAGCTGATAAGCACACGATCTGTAGTGTAAGGGAAAATTGCAGGCATGGCAGCCAAGAACTGGAGTGACCGAGATGTCAGTAAGAAAACTGGAAACCTTGATGTTGTATCAGTATCGAGCTAACAAAACTGATCTCGTACCTAACAGATGAACTATAATATTTTCTCACAGGTATGCTATCTCACAGGGACCTGCTGCAAATATCTGTACACCACTCAGCTGAGGGGACACAAAGATGGGACAAAAATTCTGCTGATACACAACTTGCACACATGGCTTTAGCCACTCTCAGGTTCTCCGATGCGTTTTTCAGCACGATCCCACGCACCGTACACTGACAGTGTGGGAAAAGCCTCTGCGCCGCACATCTGCCCTGCTGCAGGCGTATGTGTGCTGTCTGCTGAACTGGGTTTTACAAACACACGTGTGAAATGCTGCATCCTGATTATCTTATTCTGCTGGAAGATTTCCAGGTTGCTGTCCTAGTCCCTCTCATAACATCGGTGTTACATCAGTTTTATCACTGGCATACTTCACTTGTGCACAGAGCCAGGACTCCAATATGTAAATAGGATAAAGGGGAAATATTGGAAAGGAGTAGAATGCTCTTTTTCTCTATCGATGTTATCTAAATACCTAGTCCAAACTCAAGTAGCAAAATTAATCCCAGTGTATAGATTTTCCTCATTCCCCCCTCCCTCAATGCAATCCTATCAGAGAACACATAAAAGCGATGTGCAAGCAAATGTGAAGTTGTATAGATCTCATGGGCTGGGAAACCTCACTGTAGGCTTTCAAATTTATTCAGACTTTGCTATTTACTACTTATTATTTTGTGATGCAGATAGTGAAAACATTTAAAAAGCATGCTAACATGTTTCCCTGTAAAATAGGTGGTACAGATGCAAGGGACATTCTGTAAGATCCATTGACACTTTCCAGGACTTACAAGTTGAATTCAGAAGATAAGTGATCTTCAGACTTGGTTTTATTCTAAATTTCAAACAACTCATTACATAGAAAGGCTCATTTGATCAGTAAGTTAAATATGCATGACTCTCACTTTCCCTCAAGGCATGGGATTTGATAGTCAGAAATAACCTCTCTTGGTGGGAATCATTTCTCACAAAACTGTTGTGTGAACACAGTTCTGAGTTGAAAGATCATTAAAAAGGTATGATTCTATGCAGGTGGGGAGGTAAAAGACCACAAGAGCAAAAAATCAACATAGTTTGAACAGGTACTGTAGTTCTTCATAAATTATAAGGTTGCTGAGATTTGGTAATTTAAAATTGAATTTGTCTTCTAACAGCTAGAGAATCCTAATGCTGCAACTGGATGAAACAGAGCCAACTGTCTGAAGATCTGAAGAGATTTTTACCCTCATACTTCCACCTTGATTTCCCATGACTTTTTACCCAACTATCTATTACTAGCTATGAGTTGAACAGAGAGATACAAACCCCACTCGGACACACTAAGTGAATTAAGTTCTAGCCATATTTAAGTAAAAGAGTTTTCCCCACTGCTTACATTGCAATCCCATTATTTCTGTTTTCTAATACTGTATCTTCCAGGTCTTCTTCAGTTATGTTTATCTAGGAGCATATCAAGCAAACCATTTCTCACCAAAAAGGAATGTCAGCAAGGTCTGCAGCTAGCACAATTCTTTTCTTATGGTGATTCTTAATGAGAAATGGGATTTCTGCCACTTGGCTTGCTCTTCTCTTTCAGTTTCTAAGAGGACAGCATGAGCAATTCCTGTTTTCATCTCCACTTCTATGTTTTTCAGGGCAACATGAAGTTGGTACAATCAGTTTTTTATTGTTGTAACGAGCTAAGTGTCTGTCTCTTCTCTCAAGTAAGAAGTGATAGGACAAGATCAAATAGCCTCAAGTTTCTCCAGGGGAGGTTAAGATGGGATATTGGGAAAAATTTTTTTCACTGAAAGGATTGTCAAGCATTGGAACAGCCTGCCAAGGGAAGTGGTGGAGTCGCCATCCCTGGAGGTATTTAAAAGATGTGTAGACGTTGTGCTTAGGGACATGGTTTAGTAGTGGATTTGGTAGTGTTTGGTTTATGGTTGGACTTGATATTAAAGGTCTTTTCCAACCGAAATGATTCTATGATTCTATGATTTCTGTGAAACTTTTATTGTCCATACAGCACCACGGTGTTCCAGAAATACTGCTGGGGGCACAAAAAAAATGAAAGGTCTGTGAGAGACTGGTAAAATGAATGATTCTACAGGCAAAAGAAACAGTTTCCAAAACATCGTGTAGGTCCTGGTAGAAAATGAATCTGAAGACTTGACTTGTCTAGCAGAAATTAGGAAAAAAATGTTGAATCATCAGACATTTAGGGCAGAGTTTGAACCAAGCTTCCAGGTGCTGAGACTGGGATAGGAGTCCAAATTTTGGCATTCTGGATGCTTAGAGATGCATTTAGGTTCAGGGATGAGTTTGTAGATAACTTTGTTGAAATAGTTGTTCTATTGAGATTGCCTGTGCTGCCCACACGGAGAAGCTGAAAATGCTGCAGGCAATCTCTTCCCTTAGTTATTTTTGTATTTTCCTAGATGTAAACCAAAGCTGAAGTGATTCAGAAGAGTCACTTCATATTGTTGCAAGTGCTTATCTTCCACTTCCCTCAAATATAATAAAAACCAAACTCAATTGAGATAGACAAGGTTCTTAAATATTCTTTTTCATGGATTTTATTGTTTAGTTTTCAAAAGGCTGTTTTCCCAAATGGAATCTTCGGTACTTTATCTGTGCTTTTATTGGATTGTGTTAGATAATTTGGAGAGCATCTTGGGTAAAGTATTTCCTAGCTTTAAAACTCTAAGTTTTATATTCTGTAGGTGTCTGAAATATACTGGTCTGTCAACTACTAGCCGTTGTCACTTAACAAATAGCCCAGAGAGCAGCAGATCCTAGTTTGATAAAACAATCAATTCCCTGAATCCAAATATGACAACAAGTAATTCTGAGTAGTATCCTCTTAGTTGTATTGAGACCTCTTACGTTTACTGGAGAATAGCTTTAATTTATTTGCAATGGGGAACCTTGATGAAACTCAGTCTGGCAGAGAGAAGTAGCAATACTTTCACAGTACTATAATTCTTGTTCTGTGAACTCTTTAAGAGAGAACAGCCAACTGAGTATTTGGGACAGCAATCTTAACTCTTGAGTGCAGCATGAATACCTGCCTGGGTTTTGGTGAGGTTGTAACATCGAAGTTCCTGCTGCTTGCTGTGGGTTTTTCTCTACTGTAATTTGTATGATATTTCAAGCAGGTATGAGCAAATTTATCTGAGTATAGTGCTAGTCTGGTATGGCTGTAGGTTCAGAGAATAAACCCTCTATGGCAATGACTGTGCAAAAAGCAAGGCCAAAGACAAGGAGGTCTGCTGTTGTGTGCAGTATACATAGAAAAAATGAATGAAGAACTAGGGAAGATGGTGAATCTTAAACTGATTCATACTGGAAAAACAGCTCTGCGCATCATATGCAGATTCACAGCTAGTATACAGGAACATAAATCCATTTAGATCAGTGGATTCACAGAAATTTCCATAATTGTAAGATTTTGAGCCAGCTTATTCATGATAAACTATATGTTCATGATTGAGCAAATGTCTTCAGAAGAATTCATTGTAGTGTTAGCTCCCACCTGCCCCCTCTAAGGAATATACAGTGAAGGAAAGAAATAAGAATGTTCTTTATTCCCTTCAGTTACCATCTGATAGTAACCTAAAATATGTGGACTAATCTTAGCACATCTGCTTTTCATGGAGAGGAGTGTTTAAGTGTGCACTGCAGGGGAAGTAGAAATAACTACAACAGACTGAAGGGATAATTGTTATGGGCAGACAACAAATACAACACTTCAGCTTAAGCAAGACCCATTGCTTACATGTGTAAGACCAATTTATAGAGTATGGGGCACTTTCCATAGCATAATCACAATTGTGATGGAAGGCCAGGTTTCCTCATCTTTATCACCTATAAAATTTAGCAGAAAGCTAATGCATCCTCCTTCTCAAGACCTTCTGGAAAAGTCAGAACAAATGCTGTGCAGCCATCCTTGTAGTGACATTGAAAATACACCTACTGCTTTTGTGTTTGTTCTGTGAGACAAAATGCATACAACTGACAGATCAGGTCATTTAATTCCCTTTGGACAGAGGTTACCTAAAATTGAAGAGGTCTTTCACATACTGTGTATTAAAGAATGAGAAACATGTCTTAGTCATCTTTCCAGATCCATGATTCAAAGACACCAGCCAAGCAGACTCTCATAGATAATTCTAACAGCCACGAGTCAGGAATGATTAGTGAAAAACAGGATAACTTTGGCCGCTGATATTAGGGGACAGATGAAAGAGAATGAAAGGAAAGAGTTACCATTTTGTTATGATAAGTCAGGAGTTGCTGCTGCTCACCAGCAAAGTTATCATAATCACATTTGCTTGTATTTTGCTCAGGAATATGATGGTGACCCACAGAACCTGGAAACATCTCTAAAAGAATGTCACTCAGTTTGACAGGACAGGGTACTGACAGGGAAGTTAGGCATGTCTTTCCTTCAAAATGTTGAATGTATAGATAGATGAAAATGCAAGGATATTTCATAGAAAATGATGTGTTGCTACATATGTAGGCAAAGAAGGAGCTGGACTGGAACCGTGCATACTTCTTTCAGTCTCATCTACTTTTCATGCAGTTCTAAGAATCTTCAGTGCAAGAGGAGCCTTGCCACAATGAAAGCATGACTTCCTAAAAAGCCTGGCCAATGTGTTTGTGGAGTACACAGTGAGACTTCCTGTACATGATTATGTCTACGTGTAAATCAGAAAATGAAATTTTAAGACGAACTGTTACGGAATAAAGTGAAAAATTTCCCACTGTATGATAATTCTGCCCAAGTACTATGATGCCAGCACTTACCTGTACATATTTATAGATTACTACAAGACGACCTATAGGTGAACATCTCCGGATACTGCCTGAAGACAAACACCTTACCTAGAGGGTTAATAGTCTTATAAGCATTCTTCCTTCTGGACTACAGTTTATCAGCCTCCCTACCTTTTAGTAGGATAAGTGTCCTGACCTCCTAGATACCTTCTCTGCCTTCTGTTCTCTTGAATAGTAGGAAAGGCTAGGAAGGTACTTTGAACTTAGGGAAAAGATTATTAAGGTTCAGACTGAATTATATAGGTATTTGTGTTCTGTTTTACCACAGATGTTGATTTTTCTCAAGTTATAGCATGATCGATAATACCTAGTAATACCTCAAATTCTACCACTTCTGTATGTCACTATTTATGTCGGTAAATATTCAAGAACCAACAATACAGAACAAAACTATGCATACTCTGAGCACAAGTGCCACACTGAGAGCCTCTTAAGTCTAAGCTCTTTATATGTTAAATAAGTTGTTGCAGTTCTATACAAAAAGGGTAGTGACATATATCGCTCGTGATGAGTCAGGCATATTGACCGCTCAACTTCTGTACACAGGTGCAGTGGATAATAGATGAAGGTACAATTTCTTCTGTATAGAGAGTTAAAACGGTGAAAAGAATGCCTTACCTGCCCTGGCTTAATAATTGTCTCCAGGGCTCATTTCTGTAGACAAAAGAAGGCACAAAGGTTATAAATGTTGCTTTATACCTTTTTAAGGGTACAGAGAATAAATTGACTTAGCTATATAGTTTAGTGATGTGTTTTCCTCAACTGCCACAATGAATATGAATGTCACTATCAAGTACACATCGACTTGCAGCTTCTGAACCACAAAGCCAAGATAAGCGGTGCCCAGAAATTGATGAGAGACTGTGACGATTTGAAAATCTCTCTTTCTGGGAAAAGAACACAATAACAAAGCAATAATTTTCATATTAAAAGCAGAGCTACATTCTCCTTGGTGCAAGTACTGAAGGGAATTAAGTAGTATTCCTCCATGTCTAAGCTAGCTTTAAATATTTACCAGATTATTTTAAAGCATGTTAAATCAGAATCTCTAAGGTCTTTGGTTTTGGGTTTTGTTGTTTGGTTTTTTTTTTAACAGAAAGTATAAATGAAGAGATGTTGCACCTGCAAGAAAGCAGTGTTTTAAGTACTGACAGTGCTAGGTGTGGGGGCGGCTGGAATGAAAGATTCAGAAATTCAAAGAGAAGTATGCCAGGAAAACTAGCTCTTCTTTAACCTCAGGGACACTTTCTCTTTATATTTCCAAGTTACATAAACACTTGAAAACCAGACTCTGAAATGGAAGCCATCTAATTTTTAACAGCTAGCAGCATCACTACTACAGGACTGAGCATAAAGACAATCCTGCATTTTATCCGTGCTTTTCCACAGGGATGATTCAGGTATAAAAGATTGGTTGAGCTCCTGAAAGAAGTAACTGAATAATTTCAAATAACCTTCCACCTCTACTTAGAGTAATCTCTCTGAGATAAAAACATGATTAACAGTAATGGATTTCCTTCAGTTTTACATTGTCTTTCCCATTAATAGCTCCCAGTATGCAACTTGCCTCTTCTGTGACAGAATTTTAGCACAGCCGGACCTGCAACCGGTCTCTGATCCACTGCTAGCTCCACATCCTTTCTCGCCATGCTAATGGCTAGCCAGTTAGTCTCCATTTTGTATTTATTAATTTTCTTTCTCTTCTTTAAATGTAGAGCTTTCCCTTTGTCCCTCTCTCTCTCCTGCCCTTCCTCTCTACTACCCTTCCCACCCGGCTCCAGCTCCAGTGCAAGATAATTTTGAATTCTGCTCCTGTCCTGCATAGCACTTGCCATCTGTCCTGGCTTGGAGCTGTCAGCAAATTTCTGCTCCCCCATTATCCCTTAGAGCAGTCCTTGTCACATAAGGAAATATATTTTTTTAACATTGTTTTTTCTTGATTTCTTTATCTTTGAAAAGCTTATGAATAGATTGTATAATATTTTATTCCAGAACTAAAACGTAGCTCTGGTGGCTACCATGATGACACATTTGTCTTGATTTTTATCATTTACTCATTTGTTCATTTATCATGGACAAAACCCAGCATATTACATAAATGCTCCCCCCATGTTCTTCACCTTAGAAGATCTGATAAAGTCTAGTCACAGTAACTATCAGTTTACATGCCAGTGAGATCTGTTTCAGCACAGCTGACCTTTACTGTGAATCAGTACTTCACTTTTTTACATGTAAATCAATACGTGTTGACATGGCTCACTAATGGAATACAGAAGAAGCATATGATTAAAATCAAAACCAGAATCAAACATTGTCAATATTTTTATAGCTTGAATATGACTCACCTCATAAACTGGACTTTCTCCAGAATTCAGTCTTTTCAATTAAGGTTTCATCAAGAAAAATATCTCAGCTGTTGCATGAAATTTATACTCAGGAGAAAAATGAGAATGAGGGAAATGTCTGTGTCAGTTCTGAGATTTAAACAGCAGTTTGATTTTCAGTAGAGGATGCTGACATCATTTTTTGTTCCATGCAAAATGAATTTTTGGATTTTTTCCCCACTTAGTTTGAAATTAAGACTGCTGGGCCACAGCTACAATAGAAGGCTGACCTGACAAAGTATAAAAGCTATCATAAACTGGAAATAAACAAAGCTAAGAGAATTGAGTATGTTCAATGCTACCTGTACTTTTTTGTTCAGCTCAAGATGAAATCACGTTGATCAGAAAAATCCCTATCAAAACCCACCTATTTGGATCGGAACAAACCAGATCAGAAAAATCTGGTACATTCCATACGCAGAAAATCCCTGACCTACCTAGCTAAACAGTGACAGGCCATGTAAGACAAAGCACTGTAAAGCATGTCTCTTTCTTGTGGAAGATCTCACAAAGCTGTAATCACATCACCTCTGAACCTTGCATTTTGATTGAGCCTCTACTTTAATTAGTACTGTGATGGGGCATTCAATGCAGATCTGGCTGCAGTTGTTTACTGACTTTGTACTGCCCTGTACAGTCTCACTATTCATCTGGAAAAACATACACAGCGTGGTCCACCACCATGTCAGTGCCAAGTTAGGCAGCACCCCTTAAATCAGTGATAAAGAAACATTACAGAAGGGTTTTGTGTTTGTAGTTGGAAGCAATTAGACTTCAAAAAAGTCAGTAAACTATTTTTGCCTTTTAAAATGTAGATGCTCAAATGTTTACATTGGTGCTTGCTAGTGAGTCAGGAAGTGCTGAATCTCCTACATTTCACCTGCTGATCACCATTTCGAGCGCTTTACAAATGTTTCAAAAGGACGCTTCCTCTTCCAGGTACTACATTAGCAGGACCAGCTTCAAAACTGCATACCCTCTTCTTGCTGAGGGCAGAGAAGGGGAAAATTATGTCGTTCCTCCCTTAGTTTTCTCTCTGCAAGGACAACACTCAGCAGATACCATTGCTCAGAAGGAAACCACAGCCCTCTTGGCCCCTGAGCACTGAACATGAGCAAGAGCTCTTTGCACATCCTGGGCCTCTCTGTCCCTTGGAGACACTCTTGCCTTGTCTGGAGGTGAGCTGCATCGAGAAAGAAAGAATCTAGAATCCTTAGTAGGAACGGTTCCTTTGAAAAACTGGGAAAAACAGTGTTCACAGCAGTAAGTCTCTTTTGTGATTTGGTGAGGAGGCCACAGGCTCTGTTTTAATCCATATCCAACAGAGTAGAGCTTATATGACACTTCACTTTTTCATTCAAGTAATGCAGTTTGCTGTCTGCTTGCTGCTGAGCTCTTATGAGAAGATGTTGCTCACTGCAGACTGATAAATCTTCCTTTAGCTGCGGGTCTTAAATACAGAATAAAATTTTAGAACTGCTTTAAATCTGTAGTCAAAATACTGGTTGCACCTATTTTTATCTGGCAGTCTCCTTGGAGAAGTTGGGCTTTAGGATATCCAGCAACTCTGTAATTGGAAAATGTTTTGCCAGTTAGCCCAACATGGGAGCTCGACATCACAGATTTTGTGAACACCCTCTGTGGTTTTGTGGGGCACCATGCTGTTCTGTTTGAAGTCAGCAGCCAACACTAGCTCCCTGAAACGAACAAAATGTTCATCAATCAGATTATGCTCCACAATGACACTGGTGTACATCCAGTTTGGAGGGTGACACTTTAACTTACCCAGACCAAGCCAATCACTAGTGCCTTATACCTGGTCTCTGTCAAAGCACAGCTCCCACCAAAGGAGTCTGCAGCTCTCCAGGGTAAAAGCACGTTGCTGCAGCTGTTGGAACCTCATCATCGCAAACAGGCACTCATCTGTAAAGGAAGATGATGTGGCAATAGTGTGGCATCAGTGGAGAGAGACATACAGCCTTTGTTACAGCTCTTCAGATTACTGGCTGTGAAGTAAAAACCTTCTTTTCTTCCCTTGCTGACACAGGCAGGCTTGAGGCTCTTCAGTTTATCTGGTTACACAGGAATGGAGATATTAGACTAGGCCAGATCCAATGCAATGTCCTAAATGCCAAACAAACGCCATCACTCCAAACGTGCCCCACTTCCTTCTTCTTCCCTCAGCTTTATATGCTGAGCATGACATCATATGGTATGGAATATCACTTTGGTTGGTTGGGGTCAGCTGTGTCCCCTCCCAGGTTCCTGTGCACCCCCAGCCTCCTCGCTGGTGGGGTGGGGTGAGAAGCAGAAAAGGCCCTGACTGTGTAAGCACTGCTCAGCAGTAACGAAAACACCCCTGTATTATCCACACAGTTTTCAGCACAAATCCAGAACACAGCCCCGTACTGGTTACTGTGAAGAAAATCAACTCTATCCCAGCCAAAACCAGCACAGGTGGGAACATTGAACCACGTACATGCAAGAGGCCTAAGAAGAACTTTTTAGCTACAAGGTGAAGGTTGCCCTGTCTGATTCAGAAAGGAGTAGGCATAAAATGCATATCAGATATTTCCAGCTCAGAGCAGAGCACACAAATAGGCAGTGAGCCTGTTGCAGCTCATCTCAGTTGTTGGATTCACCCAGAGCTTTCCTGTATGCAAAGGCGTTTTCACAGATGCAAGCTACGGGTCCAGGTTATGGCACAGGCTGAATACTGATTTTAACTGGCCAGTTTTCAAAGCAGAAAATTAAAAGTTACATAGAAATGTCCTGCATGGGGAATATCCCCTCAGGCCATTGTTATGGCTCATGTGGTCTTTGCATTTTGGAAATACCATCTTTCTTAAAAGATGACCATAGGAAAACCTGGATCCCATTGACACTAGAGAATATATAACCTACAATCTACCTACAGTTGTTCTCCTGTGGCAACATGGATCATAAAGCACAGAACAAAGTGAATATGCATGTGCATTATGACTCAAAACTAGAACAGCGGGTTCACAGAGAGAATGTAAAATGCAGTATTTCTATCTATCAGAAAGATGCTAATGTTCCAAGCTGCAATAGGAAACTAGAAAGGCCATAAGGACCACATGAACTGTGAAAAGGTATGCAACATAGGTTGTGAATAAAGGTTGTGGGTAAAGCTAACTGAAAGGCAATTATCCACAGACATAGGAATCAAAAGATTCAACATTAGCTCACAGTCTCTCAGACCAGTGCAGCTTTTCCTTTCCACTGAGTTTATCCTTTCCAAGCTATTTTTCTTTAGGTTCTGTAAGTTTACATCCCCTCTTCCCAAACAATATTTCACATTAGGTGTCAACTGGCATGAGCTTCAATCATGGTCTTCACAACTGTTATGCCCAGAGGCCACTTCTCTTACAACTGTTTCACCTGATTGTCTCTGTCATGCTGTCTCCATGGTTCTGCCTTCAAAGATAGCCAAATCAAGGACTATATACAGAGATAAATCTTTTTCTTTAGTTTTGAAGTTATGCCTCTTCAAAGACAATTCAATATTATCATTTCATTTTTTGCAGCATATGATATTTACATTACTCAGTCCTGTCAGGGGTAGTTTTGAGGAGCTGCCTTCTAGGTTCCTCTCTTACAGGAAATATATTCATTTCTGCTTGCTTTGATATTCCTAGCCACCCACATTCTTCCCAGATTAATATTTTTTTTTGTAATTTATGATAAAACAATGTAAGCTCCATAGATTTCCATACATACATTTGCTTGACAGCATTTCCCACTTAGGTCATCTGTGAACTTGGTGAATATATAATCCTGTGCTCCATGCATTGTTTGTTCACCCATCAAGGAGAGAGAAAGATGTGACTTGCAGCGAAAGTTTTAGTCTCGCTGTATGCAGCAGCCCTGCCTTATAACTACAGTCCTCAATTTAAGTGTACCAGGGAGACAAAAACAACACTATCAACAAAAAAACTCAACAACAAAACCTACCTAATGAGCATGTTGATAAACTTAACATGCAGCATCACAGATCAACAGAACAACTTTTAATTAAAGCTAATTACATTTCAATTGCTGTCAGAAATATTTTAATGTTGTATTTCAAAAAGGCTGGGAACTATTATCTAATTCAGTGAGTTGGATTTTTCCTGTAGCCTCATGCATTAGAGAATTAGCATTTTATCTTCCAGCCTTTAATACTGCATCACCTAGAACATGACTAATAATATTTTTTCATTTTTCATAATAATTAAAAAATATTGTGATTTTGCCAGTTAAGTATTACAAAATCCTATCCAGCTACTGAGTTGTAGGACAGGATTCTTACACTGGTTTACTACATTTATTTACTACATTTACTACATTACTATTACGTCTTTCCTGAAAGCCAATTTCCATCATCAATTAATATCTCAGCTGTAAGGAGCCTGCCATTAGAAGCCAAAACCTACACATTTGTGGGGTGGGCTAGTGGTACTTCTCACTGAAATTACCTGTTTTGCTACATTCATCAGAATATTTTCTTTAGCAGGAAGAGGGTCCTTGGGCTAGATCAAGTGGATGAAACGTTTCTGGTCTCACTGTGATGATCCTTATTAATATAATTCTCTGTATTCTGCATAGAAGTGAAATCAAATAAAAAATGTTTTGGCCTAGTTTCAATCTGTAACAGCTCTGTGAAACCAGGAACTTCAGAGGAGTTTAAGTACCTAAAGGACAATTTAAGTGGACTTCAGGCGCCAAAAGCTAAAACTGCAACACAGCTATATCCCTGTTGTAAGTCCCCAAAGTAACTACAGCATACGAGCCTGTCTGCCCATTTCTGCATGTGGCTGGGACTGCATGCTTCATCTTCTCCAGCACTGTTACCAACATCTGCATGAAGGTAGCTTTCGGTTAACATAGGTTTAACTTAGTTAACTTATTTTTAAAGTTTTCGTGCTTGAAATACGTTGTTGAGGTTATTTAAATTTTGTGCAATGATGAACATGGCATAAGGTTTACTAATAATTAATCTCAGTTGCTTCAGAAATGCAGCTTCTAACATATGGCTTCTTAGTGTGATTATAGTCTTCACTGCATCTCACCTTCTTTTCAGACTGTCATCCAGATTTCTAAAATATTGCTCATTTTGACAAATCTGACTGCACAGGGCCAGGAATTACATAGAAATGAAAAATGAAAAAGCAGCACTAAACTATTCTGGGGATATTATATCATTTATCATTTTGGTCTGAAATTTTATTAATTTTATTTAGGCCTATGGTACATTAGGCACAAAATGTATCATCTCTCAGGCCCAGCAACTTATCAAATTTCCTTGCAATCCTAAAGGATCACAGAATGCATAGGGGAAAAATGTATGATATTATTGTACTGGGTTTGCGTGGCGAGGTTTTCGTAGCGGGGGGCTGCAGGGGTGGCTTCTGTGAGAAGCTGCCAGAAGCTTCCCCTGTGTCCGACAGAGCCAGTGCAGACGGCTACAAGAGGGACCCACCGCTGGCCGAGGCCGAGCCCATCAGGGATGGCGGTAGCACCTCTGGGATAACAGATTTAAAAAGGGGAAAAAAAAGTGCTGCACAACAGCAATTGCAGCCAGAGAAGAGTGAGAATGTGTGAGAGGAGCAGCCCTGCAGCCCCCAGGTCAGAGCAGCAGGAGGGGCAGGAGGGCTCCAGGCGCCGGAGCAGAGGTTCCCCGGCAGCCCCTGGGGAAGCCCACGGGGAGGCCGGCTGTGCCCCTGAGGCCATGGAGCTCCATGGGGGAGCAGATCTCCACCTGCACCCGGGGAGGGCCCCACGCCGGAGCAGGGGGATGCCTGAAGGAGGCCATGACCCCGTGGGCAGCCCACGCTGCAGCCAGCTCCTGGCAGGGCCTGTGGAGAGAGTAGCCGACGCTGGAGCAGGTTTGCTGGCAGGACTTGTGACCCTGCGGGGACTCACGATGGAGCAGCCTGTTCCTGAAGGACGGCACCCGTGGAGGGACCGAGGATGGAACAGTTCGTGAAGAACTGCAGCCTGTGGGAAGGACTTACACTGGAGAAGTCCGTGGAGGACTGTCTCCCATGGGAAGGACCCCACGCTGGAGCAGGGCAGAGTGTGAGGAGTCCTCTCCCTGAGGAGGAAGGAGCGGCAGAGACAATGTGTGATGAACTGACCACAACCCCCATTCCCCGTCCCTCTGTGCCACTGGTGGGGAGGAGGGAGAGAAATCGGGAGTGAAGCTGACCCCAGGAAGAAGGGAGGGGTGGGGGGAAGGTGTTTTAAGATTTGATTTTTATTTCTCATTATCCTACTCTGATCTGATTGGTAATAAATTAAATTAATTTCCCAAGTCGAGTCTGTTTTACCCATGACGGTAATTGGTGAGTGATGTCTCCCTGTCCTTATCTCGACTCACAGGCTTTCATTGTATTTTCTCTCCCCTGTACAGCTGAGGAGGGGAGTGATAGACCAGCTTTGGTGGGCACCTGACGTCCAGCCAGGATCAACCCATCACAATTATCATTCCCTAGTTAGTTCAAGATATAGTCTGACAATGCAGAAAACCTTAAATATAGTACTGATACTTGGGTTTGGCCAAAGAAATGTATTTTCTTTATAAGTGAAGTAATACAAGACTGAAACAAAGTTGGCTGTCAAACTTTCTAGACTATTGCTACAGCAGGAACAGGCTTTTCATGGGTTTTAATCTCTACTTCTTGATTGCCTGTGATGAATTATATATAAAAAAAGAAGAACCACCAAATTCTGAACAATAATGAAATTATTCAACACAAAAATACCGTTATATTCTTTTCTCAGTACTTCAGTGTTATTTGGTTTCTGTTTTGTCCTTTTCATCCATGTCTCTAGTCAACATAGGAGATGACTCAAAGAAGATAAATGATAATGAACATAAGACTCTAATTAAAATGTTATCATCTGATTCTGTCTTGTCTCCCCTAAGATGTAGTGACCCAGCTATAGCTATAGCTATAAGCTAGAACTGCTGAGCTGCTTACACTTGTTGAATACAAGATATTGTATGCAGGTTCTGCAAAGAACAGCTAACCCACCTGGTATGCTTGGCTATTTTGATTGTTTCATTCTTGCAGTGAAGTTAATACTGATGGAAAGGTGTCAGCCCTGGAAAGCAACACCCTCTGGTAACATGCACAGCCTGGGGAGCTCCAGCGTGGAATCCTGGACTCGGAACTTGACTGTAGGTTGCCTGTGGTCTGGGAGGAGTGCTCACACCTGCCAGTTTGAAGCACAGTCTTTTGGTCCCCAAAATACAATTTATTAATTTGCAGCATAGCACAGAGCCAGTTTCACATGCTGGGATGCCATTTGTCTATGCATTTGGTTGGCAAATCTGTCATGTCCCAGACAGAAGGCAGCTTGAGTGTTAAAGGTAATCCTGTGCCATGGAAAAACATGCTTTCCCTCACATCCCTGCCTGGCATGGCACAGGGATGTCTGCTTCATTGTGGGTGGGCAGCCTTCATTTATAACCTACCCTGCTGCTGTCAGTGGCCCAACAAACAAGCATTGGATATACAGTGGTTCAAGCAGCTGTGGAAGTGTGAGACTGATTCAGATGTACCTGGTGGAGCCTAGCTTAACGGGCTAAAGCTCCTGTCCACTTAAAAAGGGACTGAAATCCCAAATTCATTTCACACAGACCACTGAACACAAATTAGGTGTTAAGAGAAGATTTCAGTTGCTCCTTGTGCAGTCTGGATTTGAATATTGGGCTACACACAACAAACTGAGGACCACAGCTTTCACCAGAATAATCCCTTTGTTTTTCTACAGACTTCGACATGTTATATATTTCTCTTCTGCCATCTTACCTTTTGGTTACCAAATAGTTTACTGCTACCATAGCCAACAATAGTGTACAAAAGTCCTGACTGAGATTAGAGACATCAGTGTTTTGCACTGTCCAAAGCAACAATTTATTCAGGGCAAATACTAGCACTGTATCTCAAAATTTAAACCTCATCTTTCTTATTTACTGTGTGCAAAATTTTTCTTATGTGGTGGGTTGACCCTGGATGCCAGGCGCCCACCAAAGCCACTTTGTCACTCCCCTCCTCAGCTGAGCAGCGGAGAGAAAATGTAACAAAAGGTTCATGGGTCGAGATGATGACCACTCACCAGTTGCCATCATGGGCAAAACAGACTCGACTTCCAGGACACACCGTGTAAGGCCACACTAGCCCCCTCACTCCCCTGTGCGCTCGGGGCCAGGCCACACATAAGACCGCACTCGCCCACCCCTGGGCCATGGCAGGCGCCGTCTCTGCTGCTGCACAGTGAAGGCAGGCAGCGGCTGACACGGGGTCTGGGCTCTGCTGCCCCTCGCAGACCCAGAGAAGGGGACCGGTGGTGGCTGTTGGCAGCAGCGTTCGCTGGCTGACGGCCCACTCCCCATGCCTTCAGCCGCGAGGCGCGATGGTGCGGGCTGAGGGCCTGCGGCGTGCAGCTGCCCCTCGGCCCACCGGGGCCCAGCGCAGGCCCCTGGCTGCCCTGCGCAGAGGGAGCAGCGCCGGCAGGAGCAGGAGGTGCCGTGGGCTGATCTGGAGGGCAAGCATCTCTGCTCCCACGGGCTGCGTCGCTGGGCCCGGCCCAAAGGCTCTCCTGGGCATCAGGAGATGCAGAGCTCTCGCTCCCCTGATGGAAATGAGCCCCAGGCCCTGACAGCCGCCAGACTGACCTTCGGTCTTTCTGGTTGGCACAACAGCAGAGACCACCTAAAAACCACAGTGCTGGGCAGCAGGCAACATACCGGGGCTGTGGCAGATACTCTGCTCCAGGTGCCAGAGCCTGCAGGGGAAGCCTTGGTGCTTCCTGGGAGTGCCCACAGCCAGCTGCTGGAGCAGAATGCCCGCCTGCAGCATGCCCTGGAAGACCTGGAGAGTCAACACCATGTCCTTGAGATGGAGATACGCCTCTTGAGAAAGAGAAGTTCTCCAGAAGCATGCAAGGAGGCAGAGAGGCTCCATCAGAAAAATGTTAAGCTAGCTGCCCTCACGGTGCAGCTGAAGGATAGATGTGGGCATCTGCAGGACACCATCAAGCACCTGATGAACACTCCAGTGCAACTGCCCAACCAAAGCTCCACTGAGGAACTCTGCATGAAATCATTTCCACAGCAGAGAGATGGAAAAAGGAGAGAGCCTGCCAGAGCTTTGCTGGCACAGGACCAGCAGAATGAAGCCTCACAGAATGTGGATGAAGAGCTCCAGGCCCAAGTGGCTGCAGAGAACAAGGGCTCATATTATGTGAGCACCCGCAGCCAAAGGTGTAAGAAGTTACAGGTGCAGCTTCTGGAGATGATGGATGAAAACACCAGACTGGCTGAAGAAAATTCTTGCCTCCATGGGCAGATGCACTGGGCAGAAAACGTTCACGCTGAAAATGCTGACCTGAAGGAGCAACTAAGGTGACTGGCAGAGGAGCAAAATTCTGTCATCCAAGCTATCGGCTGTCTTCAAACCAAGATGGAAGATGCAGAGCACAAAGTGAAAGCTGTGAGAGAAATGGCAGAACGTGCTCAGACAGCGGTAAAAAGGGACCACAGAGAAGCCATGCAACTGCTTCAACCCCAGGTGAGTGAAGCAGACAATTGGTTTCAGGGACCCTCAAGAGTCAGCATGGGCAGAGGAACAGTCCTGGGTCCTACCTTCTTTCAGGGGAGGACCCCACAAATAAGACGGAAGAGCCAGTGGCAGATGAACAGGTCATCATCCTGCAGGCTCTGGGACAGCAACCGGGAAAGCTTTGAACGTTCATAGATCCATACAGCTACGATCCTTTTGATGGTCCCAGTGAGCAGCCTGAACTAGAGCTTCCTCTAGCTGCTGGACAATATGTTTATGTCTTTGGACAGGTGGATGAAGATGGCCGGTATGTGGGAGAGCTGGTGGACGGCACAAGAGGATTCATCCCCTCTAATTTTGCCGAAGAAGTTTCAGATGACAGCCAGGAAAACAAGAACCAGAATGATCCTCGTTATTATATTTTCTGTCTCTCACCTGTTTTGGAGGAAGATGAAGAGGCTCTAGATGTGGATGCCGGGGGCTAAACAACACAAGTAAACGTAGCCTATAGAACTCTCCAGAATATCTAGAGGAGTTAATTTGTACTTACAAGTGATTTTTCTTTAGACTTTTAGATTTTTTATAATGGGTCAACCTCTGAAGGGCAGCAGGGGTCTCCAACGGGTCCCAGCAAAACCCCAATGAGGCCTCTGGGCACTCTGGAGGGTAATTAGGGCCTTAGGACTTAAAAAATCAGAACGTTGGATTTAAATAACAAAACTGGGTAAATTACTTCAGGTATTCCCATATGAACTGTTGCGCTCTACACTGTAAGTTTTTTCACCAAACAAGTGTATCAGGAGCCCAAGCTGATCCTTAGCTCACAACATCATAGCATGATGCCTCAGGCTCTGCATCCTTTTGATTCTTGGAGTCTCTATGAGGTATATTATACTTTACTTTTTATCAGATACCTTTTTACTTTTCTGATTGCCTATGGAAAATTGCTGTATACATTAGATAATGAAGTTAAATAATCTTATATTGCAGCTCTCTAGATACTGCCCAAGGTGAGTAAGAAAAGAACACAGAATACTGCCAATATGGTGATTCCCTTATCCTATTTATCCAGGGCACATTGGGCAAGATTTTAGGGTTAATGTCTGTAGGTTAAAGCCAACAGACGTAAATAATTTTATGGCACTATGTGGTCTAAACTCCATGACTGAGAAAACTCTTTACAACACAGTCTACAACCCCATCCCTTGATACAGGCAGCCACCCACTTGAGGTGGAAGCTACACAGTGTGTTCTTCTGGCAATGAACTCCATGGCATGTGGTGGGCTTCAGGCTGAAGCCTGTGACAGAAGGGTCATCCACGATGGGTGGAGCCAGGATACTGGAGAGGCTGCATTCACCCTCTTTCCAGAGAATGTGGACCTCCATGAGGTGGCTAGATAGGAGGGATGGCCCTCGGTCCAACATACATTATGAGCTTATGCATGCTGCTGCAGTTTGCTGTGCTCCGAGGAATGGGACTGGAGTTGCTAATGCCTAGCAAAATTGTGATAGAGAGTCTTAAGTTCCACTGGGTCATCTTGGCTAATGTTAGCTGTAGCCAATAAATAGTGCTACATGGGTAGTAATGACCATTTTCTTCCATGGCATGTAGTGCTTTTGTGCCCCATGCCACTCTTTACTCCCACATGTGATAGATAGGTCTACGGGGTCACTAGGTTGGCACTGTCACAGACGGAAGGAGAAATTGTGGTCAGAAATGTCAACAGAGACCAAAAGGGAAAGCAGAGCGGGCAGGACCCAGGTCTTGAAATCTTTCCACTGAGTCAAGAAGTATTTGTAGGGCACTTTCATGCACTTCATCCCAGTGCCAGACAAACCACTTCTTTAGGAGATTGTACAAAGGCTGGCTACTAACACAGATGCAGGGACATGGTGATGACAGAACCTGAGCATTCATAACAGGGCCCTGAGATCCTTTACCCCCTTAGGGGAGGATAGAGCTTTAAGTTCAGATAAAGCTTCAGTATGTACTGATTCCCTGCTGTCAATCCAGCAAATTCCCAAAAAAGTCACTTCCTGATCAGGCCCTTGTCACTTGACCTCAGGAATGAGGTCAAAAGCATTTGGAGATCCATTGACCCCACTGGCCTTCTACAGCATGGGTTTGGACAAGGTCCATATCTAACAAATCGATAGGTCTAAGAGCCCCGGCTGTATGGACATTAAAGGCCAGAGGGAAAATCGAGTTTGACCTTACTAATGGGGTATTGTATGGGAGTTTGGGAGATTCTTACCACATTCACACAGTAGCTATTCTCAGGACAGACTGTAGAGGTGGCCCACGGATCCAACATTGAGATCTGGGCCTCCATGTCCACAACAAAGGTGACCAGGCGTCATTCATTCATGACAGCTTCTAATCAGGGCTGGGACATAGGGTAAGCAAAAGAGTCAGCTGGAAGAAAGAGATAGGAGGTGGATCTCGATCTCTCAGTGGACCTTGATCTCTCAGTGGACCTCGATCTCTCAGTGGACGCATGCCCACTAGTTTGGCGGTGGCCATGCTTAGAAAGAGAGGAAGGAGGGACTGAAGGGGTTAACACCGGGATGCAAAGAGATGCTGCATGGCTCATGGGGACCATCTGCTGATGGCCATTCAAAAGCTGTAACAAAAAATTGGCAATTTATCAATTTGTTGAGGGGAGCTAAAGCCCCTTTTTCCAACAGGAGCTGCCAGAGATTAGCCTTCTCGGTTTGGCCAGCAGTGGTGCCCCATTCTCTGCCTGGATGAGGGTTCCCCTGCATCTGACAAGATCTGACATCTTCAGGCACAAGAAGCCATTGCCACGTATGTACTCGGGAAGTGGGGATCTTACAAAAAACTGGCCAGTCTCCTCTCCCTGTCTGACAATTTATGTCCATGCGGGGGATCCACCATCAGTACTCTGTAGCTGCCATAGTACCACACCCAAGGGTGTCAGCTGGGGGGCTGTCCCCCATCGGTATTCTGGAGGGCCGGGGGATTCCTTCTGATCCCAGCTTGACCAAGTAAATCACAGATGACTAAGAGCTCCATGGTGATTTCATACTACTTGACCGTGGCCCATAATGTGGGTTTGCCTTCTCGCTCATCACAGGGCAGAGCCTGCACCATGGCCAGGGTGGCATCCCACAGGGTCAAAGCATTACCTTCTCCTGGGATTGGTTGCAACTGCACCCCGGGGCCAGGGGGAAGGATGGCCATTTCACCCTCATGAAGGTAAGTTGCAGCTGCCCCAGTGCACTGGAGCCTCCTGAGCCTCTCCACCGGCCTTCCCCTTGGTTTTTACGAAATCAGTCACTCAGGGAGCAGAGCCTGAGCAACGGATCAAGGCAGGTAGGGGACATGCTCTTGCTCCTGGGCTATGGCCACACCAAGGCCAGGGACTGTGGTCAGGAATTTCCTCCTTAATCATAGGACGTAAGGAGAGTGGAGGGCAATATGGAGGGGCAGGTGTGTCTTCCTCTGTAGGGTCTGGAAGAGAGTCAGGGTCTGGACCAGAGCCAAAGGTGTACCCATCCTAATTATTATCATTATTATCATCTTAATAGATGGCTGCCCTAACTTGAGCTGTTGTAACAGGATGATCATGCCATGAATCAAGGGCCTACTGGGTGAAAAGGGATAGCTTCTGCTCCAATAGTGAGATCTGGGTTTGAGAGGCCAGGCAGGTGGATCGCCATGCTGCTGCCTCCCTCTTGGCCCTTTGCTTAGCTTGTCCCACCTGTTCAAGGGCACCACATTGCCTGGTGATTTCAGCCTGGGCAGTGTCTAGAGCGCAACTCAGGAGGACAATTAAAGGGCACCTTTGCCCTTACCCCATTTGCAACCACTGGCCTTACACCACCGTTCAAATTCATCCCTGCTAGCCTGCAGGTTCCTCCAATGATCTCAGATCCAATCCTCCACCCATCCACAATAGCTCCAACCTCCTTTCCCAAAGCCTCCACAAGGTGTTGGAAAGACTCCATCCTGTCTGTGATGCCAATTAATGTGGTCTGAACAATAATGGAGCCTGACAACATATTGTAAGTCAAACTTCATTGAGGCAGTAAGTAAGTAAGTAACATGCCCAGATGGTGACTCACACTATCACTGATAGCAAACACAGGACCATACATGATGCCATGGCTCTGGTGGACTGCCAGGGATGCTGGATGTCTCGGTCATCTGACAGCAACAGCCAGTCACAGAAATGCCTTTTGAACGTGGGTAAAAGTGGATGCTGCCTCTTGGCCCCACCAATGGTAGCGTGATCTGGGACAATTGTACATTACATGGCAGTAGTGTGCCCTGTGCATCATCTCAGATGATGTGGGTGACATCCAGCCTATGCACCAATGTTGGTCAAGGGGCAGGGTGTCACACTACCTTATTTGAATTTTAATGAATGACCAGGCAGTGTGTGGCTCATAGGCAACTGGCATGTCTAATATGCCCCTTCAACTGTATGTCCAGAAAGAAAAAACAACTACTGTATGTCTTAAGTGAATATTGCAGGAAAAGTTATGAGAGGCAGATGTGATAAGCAGGTGCTCCTGTCCATTTCTTTATTACAAACTGTCCTGCTCTGCTTCTTACACAGTGACTGACATGGGATTTGTATGCACTTCAGAGTGTGGTGACCCCAGCACAGCAGTTATGAGTTTAGGCACCTCACTGAACAGAGAAAAGTGATCTGTGGTTTGGATTGTTGCAGTTTATGTCACTGTTTGCTTTCAGGTCCCTTACACATGTAAATAGTAAAGACAATTCTCACCATAAGAATTAGAGAAGTGTCTCCTTTCTGTTCCTGTTCTTCATAGTTGAGGTTCTCAGTCTTGTCTATGTTGTGATCATCCTGCCAAATCCTCTGCCTTGATAAGCCTGGTAAGGGGAGGGTGGTGACTGTTCCTCACTTAAGGCACAAGCTCATTTCTCCGAGTTCAAGAGCTTCCACTCTGCAGTTAATGTGGAGTCACTAGCTGTGACGTTAGTATCTGCCCTGCTCCATAGGACAGAGGGACAACTTGCTGACCTGTGCCGACTGTCAGCGTGAAGAGACTCTTTGGGCAAGAGATTGACCAGGAGTGTAGGAGCTGGCAGGCTTCAACACCTCTCATGGGTACTAAAGCACAATCTTGACATTTCCCACATATCACTTGCCCAGGTTAATCTCTTCCTGTTTAATACAAATATTTTCTACTGGATTAAAGTTGTACTTAGGTGATTTTTTTTTGCTGCATTACATTAATAGTACAGTGACCTCAAAGTTGCATATATGGAAAACAAAAAGGGAATGATTTAATTTTTTTATCTTCTTCAACACCAATGGGTCATTAGTTTCTGTATAAATGGCAGGAGCAAGTGACTCCATCTTCCCTTCTGATCCTTAATAAACAAACAACAAAAAAATCTATATCCTCTCATTGTAACGGTAGTGTAGCTTTACTGTAGTGTCCACAATGGAGAGCTTTAATCTAGATGAGATTTGGTTGGAAAGGAATCTTTTTTTACAAACTGAAAGGTTGAATTTTATACTTAAAATTTAGTATTAGGCTTCCCCCTGTAGATATGTTAGATACTGATGCTTGTCTATTGTACTCTATTGTCCTCCACTAAGATATTTTTATGAAGGTTTTGTTCACTGCAATTAAGCTCCATCTATACTTGTCAAATAATATGTTGACTGTGCCATGTGAATATATTCAACACCTCTGATATACTCCCAACTCAAGCTCTCACTATTTTTTTTCTTTGACGTCTTTCCAGCCTTGCTGCAAGGTTCAACCAAAGCATAGTAGCACCATCTCGTGGGTATCTGAAAAAATTACAGTAGCAAAATCATCAAAATAAAACGTCTAACAACAGGCTGGTTTCTCATTTTGAGCGCTGGCCGGCACGGCCTGCTCAGGACAGTGATCCCACCACAGAGCTCAGCCAGACAAAACTGCCTGCAGAAGTGAGGCGTTGTGAGATGGACTCCTTCACAAAGTATCCAAAACCCAACCTAGTAATTCAAAAACCCAGAGACTGGAGCTGGCTTAACATCAGCCATAACACTGTTATTCTGGGCTACAGGGGAACATCTGGATGCTACAGACAGGAATGAAGAAGATTCGATGGAGTTAAAAATGCAAAGTAAAAATGACTGCGTTTACTGCAGGGCACATGCACACGAAGTAATATTTTTCTTGTGCTGTTGTTCATCAAGTGGTTTGTCCCTTTGCCAGCTGACTATGTTTATACTTTAAGTGTAGCCATCAAGCCAAGTCACTGATGGCAAGCCTATGTTCAAGAGTAGTCTTTGGGCACTTTTCCCAAGA
Source organism: Phaethon aethereus (assembly GCF_964289735.1). Taxonomy (NCBI): domain Eukaryota; kingdom Metazoa; phylum Chordata; class Aves; order Phaethontiformes; family Phaethontidae; genus Phaethon; species Phaethon aethereus. Next base: position 21,969,380 of record NC_138582.1, read on the forward strand.
ATCTGAGGAAAAAAGGGCTTGAATCCTTTTAACATTTCAGCACAGGTTTATTGCATACAGTCAGCACCATGGGTGGCACTGATACAGCCATGCCCACATGTCCTTGGTCCATAATCCATAGTGACCATGATCCATGGAGTCATAGCCAGAAATACACATCATGTATGTGTCCTTTCCTGGACAGCCTGACCTCAGTTGCACCAAGGCGGTAGGAGATAAGGATGGTTTCTGTGCTGAAGGTGCAGAGAAAGCAGGATGAAGGCAGCTTGCCTGAGCTACAGGTGGAGGCCTGGCACAAGGATCAAGGAGCATGTCATGCCCTAGCCTGTGCTTCTGCAGTGAGGCAAACACATTCTGTGTTTCATCAATGCTAAGCCAGTTTTCATCTTAGGCTTTGCAATCAGGCTGCATTTCAAATAGTTGCTTTATGAAAACTTGCTTTCACTTCTAAATCCTCACTGAAAAAGCTGCTTCTCACATAATTTTCTTTTTAAATTTCATTAAAATTAAATTAATTTAATCACAATTAAGATGGTAATGAACTCATGTATATTTTCATTTTGTTGCTGAAGACTGTTTTAATCAATTCATAGTTTTAATAAAATTTGTAATACAGTATAGAGCAAGAAAACAAATATGTAAACATAGATATAAATTAAGTCATATATCCTTCACCAAACACCACAGGAATTATTGAATGAAATTAATGGCAGTAGAAGAAGTACCCTGACAAAGCATCTCTACACTATTGTGTGTGCGCCTGCTATATATGATTTGTACCAAGAAAGAGAAGAAACAGATTTTGTGAGGTTGCCATAATAATTTATATATAACCTGAGAAATACAGAAAAAAAAAAAGGACATCTGTAACTTCTCTAAAAAAATATGTTATGCTACACTCAGAGACCCCATCACAGTAACTAGCGCTGCAGAAGAGGAGGGAATAAGGCCAGTTAATGTGGCTGGTATTTGTCGATATAACTTTTTTTCCTGCTGTTTTCATAGCGTTTTGGTACATCAGGGGCTGAAGTTTCAGCGCGGCGCGTTGAACTGCTGCCCTCCTGTGGCTGAAGGTTCACTTAAGCCAAAGCTGAGACTTCCAAGAGCATGTCCTTTGTCACAAGAGCCGATGGGGAGGTCACTCATGTACAGGTATTTTATGAACATAAAAAGAATATATTAAGGACGAAGCAGCAAAACCAGCATGTTCACAGTCACTTCAGAGGATATGCAGAAGATGCTAGGTGCTTGCTTGACCAGATGAGCTTTGGGCAGCGATTCTTGATGTGCTTCACTTGAGAGCAGGAGATAGCACTTGTTTAGCGTTTGCTGTTCACAGTGTAATGGAGTATTCAACAAGAAACTGTTCATTCAAAACCAAAAGGGACAGCTCACATTCAGTGAAGGAGATGCTCATCCAGGCAGAGGAGTGGAAATAAATCAGAGGGATCTGGAGAGGTTGGATTGATGGGCTTCTGTATGAGGTTTAATAAGGCCAAGTGCTGGGTCCTGCACTTGAGTCACAACAACCCCATGCAACGCTACAGGCTTGGGGAGGAGTGGCTGGAGAGCTGCCCAGGGGAAAGGGACCTGGGGGAGCTGGTTGACAGCCGGCTGAACATGAGCCGGCAGTGTGCCCAGGTGGCCAAGAAAGCCAACAGCATCTTGGCCTGTACCAGAAATATTGTGGCCAGCAGGAGTAGGGAAGTGATCGTGCCCCTGTACTCAGCACTGGTGAGGCTGCACCTCGAATCCTGTGTTCAGTTTTGGGCCCCTCACTACAAGAAGGATGCTGAGGTGCTGGAGTGTGTCCAGAGGAGGGCAAGGAAGCTGGTGAGGGGTCTGAAGCACAAGTCTTATGGGGAGTGGCTGAGGCAACTGGGGTTGTTTAGTCTGGAGAAGAGGAGGCTGAGGGGAGACCTTATCGCTCTCTACAACTACCTGAAAGGTGGTTGTCGCGACGTGGGTGTTGGTCTCTTCTCCCAAGTAACTAGTGATAGGACGAGAGGAAATGGCCTCAAGTTGCGCCAGGGGAGGTTTAGATTGGATATTAGGAAAAAATTCTTTCCTGAGAGAGTGGTCAAGCATTGGAAGAGACTGCTGAGGGAGGTGGTGGAGTCACCATCCCTGGAAGTGTTCAAAAAACATATAGACCTGGCACTTCAGGACATGGTTAGTGGGCACGGTGGTGTTGTGTTGATGGTTGGACTTGATGATCTTGAAGGCCTTTTCCAACCTTAATGATTCTGTGATTCTGTCATAGAAGCTGCATGGCACAAATTGTGTGGTGTTCAGAAATCTCCTACCAGCCAGCACTCAGGTCTGGGGTCTTTAGACAATGACCAACAATGACGGGGACCCTGCTGTATAAATCAGCCTTTCCCAAAGGTGTGACAACATGGTTTGTTTCAAACTGGGGCATACACCAGAAGTTCAAATATAATCAGCCCTACCTTTCCACACCCTTCGGGGAGACATTTACTTCGTAATTCCTTCTTGCTTGGTATTTGAGTCTGAGCTTCCTCAGCTTTTAACAGCTGGGGCATTTAACCCCTGTCCTCTATGAGCCAACTCTGCACATAGCTTGACCGACCTTTCTCAGCAATGAATGTGGACTGGCAGGATTTTGAACCCCTTGTACCACTCCCAAAGTCATCCATATTCAGAGCCATCCGTATTCAGTGGGGGACACTCAACAAGACAGGTCTCAGCCACTGCAAGCTGAGCCCCTGCCCAGCCTACCAAGTGTTGGGGGTGCCTTCCAGTGGCAGGAACCCCACAGCTCTCCTGCTCCTTTCCCCCACAAGATGACCCATAAGCAAGAGATTGCATTTCACTGAGATGTTACCAATAACCAGAATTTTTTTAGAAGTCCCAAGATGGAAAAATACAAAGAAAATTTTAAAATAGTACACCCACCTTATGAGCACAATTAATTTTATTATATTAAAATAAGTACAGTGTCAGAAAGGGGGCAGGAAGATAAAGAAAATGCCCCTAATTTTTAAATACAGTTTTCATATTTTCTTTTAAAATAGTTAATTATCATAAGTGCAACATATTAGCAAATGAGATTTTTCCCAGAAGAATCTAAAAAAAGTATTTTAAAATGCTCATGCACATAATCTAGCTTTATTTTTTGTCATTCAAAAAATCTGAAAAATCCTTAGAGAAATTTTCATTTTTTCCACTAATGATATTTGTCTCAAAGACAAATGTTATCGTTGTTGAACAAAATTTTGACTGGTTCTTGTAACAGTAGTCTCGTATTCAGGAAATAGGAACTGACATGAAAGACAAACGGAACATATCTATGAATGGTCCACTTTACAAATCCAAATTGAAAGGAATGGTTTTTACTATAGTTTTCATCTGAAAAGCAGTGAGCAGCAGGTCTAAGAAGAGCCTTGAGCTGCAAACCTGGCTGACAAGTACTGGCTGTGCACAGTGCAAGATGCAGATTTCCTCCAAAACGGTATCCCCTACTCATTGTTACCACCCACTGTGGCACTCAAGCTCTTGATCATGTAATCCTGGAGAAATGGCCTTTAGGAATTAATAAATGGTACCACAGCTAGGCACAGACATTCACCTACACAACCACAGGGTAGAAATGACTGGTTTAATGGTAGTACATAAAAAAGTTTGGCTATACAATGGATCAAAATGTAGCTCAACAATGCCATGCTGTTGTAGAAAAGCCAACCTGTAAATCTTGCATGTAGAAATAGGAACATGGACTACACAGTGCACAAGGCCAATCTTTTTGGTCTTCTCAACCCTGGTAGGATCTCAGCTGGTTTATTCTGTATAGTTTAATGCAGGCCTTTAAAAAAGATTTGAGAAAACGAGGAGAATCCAAAGGGAAGCAAAAGGAACAATCAGAAACAAGAAATTTAGAAAAGGTGACAACATCAAACATTGAATACACTGGGTTTAGTTAGTCTGAAGAAAAGAAGACCAATGGGAACAGGTTAACAAGTACCCAGAGGTTGCTTCAGTATGGAAAGGAATAAATCTGTCCCTCATGTCCATGGTGAATAGGATGGAAAGAAATTGGCATGAATTACAGTAAGAAATGCTAATTATTAAGAAAAACTTTCTAATGGTGAAGGTACTGGAAAAGATTGTGAAGAAAGGTCACAGTGTTTTTACACTGACATCCTAAAAGATCTTCTAGATAAAATTCTCTTGGGGTAACATGGAAAATGGATCTATTCTGGGACAGCAGGATGGATGAGATGGTCTCTGGTGAGACCAACTAGCCCCATGATTCTGCACTTCAATGGCAAATTTGCTGCTGGGGCAGGAGCCCTCTCCCATTCATTCTGGGGCTGCTCCTTCCACATATGCCACAAATCGTCCCTCCCCAGGCAGCCTGCTGGGAACCTCACAACATGCTGAATCTGGAAAGGAAAAAAAGGAAACAGTTCTGTTTAAAATCAGTGCTTCAAATGAAAAATAACTTGTAGGAATTCTCTGTCATCTTTGTCCTAGAAAAGTCAAAGCCGAATTTATGAAGTCAGGCTGGAAAGCAATATCAAAGGCTGTTGGTAACTTTGACAAAACTTGCCAAAGAATGCACTCGTGCAATTTCCATACCACATCTATGCTTCTGAAACTGGAAGGAAGAGAATGAGGAAATCAGCTCTTCCAGACGCTGAAAGACCTATATTGGCACACCCTCTTTTAACACAACAGTGAAACTTGAAGCAGAGAATATAATCAGGCAATAGGGTTTTTTCTCTTCAGAAAGCTACTCACAACGTCTCACATAGAAGTTATCTGCAAAACTCCAGGAAGAGATATTAGTGCCATTATATAGTGTTAGAATTTTGGCAGGTTTTGGCAGTCATTCAGTCAACCTACAAGTTCATACTGTGCTGGGAACAAAGCCCATGCAGGGTTCATGGCAGTGGTCACACAGCTCTTCTGCCACCACCTCCACCATGTCCAGTTCCCAGCTCCAAAGGGATTTATAATGTTTTCATCATCAGAAAACATTGAATTGAAAGCTCTTTCTTTCTTCAATAATAAAAAGAAGTCAGATAAAATCCACTTCTCCCTAACACTCTTCCACTTACCAAGCAAATGCTTCCTCCCTTGCTATACATAACTGGAAAAAACCCCAACCCTCATTTTTGTAAGGATAGAGTAATCCAGTCCTGGATTTGCTGTTAACAAGATGATAACAAGAAAAAGAGAAATAAGAGGTGAAAAACCAGTGTGGTACTCATATGGATCATTCTATAATCAATCTTCCATCAGGTCAAAACTTTTTTCCTAGGAAGAAGTACTCTCTCTTTCTTATTCTCTCATTTGCCAAGTCACTTTGGTATGCTAAGTGATGACAAAACGGATATAATAAGCTAGTACAAGTACTAGCCCCATGAAGACTCCCTTTTCTGCTCTGCATTTCTCGCTTATCCTAGACTTCTTGAATTACCCAAAAAAACATTCACAACTTTATTTTTGTGTTTGACTGACACAAGTGTGAGAACAATTAATAATTTCTTTAATCTTTCCATACATGGATGTGAAGTGATTAAAATGGTCCATATCATACCTGCATTTCTCAGAATGTCAAATGTGCACCATCCTATCTAGGAGGGCTTTGCAAACTTAGCTTATTTTGAGTGAAATGGGTTAGGGAGCACTCACACAATCAGTTCCACTAACAGGTCTGAAGAGATGATAACTTCAGTCTTATGGCTGATAATGAACAGCCAGGGGAGTTGGGCTGTTCCTGCTGATGGTAGTTCCATCAGCTAAATCCAGGAGAAGATACCTTTGTACAGACTGCAATACTAGATAAATTAATAAAAATACATTTTTTAGATTTAACTAGATTTAACTAGGTTTAGAGAAAACATAAATACTTAGTAGAGAAAATGCTAATCCAAGAAAACTTTAAATGACTTTGACAGGGGATCAGCATACTTCCTCCTCCCTTATACCTCCTTCCCCATAATATGTAAATGGAGAGGAAGTATTAACATTAAATTTCTTTATAGGCTTCTGTCCACTGTGAATTGTAGCTGCCTTTGTTTCTTTATGTACTTGCATTGAGTTAAATAACTTTTCAAGAAGTCAATAAACTGCCTGTTGATCACATTGCTGGCTTACTGAGCCTGTTTCTTACACAGGCAAATGAAGTATGCCATACAATGTAGTAATAAATCACCATTACTATTCTCCTGAAAGGACAGGAAGAAACTTGGACAACAAATTTGTCATAGGATCCCTACAATAAAAAAGCTTGATATTCTTAAATGTAATTAAGATGAGAAGGTTAATTGTTGTCAAGTCACAGTGAACATGCTGCCCAAAGAAACACCTATGTAAGTTGTCTTCATCCTAATGAAAATACTTTGCAACAACTTTTGCTCATGAGTTGTCCGTAGTAAATGAGGAACAAATGTATTTCTTGGATAGTAATAGCATGTTACCATGCTATGGACTTTAAAAATAGATCCTTCCTATTAAGTCTTATTATTCCTCATCCTATCTGCTAACTTAGGTCAAAAATATTTCTCAGTGATAGAGCCCTCCTGTGGACTATTCTTTTAATTCCTCTCTCAGATGTTATATCTCCTGAAACATACCTTGTGCCAGCAAATGTCTACTCGGTGGATACATATCACATACGCATACGGGAAAAATATCTCGGTCATCTTCTTTCTTGATTTCCCAGTTTTAAACAATCATGAGTTTACATTCAAATAATTTCAAATCTTCAAAACCACATGCACAAAAGACAGAATAGGCAAAGTTAAGATCCTGACGGGAGGACTTACAAGAGCAGAAACTGTGCAGGGATTTGGTTTGTACACTCAAACATTTCAGTGTTTGAAATGGAGGGAAATGTATTCTGCATTAAGTGTTTGACAAGAGTAGGGGTGAGAAATAAGAGGCAAAGTCTGCCTGTCAATGCCTGTAGTAAAAGTTTATTGGTAAGGTCTGCTCAACCCAAATGTTTCAGTACCTGCATTGCACTGCAAACTTCTGCCAGACTCTTCTCTGCCTGGGGACTAACTTGTGATTCCCAAGAATATTTTTTTTGTATTTTCTTACTTTGCTATCTGTATTGACTCCATACTTTTGTTTCTGTGTTTATTAAAACAATGAAAATAAGAGATTCATTTCAGGTTTATTAGGCATTTTTGCTGTTGTGTTTTTTCATTCCCAGGGTGTATTTCAAAACTTGCAATACCTCATATAGAAGTGAAGCAAGATGTCTAGCTAGGTGGTTGAGATATATTAAAAGAATAGCAATCACAATGTGATTGAGAAAGAGAAGGCATTGTTTCTTATGAGGCAGCCATCCCAACATGTGCTTTTTCTGGTATGTTTTTATTCCAGTCACAGTGGGGGATCTGTTCAAAATCCCTTTCTCAAGGGTTTACAACTTGGATGGAAAAATGAGGGTTTTTCCCAAAAGTAGGTAAAAAAAATTCCCAGCATCACAGCAAGTAAATTTAAAAGGAGTCTGTTGATAATATGTTCTCAAGAGCAACAAGCAGGTGAGTATACTGCCCTTTAATCCAAGGAGTTGTGTTAATACAATTTTTCCATGTCTTAGTCCTTTTGCTGAAGCCACATTACAGTAAAGCTCTGAGGCATGTGCTTAACTTAAGCATATGAGCAGTGATTATTTTCCTGGACTCACTTAAGTACTGTCCAACCTATATTTTATTTCTGAGTGGTGGAAGATGCTTAAAATTTGTACTGATTAGACCGAGCTGTTGTAAAAATGTGCAGCTCCCACAGTGCTGGTCCTGGCGGGCCAAGAGAGACTGGAAGTTACGTGCTGACCCTCGGTCTTTTCCACGCAGGGGAAAACACTGCCTTTCCCTGGTTATGCTGCTGGGGATTTCATTGCAAGAAGAGCCTCACAGGCTTTCTGTGTATCAACAAACCTGACATAGCTTCCTAGTTCCCAGGACTGTTCTCGCTGCCTGCATGCATACTGCTGTATGTATTCACATACCCCCTGCATCTCCCAGGAGCGAGCTAAAGCTTAGCCCAAGCAGATGCTGGTCTGGACTAGCCTGGCTAGAAGACATGGACCTTCCTTCCTATTGGCACCTGAAAGGGCAAGTTTACCTGCAACTATAAGGATTTCAACTCCATTGACATTTTTCCATTATTTTTTTCTCAAAAAGTGATGATTGTGTACACTTGTGCTGTGGAGATAGCAAACCCACAAGAGCTGCTTTTAAGAGAAATCTTACAAACCTTACAAACTATGTATCCAGTTTCTGTAATTTCCAACAGAAAAAGCTGTTCTTGAAGAGAGGTACTTTTGTCATCTATACATCCCTTCTATGTAAAGGAATAGTGTATTCATTAGTGTAGAGGAATAAGAAACAGAAAATAATAAAAATGGCAGCAGCGGACTAGAAAGCAGCCTAGACTGGATCTTCAGGCTTTCCTGAGACCTCCTGTTGGACATACGCATACCTACATGTCCAAGGAGACACATGTTTTGCCATACGCTGCCACTGATCTTTGCACCGTCCCACGCTTTCAGGCAGCGTGTTGAGTTGGCATATTGGCCCACGGTGGTGTGAGGGCCCATCACCCGGGGGTGCCTGCAGCGGCCGGGCAGGACCCCCGGAGCTCACTCCTGAACCCTGGTCTCCCACAGAAGCACAGGGTGTGCTGCCAGCAGGCTGCAAGGACAGCTATAGTTAGATTTTTCATTTAAATTTTGGCACCATCTGAAGTCATTCCTGTTACTTCCAAGGACTGTTGCCATTGTATTAAAAAGAGTAAATTTGCTGCTGAGTTACTTACTGCCCAGAAAATCCAGCTGAAACCTGCTGCTGCCAAATCTGAGGATTCGATATTGGGCCAGGGACTTTAAATAGCTTCTGCTACTGAGGATTTTCTGCTGTCTATGCTCTATGCTGTTTAGAAAAAAAAAAAAAAAGGATTGATAAAGCCTCTGTTTGAGGGATTGGACATGGACTGTTAGAAAGTGAAAATTGCCACTTCTGGTGTGGTTACTACCTATCCAGTTTTTTTGATTGAATCATCTGTTTTTTTAAGCCTAGGTTTGGTTGCCCAGGGTTCAGGATAAAAAACACAAAACCAAACAAAAACCTTAACGCTGACCTCTTAAAGAAAGCAGAGCCAAGCCCTCTTTATATAGGTTGGCTGCCTTTTCTAGATGTAACACCTTACTGCGGGTGTTCAACATCACTGCCAGCAGCACTTCCCCAGTCCTACTCACCAATATTTTTTGCACTTTTACAGGGACGCGGTTATTCTTACTCCCCTTCTGCATCTAAGTATCACCTTTAATTGCAGTCCGAAGTCTTTTAAACTAGCGGATCCAATTCTGACATGCTACATTTCTTACAGAACAACTGACTACACACCCACCTATCTAAAGGAAAACCTGTCACCATCTTGCTACCTCATATCTTTCTCTTGCGTCTGTCCCACATACCTATGTAAAGAGATAGTGCAGGACATCCCCAAGGCAAAAGGTAGCCTTTTATTTTTCTGGCAGTGTTTGTTTTTTTAATCTCATCCACCGTGTAGATAGGCAAATCAACCGCAACAGTGCATTGGAATCTGTGAGCCAGCCAGGAAACTGCTCACTGCGATCACACTCAAACACTGTGGATGCACTGGCAGATACTCAACATGAATACTCCTGCACGCTACAGTCTATGAATTAATTATGCACTCTGCTGTGTAGATATAACCTTAGCAACAGCAACCACTGTACAATGAGCACGAGTTGGATTGCTGCTGTTTAAAGGAGCCCTCCCTTATGGGTAATTTGTGTAGAAAATGATGAGAATTGTAATGATTTTGCCTGAAACCATAGCAGAGGCTGCAATATTTTCTCATCAAACTCAGTGATCCTAGCAATGCAATGAACTGGCAACACAAGTGCTACCTAGCTTTATAATCAGATGCTGCTTGGAAGTTCTTCTCTTCTCTTCTCTTCTCCTTCTCTTCTCTTCTCTTCTCTTCTCTTCTCTTTCTTCTCTTCTCTTCTCTTCTCTTCTCTTCTCTTCTCTTCTCTTCTCTTCTCTTCTCTTCTCTTCTCTTCTCTTCTCTTCTCTTCTCTTCTCTTCTCTTCTCTTCTCTCTCTTCTCTTCTCTTCTCTTCTCTTCTCTTCTCTTCTCTTCTCTTCTCTTCTCTTCTCTTCTTTCTCTTCTCTTCTCTTCTCTTCTCTTCTCTTCTCTTCTCTTCTCTTCTCTTCTCTTCTCTTCTTTCTCTTCTCTTCTCTTCTCTTCTCTTCTCTTCTCTTCTCTTCTCTTCTCTTCTCTTCTCTTCTCTTCTCTTCTCTTCTCTTTCTCTTCTCTTCTCTTCTCTTCTCTTCTCTTCTCTTCTCTTCTCTTCTCTTCTCTTCTCTTCTCTTCTCTTCTCTCCTCTCCTCTCCTCTCCTCTCCTCTCCTCTCCTCTCCTCTCCTCTCCTCTCCTCTCCTCTCCTCTCCTCTCCTCTCCTCTCCTCTCCTCTCCTCTCCTCTCCTCTCCTCTCCTCTCCTCTCCTCTCCTCTCCTCTCCTCTCCTCTCCTCTCCTCTCCTCTCCTCTCCTCTCCTCTTCTCTTCTTTCTTCCTTTTTTCCTTTCTTCCCAAGAGAATTTTCTTTTATTACATGTTTGTGGATCTGTGTAATCTCTTTCACATGCCACTTTTTTTCTTCAGGGATAAACCAAGAGTCTATTTCTAACACATAGCAAAGAGCATCTGGAAGCTGTGTTTTCCCAGGAACACACCAGAGAAAGAACAGGAGCTGGAAATGCTTGCTGCATCCCTTGGGTGTGTTAGACCTCTTCCCCCTCAGTGCACGGCCACAGGAGAAGACGTTACCTTGGGGCAGCCCTTATGAACTTTCATATGTTGGTGGTTGTTACTGGAAAGGAGTAAATTAATGAACAGATTGAAACAGGTTTTGTGAGCTGCTACCACAATGAAAGCTCTCTTCCTTCATGATATTGAACACCTTTTTTTATTAATTCAACACTAACATCTGGCTAGAAAACATTTGATTTGTGAAGAGGAAAATGTGCACATTCATGCAAATACTTAATTGCATAAGTAGTCATGCTGGGAATTTCCTTGAAGACACACTGAAAACTTCTTGCAGCAGTTCACCATTGCCATTGTAGTATTTGCGATTCAGGAAATACTCAATCTGGAAAGGGCTCAGTAGATTTTTGTTTTAAATATTATGTGTGTCTAAACAGTAAAATCTAAAATAGTAAAATCTAAAAGGAGCATTCATATATTTGATTGGGAGGCTAACAAATGAAAAATAATTGAAATAAGTAATGGAAGATAATTAGTCTTCATGATATGCTATAGTAGAAAGATATGGCTGTCAGTGTAGAAGGAAAGGAGTTTATCATAGCCCCACTGACTTTGACTAGAATTAAATTATGTCACACAAATTACATTCACAGAAAGACACATGCACACATGCATATTGACCATATTTGTAATAATTCGTTTTGGTTTTGATTGGCTACTGATCTGATCAATTTTACTTTAATAAAAACAATGCCATAAAACCAAATAACAATGTTAAATCCCAAAAATATTAATCTCTTTTTTTTTCCATAAGGTTTTTCTCGCTATCTGTAATGGTGAAAAAATCCCTTTATCTGCTGTTTATAGATGCTACTGGGTTGTTTCTTAAAGTGTATTCACCACCAGCATCCTGTGTCCCAGTGGCATTACTTAAAAACAATGCATTTTAATTACTATGTGTATCCTATTGACCTCCTATCTACCTTATGCCAGCTTCATTAATAACTCATGCCCAAGTTGCTCATCAAATTCAGCAACGAGCTGTTTTAGAGTTTCTGAAATGAAATAAGGGGTTTTTTCTACTTTTTGGTGCAAAAGATAGGATGCCTCCTTTCTTTTTAATTTCAAAGGCATAAGAGAAAGCAAATGTGGAAAAATGTACTTTCATGAGGGAGAAATCTATTTGTCAGGGTGTGACTATGTGTAAATTGGGTGACTGTAGTCTACATTTGCCATATAAACTTTGAATGCTCTACCCACATTGACTTTTGTATTTTGTATGATGTGTCACTGGAGGTGAAACTTCATACTGGAGTCTAAGCCTTACGGCTGGCTAGTGCCAGAGCCCACAATAAAGAACTGCTTGTGTAACTGTCAGACTGATCTCTGTTTCTCCTATACAAAGCTGTTATGAACTTGAAGAACTCTTTTTAAAACCCCATGGGTTGAATTTCAGATGTGTATCTGAGAGGTTGCTCCCGGAATCACCTGAATCCAGGGCTGGTCCAGAGACTGGCCATTCTTTGTAGTCATCCTGTGTTCAGTCTCAGCCCAGGCTGCTGACACAGCTCACCTTCTGCCCCTTGGCATGAAATCCAGGTGCTCCAGGGAGGTGACCCCTTTTGCTTTGTCTACCTGATGTTGCCTTTGAACGGGTTTGTGGGATTCCCAAAGGCTGTGCAGACAATCAAAATAATCCTGAGACCAGAGGGAAAGACTGGAGCAAAGATTTACCATTGGTGGCCAAGGATCAGGTCAGGGAACATTGAAACAAACTGGACATACATAAGTCCGTGGGACCTGATGGGGGATGCGCTAATGGGTGCTGAGGGAGGTGGCTGGTATCATTATGCGTCCACTCTTGCTTGTCTATAAAAGGCCATGGTAACTGGAGGAAGCTTCTGAGGACCAAGAGAAAGGAAATATCATTCCTATCTTAAGGAAAAGCAAGAGGGGGATCCAGCAAACTATAGGCAGGTCAGCTTTACCATAAATTCCTTGGAAGGTGCTGCAGCAAATAATCCTGAGAGCCACATCCAAATATATGAAGCATAAGAAGGAGAATGTGAGTAGACACCTTGGATGTACAAAGGGGAAATCATGCCTGAACAATCTGAAAGCTTTGTACAATGAGGTGACTGCCTCAGTGCATAAGGGGAGAGGGGCAGATATTGTTTATCTTGACTTTAGCAAGGCTTTCAACACTGTCTCCTTTAGCATCCTCATAGACATATTGATGGAATATGGGCTAGATGAATGGACAGGGATGTGGACTGAAAACTGGCAGAAGTGCTGGGCTGAAAAGGCTGTGATCTGCAGCATAGAATCACAGAATCATAGAATAGTCTGTGTTGGAAGGGACCTTTAAAGGTCATCTAGTCCATCCCCCCTGCAGTGAGCAGGGACATCTTCAATGAGATCAGGTTGCTCAGAGCACCATCCAACCTGACCTGGAATGTTTCCAGGGATGGGGCATCTACCACCTCTCTAGGTAACCTGTGCCAGTGTTTCGCCACCCTCACTGGAAAAAATTTCTTCGTTAGATCTAGTCTAAATCTACCCTCTTTTTGTTTAAAACCGTTGCCCCTTGACTTACTGCTAAAGGCCCTCCTAATATGTCTGTTTCCATCTTTCTTATAAGAAGGATGTAGTGGGGGACTGTGTCAAAGGCCTCACAGAAGTCCAGAGAGACAACATCTGTAGCTCTTCCCTTGTCCACTGATGTAGTCACTCTATCCTGGAAGGTCACTAGGCTGGTCAGGCAGGACTTGCCCTTGGTGAAGTCATGCTGGCTGCCTCAAATCACCTCCCTGTCCGCCATGTGCCTTAGCAGAGATTCTAAGAGGATCTGTTCCATCATCTTCCCAGGCACAGAGGTGAGCCTGACGGGTCGGTAGTCCCCAGGGTCCCCCTTGCTTCCCTTTTTAAAAATGGGTGCAATGTTTCCTTTTTTCTAGTCACCAGGGACTTCAGCTGACTGCTATGACTTTTCAAATATCATGGAGAGTAGCTTGGCAACTACATCAGCCAATTCCCTCAGGACTCTGGGATGCATCTCATCAGATCCCATATACTTGTGCATATTCAGGTTCCTCAGGTGGTCTCGAACCTGATCTTCTCTTAGAGTGGGGAGGGACTTTGCTCCTCCTGTCCCCATCTTGCAGTCCGTCCCCCAGAGAGATGTGGGAAGACAGACTGCCAGTGAAGACTGAGGCAAAGAAGTCATTGAGTACCTCAGCCTTCTCCTCATCCATTATTACCACTGTGCCAGTCTTGCTCATCAGAGGGGTACGTTTTCTTTGACCTTCATTTTCTGTCTGACAGACCTAGAGAAGCCTTGCTTATTATTCTTTTCATACCTTGACAAGTTCAACTGCAGCTGTGCCTTGACCCTCCTGACTCCTTCCCTACACAGTCAGGCAACATCCTCTGTACTCATCCCAGGATGCCTGTCCCTGCTTCCACTGCCTGTGCATTTCTTTCTTGCCCTTTAGTTTTGCCCAGCAGGTCTTGACTCAACCATGCTGGCCTCTTGCCTTCCTTTCCTGATGTCTTACACCTGGGGATCGAGAGCTCTTGAGCTCTATGGAAAGTGTCCTTAAAGATCTGCCAGCTCTGTTCTTCTCCCTTGTCCCTGAGGGCAGTTTCCCAGGGGGTCCTATGGACTAACTCCCTGAAGAACTGGAAGTTTGCTTTCCTAAAATTCAGGGTCCTGACTTTACTCTTCACCTGCCCCATATCCCCGAGGACTGCGAACTCCACCAGTGTATTATCACTGCAGCCCAGGTTGCCTCCAGTCTTGACATCACCAATTAGCTCACATGTGTTGGTGACTAACAGGTCCAGTATGGCATCCCCTCTGGTAGGACTGTCTATTACCTGGCATAGGAAGTTCTCCTCAGTGCACTCCAGGAGTCTCCTGGATTGCCTACAGCTCACCGTGCTTTTTCCAGCAGATGCTGGGGTGGCTGAAGTCCCCCAGCAGGATGAGAGCCTGTGAGTGCAATGCCTCCTGTAAGCTGGAGTGAGAAGGCTTCATCAACAGACTCCCCTTGATTGGGCAGCCTGTAGTAGACACCGACCACAAAGTTCCCTTTGTTGCCTCAGTCTCTGATTCTTACACATAAACTTGGCACGAAGCCCAGCTGGAGGTCAGTCACTAGTGGTGTCCTCAGTACTGAAGGCAATAGAGTTTACCATCTTCATTAATGACCTGGATGCTGGGACAGCGTGAACCTTCAGCATATTTGCAGATGATACAAAACTGGGAGGATGACTGACAGACCAGATGGCTGTGTTGCCATTCAGAGGGACCTGGACAGGCTGAAGAAATGGACTGAGAGGAATCTCATGAAGTTCAACACAGAGAAATGCAAAGTCCTGCCTCTGGGGAAAAATAACCCCTTGCATCAGTACATGTTGGGGAACAACCAAGCTGGAAATCATCTTGGCAGAGAAGAACTTAGGTGTCCTGGTGGACAAGTTGACAGCAGCCAAGAAGGCTAATCCTTCCCATCTCTTCTACCCTGGTGAGACATATCTGGGTGTCATGTCTAGTGTTGGGCTCCCCAGTACAAGAGAGACACAGACATACTGGAATGACTTCAGCTTAGGGCCACAAAGATAATTAAGGGACTGGACCATTGGACATACAAAGAGAGTCTGAGAGCTTGGGCTGTTCACAGGAGGCTCAGATACATATACAAATATATCAATCTGTATAAATACCTGATGGGGGAGAGTAAAGGAGACAGAGCCACTCTCTTCTCAGTGGCACTCAGTGACAGGAACAGAGACAATGGGCACAAACTGAAACACAGGAAATTCTGTCTCAACATACAAAACCACTTTTTTACTGTGAGGGTGATGGAGCACTGGAACAGTTTGCCCAGAGGCACTGTGGACTCTCCACCCTTGGAGATATTAAAAAACCAACTGGACATGGCCCTGGGCAACCTGCTCTGGTTTACCCTGTTTGAGCAGGGGCTGGACTGGACAAGCTCCAAAGGTGTCCACCAGCTTCAGTCATGCTGGGACTCCATGAAGCTGCAAGGCAGGTACACCCATCCAAGACATGAGCAGACAGTTTCTCCAGGAGAATGCTGTGGGAAATGGTGTCAAAGGCTTTACTAAAGTCCAGGTAGACAACATCCACAGCCTTTCTCTCATCCATTTGGGGGTCACCTTGTCACAGAAGGAGATCAGGTTAGTCAAGCAGGACCTGCCTTTCATAAACTCATGCTGATGGGGCCTGATAGTCTGGTTGTCCTGTATGTGCCACATGATGGCACTCAAGACGATCTGCTCCATAACCTTCCCCAGCACCACGGTCAAAGTGACAGGCTTGTAGTTCCCCGGATCTTCCTTCTGTCCCTTCTTGTAGACGGGCATCACATTTTGCTAACTCCCAGTCAACTGGGACCTCTCCAGTTAGCCTGGACTGCTGATAAATGATGGGAAGTGGCTTGGTGAGCACTTGCACCAGCTCCCTCAGTACCCTTAGATGGATTCCATCCGGTCCCATAGACTTGTGAGTGTCTAAGTGGTGTAGCAGGTCACTAACCATTTCCCCTTGAATTATGGGGGCTTCATTCTGCTCCCAGTCCCTGTCTTCCAGCTCAGTGGCTGGGTACCCAGAGAACATCTGGTCTCACTATTAAAGACTGAGGTAAAGAAGTTATTAAGTACCTCAGCCTTTTCCTGACGCTTTGTCACTGTGTTTCCCCCTGCATCCAATAAAGGATGGAGGTTCTCTGCAGCCTTCCTTTTGTTGTTAATACATTTATAGAAACATTTTTTATTGTCTTTTACGGCAGTAGCCAGATTAAGTTCTAGTTGGGTTTTGGCCCTTCTAATTTTCTCTCTGCATAAGCTCATGACATTCTTGTAGTCCTCCTCAGTTGCCTGCCCCTTCTTCCAAAGGTCTTAAACCTTCCTTTTTCCTGGGTTCCAGCCAAAGCTTTCTGTTCAATCAGGCCAGCTTGTCTCTCAGCACAGCGGGACAGCCTGCTCCTGTGCCTTTAAGATTTCCTGCTTGAAGAATGTCCAGCCTTCCTGGACTCATCTGCCCTTCAGGACTCCCTCCCAAGGGACACTGTCAACCAGGCCCCTAAACAGGCCATCGTGTGCCCTCTGGAAGTCCTGCTGACCCCCTCCTTACTTCTCCAAGAATTGAAAAATCTATCATTTCATGATTGCTACACCCAAGATAGCCTCCAACCATCACATCCCCACAAGTCCTTCTCTGTTTGCAAACAACAGTGTCCAGCGGGGCACCTTGCCTAGTTGGCTCACTCACCAACTGTGTCAAGAAGTGATCTTCCACACACTCCAGGAACCTCCTAGACTGTTTACTTTTTGCTGTACTGTATTTCCAGCAGAGAACTGGTAAGTTGAAGTCCCCCATGAGAACAAGGGCTAGTGATTGTGAGCTGCTTATAAAATATTACATCTGCCTCTATAACACACTCCCACCATGATATCTTCTGTGTTGGCCTTCCCCCTGATTCTTACCCATAAACACTCAACCCTATTGACACCATCATTAAGCTCTAGACAATCAAAACTCTCCCTAACATACAGGGCTACCCCACTGCTTCTCCTTCCATGCCTATCCCTTCTGAAGAGCTTATAGCCATCCATTGCAGCACTCCAGTTGTGTGAGTCATCCCATCATGTTTCCGTGACGGCAACTATATCATAGTTTTCCTGCTGCACAATGGCTTCCAGCTCCTCCTGTTTGTCGCCTACGCTGTGTGCATTGGTGTAGATGCACTTCAGTTGGGCTACTGATCCCACCACCTTTTTTGGGGGGGAGCCCTTAATTCCAGAATTCAAACATTCTCAGATGTTTCCACAGTTTCTAACACAGCAATAACCCTGCATCTTTGCTACTGCATGAATCTTCATCCCTACCTCCACTGAGATGGCATACTGAAGGACCTTACTAGCACACTGTCCCTCAAATATTGGTGTGCTGCCCCCAGGCTTATCTCCAGCAAGCCTGGTTTTACCCCTTTCCCCCTTGAAATCTAGTTTAAAGCTCTTTCAATGAGCCCTGCTAACTCCTGTGCAAAGATCCTTAATCATTGAACTTCTAAGACAAGAGGTATTAACATTATTATTATTATATTATTATTATTATTATTATTATTACATTATTAAGAAGGTAGGTAGGAGAAAAATTATGAGTTGATAGGTACCTGGAGTTAAGAAAATATCCACCAGCCAGGTGATCATTTCACTTTTGGAAACAGGCTGGAAACCAGTTGTATCAAGGTGTTAGAGGACACAAAAGCATTTATTGCGATAGACTGGGGAGGTGTGCCATTACAGACTTAATTCGTAAAGGACATCATCATTAACTATGCAACCACCTAGCGATGCTAGCATACAGGACCAGACAGAGCTGAAGAAATAAAAATCTCTTCCTTCTAACAAATCTTTCACAGTTTTATGTACCATGCTGTCACTATCAGGCATAGCTGCTTTATTTGTCTGCAACTTAAGAAAGATTAGTGTGCTGTCAACACATAAGGATTTGAATATTAAGTTCTGGGTGCATTAGATTTTTTGTGATGGGAGGAAAGCTCTCAAAACAGACAAGCAACCACTCCCCCCACCCTTTTCCAACACAAAATTAAGTGAGGTTTTAGATCCCTGTCTCAGAAGATTTCTATGAACATTTTTATTTGTATTTCTAGCATTATTTTAGGATCCATTAGGGTGCTGCACTCTGCAGGAGACTGAGCATTCTAGTTGCTCAGTAACTGTCATTAAGACCAAATCATGCTCAGGTTTGCCTGCGAGAAAGCTGGTTAACATCAGCTAAAATTGCCAGGAAAACTGCTGGTAGCTGAACAGAAACAGCTGATAGCTGCACAGTCATGAGACATGGCTTGACCTTAAACTGGCTCTGTTTAGTTTAGATGTAAAGCAGGTAACTTGTGTCTGTGGGTTACATTTTGCATATATTTTAAATGATTAATACTTGATGTGGTATTTGCATTAGCTATATAAATTATTTTGGTAATACAGTATGTACACACATACTTATAAGGTTCTACTCTGTAGAAAAAAACACATAATTTGACATTAATAAATGTGTATGTATAAAAATGAATACATAAATAGTTTTTTGCACTCCTTTTAATGACAGTCACTAACAATAAATAAGGTAAAAATGTATTTGGAACAATTGTAAACACCAATAGTGTATGATACAGATTTCTCTAGAGATTTGAAACTCATTTAATCTTTTCAGTCTGTAACCTCAACTATCAGAGTTTCTGCTTTGCTGATGTGTTAATGCTTAGTTGCACCTTAAACGTTCAAGCTTTTCAATTCAGCTCTGAACTCAGCCTTGACAGAACAATTTATCAGTACAGTAAATATCCACTAATATGGATAATATTAACGGCCATGTCTTTTTAATATTTTTAAAGCTATTATATCAATTTAAGCCTTTATTTGCCTTTCTGCAACATTTTATTGATAACTCCATTGCCTTTAAACAAAAATTGGGGAAAACTAATGGGAAGAAGAAATGAGTTTGCATATTCTAATGCAATTCTGCTACAAATGGGACACAGAATTACTAGAAAGCTGTTTTTGTTTTAACTTAAATCCATGTAACTCACTGAGTTAATCAAACTATATATAAAACACCAATGGTATGATTTTATTATGATTGTTCAATGTAGCTCAGGTGTTGTCATGTTCTCCTTATTAAACCAAATCATTTCAATGTATCAAAGTCTTTCAGTAAGAAATATATAACTTCCATACTTAAATGGAGAAGTGAAATGGGTAGAAACAGTTGGTAGATGTGGGGTTTTTTTACATACATAGTTATTCTGGTTTTGAGGTGTTTAGATTCCCTTGATGATAATAGTTCTTGGGAAGATAAAAATGTTTTCCAATGGCAGCAGCAAAGTCACTATCGACTCCAGTCTGTATCTTGCTTTCCAGATCCTATCAGATATACTGTACTTACAGTAATCATGTGGAAGATATTACAGCAGTAGTAATAGGCTAGGTGTGATTCCAGTTACAATGCCTGTACAGGATAAGAATTTTTAAAGCTTCAATTTGAGACGGCAAGAGGCTGACACGAAGACTGAAGACATGAAGATGATGATCGATAGACATGATACCGTTTTAAATGACAAGAGCAGAAAAACTCGTAAGGCAACAAGAAAGGAATGGATGACCTTGTAAAAAGGCACAGATAATAATCTATAATCTATAATGACAGCTGCAACTGGAAGTGTGGGTCTGCAATGTGTAGGCACAAGTATCATATATTTTCTGTGTAAAGGAGTAAAAAAGTGATTTGAACTGTAATTTCAAATTTCACACACAGTGAGTGAGTTCCTGTAAATAATTTTAGGGCCCAATTCTTGAACGAACTGGAGAAAGAGGTTAAAATAGTTTTGAAAGTTGAAGAATAAGGCAGTCCTAAATGTAATTGAGAATCTTTTCACTGAAAGCTCTTATCAACCCATCCTTCTACCTTGAAAAAAGGAAAAAAAATAAATGTGTAAATTACCTGATAATCCAGACAGGAAGGATTTTGATCTAGTTTACATTTTTTATATCTTTTCACTAGTGAGACAGAAAAGAGTGGACAGAATACTGTGGTTCAACTGCTGCTAAACTTTGACCAGAACATAACGTTTTCAAAAATCCATTAGAAGATGAGATTTGCATTTCTCCTTTGTTCTTCCTTTGTGCACTTCTACACAGTGACAGTTCAGGAACCTCCTTTAACACTGGAATGTGCATTGCCCTTTCCCCCACATTAGAAAAGATGTATTTGAATCTCCTTCATTGTCAAAAGTACTGTTCAAAAAGCTGGAGCTGAAGTAATGCTGTGTGTTAGTAACCAAATTAAGTGGAGGCAGTTAACATCTGTTTTAGAAGCCAGCCAACCTCTGTGAACTCTTCTAAGACTGGCTTGATTTTTTTTAGTGACAGAACTAGTTGTTTTAGACTAGGAGTTGCTTATAATAATATTATGAATACCAATTCTTGATTGTCTTATCATACCACTCACTGTTCTCTTGAGCTAGGTCAACAGCAGCACTGTCAGGAAATACATCCCAGCGAGGCAGAAGTATCTTCATGTGTCCCTCTGAAAACACCAGGGAAATGGTACAGAGCAGTTCACTCCAAAACCCTTGTCTCCTTGCTGGGCCTGGCACACCCGGTATTTCCAAGACTACCTGAATCAGACAAGGGGGTAAGGAGGATTTTGGGTGACAAGATCTTAGTAGGAAGCACCTGGAGAACAGTCAGACATGCAAAATCCACAGGCTGGGCATGGCTGGGATTAGGAAGATCCTAATGCAGAATACAGTTGCATAACGCCCGGTTTAAAAATTTTCCAGTCATTAGACCTCCTTCTCCAGGTTAGGGGAGTGCATTGACCACGTGTCTCACTCCATGCAGGAAATCCTTACCCTAGGATAAGCACAGAAGTTTCCAACTAAACCATGGCTTTTAGCCTCAGAAGGGCTGCGCCCCCAGGGAGAGAAAACTCAGGCCATAAACATGCAGGGAAGTATCAGGGATCTCAGCAGGGAAGGCAAAGGCACATTTAACTCTGAATCAGGCCAGAAGTCTATTGGCCCTTAAACGGGTTGGGTGTGAGAAAGCAAAATGTTTCCTCTCTGCATACTTGAAATTCAAATTGATATTTGAGCTGGAGAGGTTCATGAGCAGACTCAGCTGGCTAGCACAGTAAGAGGCATAGACCTATTATAAAAATATGATGCCTCTGTGGTTTTATATGAACAATAAATAATATATAATAATCACTAATTAGCTATAAGGGTTCTGTCCAATGGCAAAACATACATCTTTCTTTGAACTACATGTATGTTTTACAGAATGCGCTATTTTCTCATATGACCTTGTGACACATTAACACTCCGGCTCTTTGATTTTGTAGCTCAGCTGCTGAACCGTAGCAGCAAAGGTTTTCAAAGTGAACTGGTATGTTGTTTATGTTTGGTTACAGAAAACAAACGGGATCTGGAGTGGCCGTCTGCTAAAGCATGGCCTTGCCACCTGAATATTGGCTATGCGTGATTAACAGGCAAATGTGGATACTGGGGGTCATAAAAGGAGAGCAGTGAATACTAGGAATGAACATTTGCTGCACAAAGCCCCATCAAAATCTGCCCTTGTAAAAGACTGAATGCAAACTGCTGTTAATCCTGTTGAAATTGTCTCCTTAAGTCACAGCCCAGCAGTGAAAGTACCTGCGAATGTGAAGATGTTTTGCTCTGCTTTTACCTACTTGCACAAAATAAGGGTTTTGCTTCCATCTATTGGGAAGTGCATATTGATCGGATTGAATCACTTATGCAAAGCAAAGCTGGTCCGTGTGGGACATTGCAGTGCAGCCTTTCGCAAGCGAGTCCACAGCAGATTGCAGTCACACAATGTGTAAATTCTCACAATATATTGGTTGTCCAATTTGGATCTAACCCTAAAGAAATATGCCCAAATTCACAGAACTACTGAGCACCTGTTTATCCACCCTGAGCATGCCTGCCGCTGCTCACAAAGCTCACAACCCTTGCCTTGCTTTACTGTATTGCATCAGTAAATTAGAGATAGACTTGTCCGTGGACAGCAAAACACGGGCTGAACCCTGCCAGACTCCTAATGGAAAGACACTCAATTCCATTTTGTCCATAAACATAAATCATGGAAAAGAATTCTTTTTTTTTTTTTTTTTAAATGAGTCACTGCCAAACAACTCTTGGAAGCTACTAGATGGCCCTTGCTTTCACAGCAAGAGTGTGCCCAAATACCACTTATAAATAACTGTCAAACCATGTCACATTTTAGCATTTAGCCCACTGTTTTGCAGGCTTTTTCTGGGGGAACAAAGTGTGTATTTTCAAACTATGTGAGAATTATTGAGAGAGCTTTGCAATGTCTGAGCAGTAACAACATTTTCGCCACACTCTTTGGAGACACGGCAGTTGTTGTACAAGCAGGCTTGCTCGGCGCATCTGGTTTTATCACGCTAAAGCAAATCAGAACCAATCCTCGCAACAAGAGCCTGGAAATCCAGCAGCACTCCTACTGCAGTCAGAACCAGAGGAGCAGATGTTTTCAGATGTTCATGTAACAAATTACACTCTGGGTTTCAGTTACAAAATCTGTAGCTTTTCGTGGTTTCCCTCCGAAGAGATCTACTTAGATAAGTTCTCTTAAATACCAACAATACTGTACAAAGAAAAAAACTGGAATCTTTGCTACATAACCCATATGAAAGCAGCAGAAAAGTTACAGCTACTCCGTAGACATAAGATGATATGCCTGACCCTATTTTAAAACTTTACAGATCTATATTTAGATCTTAAGAATATGAGTCTAGTCTTGTTTTCCCATGGCAACAAAATTGAAATAATGAAATACAGGCCTAATGGCACTATAGATACTCACTCCAGTAAACCTGAAGCTCATGATTTGTCACTCATGCATTTATCTATATATGGTAAAGTGGGTAAACACTGTATAAAACATATTTTGTGCTTCCCCGGTCTTGGACAGATTAGCACAAATTAAATTTCACACTAATCTGCCCATGGTCAGGAGTGCTACATTAGGAGTGAGGGGAATTCAGCTAATTGTAAAGAGTATTTTGCTCTATTACAATGATCTGTGACTATAGCAAATATATCCTGGAGACCTACCTTTATCAATACCAAATCAACAACAGATGATGAATAATATCTGTGTGCAGGAATATATCATGTTTTGTAATATTATTTTAACTTGTTCACCAAATTTGAAGTAAGTTTTCTTTTTCTTTTTACTCCATATTTTTATATTGAGCGTTCAATATTCATCATTTAGGTTACACTGCTCAGTTGTGTTTGACCACCCAAGTCACATGGCATTGGAGTCCCTTAAGTCAAGACTGAAGAATATACTGAACTGCCAGAAGAGGGAAGACCAGGATCAGAAGTTTGTTCCTCAGAGCAAATGTGAAACATGACATCAGGAATATGAAACCCCCTACAAAATAGTAGCTTTTTACAGCAAAGTTTGCTGAAGCAGAACCATGCCAGGCATTTAGGACAAAGTAGCATGGATGTAATACATGTAAGACAGCTTGCTCCAACGCCAGTGCTCATACTGTTTGGTTTTTTTTTTTAAAGCTCGGGTTTTGCCTAAGAAAAATATTATAACTTTTCTAATTAACCAACACAGTTCTGGTCAGCTCTGGTCAGCATGTATTTGGCTGAAGGACAAATAAAAAATCACACACAGAAGCACTGGCCATGCAGGATGCAATGCTCTATCTTTTAACTAGATAAAAAGAAAGAAAGATCCATAGGCAGCAATGTTGTACATGTCCATGGGGAAATGAAATGCCCAGTTACCCTGTTTTGGGAAAGACCCACTGATACCTCAAAGAAGGCAGCAGCTAGAGTGTTACTGGAAGTAACAGGAAAAAAAAATCATGCCTCTCACCACAGGGCTGAAGTTTCGAGTAATTTAAAAAATCAGTATTTAAAACACCCCAAATATATTTCTTTTGGCTTGAGACTAAATACTTGGAAATATTTGTGTTACCCAGTAGGGGAACAGCGATAATATTATACTTTGTTTTGTAGACCTAGCTCTCCTGCAACAAAACTTAACGCTGTGTTCAGTTGTAAGCCAGGCTTTTTAATGACTTTTGAGAAAGTATTACACAGTTAAAAATCAGGAGCGGTGGTATGTAAAACACTGATAAATAAATGTTAACAACTCCCCATCCTCTTCAAAGAAAGTATTCTATTCAGTTTCTGAGTAAGCAAACAATACATACACACAGAAAACACAGTAAATAATATAAAACATTATGAAATCTATTTACAATACTCTGAATAGCTTTAAACAAAAGCTGTTAGACTCTAAATATCCAGGCTTTCCTCATACAGACTTCCCAGCATTTGTAGCTGTTGAATATTTAAATTTAAATGCAAGGCTTCAGCATAACACTTACACTTCTACTTTAACACATTTATAGAAACACATTCTCCTCTCATCTTTGCTCAGAGACGATTTTTCCATCTTTACGGTTTTCGGTGCAATGGTAAGGTGTAGCATGCGAGTTCTCTCCAAGCTCTGCAGAAGGTGGGGGCTGCGAGCCTGGGACCGCCGGGCCAGAGAGTCTGAGGTTGAGCCCTCAGAGTTGAGGTTGAGCCCCACTGAGCCCTCCCATCACCCAGCAAGAAATGTCTGTGCACCCACTGCAGGATCCGGGGAGGGCAGGAAAGGTACTAAGTCGGGACGCCGTCCTCTCTCAGTCAAGCCTCAGCTAGACGGGATGCACATGCCTCTTTTCACACCTACATTTGTAACTCTTCTGCACCGCGCTCTGGCTTGTCTTACAGAGGATGACTGGAAGTGAAGACAACAACCCCACACAACGCTACAGGCTTGGGGAGGGGTGGCTGGAGAGCTGCCTGGCAGAAAGGGACCTGGGGGTGCCGGTTGACAGCTGGCTGAACATGAGCCGGCAGTGTGCCCAGGTGGCCAAGAAGGCCAACAGCGTCCTGGCCTGTATCAGGAATGGTGTGGCCAGCAGGAGTAGGGAAGTGATTGTGCCCCTGTACTCGGCACTGGTGAGGCCGCACCTTGAATCCTGTGTTCAGTTTTGGGCCCCTCACTACAAGAAGGATGTTGAGGTGCTGGAGTGTGTCCAGAGAAGGGCAAGGAAGCTGGTGAGGGATCTGGAGCACAAGTCCTATGAGGAGCAGCTGAGGGAACTGGGGTTGTTCAGTCGGGAGAAGAGGAGGCTGAGAGGAGACCTTATCGCTCTCTACAACTACCTGAAAGGGGGTTGTGGTGAGGTGGGTGTTGGGCTCTTCTCCCAAGTAACCAGCGATAGGACAAGAGGAAATGGCCTCAAGTTGTGCCAGGGGAGGTTTAGATTGGATATTAGGAAAAATTCCTTCACTGCGAGAGTGGTCAAGCATTGGACCAGGCTGCCCAGGGAGGTGGTGCAGTCACCATCACTGGAAGCATTCAAAAAACGTGTGGATGTGGTGCTTCAGGACATGGTTTAGGGGGCATGGCGGTGTTGTGTTGATGGTTGGACTTGATGATCTTTAAGGTCTTTTTCAGCCTTAATGATTCTGTGATTCTGTGAAACAGCACACTGGGAAACACATCTCTGCACCTTCAGAAACAGCCACTGCTTAACACAACCATTACCAGCAGTATCGCATCCATTTCAGTTTGGTGCCTGGGTTCTTCTGCTTGATTTCCTCTGCTCTATATTTTGTACAGAGATATGGGGTCTTACCACTGAAAACCACATCTCCTCCTCACTGATTTGTATCCTTCCTTTGCATCCCAGAAAGTCAGAACAGTAACTCCACAGAGGGTATATTCACCCTGACATTCCTTCTTATGCAATGGGGTGCTCCTTCCACCATTTCAGTATGCGTTCCAGATCTGTTCAAGGAAATGAAATACAGGTCCAAAGTAGAAGTAACTAAGCTTAACTGATTATCAGAAAATTTGCAGAAATCTGATTGCCGTCCAGTTGAATGGATGATATCATAAACCTCCCTGGGGAGCGTCCCCTTTCAACTAGCAACAAATATAACTATGTTATTGCTCATGTTTTGATCAACAAAGGTATAGTGTGAGTTTCCAAGCCAAGATCCATTCATTACAGTTTTCTCTCTCACTCATAAATGTACACCATTGCTTTCCAAGATCCAGTATTTACCCTTTAAAACTTTGTCCCTTCCCTTTTATGGACCAGTACAGCACTATGCTGATGTGTTAGACAAAGAGATTGCATGAATCGGCCACATTTTTCAGCAACAAGCCCTACTGAATTCGCTAGATCATGGTGAGATGTAGCCTGGAATGCACATTAAGGTATTAATGGAGTGTGTATGCTTGATATCAAGTTTTCATGCTGAGCTGCACTGGTGTTAATCTAGTTTGATTACAAAGCCTAATGTAAATTCTTAGACAGATATTCTATTTTAGCTGAGAAACGAATGCTGACAGTTTACTGCGAGATGAAAAATGAATGCTGACATTTTATTCTTACATGTTTATAAATCAGTTTAAAGGTTAAGAGTCGTTAATGCGGGCAATCTGAAGAATCCATATACGTAAACAAAATATTCATTTTGGATAACTATATATGTCCAATGTCATTCACAAAAGATAAAAGTCAGATTAAAGAATGAGGGGAAAAATGCAAATTTATCAGTATTAGTTTATCTTTTAACTGGAAACTGAATTACATTATTGATTTGCCTTCTGATCAAACTCACAATATACACAGTGGGCTTTTTTTTGTCATTTACTTTATAAAGAAAATATCTGCATGGTGATTTGTAAAGAATAAAGATTAACCCCTCCCTTCCCACACGACGCACACTGATTACAAGTGTTTGCCTGTAACAACCAATCTCGCAGTCATTCTGGAAAACAGATAATCGGTATGGCCTGTGCTAGGGCACATCATGGGAATAGTTTACACTCCTACTTTTATTCCAAATGTTCCTGATATTACTAGAACTAAGAAATAGTTATGGCTTCCTCATGTATTTCCAAGAAAAATCTAAGCAGTGCTCTGAGAAGAACACAAATTTCAATGGCCATTTTTAATGTCTGATGAGAGCTGCCTCCAGATGAGAAAGGAACCATGGAAAGTAAAAATTGTTTATGGATCTTACTAAAAATCTGATGGAGATAGACAGTCTAGATGAACATGCCCTATGCACCATATCAGAAACAATTATGGAGGGTACAACCACCTTCCTCATCATATTCTTGCATTCCTTAAGTAATGTAAAGGGGTTTCTCTGCAAAGGTGAATTGAGGCCAATACCAAGTATTACAAGCATGACGTGAAATTTGCTTTGTGAAATACAAGGCCAAAATCCTACAGTGATTTCTGGACATGAAAATACAATGTACATCGATGTACTTGTACTTGCCTCAGCATAGCCTTTTCTGGGTAGATTTCCTAAACAACATGCTTTGCCACATACAGTCAAAAATCCCAACTCTTTTCTAGATGTAGATGAGATTTTCCTGATACAAAGATGGTATTTCGTATCTTCTGTCACCCGTATTAGCTAATGAATGAGACTTACAGAGCTAAAATACATGGCCAGAACTATTTGAAGTAAACAGTTCCTATATTCTGTGTTTCACTTATGAATAAGGAACTGCAGCACACAATTATTTGGAAGTTATAGCTGCATTTCCTAAATTATTAAACCATATTTCAAACACGCACAGAGTACCCTTAAAATACCTCTAATCATGGAAAGCTGGGAGCAAAACTTTAGGTACTCTTTGAATGACTCCTTCAATTAATTTTGCCTTTATTTCTCAGCATTCTTGAATTACCTTCTTAATCAAATTTACTCAAAATTTGTTTTATGAACAGTTTTTGCTCTTTTTGCTCATGTATTATAAATAACTGACTAGGGAAATAAATACCACTCAAACCCAGAAATCTATTTTATGTTGTTTATGTAGGTCACAAGATACTTGGTATTCACTAGTATCTCCTGAGCTCACTAGTGCAGGACCAGCTTCCCTTCTTCAGAGGGATGTTAGAAAATGGAGTCTGCAGTTCAGGTCTAGAAAATGTTCAAACTGAACATCACTGTTACACAAAAACTGTATGTTCCACTGTAAAACATTCAGAGGTCTGACAATAACAACAAAAAATCTGGAGCATTGCTAAATTGAAATTCGCTTTCAAATTCAAGACAGTCTTCACTGCTTTCTTCACAGCTCATTTATATTTCTGCTCAAGACGCCAGCTGGCATTCAGACTGTCGTTAGGAAAAGTTTAGGGGATGAGTTATTGAGAGACAGTCAATCTTGGTAAGTAAGGCCTTTCGTTTCACCTCTACAAGAACATATTGCTTTTTCTTAAGCAATCACATGCAAGCAATTCAAATGTAATCCTCTTCCTGAACCCCGACAATAAAGTATATATCCTACTCTATGCAGAGCTGCGCTTTGCCTGACCACTACATAAGCAGCTGCCAAACACAATAAACACTTGCAGTGCAGGTATATCATTACATTGGTCTGCTGTGATGGCTTGATTAAATTGACCTCTTGTTATTCAAAAGGCTGAACAGATGTCTGGAATAGCATGGTGGTATGGCTCTCTGTGAAAACTGTATATCTCTCTGAAAACTGTTACATAGAAGACAGAACTCTCATCTATACATGTTCAAAGTTTGTGTGTTGGTTTTTAATGATTATCTTTAAATACTCTGCAGTGAAATAAAACCAAAATACCATTCATCAAAGATAAATAACTTTTACAACTTATGTTTAAACTAGATCATTTGCTTAGGAAGAAAACGTTCACCACCACTAAATTTGGAAAATAGCAATACTTTGCATTCACATAATACTTCATGCCTGAGGAAAAATCTTTCTTTTAAAACATGTCCACTGTTCAGGATCTGAACTGCTTATGGCTGAACCAGTGAGATCTTATCAGTGTGTCAGTGATTATATCCCCTAAAGCCAAGCTTCTCTATCTTCTATGTCCCGTATCTACATCTGCACAGCACACCATGTAGTTATACTGCCCTACTGAATCTGAACTTAAATTTCCTGAATGAAATGCTTTTGTGAGGAGATACTGAATGGATCGTGGGAAACCTTTATGTCTCAGAGTACTGCAGAAAGGGACCATTTTTCTTATGATTTCCCACAATTTACAGGGACATCACCTAGAAATTTTCAAATTCTGCAGTACTTCTTAGGCCGCCTTCTAAACAGAGGACAGGATAAGTGTCATATCCCACTTTTCCCTCAATAAGAAGCATCACTGATGCTTCTGAAAAGAGGTTATAAAAATACTTAAGATAGCTCTTAAGAGGCAAAAGAACATTTCCAATGATGCCTCCAGAGAACCAGAGAAAAAAATTGTATATGAATATTCACATACCTTTTAAACTAGAAAGCAGTTCCACACTTTCCTAGAGCACAATTTTCTACTGAGAAGAGCACAACTATGCATGTATAAAAACCAGTTCATCCACCCTTCAGACTGGGAAGGCAATGATCTTGAAACCTGAGGAAGCCTTTACTGTATCTTTGCAGCTGAATCAGCAGTTGTCCTCAGACAACATATAAAAGGGCACATCTTAAATTATCTGAGGAGGATTTAAACTGTTGGAAGTCACAGACTGTGTTGATGTTGATGTAGTGATGGGAGATGTCACTTTTCTGTGTCTGCTCTCTGCTTATCGAAGTGTTCATTAGATGGAGAGGACACAACCAGCTGGGGAAACAGGTCTGAGCAGACACTGAGATAAGTTTCTGTATATGTACGTTGGTTCCCAAACAGTGATCTTTTAAGATGCACCATGAAAAGTGCTGTCATGTATGTCAGTACTAGCATCAGCTCCCACACACACACTGTCCCCTTGCTGTGGATAATCCTGCACCGCCACTGGCAACAGCCCTGGGAAAAATTAAATCATGTAGAATATACACTCTCCTTACACTCAATTCAACAAAGTCATCCTCTTGGTAGAAGACAGTAACTGTTGTCTGCATGGGAGTTTCAACTGCCATATACATTCCAGAGAAGGAGGAGTCAGAGAATGATCTGACTTTTAGCGGAACTAGTTCTATAAGTAATTGCCCTTTCAACATGTTGCAGATTATTCATTCCAAAAAATAGATGTATATATGATGGTAGCTGGGCTTGACCCATAATGCATGTAAAACCAAGCTCTTTAATTGCTTTAAAATTATCTTAATAATTAAGTTCTTATGAAGATGTCATGATATCAGGCTTGATTTAGACAAGTTAACTGCAGTGTCTGGGACACAATCTGTTCTCAGTGGCCTTGGAAAAAATGTGGAGTAACTCCAGTTATAATTTAGCATAAATGACTGACTTTCTTCTGGTGAAATTGAAAGGAGAATCTACTCTAATTAATGCTAAATGCATGACTACTTACTGCATCTATTTTCAGTGAAAAATTACTATATCTATATTCATTCATTTGTAACATAAATGTGGTTGGACAAGTCTTCATTGTATTCCTGGTGATTTGTGTGGTGGTTTTGTTTTTGCTGCATTCATATTAGGTGAGCACAACAGTAGAATAAACTGTTCCAGAGTAATTTTATATATGTTAAAAATAGAATTTGCTTTTCAATGAGCAGGTGGCACAAAAAAAAGAAAAGCAAACCAATTCAATGATAAGGGTCTGAATGATATCAACAAAGCACTTGGAGAAAAATGACCTCGTCCTCACTGAGCATTCAGAGACAAAACTGCCCTTCTCCCAAAAAGCACTTCTACATTTTTTTCAAATGGGGCTTGGGATATGGTGACAAAGACAAGCTGAGGTTCTAGTCTGAATTTAAATAAAATTTTTCCAAGTTTATCAATATTTCACTCATCTCACTGAAAACTATTTTTTATTTTTCTTACATACACATTTTCAGACAAGCTGAAACTGGGCACTGGAGGAACATAGTGCAGAGATAGCTATTTCATTTATAAGACAGTATTAAAACCTGTTTCACTGCGACTTTATCCACTTGTTACAGCTAGCACAGGAATTCAATTCAAGTGAGGTTGGAGGTAACCTTGGAGCCCATGCCCACGATGATCAGGGCAACAGCTGGTGAATCTTCCTTTTACTTTGCTAGGAATTTGTTTCCTGGGGGGGTGGATGTAATAGAATAGGGGGACTGACTGAAGGCAAGTGGGAGATCAAAAGTAAAGTGAAGAGGCAAAATGGAAAGGGAAAAGAGGGAAAGGAAAAATGGGGAGAAAAAGGTGGTGTTACTAAGAATACTGGAAGAGGAAGAGTGAAAATGGACTTGACATCTTACAGGCAAACAGGGTATGACAGATCCTACAGGAAACTATAGACATTGGCTCTGGATCCCACTACCTTTAAATGTGGACATTTTTTCATTCTATAGCGATTTTGGAGGCTCTGAAACAATTACTACACCACTCCCACCCCCATAGGCCTGCTTCTGCTCTCAGTTGTGCTGCTGATAGTCCAGAAAATCTTGCTGATCCCTGACACAACTGTCTGGATCTCCACTGCGGAAACTGACAGCACAGTCTGGGTGACAAACATCCAGCCAGCCTATGCAGATGCCAAAGAGCAGGAAGCCAAGCAAAATAAGTGTAAGGTAGGTAATTTGATAAGGTGACAGACAAGTTGATCTGGAGTTCATAGAATGACAGGTTTTGGTTGGAAGGGGCCTTTAAAGATCATCTAGTCCAAACCCCCTGCAATGAGCAGGGGCACCTTCAGCTAGATCAGGTTGCTCAGAGCCCCGTCCAGCCTGACCTTGAACGTTTCCAGGGATGGGGCATCTACCACCTCTCTGGGCAACCTGGGCCAGTGGTTCATCATCCACATTGTGAAAAATTTCTTCCTTATGTCTAGTCAAAATCTACCCTCTTTCAGTTTACAACCATTACCACTTGTCCTACCACAACAGGCCCTGCTCAAAAGTCTGTCCTCATCTTTCTTAGAAGACCCCTTTAAGGACTGGAAGGCTGCAATAAGGTCTCCCTGGAGCCTTCTCTTCTCCAGGCTGGACTCTCTCAGCCTGTCCTCCTAGGAGAGGTGTTCCATCCCTCTGATCATTTTGGTGGCCTCCTCTGGACCCACTCCAACAGGTCCATGTCTTTCCTGTGCTGAGGGCTCCAGAGCTGGACACAGAACTCCAGGTGGGGTCTCACCAGAGTGGGGCAGAGGGGCAGAATCCCCTCCCTCGACCTGCTGGCCACGTTGCTTTGGATGCAGCCCAGGATATGGTTGGCCTTCTGGGCTGCAAGTACACATTACCGGATCATTGAGTTGAAGGTGGTGAGGGCTGTGAAGGGTAACAAGTGGGGCTTCTGCAGGTCTATCAGCAGCAAAGACTAGGATAAATGTGGGCCAGCTGGTGAATAGGGCAGGTGACAATCAACCTGGTGATGAAGGATGTGAAAAACACAGAGGTACTCAATTCCTTCTTTGTCTCCATCTTTACAGGTAAGCCAGGAATGGCAGGCCCGAGACCAGAGGGAATACTTACCTTTGGTGGACAAGGATCAGGGCAGTGAACACTGAAACAAACTGGACATATCTAAGTCCATGTGACCTAATGGAATGTCCCCACGGGCGCTGAGGTAGCTGGCTGGTGTCACTGTGAGTCCACTCTGAATTAACTATGAAAGGTCATAGTGATCAGGGGAGATTTCTGAGTGCTGAGAGAAAGAAAGTGGCATTACCACACTCAAGAAGGCATGAAGGAAGCTCCAGGGAACTACCGGCCAGACAGCCTCACCTCAATCCCTGGGAAAGTGATGGAGCAAATAAACCTGAGAACCATTTTCAAACAAATAAAGGATGACAAGGTGCCTGGGAGTAGACAGCATGGATTTATGAAGATGAAATCATGCCTGACCTGACAGTCTTCTACAATGGAATGAATAGGGGAAAGCAGTGAATGCTGTTTATCTTGACTTTAGCAAGGCGTTCAACACTGTCTCCCTTAACATCCTCATAGACATAGTGATGGAGCATGGGGTAGATAAATAGACAGGGAGGTGGACTGAAAACTACCTGAACCACTGGGCTGAAAGGGGTGCATGAAGCCCAGCTGGAGGCCAGTGGGTCAATACAGGAGCCAATACTGTTTACCATCTTCATTAATGACCTGGATGATGGGACAGTGTGCACCTTCAGCAAGTTTCCAGATCATACAAAACTGGGAAGAGTGGTTGACAGACCAGATGGCTGTGCTACCTTTGAGAGGGGTCTGGACAGGGTGGAGAAATGAACCAAAAGGAATCTCATGGAATTCAGCAAAGTGAAGTGTGAACTCTTGCCCCTGGGGAAGAACAACCCCAGGCACTGGAACAAGTTGCCCAGAGAGGCTGTGGAGTCTCTGTCCTGGGAGATATTCAAAACCCAATTGGATACAGCCCTCAGCAAGCTGTTGTAGCTGAACCTGCCTGAGCCGGGATGAGGTTAGACTGGGTGATCCCCACAGGTCACAGCCAGCCTCAGCCATTCCATGATGTTATCTTTGCTGGGAAGTGGCTCTACCTCTCTGTAATTTTGAGGAGCTATTGGCTCCTACTCTACAGCCAGTGGTATCCTATACAAAGGAAGCTGTTTGTATAGTATATGAATTCAGCAGAACTGGTATAAAGGTCATGAAGACATATTCTCTTTTATCTACTCCTAGACACTGCAACTGGAGTGAGTGATTCCATAATTCATTTCAATGGGAGTTTTGCTAGCATTAGATGTAGGTTCCAAATGCCTGACCTGCATTTTTATGGGTGATTTGTTAGCAGCAGTGGGTAATCCTGCAGAAAGAAGAGGTTTGGATACTCAGCAGAGTACTAACTATACCTCATCTCCATTTCTAAGAGAACTTTAGATAGCAGGGTAATTCATGTTTTCAGAACGCTGCATTTTGCATCAAACTGTTTACTGTAATGAAACAAGTAATTTATTTTTATCTGAGCCTGCATCACATCTCTCACTTAACTGCTGGTTCTGAACATCGATAGAAGGTGCTTGAACTGTGCTTCTCCACACTGGCGATGTATCCACAACAGGATCTTCCAGAGCCCAGAGTAATGGCTCATAAGTGTCACTGGACAAAGCTGTACATTTCATTTTTTCTTTTTAATCTTATCTGGTGATATGAAAGGTTTGGAAATCATTGCTTGGGGAAGAAAACTGGCATTTCTATCGTCTAAGAATGAATCGTACTTTAACTTCGCTGGTTATTGGTATTAATTGTGTTTGTCATGATCTTAAAGCAAATGCAAAAACTAGTATTATCACTTTGCCATAATATTTGGCTGGCAAGCATACACAGCAGTTTCATATCAGGAAGGTATAATGGATATCTGCAAGCTGAATACTTTATATAAATACTACTTCTGTATTGTGAATATCAATTCAAATATAGGAGATATAAACTATCATATATTTTGATGTTGGAGGAAAAAGAATGTTATTGGTGAGGAAGGTTCCTGCAGAGCAGAGACAGTTTCTTCTGTGAAGTGGCTGTCACAAAGTGACACTGGCACCTTCTAACACAGCAAATTTCAAATAAGTGAAATCATGTCAACATCTCTTATATAATTATAACATTTAGTTCCATAAAATGACACGAAAACTTCGAATGTATTTTAGTGACACTACATATTTCAATAACATTACAGGATGCTAATATATTAAAAACTTCTGTAAACATTGCCAACATTTTTAATTATTTTATCTTATTTTTATTTTACCTAATATAAAAATTACCCACCAAGAAAAGGCACTTCTCATAAAAGGAAAGGAATTTCTGAAATAAGTTACAAAAGCATACTGCGTGCCAAATTTAGTAACACCAAAGATAAGCCTCAGTTGCTGATAGACCAGTATTTTCCCAGTGCTTAATGTAAAAAGATAGAAACCACCATGAGGACAGAATCCCCAAATCCCTTCCCCACATGGTATAACCCTTAATGTCCCTCTTGTCCCTTCCTCTCTTGGTGGTCCAATGACTCTCTCTCCGTTTTGCAGAGTAACTCAGGTGGGAGGGGGGAAGCAGTAAATGCCGACCACTCTCCATTCCCGTGCCGCCCTCGCGGAAGGCCTGGGATTCTCCTGGCAGCCCTAAAAAGCTGGCCAGCCCTCGACTGGTGGGGGCACAATGAATCCAGCCCCCACTTCGTGGATGAGCACTAGTTTATTATATAAACAGTGAGCATTAAAGTTATCAACAGTGTCATTCAAAGTGTGTGTCCAACCCATTCTTTTACGGAGTGTTCCCACGAGGAAATCTTTCTAAACAAAGTCAGACAGCTGGCCGAGGCTCGGGGTATGATACCTCGCACTTGGAGAGGAGTAAGTTTCAAGACACAGGGAGGGATATAACAGCCCTAACAAAGGGACTTAGCTGGAGGAGATGAGGACCAGCTGTGTGCATGTAACCCGCGTTTTTGAGAGGAGCGTGCCTTTGTGTCTTGAGTGGTGGCAGATTGCATAGTCTGGTACCTTTTAGAGCCCGGATAGAGCATGGTCCAGGCTGAGGGGCAGAGGTCAGAAAGAGGAAGACCCAGGAGATGAGACATGACATTGGTAAATACATTTTCTCTCAATAGTTCTTGTGATAAACTATCCTTCTTCCTTGTAAGTATCCCTTTCCTTCAATAAGACCCAAATGCCAAGAACCAAACTCTGTTTATGCAGTAATGGAAAGAGAAATCTCTCACTGCTATATTTCAATGTGTATTTGAGGCACGATTTGAAAAGCATCAAGGAAAAAAATTACTATTTTGCAAACTAAAAACATAAATACTCCTCTTACTTTTGCATGTCCAAATAGGTAGCTCTTACCTTTTAGATGCTTAGTCCTTTAAAATCAATCTTGTGTTTCTTATAAATAAAAAAAGCAAGTTAGCTTGGGGGAGCAAGCTGTGCAGTGTCAGCTGGCCAGCAATAAATGTTCGTATACTTGTGGATATACTTGGAAAGCTTGTGCCTCTTTCACCCCGCGCTGCTCCGGTGGAGCACGACCTGTTTCTGCTGGCAGCTACGAGTGCCAATGAACAGCTGCCAGAGCGGCTGTCCCAGGCCCGGGCAGGTCCTTGGCACTGGAGGGGACCTTGTTCACCTGGATGAGCCGCGAGAGACCTGCCAGACTAAGGATGTGGGAAACGAGGTCTGGCAAGTGCGTGCAGGGTGACCCTCGTCACGCGTCCTGCATCCCAGCACCCCGCGCCTTGCTTCTGCGGTGCGCGCTGCCCCGCTGCTGTGCTTCTGGTTTTCAGGGAGTGGAAGGGGAAGGAGTTGTAACCTTCCCTGAATTTCATCTGCAGCTTCCTTACTTTGGTCTAGAAAAGAGTTCAAAGATTACATGTCTAAACAGATTTTTTTCCAAATTCTCCTTACTTGCTTTTTTGTTAAAAGACGTCATTTGAGGGGATTCTTTTTCTATTCTGCTTTGAAAACTTGCAGCAGTAAACCAACACGTTCCCTTCCCTTTGCATACTTACCCTAATATAGGAACGTCAATCACAGGCTGATACAGCTTCCCTCTAGAACAACTTTCTTCCTTGATCAGTCTTTGAACCTACAGGTCTTTTATTAGATTCCATAAACGTATCTCTTGGGGGTAGTTTCATCAGAATTAGCACGAGATCAAAAATGTCAAAGCATCAAAGCAGCAGTCTGTTCTCCCTCAAGCCAAACGCCAACATAATCAGCCCACTGGTATTTTCCTCATATCTCCCTAAGACTCAAGTTGCAAGGGGTTCAACAAGGCTTCCTCAGAAAAGGGAAAGCAAACAAACTGAAGGTGAATACTCCCAGGTGACTGAATAAACCAGCCATGCAGGGACACTCTTTCAGGGCTACATGGACTTGAAGCCATATTACCTTTTCACATTTCAGCTTCTCCATTTACCACCGTTGCGGCTGGGAGTGGCAGGGCTGCTTCTGGCACCACGCGGATTGAGGACTCTGGTTTCTACAGTCTGTTCTGTATCAGCCGGGCACAACTACAGGACAGAACTTCTGGCACACGGAAGTTTATCTTCTTAAAGCAAGGAAGTTATTAGTGAATTTGAAAAGTTGAGCAGAAAACTGTTTTGATTAACAGATGGGCTTTCAAAACAGGAAAATGCAGGTAGTCCTGAAAGGCGATTACATTTACACATAGTCAGCACTGCAGGATGATATGAAGTAGGAACACCTACAACGGGGAAAGCAGAGATGAAAACTAATTCTGAAGGTATTTCCAGCTTTATCCAATTCCAGTCATTACACTTGTGGCTTCTCTTATTCAGCACCCTATCCAAAAGTTTGAAAGGAGCAACTGTTACTCAGAGCCGTACGCACCTGCAGACAAAACTGAGCGGTAGGTATGTGAGCTATTATTTCTCTCGTTAACTGTGCTGTGAAAGGTTCCTGCCAGGCTGAGGCGTTTAAGGGAGCGATGTGAACGCTGCGGGACTGATGCCCTCCCTGCGCTCGCCCTCGCACTGCCCTGCAGCTGCGCGGGCAGCAGCTGCCTCCCATCTCCTCGCTGGTAGAGGCCACCATCCTCTCCAACACACCAGCTGAGGTGGCTCCGTTCACCTGCCTCCACCCTGAATCGGGCACCTTGATTCAAGATGGATTAAACAATTAAAGAAAAACCCCAATAGAACACAAAACAAGACAAGTACAAAACCAACTAAGCTGGCAGGTGGAAAAGAGAAGTGCCTGGGCAATTGAGTTGGTAGGTAGGAGCAAATATCTTGGCCTGGGACTTGTGCAAAGCAGCTGACAGCAGAAAGTGGAGAGCGCAATTTTGCCAGGAGCACATTTAAATTTGGAAGTGAATGAATGTGTCAT
The DNA here is from genome assembly GCF_964289735.1 of Phaethon aethereus. Taxonomy (NCBI): domain Eukaryota; kingdom Metazoa; phylum Chordata; class Aves; order Phaethontiformes; family Phaethontidae; genus Phaethon; species Phaethon aethereus. The sequence continues at coordinate 22,007,569 of NC_138582.1, forward strand.
CGCCCTCCATGCACCAGTTACCTACGCAATGAGGATTAAAGGATCTGGCTATTACTTCTGCAACAAAGAATTTGTCTAATCACCTCATTCAGCTGCTTATGATCTAATCTTAATCTAGTTTAGGTTCTTTCCCTCTTTTGGACATGCTTGCCTCTATGTATGTTTTATATATAATATATGTGTGTCTGTGTATACAGTAAGAAAAACATGTATTTAGCGGTTGAAATTGTCAGAATTATGGTTTCCTCTTCACCTCAGCACAAAAGCTCTTGTCCCATGCTTCCAGCCACAATCCGTTCATCTTGTGGCCCATGCTATGAAGAAGATTTAATTATGTGAGTGCAGATTCCCTGCCCACCTCCCTGCCCCGTGCTCTGTTTCACGCCATACACAAATGCCACCAGTATTATTTGAGTTATTTTGCTGTGGCTCTAAGGGGTCTCAAAGGGGTCTGGATTCACAGCACTGTCAGCGACCTACGTGGAAGACTTCAGACGTAGTCTGAAGAGACAACTTTCAGAGAGGAGTCCTTCAGAGAGGACCAGGCAAGCTCGCAGGTTAACACAGCTGAAGCCTGGGTATCTGGTTTATCTCTAATTTACAGTAAGGTCACACACTTCTGTGCGGTGACAGTTCCTGGCAGCGCAGTGTCCCGGCTGTGAAGGTGACCTGGAAGGTGGGAAGAGTTGTGGTTCTCTTCCTCATTGCCAGCCTTGGGGAAAAGGAGACCACCAGAAGCCAGAATCTTTGCACTGGCAATATTCAGCATTTGGGAGTGCTCTTCCAAGGATTTTGTCTCATCCGTATTTTAGCTTCTTTCAACAGGCCCCCGGGGATGTGCAGAGTTTTGTTTTTGCAGTGCTGACGCTTTGTCACTGCTGCCTTCTGCAGCCATCAGCATACCCATACTGCCCGCTCCAGATTAACAAAGTGCTGATTCCCTTTTTCCTTGTCTTCTTTGCCCCTCAGTGAGATTATCCCCCACCACCCTTCTCCCTTGCACTCACCATGGAATTTTCCTTAAGCCAAGTTTTCCAGGCTGTTCAGAGCTCCACCTCAGCTCCACCTTTGTGGAGTGGATTCTGGTTCGTAGCTTACATACCTTCAGAAAAATGAATTAGCCTATCTCCACCTCACTTTGATGATGGTTCTGACTTTGATTTACCTTTTTATTTTCTACATCTTTTTTTTTTATTATTTTTTTTTTTCCTTCTGCATTTCTTATACAGGGGAGCAATCATCCTATACATCTGCCCAGATCGTGTTTAGGATGCGACTACTACATTCCTGGGGACAGTGTCAGACAACGAATGTAGTCAATAGTTACCTCGTAGAAATGAGAGACTGGGAGAGTTTGCAGTGTGGATCCACAGCAAATATCAGTGATATAGTTTTATGATTATTTGTAGCAATGACAAAATATCACCAGCATCCTAATGTTATTACAATTAATTCAAGACAAACAGACAGAAGCTTGTAGCAACCTTTACTGCTTGCATTAGGTGTGTCTACCTGATTTATGGTTACAATGAAAAATATCACCATCCTGCAAAAAATTCAGATGGCGACGTGAGAGACTGCATGACAAATGTGTGAAAATCGTGATATGAATGGGGACTCACAACAGCCTTTCAAAGTCTGAATGTTAGGATACAGACAAATAAATGAGGCAGACAGGGATGCGGCCACACCGTTCATTCTGAGCACTGCATGTGGATGGGATGTTTTGTGAATACAGAAATCTTCCTTAAAAAGCCAAAAAGTTGACCGCAAAACCCACCAGGCAATCGGTACACAGGGAGTGAGGCAGGAATCGTCTCTTCTAAATATTAGGCCTTCATGTGGAGCAATTTTATTTTTTAATGCCTTTTGTTGAGCTATTCATCTCCACTCAATAGCCCCAAAGATTTATTCACTGACTCCAGCTGACAGGGATTAGTGGATCCAAACCATTTAACCGAGGTGCTCTCCTTCCTGCTGAGTTCCAGGTGTCAAAGACTCCATAAGGATGGACTCTCTTTGCATAGGTGATTTGATAAATAATTAATAAACCTACAAAAACCTAAAAGCAGAACTAGGCAAGAGTCTATATTCAAGGGAAGTTTTTAGCAATTGGCAGTTTACCTGTTCTATTATCACCTTGAACAAATGCATAGGTATAATCTGAAGAAAATACAAATAATCACTTGGTCAGGGAACACGTTTAAGTAAGTAGTTTATTCCTGTAAACAGTACTTATGACTTAAACATACATGTGTTTAAAGCCCCTAGCTGGGATTAGGCCAGTATTGTGCAAACTGGTTTAAGAGACAGGAGAGACATTTCTGTCTGGCCAAAGTGTTTATGTTCTTATTTCAAATGAGCAAATTAAAAAATGGGTGCAATAAATAAAGTGAAAAAATGGAAAACAGCATGTAAAGTTATGGAAAACATGCTTGTTGAGCCCAGCTATGTGAGCAGCTATTTTTATTAAACGCTTTCTGTTTTTAAAAAATGTATAAGAAATCAAATGTCAGTAATCTATATTTGCTACCCACTCACCTAGTGTAATGTTTTACTTTCGAACTTCAGAGTTTAGCACGTGTCATAGTTGCTAGGTGCTCCAGTGAAGTGAGGAAAATGTGTAAAATGTGTATAAAATTGAGTAACTGTACCCACAGATGAACAGGTTGCGCTTGTTTTGAACTTGTAAAAATGGGACCGGTCAACCAAACAGGTGATTTATAAAGAAGAAACACTACCAGGTATATTCTGTTGTGTGAAACCTATTGGACTAGCCAGTGGGAAGAACATAATGCAGCATGGCAGGCTTCAATTTGCTTCTGGAATATATCAGGTACCCTCAGCATTTCCAGATCAGAAATGTTTTGTGATAAGGTTTTTTCCTTTCGGCACCACTTTTCAGCTAGGTACCCCCTTTGACCCTGATAATTCTCCTTTACTTTCCTACGGTCTAAAGACACCCCTAAAGCTTAGCAAGTGTAAATTACACCCCCTGTGGCTTTCTGACCAGCTGCACCTAAAAGTTTTCATCTGTGCATGTAGATCTTTCAGAATTAGCTTATTTCAACCCGGATGTAATCACCTAGTCCTTTAAATCAATTTTGTACGATGTATAATCTTCAAAATAATGTTTGCCACCAAAAAGGTCGAAATGTACCATCTATCTTAAACATTGTGGAGTCTTAGATATATTGGTGTGGTATTTTCTAATAAATGTTTAATTGATAAGTGATTTGTCTGTTTTATTCTCCCTGTGTTTGTAATGCTTTTTCTTCTTCACAAGACTTATTATCCAAAGTATTTGCTATAGGACTAATTTTGCCCCTACTGAAATTAATGTATATACCTGTTATCTTTGTTGAGAGTGAGAATTAGCACAATCTTAAGCACTCTTGTTCTGTATTTAAAGCCCAGCTAACTACCAGAGTTGTTAATAATGGTTTTTGAAGTGTTTATTATTTTTGCTACTGGATCACATGTACCTACATTTACAAACAGAAAGAGGATGAATTCAGTTCCCAAGTACACAGGGATGGGGCCGCTGAAAGTCAGTGAGTGATATTGCGTACTCTTACGCTAGACTGCAACTGGCTGCTTAGCTGAAATATCATCCTTTTATGTATTATGTTCTGGGTTGTTTCTTTGGCTGATAGAGAAACTAAATTAAATACAACTGTGTATCAGTACAGGCTGGGGATGAAGGGATGGAGAGCAGCCCTGCTGAGAAGGACTAGGGGGTACTGACGGATGAAAAGCTGGACGTGAGCCAGCAATGTGCGCTCACAGCCCAGAAGGCCAAGCGTATCCTGGGCTGCATCCAAAGCAGCGTGGCCAACAGGTCGAGGGAGGGGATTCTGCCCCTCTACTCTGCTCTGGTGAGGCCCCGCCTGGAGTCCTGCGTCCAGCTCTGGAGCCCTCAGCACAGGAAAGACATGGACCTGTTGAAGCGGGTCCAGAGGAGGCCACCAAAATGCTCAGAGGGGTGGAACACCTCTTGTGTGAGGACAGGCTGAGAGAGTTGGGGTTCAGCCTGGAGAAGAGAAGGCTCTGGGGAGACCTTCTTGCAGCCTTCCAGTACTTAAAGGGGGCCTATAAGAAAGGTGGGGACAGACCTTTTAGCAGGACCTGTTGCAACAGGACAAGGGATAATGGTTGTAAACTGAAAGAGGGCAGATTTTGACTAGACATAAGGAAGAAATTTTCACAATGAGGGTGGTGAAACACTGGCACAGGTTGTCAGAGAGTTGGTAGATACCCCGTCCCTGGAAACATTGAAGGTCAGGTTGGATGGGGCTCTGAGCAACCTGATCTCATTGAAGATGTCCCTGCTCATTGCAGGGGGGCTGGACTAGATGACCTTTAAAGGTCCCTTCCAATCTAAACTATTCTATGATTCTGTTTATGTGACTATTCAGGTCATAGTTTTGCTTTCAAATTTGTAGGATGAAAAATTCATCAATAGGTCACTTTTATAATTTTTTTTTTAATGGAAACAGTGTATAGGAGACTGAACAACTGCAAGTGAAAAGTATTCATTTTGCATTAGTTCAGATTTTAATATGACATAAATTATTGAATAGTATTTCTGCACTGAATTAGTGGAGCAAACTGCTGTTCTATTTAAATGAAGTTTATTGTTTTTCATATAAGACCACTGAACACATAAGGAATCATACCAGAAGTGTTATGAAGCAGATTGTTCCACTGATTTTGACATATGGAGATACTGTCGGGAAGTATGTCTTCCTTCAGTAAAGGGAACAGCCTTCCTGGTTTCAGACCTTCACATTCTAAGTTTTAGTTCACTGGGTTGTCTTAGACTTAGTTGTGTTAGCGACCTGTCAGCAAGGACTCCCTCAAAGTGGAGGCATCCTTTGTACTCATTTCCTCTTTGAACACTTTGTTTCCATTGAAGATGGAGCAATGTTAACCTGTTCCTAAGGGCTTCTTTACAGTTTGTGAGCTCTAAATCCTCCTTGAAAAACAAAATAAAACAAGTTTAAAGAAATTACTGCCAAACATCTCCAATGATCTGGAATTTTATTCCATCCATATACATGCATAGTAACAACATTTGTTGAGAAATTATTTCTATCAGAAGTAGAACATTATCTTTGTGATCACCAGTTGCAGTATTGCTACTCTTATATTTAAATATATCTTATATATGAATTAGATTCATAATTGCAGCATTGAGTTTAGGGTTTTGTTTTAGACTGTGCCTTTCAAAAGATAAAACTGATTGATATGACCTCATTACTTACAATACTGCTTCCAGTAATTTTGTTCATTCTTTATAAAGTATTGCATTTAACAGCAAAGGTTTAAAAATTGAGACAGAGATGCATCAGCAAAAGAAAATACAAGTACTATACAAGAAAAAAATTGCCATCTTCATTTAACGTACGTTTCAGATTAAGAAAGTGGACAGAAACATACTGCTACATACAAATGCAAAGCCTAATGACTAAGGTACTGTATCTGCTAAAATATAAAGTGCAAACTGAGCCCAATTGTTCAAAAAATTGAAATTTTAAGGCGAACTTTACAGCATAGTTGAAACTTCTTTGCAAGTTATATTTTAGCATATACATACATCTGCAACAGCATATAAGGAAAAAAAAATCAGGATACACAAGTGCTTTTGAAGCTATTTCTAAAATGCTTTTCTGTATTGTTTGTGACTATTTTCTTTAAAATCTACTATACAGTGCAAACCATATGTGCTACACAATAACTATACAATAACATTACAAATGACTTTAATATAAAGTTTTTAAATAAAAAATAACATAACTACAGCTATGAATACTGCTGGTAAAATAAATTAATATTTTTGAAAATGGCACCAATAATACACTTTACTAATGGACTGTAATGAAATTACACCTTTAAGTCTTCAACTCAGCGACAGTGAGATCTCCTGATTGTCCAGATGTAATTCAAACAGCTTGCTTTAGACTGTATGGAACAATATGCTAAACACAGGTACCAAAGGGGACCAATTGTTTCATTTGACATGTTCTGCTGCATGTGACGAGCAATAAAACTTCTTATGAGTTATAAAGTTTGAAAGGTTGTTGAACTGGATGTCACACAGTCGGCAATACTTTCCACTGGTTGGGGCCTGGGTAGAACCATTCACGCCTTTAGCTATACTAGACAACTGTTCCTCTGCTGTAGGAATTGCTGGAGAGACATTTTCATTTGCAGTTAAGGGATTCTCAGAGATCCAAGAAGGAGACTTGTGCCCATCTTCATGTGTAGGATTCTGGGAAATGTTCTCTTGTTGCGGGTTTACGGCAGGTCTTTCCTCCTGTTTTAGTCCCCCATTAACTATTACCATGCCTCGGTTTTTTGGCAATAGCGGAAGAGACTCTTTCTTCTGCACAGCACATCCATTTGAAGGTGCCTGGCCTTTAGGAGATTCACTTTCTGTATTTGTGCTTTGATCTAAATCAGTATTATGAATGACGAGAGAACCAGAAATGTAATCACTTGGCTTTATTCCATAATATGGAGAAAGCTGATCTGCTCCTTTAGCTTTCTTTATTGCTCCAGGGTAAAGGCATTGTGGAAGAAACAAATGTTTGTTTTCTTCTTTTGTAGCAATAAGCTGGGCTGCTTCACTAAAGACTTTTAGTCCTTGAAGTGTTGCTAGGTGTGTGGAAAATAGGTTTCCATTAGGAGAGGACTGTTTCGAGTTTCCATTTTTCTCACATTTGATTATGCTTCTTTCATAACTGACATCTGGGCTGTTTCTTTCACTTTCTGGGTTTTGGAACACCTTACTGTCGAGTTGTCCCAGGTCGTTACGCTGATGGGCAGTGACAGGGCAAAAATTCTGCTTGTGAGCCAGGTAGTTCTCTACCTTGTTAAAACTGATCTTGCATACGGTGCACTCATGGTAGTCCAGCAGCCTTTTGGGAGAAGTCGATGTCCTCTCTGATGGGGGTAAGCATTTTTTACTCAGATCTATTGGCACATCCATCTCCAAGCAAGACACAGTGGAGTGGGGAGTATCACACTTTGAAACAGGAACACACTTGTTAATAGACAGTGATGTTTCCAGATGCTTTGAAACTATTCCTGGAAAGATATCACATCGTGGATGGTAACATTCTCCAAGGCCCTCTGTTGACTCTTGAGTAGATGTACAAGGATTGCCAAGATTAGCCACTTCTAGAAATCGCTGTTGAACTAGTGGTGGCCTTTGCTCTTGCTCTGGTAGGCACATCTCATACATCTTCCTTCGCTTCCGGGTACGCATTGTTCTCTGCATGGCAGGCACTTTGTTGGAAGCGGACCTCTTCAGTGGGGGATCATGGCGAGTGGCACAGTAATACTGCTTGTGGACCATGTACGTTTCATGTCTGCTGAAAGTAATATTACAAGCTTCACACGTGGTCTTGTTAGGATCACTCTCCCCTTCTACTAAAGGAGCATTGGGATTCTTCACATCAGAAGGTTTTCCGTTTATCTTCTCATCACCGTTGCTTGCAGCTGACAACTTCTTAGATTGTGCTGTAAAGTCTTTTTCATGACTTTTATTGTTTGGTCCAATCAAATCTAAAACATTGGAAGAGTTTATGCAAGATGTCTGCAGAAGTTGATTCTCTGGATCTGAGGTGTGAGGAGCTGCATTCAGGATGCTTATAGAGCTTTGACCATTACCGGGACTTACAGCTTCTGGCATTTTTTCTGGAACACTGGAAAAATCTGGTGACTTTGCCATCTGCTGCCATCGGCTGCTGCAGTAATGCTTTTTGTGTACCAAGTAGTTGTCCAAATTATTGAATGTTATGTTACACTCAAAACATGTAGCCCCTTTGGGCATCAAAGGACTGTAAATTACAGGAGGATAATTGCTACTTCCGTGCCTCAGTCTTCGATGGACCAGTTCAGACATTTTGGCTAATATCTCTGAAGCCTGAGGAACCACAGTGATGTCCTGGGGAAAAGCAAACTGGGAAAGAAAAGGTCCCATTGGGAAAGAAGGACCAATATTAGGCTGAACTGGCGATGACGCAAGTCTTGGACTGGATGGTTCAGATTTTATTTTAGTGTATGAAAAACTCTGCTTATTTGTTGCAGGTTGAGTTTCTGGCCTCTGGTTTGGAAGGAAAAGTGGAGCCTTTTTTTCACATTTATCAAGCTCTGTATCAGAACTTGCATCTTTAGTCTGCATGGTCTTTTGGCTTTGGGGAACATCATTTCTGCTCAATGGGTCCGTTGCTGGCTGTAAACCTTCTTCATTTCCACTTGGAGAGTGTTCAATGTCACTTTCTCTCTGAATCTTGTTGCCAGAGACATGTAACTCTTGGTGCTGCAGTAGCTCCCTCTGAGTTTGGAAGCCAAAATGGCAGTGATTGCATCTAAAGGCAGCTTGAGTAAGATGCGAGAACAGGTGCTGATGAAAGTTAATCACTGAGTCTGCAGTATAAGTACAAACTGTGCATTTCAGACTAGCACCGGGAGGGAGAAATTCTTCCATTTTCACTCCTATAGAAAAGACAGGTAAAATACAAAATAAAGCGACCATTTTGCCCTTCATGAAGTATACTGGAAAATCAGTTGCATAGAAGGTACAAACATAGTGAGAACAACTAATTTTCTTCTGATGGGATAGTATTAGTCACCCTGAAATACCTCAATTGGTTCAGAATTTCTTTCCTAGAGGATATTTCCAGACTTCTGCTCTGCTTTGGAGAGCCTTAGTATCTGCATGCATTCAGCAGAGATGAAGGGAAAGAAAGAACAAGGGAAAAGATAAAAATAGACTGGACTTATTCTAACTGAAAAGGTCTTAGAAATTACAGTCTTAAATAAAGACATAATGTTCCCCATACACCATCACTGGAAATTTTGAATGCACAGAAAGCACATCAAGGTCAAGAGGTTCAAGGTTATGATGTGGCTCGAGGTACAGCCTCGAGGTACTCAGAGTGCCTGAAAGCCACGGACAGAGCAGAAGTAGCGCTTTGAGCATTATTGATGCTCAGCTCCTTGCTTGCATGAGTTGGCAGTAGTGTGGGAACAGCATACAGAACTATCCTCATCAGTAAGGACTGATGAGTTGTGTTCATTATGAAGGAAGGAGGAGGAGGAGTAAGACATGGCTTCACCAGCATTTTATCTTCCACATATAATGGCTGTAGGCAACTACTGCTGTGATACAACACCTTTTCCTCGTGAAATCACTACAGCTTTCCCTATCAAAAACAGTACATTCAAAGCCACCTTGCAATCACTGCTGAAACAAAAATGTGTTTCATGGTATTTTGAAACTGAAAATGCTTTAAAAAGAGATAAGACCAAATTTTTCTACTGCCACAACACAGATTCTGATTACCCATTAGACAATAAAAACTGAAAAAACATTGGTAGGGATGATATTCAGAATCGAAACCATATATTTGTTCTGTTTACACACACACATACCATGCTTTGGTCTGGTAAACCAGGTTTGTGGTAGTTGGACAATATAAAACTGTAAGAATATTGTGGCTAAATCTGTGGGAAGTCATTTTGCCAGACCTGGAGGTCACACTTCTCCCCTAGCATCAGTGACTCCCACAGCTGGGAGTGACGTTTGAATTTGAACCACACTCAGCCTCAGGCCAGAAGGGCGCCGAGGAGATACTCGGCACTTTACTCAGCACTCGTTCCACATCAGGCAGTTTTTCAGCAGGGGGGCATACCAAGCTTTAGCTCCTCCACTGCCATGAGAAGGTGTTTCATAGGCTTCCACATCATGTGATACAGTCACAGTGGACAGTCTCTATGGTCTTCACATTTCAGGCGGGGCTCCATGCTCCAGTGGTGTGGGTGTGCTACAGCCCCCAGCGGGAAGGGTAACAGAAGTTGAAGCAAGAACAGCACTAGCTTACAGGGCATTTGGAAAAGGAATGTTTCATTCCTACTGCAGAAGTTGTTATAACTTGTGATAATCTGTGTAGAAAAATAAAGATTGACAGGATCTGAAAGAGAGCAAGAATGGTTGAACTGACTGGTTTATGACTAGAAAGAAGGGCAAGGCCTGACTTTCAGCCTCCGATCTAAAAAATACCTAAAGATTCTTACTGGAAATTCAGCAGGCTCTCAGGCCTATGCCTTTCAAGGAACACAGATACTTATCTCTAGATTGCAAGAAGACACGGTCACTCATGGCTGAAAACCGCCTCAACACCTAAGCGAATGGGATGTCACTAAATGCAAAAAGGTGAAGCAACCCTTTTACACAATGCCTAAGATTGCAGAATTTTCCTGTGCTTGGGGAGAAATTAATTTGTTATCTTCCAAGAGGCCATGATTTTAGTTAGTAGGCTGTAAGACATGCTGGGCTGCATTCACTTGCTCTTGTTGAAGTTGTTCCTACCATTCCACTGGTTCACTGAACAGTAAAATATTTGCTAGCCAAGAGACAGAGAATCGCAATAGCCTGATCTTCAAAGTTAAGAACTGCAAAGATCTGACCTCTAAATGAATGGCTAGGTTTTGTCTGTGTTGTCTACATAAGCGAGTTTCTCACCCACAACTCTTCTAGTCGTGTTCTGGGAGGTACTAAACTCCTCCAAGGCAACATGATGCCCTCTAGATTTGTAATTGCTGCCCAATTACCACAGGAACATTTTTCATTTCACAAAGTCCACAAAGTAGACTCCCACTCCCCCAGGAGTTTTTACGCTGCAGACAAATAAGGCTTTCTTCTGTGAATAAAGCATACATTAGTGCCCTTTAGACTCCATCCATTTACCAGGAGGATCAGGAACTCCTGTAGGGCCCTTGCCTCTTCCCAGACACAGCTCCCTACACTTGACAGCCAATACACCCATACCTGACACTGCATTCTTTTGTATTTGTAGGTTTTCTCTGATAATGAAAACTCCAATGCAGAATGTTCTGCAAACTCCTAACTTTTGTTTCCAGACTTAATTCAAAACAAATTCAAACAGCACACTTAAAGGACCTTCAGGGAGGGAGATAAGATTGCTGCTGAGTTCCAGATTTTTAAGCTCAGGAATTTTTTAATCACACTTTCTGTATATCTAGTATTATAACTTTAACAACATGGACAAAGAAAATACTATCTTCATTTCATATTTACAAGGAAGGAAAAGAACACTGTTATGAATCAAGAAGTTTTTATGAAGCAAGTGTCCTGGGAAAAGCACACAGAGGTCTGGACCCTGGTCCTTAAAGCTTCTTGCCTAAGAAGCCTACTCTAGGACCCCAAGATCGTATTTCAGAAGGACTTGCTCTCCGGTGTTGTGTTATTTCTCCGCTGAGCATTAAAACAGGGCAGGCAGAGATTGTAGTCTAGCAGACTCATGTTTGGTGGATGGAATCCTGAAGTAATTGAATCTCTCAGAGACCAAGCAGCAGCAGTCTAACTGTGTCTGGATTCCTGAGCATACCTTCACCAGTAAAGAAACGCTGCCTGTATGCGTGTATACACACATTAAGAGAGAGTCAGCATTCCAATGCGAATTAGTAGGTAAGAGAAATGACTGGTTAACTGGGAAAGGTGCTTGGTATAGAACACAGGTCAGAAACTGTTGACATTTTGTTAGTATCTATACCCAATGCTTGCATATATTTGGAAAGGCGTTGATCCACTGAATGTCTACAGTGAATAATTCTTCAAATAGCTAAATCTAGAAGATGAAATAGTAAAATACATGGTACTTACCACTGTGAGAATTGAGGTGCATTTCCAGAGCTCTCGCGTTAGAAAAACTTTTGGTGCACTGCGGAAAGGGGCAGACACTGGATATCTGCTGAGCACTATCTTCGTTCTCCTCTGACAGCTGAGGACCCTCTCGTTGCCTCCCGCTGCAGTAGTACATGAGATGGGCCTGCAGGTTCCGCTCACTTCGATACCAAATGCCACAGGATTTGCAAGGGAATATGTCCTCTACAAGCAAATATAACCAGGTGCAGGTTAGTCACAGTACACTCAGTGCCAAACAATTAACACACCTTGATTAATTTCCCTCAATTCCCCACTAAATGCATGCTTATTAAATAAAACATTGAAAACAGAGCCATGGTTTTATTAAAATGTCAATTGCAGGTGAGAGACTGAATGTGGGAGACAGTCAGAGGTTCTTGGCATGTAATTATTTAAAAAAATGAAATTAATTGTTGTGACTATGCAGTAGTAATTCAAGAACTAAGCTGTATTTCCAACACATCACTACTCAGTAAGTGACATCTTTCAATTATGCTTTTTTTCCTGTGTGCACAAATCATTCCAGCATCCGCCCTTGGAATTTTTGAGTGCTAATTGCAGATCATTCTGAAGAATATATATTTTCTGAACACTTATGCAGTTATTACTGCAAAATCCTGTTGCTCTGATATCCAGGAGACCAGACTAGATTACGCTTCCTTAAGATCCTACAGTGTTGAATGTAATATTATACTAAGCAGCATGTTTATTTCCTGGGTTCCTGTTGTTATTAATATTAGAAGTTAAAATTTCTAATGTTCTTTTGCCCTCTTTTTTTAGTGAATTGTTACTGTTCTGCTTTTCACTATGCAAAAGGGGTATTTGCTAAGAATAATGCAATTTTTCATTGTCTTGTATCCCAAAGTATCAGCATCCTCTCTCAGGGCAAGACAATGCAGAGGTTGCACGGAGTGCTTCCCAGCAGCAGAGGGAGTAGATATTTTGATCATGTACTGAAGGCTACATACTTTACTCATATGAAGAGTAATAATGGATACTGTGTACTTACACAAAGCAGATAGATATTTGGCTGTTAATATCCTGTCAGAAGGATACCTACACAGTACATGTTGTATATCTGTCTCAGAAGGACAAAAGACCTGTTTGTTTTTTCTGAAAGCTGTAAGAACAAGGAAGAAATCCCAGCCCTTTAATAAATCTACAGTAGTAAATTAAACAGCGACAGGGTCCAGTCTAGAGCACTGGAACTTCTTGTTTATATTGTTAAATCATGAGAATGGTCCCTTGAACCCCTTTGGCTTAAGTCAATGAACAGCTTCCCCGTTCCTGTATACAGTTCAGGAGTTACCACAGGCCTAGGATCATTCCCTGCAACTGTTTTGGACACTTTTCACCTGTTTTTAAGACTAAGAGAGGATAAAATTATGAGTGCAGCCAAACTGTGCCAGCTGACCTGAGGATCAGAGAATAGGCACATGCAGTCATCATCAAAATACATCTTGGTCAACATCAAAACACATCTTGGTCAACATCAAAACTCCCACCAACTTCAGAATGCAAAAAGCTGCTAGTGATTGTAATTAACTTAATCTTGAAGAATGGCTGGCTGCTCTGAAAATATGGTATGTGTAGCTGATGATGTAATTCATTAAAATTCATGACAATTTATGTTTCATTTCAAATATTGAGGTATATAGGACAACTGCTCTGTTCCAATTCCTTTGGGTGAACAAAGTTGAAGACTCCAACCCAGTGAAATGGATGAGTCTTTTATTTGTTAAATATCTACAAATGCAGCCAAAAATTACATTGCTTAGTTTGCTTCTCTGACTACATTGCTAATGCTTGTCTCTTTTTCTGCTCATGAATTTGCATGAAATATTTTCACCACTACCAGTTTCTATTTTTCGCTTTGCCACTGAATAACTGTGCATGAATTTAAGACATTTAATGGAGCAGTTAGTATTCCAGTATATACCACTATTAAAACATTACTGCTACAGCTTGCATCACTTGAAATGTTCATCTCATGTGAAAGCTGATATTTCAGCATTTGTTTTCGGCTTCAAATGGTTTAAAAAAGTTGAACCGTTGAGGTTTCCACAGAAGAGAAAGTCCAAAAGCAGTAATAGGAAATTCTGGTATGGGCAATATGTCCTATTTTAATTCATTTGACTGCATTCCATCCCAGAATTGAACTTTCTGATTATCTTAATGAATTTGACTTCCAGCCATCTTTATTTCCTATGGGCTAGATGGCCTGGACAATCTGTAGCTCCAGTTATGCGTGGTGAATATGTGACTCCCATTACGTGCCATGTAGAGGAAATGCTTTGGAGGAGTTTTGCACAGTGAGGAGATGGAATTTTAGGGAGAACAATTTACAGAGATGGGATCTGAAACTATTACTCCTCTACTGTGATGCAAAATAGATAAAGGCTAGCTGAAGTTAATGTTTTAATTCTTTAAAAGCAAAGTATTTCAATTTGTTTCAATGGATAATTTCCAAATATTTCAATGGATCAGAATATTTCTCTGGTCAGAGGCAGAGTCAGAACTGGGGTGGAAAGTTCTGGACAGTGGGACTTGCTACTTTAGCAGCTTCCTGGAGTTAAGAGTACAGAGGTTACTGCAAGTTGCTGCTAAGCCTATATAGCAAGAGCTGATGCACCGTAAACTTAGACATAAACTCAGATTCCTCTTAGCAGCAGAAGTAGCAACGATCAGTGTGGCTTTCCAGGGCTCTGCAAAAGACAGCACTGGCAGCAAAGGTGTTTCCAGAAATTTGAGGCTGTAGAAAACTGATTCCTGTGCCACAGCCCAGACTTGGCCTCATGTAGATTTGCACAAAAACACATCTTCAGCTGAAACAAGCTGTGAATGAGTCTTTGCCCTTTAGGCTAGGTAACTCCTGCCCTCCAAGCTCCCTTGCAGCTGTTGGCTATAAACACTGGTCTACCCTAACTGTGGTAACTTCATGGCCCATTTCAGGGGCTTCTGACACCTTTTGGAAAGGTCCTGTAGACTGCTAATTGCTGGTTCTGTGAACAGGTATGTCAGCTCACAGCAGCCCCACTGCTGGGGTAAAAATGAATGCACTTTAGCTAAAGGGCTTGAGGTTGCACCCAACTCTCTGGAAGGGAGGACTTGGATGACTCGGGCATTTTAAGGTTTATCTTTCAAAACAGGCTAACAATAAATGTGTAGTTATCAAGATTGTTTACCCATAAAATAAGCAATTACAAAAAAAAAAAAAACAAAACCAAAAAAAGAAAAGAGAAAGGAAAACATGGTATGGAATGTGTTACCACAGATATTTTAACTAGTCCTGTCTGAAGAGCTTGAAGATTGTGTGACTGTTCAAAACACAGTGTTATTTGGTGCGAGTCTGAGTGGCAGGTCATGTGCTTGCATGTGCATTCACACCTGAAATACTGTGTTCAGTAGTTCACTGCATCTAATTACAATACTTACAAGCCATAGGAAGCATGGGGAAGTGCTCCAACATGGGGTCTAAATGGACAGGCTTTGCTGAGAGCTAAGGGTGTGCAATAGGTCTAAAAGTGATGACTGGTGAGGATCATGGTAACAGCTAACATTTGCAAAGTAGCTAGAGAGGAGGATGAGGACCTAGGGCTGTATGAAGATAAAAAGCAGTAGTAAGAAAAAGTTAAAGAGATAAAATTTAATTCAAGCTGAATTGTCTCAGTTCAGGAACTGACTTATCACGTACTCATGTCCCTCCTCTCTAAGGACAGCACTTAATTATATGCTGTATTTTGTCCATGATAGGGTCTCTTGATGTCCAGAGGATGTAAAGACATTCTTGGGTAGCCACATTGAGCAGAGACACTGCAATAAATCAGGGCTGCTATAAGGCATGATCTCCAATGCACTTTGAAACAGCCAGTGAGAAGATGTGTTCTTTCTTTCCACTGAGATCACGAATTATTACCAGAAGCTGCAGCTGTAAGCAACAAACTTACTTTAGCAGCAGAGGCTGGATTTTGTGAGCTAACAGGCCTATCTTATCTACTTTTTTAAGAGTTTCTGATCCTATTGCTGCTGGGAGCGGATCATAGAACCTCCACACGAGGGCAGGTCAGATACTCTGGGTGAGGCTGTTGCAGATCCCTGCCACCAAACCGCTCTTCTTCCTGCTTTTATGTCTGCAAGTTCATCTGAGAGGATGGGGGAACAAAAGCAGGCTTTGAGCTGTGGGTTTTAAGTCATGTGGCTTCTGTGGTCTTGAATTCACTATCGCTCTTCACGTGTGCCTTAGAGTACTACTGTTTTAAAAAAATGCCAGAGAATAGTATTCATCACTTACTGTTCACAATAGCCGTAGGCAAAATAGATGCCATTGCAGCTTGTTGAGGGAGCAATTGTATTGAGTCCAGCAGGCGTGCAGGATACATCCCTTCTGTGAGAGTCATCTGACTAGCGGCTTGTAGCCTTGAGTCAAAATCTACAACAAAGGCAATCAGCTCTTCACCCTCTGAGATGGCCTTGGTCGTGGTACACCACAGCTGCCCTCCTACAGGAAACATAAAAGCAGAAAGATTCAATTGCTGATATCAGATTCCAGAACTTAAAACTTCAGTGCTGTATCTTCACACTCTTTTTTAAATTTTGATTTTTTTTTCAAGATAAAGAGGCAAATCATTTTCACTTTTACCATCTTCCTTCTATCAACATAGGAATTTTCAATGTATAACAATTTGGGGATACTTTTCCTAATTATTTTCAGGATGAACATTAATTTTAATTTTTCATTCTATCTCCTAAAAGGCCAGCATTATGAAAATCAAGATACAGGTGAAGATATTTTATATGCCACTTTTCACCAAACTTCCTGTGTATTTTTTCGTGACTCCAAGTTTGTTTTATTTTGAATACCAAATCACAGCACGATAAAACCAAACAGCTGCAAGAACAAAATCAGATTTCCTTTAAGGGCGTTCTTCCCCTCCCTAATGTTTGCCACCTTTTTTCTCTAAAAAATCTTCCCTTATGTAATATTCTTCATGACTGCTTTATCTCTGCTTACACTGACTGAACTTCCTGAAAAGAAGATATGCCAAAGATCTGTTTCATAAAGGCTTATTCAAATAAAGGTTTGTTTAAAAGGGGGGGGGGAGGTGGAAGAACTTTCATCAAACAGTAAGATACACTATAGCTCTGTGCTGCAAATGTCACGTGCAGTGCATTAAAAAGAAAATTAACTATGCGGGTACATCTACTAATGTATTTGAATGCGATAGTGAATGCTCATTTATTTAACATGTTTAGACAGGCAAAGCACTTATATTGTGTTATCTACACTCTCAGGCCTAGATACATATCCAATACAGTTATGCTTGAAATAATGTTGCATACTTTATACGTTATAAAGCTTTTTTTTCTCTGGTTTTGTATATATAGAAAAAGCTATACGTTGTATTCATTAGGCAAGCAAAAACTGTACTCGTTTTGATAAGTAATATTGCCGTGTTTATCTTTCGGCATAACTGCCTTTTCAACTGCACTTCATTTTTTTCCCCTCAAAGAGATTATAGTTTTAAAACAACTTGTTGCAAAAATCTGGTAGAGGAGATAACAACAGTGTATGATATGCCACAGCTAAATGGAAGAATTAGGACATTGTTTTAGAGAAATCTTGGACAATTAATTAAACCAGTCTATTAGCTTTCAAAGATGAGCAAACAAAACAGCATCAGTAACAATGTGTTCCAGTGGAAAACTAAAGCTAAGCTTCCAGACCTCGAAGTGGTGTAAAAGTTTCAAAGCAGAAAAGTGTCTTTGTATTCACCCTTCGGTAATACAGCAGCTGAAAGTGGCTCCAAAGTTTACAATTTACTGTGATGGGACCACAGCATACTAAGGTTTACTACCCTCTAAAATTACAGCATTAAATGGTGCAAATCTGAGTAATTTCCTCTAGAGAATAAGAAGATGAAATGTGAAGATAGTGCCGTAAATGTCTACGAAACACAGAATCCTAATGCCCAAGCAGGAATTCAAACATTTGAAGAGCACAGTCTGACTTACTGCCTGATACAAGTCGGGAGTAAACATACAGAAGCCTTCAGAGTTAAACTGGTATAAAACCTGTTCAAGAGAGAACCAGGCTAAATTCCTACAGTGTACTTAATTAGTCTCATAGATAAAAACACACGATACACATGCTGCAATTTGAGAACCTGAAGCTGGGTACTCTCACTGCAGCCACCACACAGTTCATTTTCTGGGAGGCGCAGGGCTTCCATTATTAACACGCACTTCTATTTTATTTATATACAGGTGTAATAATCAGCCAACATGGTTTAGTATGTTTTAATATCGAATAAGAGCTCTTCCTAGACTGTATTATTCACTGGATTTCTTAATAAAATAAAAATGAGTTACTGCAGAAGGACCAAATTGAGACTTTCTCTATCCCAGCAAACATCTTGACACGCTGTACCCTTGGCGGGGAAGAAAGTGTAGTTGATTACTGGGTCTCCAGCTGCAATCAGTCTGGATCAGCTAAAAGGCTGACTCAGTCTCCTGGTGTTAGAGCTCCTTAGGGTGTTGACTCATGTCCAGCAGCAGATTAAGGACAGCCGAAGTGAGCAGTGGCCTCGCTGCCTGCTCCACCCAGCTCCTGGAGGCTGTCACGCCTCCGGCAGGCACAGCCGAGTGGGATGTGCGACAGTTTTGGAAGCACAATAATCTCTGGCTTGGCTCATTAAAGGAAATCGGAAGTACAGAAGTGTAATCCACTCCTGCGTTGGAATGCAAACCTTTAGGATTCAGATCAAAGAATGACATTGTTATTTTGTTTTCTTTAATCCCACTCTATAGAAAATGAGACATTTAAGTGATCATGACAGATAGGTCCATGTTTTCATCAGTACATATCGTGTTAAAACCCAGATGAACTCCCCAATGATGCATGCTTCCAGCTACTGGAAATGCAGTATACCACCTCTGCAGCAATATCCACCCACAGCGACAGGACCCAATACAGTCCCCTCTTGTCCCCTTCTGTGCTTGGTTGCACAGGGTAAGGCAATAGCTGCTGCTTTGAAACATGGAAATGACTTTATTCCCCTTAATGCAATGAATGCAAATATGCTGGCCTTCATGCACAGTGGGAAAACAGTGGAAGAGAAGTCTTCTTGAGCCTTCTACTGCACAGACAGGAAAACGGAGGGAAGAGAACCTGGCAGAGGCTTCCAAATTTAATAGGAAGTCCCAATCATGACTACCATATGAATTATTATGGTGTCTAGACACACTTGTCAGGGATCAGGGCTTCCTTACAGGTAGTGGTTACAAAACAGGAAAGAAGTTCTTGCTTCCCACAAACATTTCTACAAGCTAAGACATGACT
This sequence comes from Phaethon aethereus, assembly GCF_964289735.1. Classification (NCBI taxonomy): domain Eukaryota; kingdom Metazoa; phylum Chordata; class Aves; order Phaethontiformes; family Phaethontidae; genus Phaethon; species Phaethon aethereus. Next base: position 22,026,645 of record NC_138582.1, read on the forward strand.
GACATATACACAATAATTTCTCAGGAGCACAACATATTTTCATAAAGCAAAGGGCAGTGTTAACAACAAATTTTTAAAACAATAATAAGGATGTCTCTAAAAAGTCCTTGCCAAGTACTGGTGTCAGTGGAGAAGCAGATAGGAAGATGTTTCCTTGAAATATTTGCAAGACATGAAGGAAACGTAAAAGCCTTTCATCTGTATGACATGAAGTTCTGACTAAACTGGCTAGAATTTTTTTAACCAACTGTTCCTTTTGTCAGAAAAAGCTTATAGAGGTGAAAATGTTCTAACAAAGCTTTACCAGGCCAAGTTTCTCAGTCTTAAGACAGACACAGTCATCAGAAGAAGAGAAAGGACAAACTTCTGTACAAGGTCTAACAGGGATGAGTGACTGACAAGAAATGAAGTCACGGTCATACTGTTGGGTTATAAGGCAAGACAATGGTGCACTGGCGACTCTGGCCATCTTCTCACCTGTAATGATTAGACTGGTCATCCACTTATCCTGAAAAGAGTCTTACTGTTTTTACATGGTGGGTAAGAAAAGTCTTACTCTTGTTCCAGTGCAGAAGGGATGTTTTTGAAATATCAGAAGGCATTGTGACATTGGAAAGCTGTTTCCTCTACAAGTCTAGTTCTGACTCTGTGAAATTGAAAATGAGCTTCTTGAGCCTGCAATATATTGTTTTATATCTATGGTTAAACCAAAGAAATGTAGGTGGTATGTAATACATATATGTCAAGCAGCAGAAGAGAATAAAAATGTCCGTAAACACTATGTATTTATTTGAACTCTAGTTCACATTGCAAGGAATTAGAAATGCTCATTTAATCATAGAAAGTTGGGAAAGTTAAAGAATACCATGTTGTGCAAACTAGAGCAAAAAATTATATTCCGACTGCATTGGCATGAGTTCTTTATCAAATGACATCGGGCACTGAAGCAGCTATCTGATACGTTCAGAGCTTCCACCAAATGGAAAGGTTATTTCAGGATTCTCTTCTTTGTCTGCATCACCCACTGCAAAACATTTCTTGAAAAATGTTTTGCTCGAAAAAAAACCAACACCCTTAAATACAAAGCCAAACCAACTTTCTATGCAAAGGAAAAAGTAAGGTCCTGATGTCCCTGAAAAACTGTGGACTTACTGTTCTTTGTAATGTTTACGATCAAGATTCTTGTGCAAACAGATCTGGTTCCTAACAGGAAGCTTATAAATCATGCTCATAATTGCTGTCAAAACTGCAGTGGAGTGTACTGCAAGTTTCGATAATAAAGAATAGAGTCACAGTTCAAACTTGATTACATTTTGGAAATTCATGCTGCTCTTACAAGAATCAGTGGTCTTAAATATCTTCTGCTGCTGCGAAATTTTTCACTTGCACTTTTTATTATTTATGAAATCAGTGTCTGCACAATGTCATGCAGACCTCTGCTGATAAACTCTAATTAAGATTAAGACAAGCCTTTTGGAAAGGATCCCATCATTAGCAAACATGATAAACACAAAAATACTCCCTACTTGTCAACCAGGAGCAATTCAGGAACCTAACAGTATTATCTGTTGCTAGGCTACAGAGCTGACAAAGCTTCAATTATATTGTATGACCATACCTATAGAATACTGTATAAGCAAAATGTATCTAATATAAAAGCATTTAACTTCATCCATGCTATCTGTAATTCATGGCTTCTTTCAATGGCAAAAATCAGGTTAATAATTACATAGCATGCTGGAAAAATCTTAGTGATGTGTCATGTTTGCACAATTTTTTCTAATTTATCTCTATGATTGATAGACATTTGCTTTGTAAAAATAATAAAATGCAAGCAATGGGATGCTGTAAACCAGAAGCGCAACTACATCTGGGCTCATCAAGATATGGAACCACACTTAGTGTAAAAAATATATAGTAAATTGAACCAATTAAATCATATTTAGATGCAGTAATACTCTATCTTCTGTATGCAGAGTAAGGAGTACTGTGGTGATAGATATGCATGCAAATACAAAACTTTATTTTATGTAGGACAGATATCTAAAATACAAGAAAAATGATTTTTTTTAAAAAACAGCCCTTCATTTTTTCCTGCTACATTTGGAAGGATCTAATTTTTTTAAACAAAGTGACCTCTATTATCCTATTTGGAATCAGCAATTTGCTCTGAAGATTTAACTAACACGATGGCCCTTTACCCGTTTTGATTCTCAGAACCCTGCAACACTTCCAGGGAAGACACAGACCCCAGCACAGTGAGCTTTCTGGTGGTGGGCTTCCTTTTTTTCCACTTATTTTTTGCAGTGGAATAATCATTTGGGTTCTGTGGGTTACAGTCTGAAAAAAAAAATATTTAAAGACAGACTTCCCTATTAATTCCACTGTGAGAAAAGAGCTTCAAAATGGATGGAATCATAAAGCCTCTTGATTCATAGTGTGGTTTTCAAGAAAAGTGACTTAAGAAAGCAAGTAGCTAAAAGCAACATCTCCATTGAGTACAGCTGTTTCATGGAAAGAAGTGCATCTATTTTTTCACAGATGAAGCACCATAACGACAATAGAAACATATATTCAAAGGCAATCCCAGTTTTCCTGTTTGAAGTATTAGTCAGTTTTCTTGGCTGAGCCATTTGAGTCTAGTTTTTTGACCCAGAAATGGCATACACCTTTCATAGAAGTTTAGGAAATCAATGGCAATTTCCATTAAAACCCATTTTCAGTGCCAGTTAAATCAGAAGTACTACGTTCGTGTAGTAAAATTTGTGCTTACTGGATTTGATTGTGTTGCTGCAACAACATAATAGCCCATTTCCTGTACACACATCTTTTTGCAAGAAGGGTCAAAAGACTATCAGAATTTATTTAAACAACAGACTGTTACTCTTAGCAACTTCCAGGCACCGTCAACTGAACTAAACCTTCCTCTCCCAATGAAGTATTCCAATTCATAAAAAACGATGCTTCTTAGTAATGATAATGGTGGTTGGAGTTAATTTATTATCTTCCCTCCTTTGTTGCACAGGTTAAGAATTTAAGGAGAATTTGCACATCACAATAGGATGGGATCTTCATATTTGGGTTCCTACTGCTTCTCACCCATGGGGTTGTGACGACTCAGCATAATGAATGCCATTTCAGTGCAGCACAAGTTACTGGGCAGATCTCTAATTTTTGACATGAACAAAGTACATATATCTATATGTAGACACATTGTTTAATAAAAAATTATAATTAATTCAAATCCAATACTGTTGAAAATTTTGACAGTAGAGTGGTACAAGGAACAGAACTTATAAATTATGTGTGCCCCTTCTTTGAAAAATGCTTTGGAGGTTTCTTTGTGCATTGGCAAATACAGTAGGAATATGAGGTATTGTGTGGATCCTCCTGCACAGCACCTGATAAAAGAATAAAGAGCTGTGACATATTCTTAAAACAATAGAGGAATTAAAAAGAAACAATGGGCCAGCTGCTTCATTAATACAATCAAAAGAGAGCCCAGCACAGAGGAGTCCAGATAATTAAGCACTACTCTTTTAGACCTTTTTTCTATAATAAAATTGCTAAAAAATTATTAACTACTTCATAGTTGTTAGATAGATCTATGTACTTGTTTATTTAGGTTGATTAATGCCTTTTCAGTATTCTACAACATGCCAACTCATGGTTCATACAAGTTTTTGAATAAAATAATGTAAGAATAAGTGATATGGATCTGTGGTATATACAGCAATAAATCAAAAGCATTTTGTGAACAGTCTTTACAGTTGCTAAATAATTCTTTGCATTTTTCACATGCGTACACAAAATATATGCTTTGCACAGAATTTTTGCCATTCGTGTATTTTAATGCCAGGGTTCCAACCATCTCTCTGTGAAGTGTCTCAAAAATCAACCCTGCAAATTCAGACTTCTCAAACTCTCACAAAAAATAGTTTTAGTGCTACATTAAGATTAATGAGATTATTTCCTAGCATCTTCTATCATTTTCCTTGTTTACTGATCAAAGGAGATTGCCAGAAGACACTTGACCTTTAACTTTGACTAAACTACTGCATAGTATAAGCCTGCAGTGTACTGACTGCACAAAAAAAAGTAAAATCCATTATACTCTATGAAATTAAACCAATGTAGTGGACAAACTAGTTCAGTTGCCACTTTTACTATTACCTTTTTGTTCAGAGCCTGCTTAATTTTTAACTCACTGAAAAAACTGCAAAATAAAGGAATTGCAACAATGATATTTTTCAGAACAAAACAACAGAAGAATACTCAGCTTAAGGGCACTAGCCAAATTGAACAAGGCAGCTTTCAAATCACTGTATTTTGAGATATAAAATGTCTGACCAGAAGCAGGGAAGAAAAACACTCCTTCAGAATACAGCTCTTATTCCTGCACCTGAGTCAACCTGAGCTTTGGGCCTCACTTCAGCTTAGTCATATGCTGACAGCTGCAGCATTTTTATCTGAATAGATGATTTTATAGTTAAAACTGTCAGGCATTAAATAGCTGATAAAAGGAAAAATATTAAAGGAACTTTCCACTCCTTGCCAGCATTATATAGCTGATAAAAAGAAAAAGAAAAATATTAAAGGAACTTGCCAGTCCTGGGGGAGTGAACTCTGTCAGTGTAAGGGGTAGATCTTTCCCTTGCTGCAGCATGACTACTGCTAACACCACGATCTGTATTCCAGTAGCTCTCGAATTAATACTGCAAAAGGCTTCATCAGCTGAACCCCAAACGGAGCACGTGGCTTCTGAAAAGCAGGGAGTATAACAAACACCGAAGTGTGACCTCTTATTTTTCTAGTGTTGCCTGCCTGCTTTCTGTTAGCTTGAGGATTCCCACTTGTTTCCTCCAATTAAATATTCGGGGCTACCACTCAGCAGAGTTCTCTTAGGTAACAGAAGCAAAATAGAATAGTGCTCAGAAAATATTCACAGGAAAATAATGTGGTAATTTTATTTGCCATTTTCCCCCCGATAGAGCTGTCACAGCTTATTTACCACAGGGGGAGACAGTTAAACCCATATCCTTAGAAGTTCTATGCATTTAAGAGGCTTATATATCTCTTCTGGGACCCTCGTTCAAATCCTGGGCTAATCAGAGTCAATGCATATCTTTCTATTAGATAGCTCTAAAAAGTCTTAGGTGATATCAGTTCCTGGTGGACAACAGTCCACAGCGTAAAACTATTAAATGTTTGGCACAAATGGCAATACTTACGGAATGAAAACTGTAATATCCTCCCACATTACAAGAAGTTAAGTCTGCTGCTCAGAGGTTGAAATTAAAGCCACAAATGCTAAACCCGTTATATTTCCTTAATTCAGCATAAACTCAAACAAGGAACTCGAAGGAGCTCTGTCACAACTTCAGTGATTTCTTCCCTTTTTTTTTTTCTTTCCAAATTCCTCTGTTTTGAATGGAGTGCTACACCTTTTTTTACATTTGAATTTGATCTCACTTGTGCATTATTTCAGAATTTACTAATCCATCAGAAAGGAAATGATAAACAGCTTGAAAAAGAACGATAAACCCTTGCTGACATCGCCCACGTTGCACTCCCATCACCACTGCAAAGGAGCTAGGACTGACTGTCACAGCAAATTCATCTGCCCTTCTACTTTTTACACGACCAGTGAATGGACACTCTCCAAAGAGCTTCCCAGGAGACATTCTCGGGTGACCCCCACTGCTTCCCCCAGCTTTTGTGGATGCACCAGGTTTGCAAGAGAGAGAAAATGGACTGCTGAAACCAACTACTCTGAAGCAGGGCTTTGGATACACACATTCCTACAACCCCTGCTTCCCTAAAAGCACAGCTGTAAGGTGACCTTTTTGTAGCCTTACAAACACAATCATGCCTGTGGATTGTCTTTTCAGAGTTATTTTGTGAGACTGGAGTGTATGAAAAAAGGAGGTGATTAAATGAGACAAAAGATATGCTTTAATGGCACCTCTTTCTTACAGAGAAAGCAGAGTACGCTGCATCTTATCAATGGATTTTCTCCTGTCTTGCACCTGCTACTGGAGGGCTCATTTCTTGCCCCTGGGCAAATGCAGAGAAAATGGCAAAGGTACCTGAGCAGGAAAGAGGATTATATAGAAGGAGCTGGATTGATAGGTTGTATTTGTAAAGGAAATAAACACGCTAAATAGAAGGGCAAATGGGGAAGTTATGGAATGGCAAAACCAAAGTAGGAAATAAATATCATCTATGAGATGTGGTTGCTCATTCAATACAGGGTCCACGCTCCAGAAGAAGCTCAAGGCTGTGCGTGAAGCAAAAGCCACCTTTTATAATGAACAGAAGCTGGAGCATTTAGTTGTGTGCACTGTAACCCTGAGAAAACAGTTGCTATTTTTGCTAGTTATCTTGGACCTTTCCTCACGCTAACATTCAGCTCACAGGTTGAAGATTAGGTACTAGTTTACCTCAGCTATAACAACCATGGAAGCAAAGCAGCCCTTCTCGATGAAAAAAAAAAACCTTGCTCCCACTTAAGCCATTAGAACATTTTACATTGGCTGCAGTGGAAACAAGACCCTGTGACAAGTCAGTGGCTCTCTTACTAAACAAGCAACTAAGTAAAAGGCCTTAAAAGTAAAAAGATTTGCACGTTTAATATTTTCTAAAATGTAAAAGTCACAGAAGCTACCATAAGCATCTAACCCAGTCTTCTCTATTTAAAAAGTACCTCATTTAAAGAAACAGCCAGCACCCACCCACCCAAAACCCACACCAAACCCCTGCATGTCCTCCAGATGTGTTACAAACCAGATATCATAGTTCTGCCTTTTGCAGTAGAAGCTACAAGTAAAAAGGACTGAAAACTCGCAACAATCAAAAGTGTTTCCACCTTCCAAGCTATATACAACATCCAAAGTAAACAAGCATCATAAACCACTGCCAGTCTACTCTTTAGTTCATCTAATAAGAGAGACTGTTAACAGCCAAAAGCAATTCCTGTAATGGTAACAGCAAGACTGGGCTACTTCTGGTCACAATTGAAATAAAAAAAAGATTGTGAATGAGCAAAGAGTCAGGACTTTTGCTGTACACACTAACATGGATTAACAATTAAAAAGGATTCTGTATTTGATGATTTCTTCCAAAACAGGCTTAATACGAAATACCAGTTTACTGAGCATCATACAGGTGCATAGGAGCTGCCATTCTGCCTGCCTGGTCAGCATGATTTCTAAATGGCCAGGCAAGAAGTGACTGTATACCCAAAGGCGAGCTGTCAAAATTCAGGCTGCAGCTGATAAACTGATTACAAAGCTGCTTAAGACTTTGCTTGTAAACAAAAGCATTTATCAACTAATAATTTGCAATAAACTGATGTAACTCCCAGCTGAGCCCCAAACTGTAATTGTCTTTACCATCTGCCTATTAAAACACCATTCTTCATCACCAAGCAGGAGCAGAAGGGAAAGAATCTCCAACAACTACATAACTTGCATGCTTATAAATAATCTGTGAGCATTTCACATGTTCATTATGATTGCCAGTTTTTGTATACTTCATTCTCTCTTTTTGAGAGGCAAGGAAGTGCTGTGAAGTGGCAGAACAGAAATTAGTAAATACCACCCGGTGCAAGAAAAAATTGTGTAAGTTCATCATACGCTGCATTTTTTTCTCTTTTTGCTACTCCATAGGAATATTATGACGGAAGCCCCCTCAAGCACAACTTTGCAGATTAAACTCTCCATTTCTTTTCAACTTGTCAGTTTTCATTACCTTCCTTTCTTATGCATTCACTTCTTACAGCCGCTTCAATGGGGAGCCAGTTAAAGCATGCTGGCTCCCCAAGGGGGTGTCTGCTGGGGTCTGAGGGACTCTGCAGACTCCGTGGACCTCTGTGGGGTCACCCTTAAGAGCATTTTGCCCGTCTCCTTGAGAGACTTTCTGAAAATTAAGTGAATGCACATGCTTTTATTTTCTAGCTATCGACAGCTTTAGTCCTGAGAAAGGTTGTAGACTTTAGACAAAGTTCAAAATCAACCAATTCAGGTGTTGGTACACCTCAAAGGAAGAATCAGTTTGTTAAATGCCTAAAATAATCTGGTATGACGGGGAGAAAACAGCAGAACTGATACCATGTGGAGGACAGCAGCCCCTCGAGATGTGTTTGCATTGAAAAGTGAATGTAACGGAGAATTGCATTACGATTTAGTGCAACACACTCGACCAAATACTTCTGCAATCTGCACTCTCAGCCACCCACTGTTCTAAACACAAGGCTGTGCCCAGAGACCTACAATTAGTTTACCTCTTCAGAAATTTCTGTACAAAATGCACAGATGCTTGAAACACAACTTGATTTCTCATTGACTTTCCAGATTCAGACTAAAATGATCTATTTAGCCGAAGTAAGGCTTTTCATGTGTATGGAAATCATTTTAGGTTGTCACTGGGAAGAAAATGGGGATCTAAAAGAAAAAGAGGAAGATTCCTCCTGTTAATTGATCATTGACCTGTTAATTGTATTGAAATGCAAGAAATTAAAGGATGATCCTGTCACCCATGCTCACAGAAACAGTCTCATTTCCTTCGGTGATAATCTTTCTCTACCTCATAGCGCCTTTGTCTGACCCTTTGTTAGTACCAGCATTGCCTGCAGAACACCACCCCATTCCCAAGAATTAAAAAAAGAAATCAATCCTTAAGACACTTTGAGAGCTATGGACTTAATTGTTTAAGATACATTCCACTCAAGACAATTATCCTTGTAGACTAAGGGAATTTTACATGTATATAATTACATAGATTCATGAATATGCTGGCTGAACTGGGTTTCTGTACCCCAGTTGGTATCCACAGTACTGGGACAGAATACAAACAGGGGCAAAATAGAGGGAAAAGTGAACAACAGTGTGGATGGATACAGAAAACACACGTTTTTTTTTTTTTTTTAGTATTGTAAAGAAAAATTCTTGTGAAACGCTAGGACATGGTGATGAAAAGCACCTTTCAAACCTCTGTAGTTAAAACTCATGGTATAAATTATTTAAACTTCAAATAATTTGGGAGGGTGAGACTTTTAGCATGGTAATGCCGAGTTACGTCACAGTTTTAAAGACTTGTGTAACAATTACTTTTTATTAGGGTCATGAAAAAGTAAAAATCAGAGAAGACTGGAAGACACTAAGCTGGAATTTGTAATTTCTTGTAGTTGCAAGGCAACGCACGAAGAATTTGCCATTGAAATAATAATGTATTATGAAGTAATAATAATGTAATATCCAGAACCTTATTTTGTATTTCTCAAGTCCCTTAAATATCACAATTTGTTATTTATGCAAATAAATCTGAACACATGACTGATACAGTAGTGGAGTTTTATGCGAATAGGGCAGATTTAATACCACAGAAACACTTTCAAATGCACACATTACGCTACCCGTTACACCCCTTTGCACATGTGACACGTGAATTTACGTGAACAGCCCCAATCACCAAGCAGCACCCAACGACCACACAGGATTAACTAATTAGTGAGTCCATTTTGTGCCATTTTTGGTGTTTCCTTTCGTATCCGGGGAGTCAAGCTGGAAACAGCAGCCATGGCAGGCTCCTGTCTCACTCCAGCACCCCCGGGACCCACCGCTCCCCTCAGGCCACCGCGGCCTTCTAGAGCCTTCCGCGCGCGCCGCTGCGCCGCCACCACCGCCCCGCCCCGCTCCGCCCCGCCCCGCTCCGCAGCGCCCCTGGCGGGCGCGCGTCAGCAGAGCCCGCCGCGCCGCCCCGCCGCCAGCAGATGGCGCTGCCGCCCCGCCGCCGGGCGGGCCGGGGGGGGGGAAGGGGGGGGGATAGGAACGGGGGGGCCGGCGCCGTTATTTATTTAATTTTACACAACACTGCACATGGCGCCGCCGGGGCTGATAACGCCGGGAGGTGTCAGGAAGTCTGATTAAACCCTTTCCACGCGACCCCCTCGTGCCTGCTGCTTTCCTGACAGTCGGCCCGTGCTTTTCCTTGTCACGACAGAGCGAGATGCTTCCGCTCCCCCGACGGAGAACGAGGGGGTGCGATGGTGACGGAGCACGGCACTGCCCCGGTCACGCAGGGGAGGTGTCCCCTCTCACGGGAAACGCCGAGCCATGCGCCCACTGACGGTAACGATGGAGATTTGAATAAACTGCCGGATCGAGGTGCAAAACAAACAAACTATATGTTTTAAAATTTTGTCAGCTCATTTAAGGAGATACGGAGGGAGTATTTACCTCCTCTTTCTGAGTGTCGTACCTCTGTGCGGATGCTCACCCCTGGCCAGCCCCAGGCCCCAGTGGCCTGTTCGGTCCGCCCTAGTTAGCCAAAACCTCAGAGACATGAAACCACGCTGGAAATAGCGCGTCCGCACGAACACGCTTGTCGCCGCGACCGCTGCTGGGCAGGCTACGGTGGATGCCGACGCCCTCAGGAAAGTGAATTTTTGAGCAAACCTGGGGCGCGACACGCAGGTATCGGCCTCTGCATCAGCGCGGCGGCCACCCCAGCGTAGCCCCCCTCCTCCGGGCTGTCCCCCCAAACCCGCAGCCAAAAGCGCTCCGTGAAGCAGACGGCAAAGGCAATGCAGGCTGACGTTTCTCCACCCCGCCTGTCAGGAGATGCCCATCGAAATCGCCTTTGCTTACCTACAACCAAGCGGGCGCTTATTTCTCCTTAAATCATTCTACTGCAGAACTGGATAGGGAAAAGATGCAGCTAAGACTGGAAATTATCCAGCATCGTCCACTTCATAATATTTCTGTTGCTGAGCAAAAACAGCATTCCAGGGCGCGTGACTCCCACTGAAACACGTGGGAATTGTGACGCTAGAAGTTTGTGGAAGCCTTTGAACACTTATCTCTGTCTCGTGAGGGTAATGAAGAAATTCGATGTCAAGCATGTGGTGATCCCAGAAGAACTATCTGGCTTTTGGAGGAACAGGGATTACACACCGAGGCGAAATTCTGCAGTGCTGGCATGAACCCCTGTGTCCTGGCTGGCCCCTTCTTAGAGCTGCACAAAATCTTAAGAGGAATGGTATGAGGCTACTCTAAGTAAAGAGGTCACAGAGATTAAAGAAAAAGTTCTGCTAAATGTTTGGGATGCTCCTGGGAATAGAAGATTTTTATGAAGCAGAACGGAAGAACTGGCAGCAATTGCCTATCAAGCCTTTCAGTCTGCTTGGAAATCTGCCCTGCTGTTAAGGCTGTTCTCATGATCACCCTCCACACACACTGACGGACCTGTCTCTACACTTCCCTGACCAGCCCAGTTGGGCACTAAATATTATCTACTACCCCTCTTCCTTTTTAACCAGGACAAAGTACCATGAACAACTCGGCATCTCTCTGGGGTATGGAAATGGAGTGCAATCTGGCACCATGGAAAAACGCAGTTAATCATTGCTTATCCTACGTATAACTCAGACCAAAACGCAGTCTCTTGAACACTAGCCAGTTTACAAGCAGAGAACCTCACGGTATCCACAACCTGCTAGAGATGCTTCACTGTCTCATATCTTTTTGTTCTGCTAAAAGTTAGCACTCACGTGGACAACCATCTGCATCTACAACTCAGAATCACTAAAATGCTCCATTAGTCTTTACCTTAGCGTGTGCCGCCTTGGTCCTGAGAAGATGATCCTGTACTACCCTATCTCAAAAAATGTGTCTTCGTACTTCTTTATTAAACATGGGAAAAATCAATGCTCTCTCTTCCCTGGAAGTGGAAACGGGATTTAGTGTCTATCTTCATAATGGAAAATATTGCCCATGTGTAGAAGAGACAGTTTAGACCTATTTCCCCAGTCCTGGGAGATACTGCTTGATGTAACAGTGTAAAATGCCTTTCAGTATAGCTTCTTATTGTATATTTTAAGTCCTTTTAGCTAGGGGGTTCTCATTTAGTATCTTCTTCCTGATTAATTCTCTTTTCTCATTTTCTTTCAGCTTTGAGCCCTGTACTCCACGCCACATTCTCAGTTTTCATTAAATACAAACCGATAAAATATTAACTGATTATTGTTAATCTATATGCCAGTCAGGTAACACATACACTGTGGCATATGTATACACGTACAATATCTGACTTGCTGGCCATTACAAGAATTCTCTCGAGTCTTCACTGTGATCAGTCTGCTGGGATGATATTCAGCTAAACAGATAGTTATTTTTAATGTTGAAGAGTTTGTTGTGCAGGTACGCTGCAAGCTGGTCTGGATACATTACTTAACAGCACTACCAGGGACATGTGAACTGTGTATGAGATCCTGTGCTTGTATCCTTCAGTTATCAGTTCAGGGATATTATACACAAGGCATCTCTCTGAATCTGAATTAAAATTTTATCTCATTGCTCATTTACCTATGCGTGGTATTATTAGCTGAATTAACTGCGCAGAGAGCTGAAGAGTGAATAAAGCTTGAGAAATGGAAATAGAAAGTTGTAGTTGTAACTTTTTTTTTAAAAAAAGCTTTATTTGGCTGGTTTTGACAGGTCATTCAAGACTATTCAGCTTCTTGACCTCAAGTCCCATAGGTATAATTGCATGCCTTTTAAATGTTAGCTCAGGTATCTAATCTATATCTAATAGATACATCCAGTTCTCTGTAAATGGAAGTGTGCCAAGATAACACGATATCCGAGTAGGAATTTAAAGAAAAGAGCTGGCAATACCAGAAGGAAGTTCGAGCATGAACAATCTTTTGAGAAATGCGTAAGTCATTGCAGGAGAAAAAGATATTAAATGGACAAAAAAACCACTTTTTGGGGCAAAGCAAAGACAGCAGTTTGAGGGGAAGACAAAAGAAACTAGAAAAGAGAAGTATGAAGGGTTTTACAGGTAAGAATGAGAGACTTAAATATACTATGCAATGATAAAAGGATCAAGTGGGGATTTAAGAGGGCATAGCTGGGCATATTTTAAGGGAGTTAAATGATCTTCTCAGTAGACTTTTGCAGGTGCTAGAGAGGTTTGAGGAGAATTTCAGGCAGCAGTCACTGGGCAAAAATGAAGAAAGCTACTCCTGATCTTCCTCTGATTTCTGTCATGCTCTCACTCGCCTATCTGGGAGAATTTCAAATGGGTGTGCTGGTGGGCATACTTGCAACCTGTAGAGCAGCTCTCTACCCTTCTGCTATGGGCAATGGCAAAAGAGCTCTCAAAGCACGTTTGTAAAAGTTAATTAATATAAGGGATATGAAAGCTATTACCTGAAAAAAATACCAAGTTGCTTTCAGATTCTTTCATTATTAATTATTATTAATAATTGAATATCCTTGGTTTACGTATTCAGGACGCCTCCAGACAGGTTCCTGCCCCAAGGAGTTTGCCGTGGAAAGGTCAGATTTCAAAAACCTTTATTTATAATAACAAGTACTTAATCTGCAAGTAGCCATCAACTATTTACATGAGTAACACCATTTTGTGTCAGTCTTATGTGACTTTGGCCTTCAAACTGACAGGGGATGACAAAGAAAGAACAACAGACAAATGACAGAAATGACCTGGGTAATGGCAATAAAAATGGATAAACAGCAATGTGTGGGGTAGATTAAACAATATGCCTGCTAGTGGGTGCAGATCCCATTAATTCCTTTGTGAATGCCTATAGAGTCCTTAGCTACACCACTTCTAATTTTTAATGGATTGATCTATATATCTGAGAGAGCAAAGTCCAAGAAGAGGCTAGGGGTAGCAGATAATTCTCAAAGGCCAGCTGAAAGGTATGAGTTTTGATGAGGGATTTGAAGGAGGAGTTGCAAATACTCTCATCCACATAGATTGCCTACTTTTTCCCCAATGTAAATCATTATATTTCTTGCCCCAATTTTTTATCAAAATCGCTTCCAACTTATTTCAGTCTGTCACAATAATATTTTCATATGAGGAGTGTTGTAACCTAATTCCTTCATTTGAATAATACATTCATTTTTAATTACTGCAACTTGATCTCAGATTATTCAAATAACTGTTTCATTTTTTATGCTCACCCTGACCCCAGTGTATTTATAGGCTTTTATCCTTACCTGATACCAGTGTAATGTAATTATAGATTGTATTTTAATCATCTACTATATCCTAGTGAGTTTGTTTAAATCACTCCAATCCAGAGTCTTTTATTTCTATGCCTTTTAAAATTCTACAATGGCATTCTCATTGCATAAAAGCAATATTTTTGTAGTTTACTACAATGAATGAACATTTTGCATGCATTGCTGGCCATGTTTCTAATTTAAATTTTAAAAAGTCACTATAGAGAACTCTATGTAAAATGAAATCCTGATTTGTAAACAGGCATGGGACAGCTCATCACTTTAAATCTTTGTTCATTTCTCCTATTTGCTCTGTAATATAACTTTACAAGAAACATAGCAGAAAAAGAAATCAAATTCCTTTTTATCCTACCAAAAATAAAAGTATACCTTGTATTAAGGATTGACAAAATATTTATCTTTTCTGCTCACAGGTGCCAAATGTTTGCAAGTTATTTTACCTGTATTAGCAAGAATTCCATGTTGAATCCAGAAGATAAATAGTTTGGGTGGCCCACATTTTTGTTAGTCATGGCCACATTTTGATTGCCAGTGTTATGAATTTTCTTTACGAAGGATTTAACTTTCGGAAGTGTTGCATATCCTGAGATTGTTCAGTTTTGCTTAATAATTTTAAAAGCAATAAATGTTATGTTTTTTCCACTCCTTAATGCTGATTCAGGAGTTGTTTGTTTGTTTGTTTGTTTGTTTGTTTTTCCCTATCTTATGTGTTGCTTCAGGATTTGGATGTAGAGTGGGGTCAGAAATCAGGTAGGTGAAGCTCCTCATGTTTGCACATCTGCCGAAGTACCAGTATCTTTCTGGTCATCAAATCGATTTCTGTTGAGATAACTGCCATTGCTCTAGTCAAACTATGCCCTCTTTTTAAGCAGCATTTTCTTCTGTGATGACACCTAGCAGCAAACAGTAACAGAGCTTAGAATGTCCTTACAACGTGCCCTCAGTTGCAGCGTATGCATTTTTCTACAGAATGAGATAATGCCCAAAGATACGTCCAAACCAAATCTTCACCTCAGCTGTGTGGTGCAACCAACGATACTGTTCCCAAAGTTGTGTCTGTGTCTACAGTAGGTAGCATAGGTGGAAAAATAATGAAGAAAACAAAAAAATTACCAAAGCTATTAATAAACCGGATGGTTTGTGGCCACTTACCGCTGTGTCATATTAGGGAAAGGGGACTGTAGGTGTGCTGCTAAAATTCATGTCACTTGCATTCTCCCCACCCCTCCTTTCTCAAATGTTTAATATCTTCAAGTACCTCTATCTTCTCTTCCTTTCTGTTCTCCATGTCTGTCCATCCCCCCTCTCATTTCCTCTCTGAAATGTCACTGTCAAATCTGATCCCTCCCAGCTTCTAGGAAATAAGGGTCCAAAAGGCACAGAAACATGATCCAGACTGATGGCTCTTGAGAGGCCAGGTAGGAAATGGGTATTAGCTACTTATTTAAAAATATAAATGAAGTGTCCTGTTTTACTCCTACCTCCTTTACCACATGAGCTCTTCTCAGTAAGACTTAAGAGCTGTCCAACATGTCACCGATGACAGAGGAATCCTGACCGGTACCTTGAATCTCATGAACAGAAATACTGTCCCATAATAGTACCAAAAAAAAAAAAAAAAAGTAAGTAAATAAGAACAGGGACTATGGGTTTATTGAATATAACGACTGACTAAAATGAATTATTCTACTTTTCCAAGATCCAGACAGAGAAGCATGTTTCCCTCTGGGATTTCTACTACCATTTGGTCTAATATTCATTTTGCCTACAATAATACAAGCTTCATTAAATGAGTAAAACAGC
This sequence comes from Phaethon aethereus, assembly GCF_964289735.1. Lineage (NCBI taxonomy): Eukaryota > Metazoa > Chordata > Aves > Phaethontiformes > Phaethontidae > Phaethon > Phaethon aethereus. Next base: position 22,042,505 of record NC_138582.1, read on the forward strand.
AATTGTCTCTTTGAGATCAAAGGACAATCTGTTAAATAAAAGCAGTCGGATCTCTAGAATGAAATACTAGGAAAAGTTTGAACTGAATTTTATGGTGAAGCAAAATGTAAATTGTAATTTCACAAGGAAGACACAGAGCTCAAAATTAACTTTGTAAAGACATGAAAAGTGGATATGTTGATCTTAAAAAATATGCACAGATACTGAACACTTATCTGTCAGTGGTATTTCTAACTATAAGACTTCCAGTAGATGAAAAACGATGCCTGACAGATTATTGGTCTTAAAGAATTACCATTAAACAAGAAACATTGCTTATCAGATAAATTATCTGATTGACCTAGCTTAAACCAATCTTTAACCGATCTTGTATCTGAAAATTTAAAATAGCTTAAAAACCCATCTGTCGTTAACAATCATTCTGAAAACCTCGTGGCAGAACAGTACCTTTTCAAAAATCTGCCACATAACACCTAATGCTATTCCTAAAGCTATACTTCACTGTTTAAGATTTGGTACTGGAAAACGGAATGGCATCTCTCATGCCTAGTTTCAGCATTGTTTTCTCTGGATGTTATAATAAAATCAGTGCACTGACTTTTACCCATTGAGCATTACAGAGGTTATCAATGAAGAAAATACTTAAGAGAAAGAGATATGCTAAAAATCTAAGTGCAAAGCTTCTCTGAAAAAAATAAAAAAAGCTCCTAAAAAAGACGGGTATTGGCCAAGCCAAGAGAATGAGCGATGCAAACTCTTCTCTAGTGAGGCATTCCCAGAGGACACAGAGCATCCTGAAAGTGGGCAGTGCTAGCCATCAGACTGGGCCAGCTGTGGGCAGTAAATGAATGCACTTTGGTGTGTTTTAACATCGCCCTCAGTTTCCTTACAGTAAAATAGTGGTAAAAGTAGCAATGGGAACCATTACTCTTGCAGGTTTTATTTCCCTCTGCAAAAGGCACAGACTAGAGTAGTGAAGTTCAATTTCAATCTGCCACTGCCAAAATAACCCAATCTCTTAAGTTATTTCAGTCCTCTTATTGAACTGTGTCCCTATTACTAATGAAGAAAAAAAAATAACAGAAATTATTCTGAGAAAGAAAAACTCAAAAGAAATAAAATCCTCTTGACCATATCTTAATTCTAAAGACTTCTGAAAGGCTTGTGTTTATAGTAATTTGAAAAAAGATTTTGGGACCATTTTTGCTCAAAATGATTTACATGATTTGCAAATGAAACTTCTTAAATGTGTTCAGCAGTCACAGATCATGGGTCTGGACTACTAGCTTAAAAAGGACAGTAGTATTCAGGTTACCTGGTGCCTTTATATACCTGCCAGTGAGTGAAAACTTAGGGGAACAATCTGCTAACCTCAGTCAACATACCATATAGATTCTACCCGTGTAATTTATAGCTTAATGCATCCATAATGCATTGTGAAGTGCATTGATGACTTTAATAAAAAAGGTTAAATCATTATTACTATTACATCATCCAAAAAACTGCATTTCTGTCTCCACTAGACCAGTCAAATAAATGTCTGGTTTTGCTGTACCAGTGTAATCCCTGATAAACTGATGGAAATAATGGATGGACATCTGTAAGCCAGATTACATGTTTTGATTTCTAATGGAAAATAAATTACAAACTCCCACTTTACAAACTCTGTGAAATCCACCTTGTTGGAGCCTTTGATACCCTTCTTTCTGCATATAAAATACAAAACGCAAGTACAAATAATGTAAAGAAGTATGAAAGAAATCAATACTGATGCCTCAGCAGTACTTTTCGTAAAAATGTATGTCAAAGAAAGAAATTTAAAATCATATTCATCACTGACTAAAAAGAAATATAGTGCCACTAAATGTAAGTAAATATTTAACAGAAATTCTAGTTTAACCAGATTTCACATTCTAGGATTTTCTTTATGCATCACAGTGATTTCTTTCAGAGGGAAAACATGTGAATATTAGATGACTTTTTTGACACCTGTGATTCATATTTGCCTCTGGCACAAATAAGAGTGGGGACCTTGATAATACAATTTTTTCACAACATGCTAATTTCAGTTTAAACCAGCTAAAATATTTCTGCTGTCATTAAAGTGTCTTCTATTTCAAAATTAGTTCTTTCTTATGAAAAATGTGACTGACAGTTTTGCACTGTGGTAAAAACCAGGTACAGCACAACATACCTTGTGACAACAGGAGTCACTGCTAGGAGATGGGCAGTTCAGCTTTCATAAGCCTTTGCAAATTGCTCCAACTTTCTACAGATTCAGCTCTCCTTTCAGCAGATTTTTGCACTGTCTGTGTTGCAGTAGGATCTATGCTTGCCAGCTACAATGTCATTTGAAAAAGAACAACTATTTACTAGGAAATACACCATAAAGACTAACGTGTGCCATTAGATAGCCAGTAGAAGTTAATGATTTTGCTTTGTGACTGATTCTTGCTAGAGTGGAGTGAGTGATCCAGAGGCAGTGGTCTTTATTTCCATTTTACCAAGACCTAAATTACATAGTCCTCATCTCCCTCTTTTGTAGTTAACACATCCTTTGACTTTAGCGAAACAGCATTTGTTCCAACTCATACCAATAGGTTCAGACGATCGGTACGGAATGCCACTCAAATGTTCTTGGATAGGAATATCACCCCTAATAATCAAACTTGATACACATACTGGTTCTTTGGCATGTCTATCATCATGGCCATCTGTTAGGGTGGAATTCTGCCTGCTAAAAAGGAGATATGCCAGTTTTAACATGATATAGGTGCCATCAAAATGCGAGTGATGAAGGAGAGGCTCTAGAATATGGCAGTGATCAGTCTTCTGGAGAAAGATCCTCTGCGTAGCAACCTAACTGTTAGGAATATTATATTGATATCTATGATAATTTGAACCTTTGGTTAGCTTTTCTATCTCTGTCCACCTGGCCTGGGTGCCTGTCTTCATGCTACAGCATTAGTGCTTGGTGTTCTGCGCTTTGCTGAAGGAAACGTACATCTTTCACATTTACCATCAAAACCTCATCACATTAAATAGCCTAATTTGCAGGTCAAATGACAGTAAGATGAAAACTGTCTTTACACCTTTTAAAATCTGAAGTGATACTGATATTTTTAAGAATAAATACTTTTCAGAATAAAACACAATCCTATTTATTATCCTTACTTAGAAATGTCTTTAAAGGGTCGCCTTTACTGATAGTTTGGGTAAACCACGACTCAAGCTCTCCTACTGTCGGATATTGTCAATAGGAGAATGACCTCTCCTATAGCCTTTGTGCTACTGCATTATCTTTAGAAACAAAAAAAAATACCTGCTGGAACAGAAGTGGTCTACCTAGTTCAGACTGTCTCTAGAGTGGCAACAGGCAATGTTATACAGTAAGAATATGAGAACTTGGCCACCTTCTGCAGTTCATTCCCAGCATCCATATGGATTAGGAATGTTAGTGGGTACATCCCCTTAGTACCATTTACAGCTCTGTTGTCCATGAATTTGTCCAATCTCTTTCTGAACCTGCTGATAGTGTCTGTATTCACAGGCTCCTGTGGCATCAAGTTCACAGAGTTAACTCCCTGCTGTGATAATCTGTTTTAAATTGGTCTTCTCCCAGTTTCCTCTAGCATTGCAGGATTTGAGGAATAACAGTTCTTCATTCACTTTATCCACCAGCTTCAAGATTTTGTAAGCCTGTATCATATTTTCCCCTCAGCTTTCTCTTCACCAAATGGAGGAGTCTCAGATTTTTTGTCTATTGGCAGAAGATAGCTGCTTCCTTGATCACTCCAGTTGCCCTTCTTCAGCAGTGGAGATCAGAGCTGCGTGCATGCAGTAGACCTGCCTGCACTGAGCTTTCATATATGGCACACTGACAGTCTCTGTCTTGTTCTAAAAAACGTATAGGCTTTTGTGATCAGTAGCAAAAGATCTTTAGATGTGTTTAAATTAGAAATCTAGTCTCATATAATTGAATGGTTGCCTTTGGGGCTCGGATAAAGCTGTATACTGTCGCTGAAATAGAGCTGTTTGGTACTTCTGACTTTCACAGTATATAAAGGGACATAGCATGTCACACCTGTGATAATGTAGCTATGCATTAAGCCATATGATCATACTAATGGGGAAAGGCTCCCCAATATGAGCATGCACATAATTTATAATATTAGATGGCTATGATATATACAGTTTCAGACATACTAAGAACTTTTCAGTTAACCGTATACCCAATGCACATTTTCTGTACTTGGGAAGCTACTTGAAAATGCTCAGCAATTTTCTAGGTAACCATAAAAGATTGGAGAATGAAAGTTTAATACTATTTTGCTCACCAAAGTTTTCTACAAGAGATTCTTCACCCAATTTCCATTTGAATAACCTGCTAGTCTACAAGCAGAATTTCTGTGTCAGAATAAATCTCTGAGAACACTTCTGACTGCATAAAGTGTCAGCCCTTCTATAGGCCTGAACCTGTAGCCAACAGAGTCGTAAGAAACCTCTGGTCCTGATTTGTTTCTTCACCTGGTGCCAGCTCCTGCTGACACATCTGGTCATTCTTTTTCAGCTCCCTAAGTTACTGGATAGATGATTTCTTTGCAACAGGTGAGCCCCTTCCAGCCAGTAGCAGCTGGGGCACATGCGTGTGGATTAATGGCACCTGAAACGTGCCAGACTCTCAAAATCACAGATGATTGTTCTTCTCCCAGCTTGGCTTTCCAAGATGACACCACCGTGCCAGTGCTCAGAGGAGAAGACCTGCTGTCTCTTCTGTTTTGCTTGGCTACAACTTTGGAGAAGGGAAGAATATATTACCAATAAAATTATGTTCTCTTTTAAGCATTACACCATCCTTGCTAAGATATTTGCGTTTCAAGGTTAATTGCTTATTTTGTTTTTCTGGGCCTCTCTGTATCTTAACACTTCTGTCTCCACTACAGGCTTGACCATCTGATTTGCCGAATGTGATGGTAATTCAGGACCTCTCTCTGTTAGACAGAATAAGTGATAAATGCAGTAAAGTTTACTAATTACAGGCTCAGTGCATTAGATAAACCCAAAGCAAGCACAGGTGCATATATTAGACCTTCTGTTGTCCATGAATTTGTAAGGAGGTAAGTCTTTTGGCATGGTTTTCACCAGTACTCTGGGTTGGTAATAACAGCAAGTTTCTGGCATACTCCCTAAAACTTGTTTCATAGAAACAATCAATCAAAGTATAAAAATTGTATGATACATTTTCAGTATCTGTCATCTGTAGCAAGTATTACAAAGACTGAATGTAGCTATTTACTTTTCCTTGTCATACCTGTAAAATTCCAACTGTCCATACCATATCTGGTGTAGGAAACAGGATGAAGAAAATTATGAGCTCCTTTTCTGAATCTGAGGCCCCAAATTTGCAAGGAAAGGCAATATTTATTGGTGCATGAACCTGTTTTTGCAAAGAATCAAATTCCTAGGGAGAAAAAAAGATATATTCCATCTGTAGGCATGGGAAAAGCAACAAATACATGTTGCCAAAAGGCACATCAAGAAATGTGAAAATGCATTGTTTTACTAACAGACATACATATCAACAGCCTACAAAGCTGTTTTTGCCAAATTAATCTACCATTATCCAAGGACCTATTGATGGAAACTTTAGCTATGCTCTATGTAACCATAGCAAAGCCTGACAGTTGCACAGCTTCAGGAAGAAAAATTACATCAAAAGGTCTTCTCTCACCTAGGCATGAATATCATGACATCAAGTCAAAATGACTGTCCACTGGAACTAACACACCATAGAAATGAGTGTGATAGATAGCTGGGTAGATTGTCAGAGGCCTGAAGGAAAGGCATTGGTGTTCATAATGGTGATTTTCTGTGTTTACTGTGTCCAAACCAAGTTCAGATTATACCCTAAAAATCAAATGGCATCAGCATTAGGAGGTATTTACCTTTATGTATGAAAAATACATCAAACTGAGCAGTAGTAGGTAGCAGAAAAAGAAGAGCAAGAGGGATTTTTTTCCGTTCTGATTCAGAGTTTGGCTTGCTGAATGCCAATCACAGGCTGTTAAAGGAAGACCCTTCACTCCCAGAACTGATGAAAATCGAGTCTGCAGAATAGGGCCTAACTGCTCTTTTATTATAAAAATGTCCATTCCTTTTGTCCCATAAATAGAAAACCTTAAATTGCACAATGAAAGATTTGACCACTACATTACATTTTCAGTCATAAATACAACTTCCACAACGTTCCGTTTTTATAGGATGGAAGCCCTGTTTTTATTAGAGTTGACATCAGGGTAAACTTGGAAAGTATAATGGCAGAGTGTGTGATTAATTTTGAATGTATTAAAATTGCATATGTATGTATTTATATTTATATAAGTGTGTGCATTACACACACCTCTGTGTGTGCGCATATATTTTGCATTCATATATACGTATATGCATAGTTCACGAGACTCAGCAAAGCCAGAAAAGGAAATAAAAGTGATTTTAACATTTAACATAAAGGGTGTAACCTGAAGCTACCAATCATTCTATTCTGAATTATATCATCATAAAATACTACACAATAAGCTGCCAAGTGCATTAACTATGGATTTTAGATTGGAATTCAGAGAGGGGGAGAGAAAAAATCTCATTGTGCTTTCTCCATGATTTTAATTGATGAAAAGAATGAAATAGATGACAAACTCAGTCTCCAAATAACAATGGCCATTCAAGGCTTATTTACATGGCTGTGGTGGATCTCTACTTTATATTCATATAAACAGGTAATAATGTCTTCCTTTTCTTGTTAAAGGCCTGCTACACAATCTGAATATCAGATGGACTAATTTCAAAGTTGAAAATACAATCTTGTTTCATATACTTAGCACTTACTTGAAATTTGATGTTACTAGCTTTGTTTAAAAATCAGTTGTACAACTTGCAATGTAACAAAACACATATAACTAGAGTCTAGTCTTCATAGCAGCTCCTATTGTTTTGCATGAAAAATGCATTGACTATAGTATTACGAGAGTAAATGTGCTGTATGCTGAAAAATTCTGTCACTTTCTATTAGCTGTAAATTATCGACTAGTATAAACCCTAATTTCATTTGTCACATTCTGTTGCATTGCTGCTCTTCCTTGTTCCCATTCTGTCATTCTGGCAGGCCCACTCTGCCCCAGGTATCACGGCATCGCCATCTGCACCCGACATCTGTCTCTCTATTGATCACACGGGTTTAGCACTTGATCAAACAGAGCACGACAGAATACATCTCTTTTTGCAGTACTGCCAATGCCAACTGCTGCATGAAATCTATTACAAAAGCATTCTTTTACCTAGTTTCTGAAACTGCAAAGAGGTTTCTCTTCTTTTAAAAGATTCTTAGGTTGTTTTTTAATTTAACTTTCTGTCATTTATTGCAGAGGGACAGAAAAAACAATAGGCTGACAAAATGAGAAGTGAAGAATTTTTAACCCAGAGTATGCAAACTAAGAAATTAAACTACCCAAATTAAGATTATTTATTGAACGAAATGATTACATCAATTCAGAGTTCGTTAGTAAACATACATTTTTCATTTTGCTGAGTGATGATGGTACAAAACAGACTACACCAGAAGGTGCTAAACAAGCACCTCAGAGATTCAAACGTGGTGCCTGGAGAGCCTTAGCTGTCTCCGGTTTAGATGGTTGACTGTAGCGAGTGACTTGGGGATCTAAGAAAGGTATGTAACAACTCATTGCTCAATCAGCGAGAAAAAAATTAATGCATCTGAGGACTATCTGGCACGCTGACCTGGAGGGTAGACAACAGGAAATTCTTGGCACTGGAGTATGTCTGAAATCACATCTCCTTCTGTAAATGAAATACCCATAACCAGGTCTGGGCACCAGGTACCTCCGTTCTTTTGTGAGCCAGAGCATGGAATTCTTTTCTGAGCATGAGCACTTAAATAAGCAGTATTGATGCTTTAAAACACTAAGAAGGTGTGCAACTACATTTTGCATAGGTATTCTGTTAGAGTGATATGAGAATGTAAGATAATCCAAGACGGTCATCACCTCGTAGGCTTTAATACATCTACACCACTGAATAACAGCTACACCAGTTATACAAGCTGAGCATTTGGCTTCTTTCAGGGGATGAATTACAAAAAAAACCCTGCAGTAGCAGGCTCACAGTATTCTTTCACAAAACAGTCTGTGGCCAATTCTGACACCGAAGGGAAATAAGATTACTTCGAACTTCATAAAATAAAGCTTTTTTTCATCAGTAAAGTCACCAACATTGGCATAGGTGATATTATGGATTGACTGTCTTGGAGAAAGCTCTGTCCGGGTTATTGTGCAGTTAACAAGCTGCAATGCAACTCTGCATCCTTGCAGAATAATTAGAAGATATTTTTAAGAAAAATTATGAAATTCCAAAACTCTATCTGGTTTCCAAGGCCTAGGATATACCTACGGCAAGCAAGGTAGTCTCAGTACTTAATGATTTCAACTATGTTATTCCCAATTATGAGAAGTCCTCCTATAAAAGTAGTTGAGAGCATACTACTACCCATAAGAAGGCATATAAGGCTGAGATTAAATTATGGGCTAGCAGGAATCACAAGGACAATATATCTGCTTCTCAAACACAGCATTATGGATTATGACAATGTCTTCATGCTTTCCACAGGTGGATACCATATTTCTATCAGTTGTAATGTATTTTAAATTCACTGGGTAAACAAGAGACATGCACTTTCTGAAAACAAATGCTGACTTTCTATTTACAAACTATTCAATAACCCAATAGCCACATGCTATTTTCCTTATTTATGCTACCTTTTCAAATTATGTTGAAAAAAAATTAGTTGTTACCAGCAATCAGATTAAATCCCCCCCAACAAAATCATGAACATTAAAAGGCTATTTTCCTTGTTTCAACTGACAGTATTAGTTACAACACAGGAATTAGACTGGGATCTAGCAATGTATTATTCATTAGATTTTTTTGTAGCCAAATACATTAGAGTATATAGTTATACCAACAAATTAATATTTTAGAGCTAATTGAAATTGTTCTTCCTATAAAGATTAAGCTTCTTCCCACCCTACACACTTCAGTCATTAAAATAACACTTTTAATGCCTTGTCTAAATGATGTCTCACATTAATGCAAAGCTATATTAAAGCACTCAAATGACCAGTTCTTTTGTAATGCATTCTATACGATCAGACACTGGGTCAAATCTGGGCAGTGTGTATGAAGTGGTATCAAGTGGAAGCTAATTAAAATATATTCTCTATAGAACTTTACAGAAAAAAGAGAACAGTAATCATCAGAAGGTAGAGTCTGAAAATGGCATTTCTGAAAGGCTTGCAATGTGATTTATTCTATTTGCATGAGGATACTTTTTGGAATAATGGCTTAAGAAGATGGCATGAATACTTCAATTACAAGGTACCTTACTTCATCCTTGACAATCTCTGTGATAACCTGTTTCTGGTTTATTCAAGACATAGCATTTAGGTTTGTCTACAGAAACAGTATTTAGATACCTTTCTCACAATCAACTTAAAAAACCTCACCAAAATATTAACAAAGTAAATCTATCCAAATCTTTCACACTTTTCAGTCTTATAATAATTTTAACTCGCAAAATGATGTACATAACAGAAGAACTAGTAATTGAATCTGAAGGCAGACGAATCCCATTTTCTTTACCAAAGTAAGTTCACCTCCCACATTAATCAGATCTGTCTCTTTCCTTACCCAAATCCATGAAATACAGTGCCTTTAATTTTTTTAGTATTTTTTTTAATCCAAGTTTTACAACATAAAAGTTGAATCTTCTTAAGATAAGTTAACTGGTGTTTCCTCTATTGTACTTTTACTGATTCATGGAAGGAAAAATAAATATGGCAAAGGATGAGATTCTCTTGATATCTCCACCTGACCCCAGAGGAAAGACCTTCATGAGATGCTGCCATTTCGTGCTCAAATGGAGGTGGATGTGTGGGAAGGGGGGAGGGCGGCTACAGTCAGGCTTGCAGAGTTAGCAAAGGGCAATTAGACTGCATTTGTTCAGGCTTTGGTCAGTTTGTCAGATAAGGCATCAATCCCCCTTATCCACTGACTTATCTCTTTAAAAAAAAAAATATGAATTTCAGGGATGTGGGTGTTAAGAAGATGGATGAAGCATTTTCTAGGGATAAGAAGTGGAGGGTTAGAAAGATCTTTTGTCTGATCTAGAGCAGTAATTCTTACAGAATAAAAACCAAAATGGAATGAACTTTTTAGTCCCATCCAGTGTGCTGAATTTACTATCTCTATATAAATACAGTGATGTAAGCATAAACATTGATTCTCCCTCCACCGAAATAACTTCATTATACTAACTGCTATCTATAGAATAACCTTTTCTTTCTTGTTAGACCTCTCCATTCACAGTTATTAGCATGGTAATGGTAAGTTCGCATTTTTTAAAAGGCCTGTGGGACACTTTTTTTTTCCCCCCCTAGCCCTCCTCTTCATTTGTTATTATTCATGGGATTATTCTGATGTGGGCCAAATTACAAATCTTCTGAAAATGGGACTTTGCGTTTGTGCTCGCACTCCTTTGCTACAGCTCTGGTGTTTCATGCAGAAGATATGTCTGCATTGCAGTAAAACATTTCACTCCAATTTAAGCAAACATACTCACGTTCATTTTAATTTTAATAAGTGACAGTTTAACTACTGTAATGGAGAAGGTGGCACCCATGTTTTAGTGGGAGTCCTGGCAGGCTGAGGAGCTGGTACTGGCCTCCACCTCGCTGCGCTGTGCTGAAACAAAGCAGAGTTTCACCTTTCTGTCCCTATATCTACGTCAGCTTCAGCAACTGCGCTATAGACATGTCGAGAAGGAAAAGGTAAAACTTAGTTTTTCTGGATTTCCTTTTAGTTGGAAAAAAATTTCCTGAAATGACGACATTTGTCTATGTTAATAATTGGTAATAGATAAACGTAGTTGTAGTTTGCAGTGCCCTTAACTGCAACTCCTGCCCTTTGCCTCACAACTTGCCGTGGAGGTTTTCTCCTCCCTTTCTCCTCAGCAGCACCAACCAGTCCCTTACACGCTGGCGTAACATGCTTTCGTAGCCACCTGGCTGCGTAATCCCTTACACACTGGCCTAACATGCTTTGGTAGCCACCTGGCTGCGTAATCCCATGCTTAGAGAAGGTTTGTGTATGTTCCTGAGTCTGCCTACCCCACCACTGAGGTCATAAATCATATCCTGGCCTTTGCTGGCTTAGGGAAGGTTCTTACTAGCTTAGACCAGAATCTGATCTTAACATCTATGTGGAAAGAAAAGGCAAATCAAAACAAAACAAAAACCAAACAAAAAGACCAACCCACAATGTAGAGATTCATCAATCCTCTTTAATAGATATACAGCTCAAAGGATGTCTGCAACACGGTATCTTTGATAACCTGGTAAACTACTCCCTTCTCTTAGGAATCTCAGGTGCCATTAGCGTATAAGGTTCAAATGCTGGGAATCAGGTGAGGATGCAAGGAGAAGTTTTAGGCTATCTCTGCTTACAGTGCAGTCATGCTTTATCATCTCCCATGAGAATCCTACTCTGCTTGTAGCATGCCAACAAGCGATTCCTTCTCACCTGAGATCTAAAGGCATGGCAAGAAGTACTGAAAACATGGAGGCAAGTAACAGGAGAAGTGAGAAGAGAGTAAAGAAATAATGGAAGGGCATTTCCATTGATTTTGATGCCTGAAGGAAGTGTTTTGGTTATCATCTGGCATCCTGCCTGCTGCGTGTCTTAGAATTTGCCCAGGAATCCTGGGAACTGCTTGTGCTTCACAAGTTGTGGTCAAATATTTCTTTTTGAAAAGTATGCAGTCTCCATTAAAAGAAACAAAGTGATAGAAAATATATCACAATTAAACTGTTCCAAGGACTAATTAATCTCAGTGTTTAAAAAGTGCATTTATTTCCAGTCTGGGCTCTTTTTGCTATCCAGCCTTTGGATAACGCTGTATCCTTACTGCTAGGTTAGAGAGCCATTAGGAAAAGAGAAGGAGAAGACAGAAGTAGATATAGGGATCAAAACGAATGCTATTTGGAAAATACTAATATAAACTGGAAATTTTTGAAATTCAGATAAAAGGGTAGAGTTTTAGATGTTCTCCAGTAAAAATATTTAATAATATTATCATTTTAATTTCAAAATGATCCAATATAGTCCTCAGGAGGATCCTGTTTACATTTAAAGAACAACTTTAATCCCACAAGAAAACTTCAGGTTAGTAGAAGCATCAGAGACACAATCAGCCTGTCTCTCTCCGACCCAGGTAGCAAATTTCACATGGAGCCAGGACTGCAAAGATGCATTTATTTCTTGCAGTTTTGTAAAGTATTTTGGGGTATTACACATGTTGCTAGCTTTCATCTCCCCCTGAATGTCCAGGTCAAAATACCATTTTACAACAGATTACTTACTTAAATTCAGCAGCAGCACTTAGTTTAGTTAGTTAGATGCTCAATACGCTACAAGGTCCAAAATGTAGATGACCTTGTGAGATTGTGAACATAAAGAAAATCTATAAAGGACCACAAATGCTAATGATGTTTACAGTTAGCTTTTGTGAAAATACATGTTTATATAAATATATATGTATACCCAGCAAGAAACACTTACATAATTTCTATACACATACCTTTGCTGTCCTTCAGCTAATGTACTTCTTCCAAATACCAAAATTAACAAGAAGTGAAGGAAAGGAGACTATCAATAACAGCATACAATTTAAAATTGAAAACTATGCTATGGAAAATGCTGGGATTTGAGCTACTATTCTTCAGATTAACCCCTGTGGCTCACTTGGGAGGTGGTTGTATGAAATACAAACAGCTATTACATCAGCTTTTACAAGTGCAGATGGAGCTCACGGTGGTCAAACTAAAAGCAAGACACTTCAGAAACACGTAGGGTTTTTTTCCTGAGGATGCAGGACAGCAGACACATTTCAACGTTCTGTGCACAGCATTAAAGCTTATCAAATCGTGTATTTTTTTACATGTAGCTTCAGATCGTGACACCCCAGACAAGCTCTTTATATTTTGAGTACATCCTTCGACACTAGAAGCAGCACCTATCTCTTTGAATTGCAATTATACATAACAAATTAAAATTAGCAAATTAAATATATGAATAATATGTATATTACCTATACAAATTTGTTATGAACACCGTAGTTACTGGTGGCCATAATAGTTTATTAAAATATTACCTGACCATGGTTAACAAGTTCTACAAGAAACATAGGCTAGCTGGTCTTGAGATTTATGATTATTATATAAACAGGAATTAGATGCTGTAATTTTTCTTATTTTAATATTCACTGCCTTTTAATTCCAAAATTCCAAGGTAGACTAGGTAATAAACGAATTACCTGATTATAAATAAATTAATTACAAGTATTCTATCAATTTTAATGTATACATTTTATAGTAATTGGCTTTTATTATGGAATTTAATGTGAAAATTCCATTAATGCAATTACTTGTTCCTTCATTTGTGGATTAGATCATCACTGGAGAGATAAAATTACAAGTCCAAATTCTATTTTCAAGCGCTCTGGAATAAATCTGGAGTAACTGAATAGCTTTCTACATCTGAGCATAGAAAATCAAAGTAGTGTATTGGTTCTGCAAATGTGCAAAACGAAGGCTATAAGTATGCTAGTCCCATAAGTAGTACCTTGTAGCAACAGTGCCAAATGTGGGTACTTTTCGTCGCTAATCACTCTGTTTCCCAGCCCTGACAGTATGCTCACTCCAAAGCACTGTTTTTCATGACTGTGATGACCCCATTAGCATGGCTATGAAGCAGACCTCAGGAATAGGTGCAGAAATGGTAATATGCAAAGAAATGGAAATCACTTCTGTAAAACACAAGGAAAAAAGCGAGCGGAATATGTAGGAGTAAAATACATGTGCAAGGACAGAAAGTATGATTCCATTTTGCATTATTCAGAACAGCAGAAAGTGGGGATGGAAAATTTCTTAAATAAAATAAAGCGTACACAGCTGGGGCATTTTGTATTTTTGACAAGACAAAAATTCACTTCCCTGTATTTATTAAATCTGGATAACTTCAGTAACTTAATTAGTAATTTATTAAAAAAAAAAAATCTGTATTTTAGAAACTGTTTTTTGTCATAGATACTTTACAATGTGATTCTCATTCTCATTCTCTCCCCAAAGGATTAACTCAGAATTATTGATTAAAAATATGCAGGTGGAGTATGAAAAGGAATCATCCGCAGGGAAAAATATTTCCACATATGACATTGGTTTAAAAAAAAAAAAAGTATTTTCTTGAAAACAACTTTTATTTAGCAGTTTGGGGGAAATGTAGATCAGATGACTAATGACCTGCTTTCAGAAGTCAAGATCTCCTTGGTCCTCAGCCCATTACCAGGAATTTAATCCCATGACCATTGACACAAGTGATTTAAGCATCCATATTTTCTTGAATGGCACGGAGTAATGTAAGACTAAGTAACTTGTTAAAATGGAAATCAAGGCTTATTCCATGCAGTCTTGCACAGTCATCTTTGTTTGCTTTTCTAATGAATACCTATTAGATCAGAACATGCCCTTTTGGGCTGACCTTGCCCTGTTGGGTTACACAAGTGTGTAAAAGATAGCCACTAGCACACCCAGGATTAGGGACGGTTACTGAAACTCCTGATTACTTCCTTGACTCACATGGAAAAGCAGCCTATATTTTTTCTGATTAAAGCATCAGGAAATTCCACTTCAGCGGTGTGTAAAATTTTTACAAACTCTGTTCTGAAACAACATTATCATTATGGTAGTCAGACTGTAAAAGATTGGCTTAAGTCATCTTTTTTCTTCCCTTCTAAATATCTTCATGTAATTGTATTTCTCATACTATATTTTTATCTAGCTTTATGCATCACAAATATGCCTGTGTATATTCATGTAAATACCCTCCACCCCCCCCACAATCCTTTCTATGCACGCAAAGTATAGATTATTAATTAATAAGCCCACTAGGATTTTGGCAAAATGAATATCACTGAATGTAAAATTGTTCCTTTAAATTGTAGTATTAAGGTAAACATTACATCATTAAGTGAAGGAGCAAAGTTATTATGTTTTTCACAGCAAGTTTTAAAAGTATTCAATATACTGCATGTTTACAAGGGAACGGAAAAAGGCAGCCTGGTTTTGGAATATGAATGTAATCTCTACACAGACCCAACTGTTTCTTGTTTATGACAAAGGAGTAAATAATCCATTGATCTGGCAGCAGGGCACCTGCCTTACCAACCGACTCTGTATCAGTGGTCCCTGAACCCTCATTATTTTTCCTCAATTAAAGTTCATAGTCTCCTAAAGTCTGTGCTGAGCAGATGTACAACTGTTCTTGACTGCTGAACACAGAAGAATCGCAAATTTAGAAAACTACTGCCATTTCATAAACCCTAGAAGTGCATCATTTGTTGTGGCGAAGAAACATTATAAACAATATGTCTCTTTTATAGGCTGCTAAGCCAGCACACTACTGAAAAGAATATTAAAGTTCAAAAACTGTCACATAAGCAGTGCGTTATGAATACTGTAATGCGTTTTTTTATGATTCAAATAATGGTTACTGAAATGAAAAAATAAAGCCCTCTGAGGGGTATAATGTAAAAAATGTGACTTATATTTACCTAGAATTAGACAAAATTGATGTATGAACAAAATCAAACTGGAATCAATGATCTGCAGAGAAATTAAAAATATAATAACTGATAAATCACCGAAAGCAGAATTAAAGTTATGTTTGCTGTATTATTGCTTTGGTTCTTTGTAATTGCTTCTTTTGCAGAAATAGGAAAGTCAGGAGAAATAATCAGAAGGGCAATACTACTTAAAATTATAATGCAGCAAGACTCTAGCTGCAAAAATTAACCAAAGGATACACATTTCACAAGAAGCATGCTGCCTTTTAACTTTGGGTGTATGCTCAAATATTGTAACATATGAAAAGAGACCGCATTACATACATATTCCCTACAGTGCGTCGTGTCGTACGCTCAAGAGAAAATCATCTCTCGATAACACATAGAGAGATGCTCAGTTCCGGCACCAATCAGCTTAGGGAGCAAAGAAAACCCACATTTTGGGGGCACAAAGTTAAAGTTCTTACGCAGCATTTGTCAGTCTCCAGCACGATTCCAGCACAGCTCTGTTGCCACAGTATGTGCTGGATTGAGTGCAGCAGATTGAGAGTCTTTAGGTCAGAGTACGTGCTTGAAGCATCAATAGCTACACCTGTCATTTTAGTTTCTCTCAGAAGAATATGTTATTGTTAACATTGCAACATGCATTAGCCACAATTCGACTTTGAGGCTGGGCATTGAATTTGGAATGAGTCAGTTAAAATATTATCATTAATGGTGAGGTGAGGGTGTTTCCTGTAATGCCTGATGGAGATACTGCTGTTAAAGTGATGTATATAAGCCCGTTCGTACAGGGAGCTGTGTTTGCTGGCTTAGGTTCTCCTGTGAGACTATAACCCAGTGTTAAAAGGAATTGAGAAGGGGGGGAATTATTAAGGAACTCATTGTCCAGCCAAAATAACAGAAGAGATTACCAGCTGCAATCTTATGTTATTAGCAGGGGTCATTTTATCCTTTCAGCTTTCACGACTGTTTACTTCTCCTAGCTTATTTTCACAAATATTTTGCAGAAAGCTACTTAATCTAATGAAATGTCTACCCTGTAGCTCACTTAAAACTACTCATCCTGAACCGATGATTCAATCATTACAGTGTTTGATGAGGATGTAAGCACCTTTGGACAAAAGGTAACATTGATATTTTAAGGGATGCAGAAATCAACAAAGGTAACTACTGCTGTGTACTGGGGGATCAGTTATCTGTGAAAAGGGTTCTTCTTGAATTTAACACCAACTGGACATCATACATTAGTATGCAAAGCTGTGCACATTTTATTTCACAGAATAAATGACAAAATTGCCAGGCAGTTTCTGTCTTGCACTAGAAAGAATACGAGTACCCATGCAATATGAACTTTTTGTTTACACAGTACAGAATGTGCTTCTGTATACCAGATTACAGGATATTTGGTGGGTTATGGTGTAACTTGCAAACAAATACGTATTAATAAATTACTTCTGGAACATAAGAGACCATGCTAAAACATAAGTACTTCCTTGCCACAAACAGGTTTGTGTACACACAGGCCACCCATGTCAACTATACAGAAAAAAACAGAGGTAGAACATAGACCATTTCGCTCCAGAAGTAGACGCACAGTGATGGTGTGTGGCAGACAGCTAGTCTTTACTAGGTACCAGAAGCTGAAGGCTTTTTTGATGCACTAGTATCAGGTACGGTTCTAAAGGGAGATGGGATCAAACGCCACCGAAATTGTTAGGCTCTGACACTGGTGCAGCATTACCGCACCTGCAAGATAGGCCTCACGACTCACCCCGCCCGTCTCTCCGAGAGCCGCTGGGTCCCGCTGCGTTTCTCCGTCCCCACCTGCCTCCCAGAGGAGGGGCGACGACACCCACAGCCCCTCTCGGCTGGAAGCAGGCCACGATTCCCTTGCCTCTGCAAAACTGCCGGCGGCCGCTCCCCGGCGCTGCCGGGGCAAATAGGGCCGCTGGCTGCTGGAGGCAACGGGCACCGGCGAGCGGCTGCGCTGGGGCCGGACCTGCTATCGCCGACCCCTGCGAGAGAACCGGGGGCTCGCGGCACCGCAAGCTCCGCGCCGCCGCGTCGTGGAGCCTTTACCAGACGGTGAAATCCACAGGGACAGGTTTCAGCTTTCCACCGACATTGGGTAAGCTCGAAAGCAACGAACTTGTCAGAGGAAATATAAAATCCAGTGCCCTCCTTTCAAAAA
Source organism: Phaethon aethereus (assembly GCF_964289735.1). NCBI lineage: Eukaryota > Metazoa > Chordata > Aves > Phaethontiformes > Phaethontidae > Phaethon > Phaethon aethereus. Next base: position 22,060,444 of record NC_138582.1, read on the forward strand.
AAACCCACCCCACCTTTCGCTGACTTCCTGTCTGAAAACACTACCGACACCGCTCGCCCTGGCACTTGGACTATTTTGGAGGCCCAGGGCTGGCGGAGGATCAAAGTTGGACGCGTCCGCGCGGCTCTCGGGCTCTGCAGGAGCGGGTGCTGCCACAGCCACGGTTTTGCTGAATTATTCATCTGTCTGTGCCAGCAGAAAGGCAAAAGCCGACACCTCCTGAACTTGGGGAGTAGAGACAATGAAAGAAAAATAAATTTTATAGCTTTTCTGCAGCCTTTTTTACCTTTCTGCTGGAAGCGTACAAAAGAATCAATTCTTCTGCATATCAGTCCTTACACCTGCAGATGTGGAAAAAGGCCATCACTCTTGCAGAGGGGCACTTAGCCGTTCCTGGAAAGCGGCAAGCCCTAACAATGTGCTCCAAAAAGCTCTCAGACACTTAAGTATTAATGCAGGCTTTCTTTCCTCTGTCTCGTTGCTCCAAATACAAACTATATTGGATGCACCAGTCCTTTGTAGAACTGGCTTAAGACCTCCATGCTAACAGAGTCCTTCTTTAAACATTTTGAATTATTAACACACGAAATACTACACCCAGTTCTTCAAAGCAATGCCTCTAGAAACTCAGCTTTCACTGTTCCAGGTTTTCTTGTCACCTGCAGTATCCTTTACTTTGAAACGAACTGCAGTATCTGTGGGCTGGAAACATGGTGCATTTTAAACAATCCCCAAATGTCACTGTAGTGACCAGAAATACCCTCTCTTGAGGCTTCATTGTTTCACAAACCTTTGGGCTGACTTTTCTCTGCATGTGTAACAAGGCAGCACTGGATATTGTAAAAGAAATATGCTTTATTTCTAAGTCTGTTTAAACATAGTCTCATTTTTAAGACTCTATTTCTCCTAGCATGTCCAAAAACTTAATATAGTGGTGTATCAGCTTAAATGTATCAAATGGCTTCTACATTGAAAAGACTCAGTTTTGCAATGTGCCGACTTTCAGACTCAAATTTAGCTTCATGTGACACAAACTATTATTAAGGTTAGTAATTTGAAAAAATATTTAGATGCAAGTTCTCAAGGATCTCGCCTCATTTTGGTGTAAAGTGGAAGAAACTAATGGAGGCTAGGTCCTACCCTGAAAATTAGAGAAATGGTGGGGAATGCTAAGTCATAGGTGTCAAATACTACCTACGCTGTCTGGTCTGGCACCAGAAAACTTGCTTTCAAATCCTGTCCTAAATTTGAGCAATGGCAGGTCAGGTATGGTTCTTGATGAGGTGCAGAGTTTGCTCTGATTACCTCAGTAATTACTTTCTAATATTATTAAACTTTTTACATAAAGTAATTTCTCTTCTGATTGATCCACAAAGCTCAGGTCAAAGGCCATCTAATTATAAAAAGTTGCAGATCCATCTCCTTCATTTGAAAATACCTCTTGGTCAAGAACTGAAGCGAAGTTCATAATCACATTTGCAACTCTCAGACCGTTCTAAATCACTTAAAAGCAAAATATAGCTAAATAATTTATTTGCTGATAAAATAACAGAAAGAAATCCTTCTTTCCTTGCTGCAAAACTAAAGGATGTTCCAGTTTTTATAGGCCTTGGTTATAAATATAAGATAGTGTGAGCATATAAATGATTTCAGTTATGCTTTAATAGTGCTTAATAAATCAAGATTGCATATTAAAGAATACATTGACATTCTAAACCTTAGCATAATATTTAATTAAGCGAACTACTACTTTGATCTCCATATTTCTGAGCTGGGTCCAATGTCTGTTCTACCATCAGTGAAACCATCACAGACCTGAACTGTTTAGTTTCTTTCCCCAAAATATGTAGTATATGCAGTGAGCAAAATAGATTGGAAATAAATAATAGTAGACAAATTCAAGTAAAATTATTTATGAATCATGTTGTTCTTTTATCTTGCAATGCCAGTTAGCTAAAGAACTTCTTGTAGATCTGTTGGAGGCTACGGTCAGGCAGAGCCAGCCAGGCTGCCATTGGGCCTGTTTGGATGCCATGAACTCAATCTATATGAACTGCTTTCCTTTAAAACATAAACACTTTATTGTTGCTGTACATTAAAAAATTACCTTTCTAAATGGGTTATTAACACTGATGCACCAAAATGCAGCTGCGTGTAGCGGTTGGGCCCAACTGACAGCAGCTTTAGCATAAGTGGATGAACTTTGCTTAACCCTATAGAATAAGGGAGTACCTTAGCTATAAGCATAAAGGAGGAACTTCAGCAGAACAACCTGTTAATCACTGTTAAAGCCAGACAAGCCAGTAAAAAAAGGCTCTATCTACCCTATAACTGGGGGTATCCCTCAGGGACAGACCCCTGGGCCACCCCAGGCCAGCCCCAGGACTACACAGAGCACAGCTCCACCACTTGGCTTCTGGACCCTGTCCCCTGCCATGGAACAAGCAAATCGCATAATTTGTAAAACTGCGTATATCTGTGATTAACAGTGTTTTGGTCTCCAGGTGCATTTGGACCTCCACAGTCATTTGGTCTTGAACTGTGACACCTGTGTGGGTAAGTCAGTCAGATCTCTCACAGTCACCTGTTTACCTTGTGTTTATTTAACAAAGCACTAAAAAGATAATCTCTATGTTTTCAGTAATCTATTTCAGTAACTGAAATTAATATGAAAATAGCCAGGTAAGATATATGAAAGCAAAATTAATATATTTTAAGAGAAGTGTATTTTAAGAGAAAGCCTCAATTGATTTTTTTAAAACCAGTTTGTGACTGGGCAATGATAATGTATGATGTGAGGTACAAGGATTTGTAAGAAATCACTTTCTTTTCACTAACATTACCACACTAATATATTTAACATAGACATTTACATGCTTTGCATTTTAAGTGCCTCTGAAATTCAAGCACCAAGCCTGCACATTTCAGCAGCACCATCAGATGTAATGAGTTATGGTACTATCGGCATGTTGATAAGCTATAGCCCAAAGAAGAACAAGAAGGAAGTATAAAAAATATGGCCAGAGGATGGGATAAAATTATCAGCGAGTGTGTTTTCCTGTTTGGTTTTAATCTACATTTAATTAAATTCTTATCTTCTGTGTACTTATGGTCGCATTTGAATGGCGAGACTGCATTCATTATGAATGGTAAAACTTAACTCGGAGAACATTTCATGTGGCTTCTTTAAAAAAAAAGGAAAAGGAAAAATACTGTCTTTATTCTTTACACTTAGGTCTTTTTAAAGAAGGGTTAAGTTACTTGGGTCTGAAATAGTGTTCTGCACTTAACCTTTAGGTTAACTGATTTCTAAAGTTGCTCTTTAATCAATTAAAAAAATAATCTGGAAACGTTAATATCAAAATTTTGGTTCAATGAAGTCAGCAATGGAGTAATAAAGCACAGTAAAGAATTGTTTTCTTTATTCTTAAAAACAGATAAATGATAGCAGAAAGTTTGTACTAATAACAAAAAACGTGTGCATTGGGCTGCATCCAGAATTACTTACAGCCATCAATTTCTTTGAAATTAGTAAGATATTAAAAAAATCTTAACAATGATTTTTTAGAGTCTTAGTTTTTATTATTGTTTTTTTCTATTTTCCAGATCACTGGCCTGACCATGCAGTCCTCCTTGGGCAAAACTCAGCTTTAATCTTGTGTAAATAAGAAGGGCAGAATTGGGTACTTTGTTTTACTTATTATTTTCAAAGGTATTTTGGGGGGCAGAGGATGAGTGAGATCGGAAATGACACTACCAGCACAAAAATAATATCTAGGCTAAATTATTGAAAGGTATAACAAAGTAAAACAAAATAGAAAGCTTTCTGCATATCCTTATCAGTCAGTACAGCAACTACTACACCATATATATTTTTAAAACATTCCATTTAGCTATCGTTTTCCAAGAGATGCTATCTTGCAATGCAAAATCATATGACACTGTGTCAGAAATATCCCTGTGACTTTTATATTGCATACATTTATTTTCTTTCTTTGAAGGGCCTATCCCCAAGATGCTTTAAGGACATCTGAGAGGTACAAGGCATTCATGCAAACCCAAGCCCTACCAAAATGAAACCTCCTCAAATTAAACATATTCCTGTGGTACAGAATACTCATTTTCCTAGGCTAACCTCCACAAAAGCCCTTGAAAATCGATCGGCTTTGAAGTGTGGGTTGATAATTAACAAATATGGGGAGCTACTGCAGGTAGAACATTTCAGGGTCAAAAGTCCTACTAGGAAAATGAAAACATTGGCACCAGAAAGTAATTGTTTTCTTGCTCATTTGGCTATTGATTTTCAACTCCTTCTTCCCTCAGAAGTTTGGATTTTATATACCTTCCCTTCATTCTTTCCCCATTCTTCAAGTATTATACTCCCAATAATATATAAAGGAAAAGGGGAAAGGCAGGAAGGAAAGGAAAAGCATGGGAGAAATGAAACAAAGGTACAGCTTACATCCATTTCTCTAGCTAAAAAAAAAAAACCCACCAGAAAATAATATTTTAAAATATTTCTACTGCTGAGATGCGAACTTTGTCTCTTTTCTTCCACTGCAAAATGAAGCAGCATTTGCAATTTTTTTTAAAGTATAACCTGTATAAATTATGTTCACTGTCTTTTTAGAGCCCATTGGATCTAAGATGTGCAATTAATGGTGAGTTTTGCTTGATAAAAGGCCAGCTGAGCTCTGAATCAGCTGACAGCTCCATAGCCTGCGCTGCAGCTCCACATACAACATATTGCCATGCCGTAATTTTTCAGGTTTAGCAACAGAAGTAACTCTAGCGAAGTCCTCATCCAAAAGAAAATGTTGCAATCATTCAATCATTTCACTAGGCAAACATAATAAAGGAAAATAAAAAGCTCCCTCACTCCAGCATCTACCATTAAGCTTTAATGAGGATTCTGAGATTGATAACTGAGTCACGTATCTTCTGTCATCATGGCTGGGAGAAAAGTAATTGTCATTTCTTCCACTTGTATCCAGCCATGTATCGATGTTAGCAGAATTTGTCTTTTTTAAGTATTTGCCAGCTAATTCGCGGCTAAACCACAATTTAAGCTGTCAGATCAGTTTTGAGAGACAACACAGTCCTGGCTTAATCCTTTAAACACTGATATGTAACTCTGGCACTGAAACAAGGGAAGGTGGTCGTCCTGGGTTTCCTCTTCTTCCTCAGATCTGAGGTAGACTGAATTGCTCTCCTGAACGCCTGTCTCTGCACCAGGATTATCGACAGAGTCAGGCTGACACTGATCCCAATTTAGGTGCCTCGGATACACGTCTAAAATTAGGAGGAATCTGGGCCACAGAGCGTGGTACAGTTACCATTCAGGAGAGATCACACAACACTTTTCCCCACTGTCTCTTCAGATGGTATTGCATCCTTCTGCGGAGGGGAGGTGGAGTAGTCTGAGAGCCACAGCAAAAAAAGTACATGGAAAATATCCTTCCTTAGAAGAAACTGGCAGTTATTACCCTTGGATTTCAGAATCATATTAGTGTGGTCACTTCCCCGTGCATTTTATATAACTTCCATGGAGCTCTTGCAGGATGGCGTGAGCGCTCTGGGAAGATATGCTGACAAAACCTGCTTAAAAACTTCATTTGCAGCACTTTGTCTGCAAATGTATTTTATTGCTATTAGCTGAGTTAGAATAAAAATACCAACTCAGCTTGAAAAAAAAAAGGTATATATAGCCAGCTGATCAATTGCATAACTTTTCTAAAAATGTCTTCAGCATGATGACATTAGGCAACTGTGAACCTGTTAGCTTCCAGCTCTGCTGTCAGTGCTATGATATAACGAATGCCAGCGTGGTGTTCCAGTCAGCTACTGCCACCTGCTCCGCGTTGGAAAAAGAAGTCTCTTTTTTTGGCAGCCATCAGATGTCATACCCAGTGCCCACTGGCAAGAACGATGACTTTTCACCATGGTCTCCTTCGCTTAAGAAAGTCTTAAAAAGAGACCTAATGGAGAGGGGAGAAAAAAGACCTGTGGTGTGGAGTACAGGAGTGGGATGAGCATGGTAGTAGCACCTGGGCGTGAGGGTGCCCAGGATGAAGGTCGATTCAGAGAAAGCTCCGTCTATCTTACTGCTCCCAGCGGACTGTGACCCTGGCTCTGAGTGGGTCTCCAGTAAATTGCAGAATGGCTCTAGGCAGAAAAACAACCCCCATTTTGCGCCAGTTCAGTGTCTGGATGGGGGTTCCTCCCTCTTCAGCTACCTGCACATATTTCTGTCTCTGCATATCGCAGCAGTGTGTCCCTTGACTCACCCAGATGAAACCGCCACAGCAAACCGGGGCAGGCAGGAGGCTGCCTTCATCTCTGCCACTGCCCTGTGCCATAGGGATGGTACGAGGGCAGAGACATGGCCCAGAGGGCAGGGAAACAAGAATAACCTTTTTTCTACCTTGCCTGCTTTGCTGACCAGACTTCCCCGACTGGTAGGATTCATACTTTGTCTTCTTAGCCCTAAGATGTGAGAGAAACTTGAATTTACTCAACTGAGAGGGTTATCTGTTGATTAATGAAAGTCCAGTGTGATGGAATATCATCCTAATCACATTGCACACTGACCAAATACTGCTATAAATGAAGGGGAAAGATCATTTGCTTTTTTAATGGCTACAGCAACTGGGCTTTAGATTGGCAATTTTAGCAGTATTATGCTAAACTAACATACACGCATCTACCATAAGCCTAATGCACTGATTTTAATAGGTAATGCTGGCATTAAACGCTGCTCTATATTGGGATAAGCCTGTTCTTTGTATTTATATTTTTCTAATGTGTACAAGCATTTACATGAACTGCATTTTTACTTCGCAGGGATTTTTACTGAAGAGGCACAGATTTACACCATGTATAGTTGAGTGTATGTATAAAGAAAAACCAAAAGAGAGAAATTATACTATTCTTACTGCTTGCAAATGAAAGCATGACTGTAACTCATGAAAAGTGAAGCAGTGAGTTATGACAAACCTGCCCTCACAACACAACAGTAATGATAAATAAAGTATACAAACCAAGACACATACCACATTCCATAATTCCTTGCAAACTCTTAAGCCTACAGTTTGTTTTACACAAGCCTTGCCTTCTATGGCAAAAAAATCCAACTTTCTGTTGTATTAAAGTCAAATAGAAATAACTATTGTTCCATTTGTTTTTAATTTTATCTAGTGTTCAAATGATTGTGAAACCATGACAGAAGTTGCTGTATAAAGAACAGCACTCCCTTTAGTACAGATTGACATTAAGATTGTTTTTTTAATTTTAAATTTCTGTATTTCCTAGGCATTTGGGGAAGGAGGGAAATGTTCTCCAAATTATAAGTTTGAGACTTTTTCTCTGTTTCTGACTCTTTCTCTCATAACACAAATGTTTTAAAATAGTCAAGCAAAAAACAGTGCCATGTATCTACTGAGACTTGGTGAAATCAACCACTAACAGCATCCCACGATGGTCCTGTTCCTACCACTTCTCACGTTTGCTGACTTACTCAGCACTGTCATCGTTTTAGCACATCTGATTATGATTCTTTCTAATAGGAATCGTCAACCTGGATTCAAGCTGACAAGGTTTTGTGAGGGTCTCTTTTTCATTGCTAAGAATTCATATTGTTCACAAATCTTTATGTGTTTAATTTAAAAAGCATTAACTAATACATTTGAATGGTTTATGTATATGCAGTAAAGCATGTGAATTATTTTTGACAATTGTTAGCCTCCCGCTTAGTATCTAGAATGTAAATAAAAGTTGCCTTGTTTAACTTTGAACTAATTTATCTGTGAAAGACAGACCCTGCTTTTCTCTCCAGTCACAAGTCTCACTGAGTTTAAATTTCTGTGTCCGAGCAAGGCTTGCTCAGGTGTCAGAAATGCCAAACTGCAATGAACCACGGTGATGGCTTAACTCTTCCACAGATGCACGTTGACATGCTGGATATAGGCAAGTTGTTCACATCACAAATTTTACTATGAAAAATGCTTTTCTTAAAGAAAAATAAAAAGGGAAGGAAAAAAACCCCAGAAAAATCTATGTCAGTAGTATATGTGAAAGGTCTATAAATGCATTTGCTTCTACTAAGCACTCACTGCAATTGCTAACGCTGAGCTTTCAACCGTCTCTGGTTGATTGGGAGAGCCTGTCCTACACCATTGGATAACAGCCTCCCTTGGTGGCTGAGGCCATCTTATCTCCTGCCAGGCCCCCAGAAACGCGCAGTCCCTGGGCACAGAGCCACCAGCAGCAGTACGACCTGCTGCAACCAGGACATACTCAAATTCTAGACTGTATATGGGCTTCTCATACACTGCTGGTTGAAGTTAAATATCTCACTCCTTTCATTCGAGGATCTCAGAAGCCTGAGTCCAGGGCACCTGAAAATCACCTAAGTTTCACACAGAAGACTGCAGCCAGCCACTCCACTCCCCAGGCACATGGGACTTCCAGTGGGTGGGTTAAATCTTTCCTGGAGGGCAACCTGAGACACACAGTGAACTCCCCCAGGTGAAAAGGATGGCTACCAACCTTCCCATGTCCTGCCGCAAGTGCAGGCTGAGCTGCAGGCTTCAGGATGAATGAGAGGCACTATTTACATTTTGAACTCTCTCCCCAAGCAAAACCCGTACCAAAATGACACATAGCACTGCAGAAATACTAGGAAGAAAATAGTAAAAATTAAGTATGTAAGCAGACGCTAGTCATATTAGCAAGTATGTTACTGGAAAGCACTTGAGAGCCACATGTGAAGGATATGACATTAAACTGGGGGTCCTGCATCAAACTGCACAAGGCAGTCGTTCCTTCCCTCTGTTTTCTGCTGAGGCCTCTAATCTGCACCAGTCACAGTTTGGGTACTTATAGCTATTTGCTTTTCACCATGTGCAGTAGCATAAATGCATCTATTTAGGACATTATAAAGCGCGTGATACTTCGTTTATCCCAAATCACATGGATCATAGCAGGGCATCATGACATGGAATGGGTGAGGAAAATCCCCTTCTGCTACAGCAGAGATGTTGGGCTCAGCAAGTAAATCATGGAACTTTGTATTTTCAATCAAGTGCTACTGGTTTGCTCCGTCTGCTCTCTACCCACCTCAAGAGCTGCTGACAGACATGTCTGGGGAAGAGCTTCCTTATGTACGTGAGATTCAAACGTAGCAGAAATATGGAAATCATTGCACTCCGCTTCTGCTATGCAAACCTGTATGAAAGCTGCTTGGATCACATGTGCCCATGGAAGAGGGTTGGCAGGATCTGCCCTACAGACAGAATTAAGACTTCAAGTGAGAAATAAGTAGGTAAAACAAATTAACCCGAAAGGGCAAAAAATATCCTGCCTTGATACACATTTTCTAAAAGTCACAGTAAAGAAGTGAGGGAGGTACAGAACTGTGATTCCCTCTGCTGTTCCCAAGTCAGAGATGTAGGTCTTTAAATTTTGGGGAAGAAAAAGTAATTTTGAGATGATGCATTATAATTTGGGTGCATTT